>NW_027667252.1:4285937-4897500 GCF_963924665.1 Micromys minutus | reverse complement strand
AAAGTCAGAAATTCCCTTTGTTTTGGGGGAAAAAAACAGAAATTCCACTTATTTAGAGGCAAAAAAGCAGAAATTCCCCTTTTTGGAGCAAAAATTAAAAAATTTCCCTTTTTTATGGCAAAAAGGTATGCATTCTTCTTATTATCGGGCAAAAAAGCAGAAATTCCCCGTATTTTTGAGCAAAATTGCAGAAATTCCCATAATTGTGGGGCAAAAATGCAGAAAATCTCTATATGTTGGGGCCAAGAGACCGAAATTCTCTTTATTTTGGGGCAAAACTCAGAAATTCCACTTATTTTGGGGCAAAATTACAGAAATTTTCCTTTTTTGGGGGCAAAATTGCAGAAATTTCACTTATTTTGGGGCAAATATGCAGAAATTTTACATATTTTGTAACAAAATTGCAGAAATTTCACTTATTTCAGGGAAAAAAGGCAGAAATTTTCCTTATTTTGGGGCAAAATTGCAGAAATTCCTAATATTTTGTGGCAAAAATGCAGAAATTCCCCTTATTTCGAGGTAAAAAGGCTGAAATTCCCCTTATTTGGGGGCAAAAGGCAGAAATTTCCCTTATTTGGGGGCAAAATTGCAGAAATATCACTTACTTCAGGGTAATAAGTCAGAATTTTTCCTTATTTTGGGGCAAAAAAGACAGAAATTCCATTTGTTTTGAGGGAAATAGAAAGAAATTCCACTTATTTAGAGGCAAAAAAGCAGAAATTCCCCTTTTAGGAGCAAAAATGAAGAAATTTTCTTTTTTTATGGCAAAAAGGTATGCATACTTCTTATTTTCAAGCAAAAAGGCAGAAATTCCCCGTATTTTGGAGCAAAATTGCAGAAATTCCCCTAATTGTGGGACAAAAAGGCAGAAATTGCCTATATGTTGGGGCAAAAAAACAGAAATTCTCCTTACTTTGGGGCAAAACTCAGAAATTCCACTTATTTTGGGGCAAAATTCCAGAAATTTCCCTTATTTTGGGGCAAAATTGCAGACATTTCACTTATTTTGGGGCAAAATTGAAGAATTTTCACTTATTTCAGGGAAAAAAGCAGAAATTTTCTTATTTGGGGGCAAAAAGGCAGAAATTCCTAATATTTTTTGGTAAAAATGCAGATATTCCCCTTACTTTTAGGCAAAAAGGCTGAAATTCCCCTTATTTGGGGGCAAAAAGGCAGAAATTTCCTTTATTTTGGGGCAAAATTGCAGAAATTTCACTTACTTCAGGGTAAAAAGTCAGAATTTTTCCTTATTTTAGGGCAAAAAAGATAGAAATTCCCTTTGTTTTGGGAGAAAAAGACAGAAATTCCAATTTTTAGAGGCAAAAATGCAGAAATTCCCCTTATTTTGGAGCAAAAATGAAGAAATTTCCTTTTTTTATGGCAAAAAGTTATGCATTCTTCTTATTTTCGGGCAAAAAGGCAGAAATTCCCTGTATTTTGGAGCAAAATTGCAGAAATTCCCTTAATTGTGGGACAAAAATGCAGAAATTCTCTATATATTGGGGCAAAAAGACAGAAATTCTCCTTATTTTGTGTCAAAACTCAGAAATTCCACTTATTTTGGAGCAAAATTCCAGAAATTTCCCTTAATTTGGGGCAAAATTGCAGAAATATCACTTATTTTTGGGCAAAATTGCAGAAATTTCACTTATTTCAGAGAAAAAAGACAGAAATTTTTCTTATTTTGGGGCAAAAAGGCAGAAATTCCTAATATTTTGTGACAAAAATGCAGAAATTCTCCTTATTTTGAGGTAAAAAGGCTGAAATTCCCCTTATTTGGAGGCAAAAATTCAGAAATTTCCCTAATTTTGGGGAAAAATTGCAGAAATTTCACTTACTTCAGGGTAATAAGTCAGAATTTTTCCTTATTTTGGGGCAAAAAAGACAGAAATTCCCTTTGTCTTGGGGGAAAAAGACAGAAATTCCACTTATATAAAGGCCAAAAAGCAGAAATTCCCCTTATTTTGGAGCAAAAATGAAGAAATTTCCCTTTTTTATGGCAAAAAGTTATGCATTCTTCTCATTTTCGGGCAAAAAGGCAGAAATTCCCAGTATTTTGGAGCATAATTGCAGAAATTCCCCTAATTGTGGGGCAAAAATGCAGAAAATCTCTATATGTTGGGGCAAAAAGCCAGAAATTTTCCTTATTTTGGGGCAAAACTAAGAAATTCCACTTATTTTGGGGCAAAATTCCAGAAATTTTCCTTATTTTGGGGCAAAATTGCATAAATTTCACTTATTTTGGGGCAAATATGAAGAAATTTTACTTATTTTGTGGCAAAATTGAAGAAATTTCACATATTTTAGGGAAAAAAGGCAGAAATTTTCTTTATTTTGGGGCAAAAAGGCAGAAATTCCTAATATTTTGTGGCAAAAATGCAGAAATTCCCCTTATTTCGAGGTAAAAAGGCTGAAATTCCCCTTATTTGGGGGCAAAAAGGCAGAAATTTCCCTTATTTTGGGGCAAAATTGCAGAAATTTCACTTACTTCAGGGTAATAAGTCAGAATTTTTCCTTTTTTGGTGCAAAAATACAAAAATTCCATTTGTTTTGGGGGAAAAAGACAGAAATTCCACTTATTTAGAGGCAAAAAAGCAGAAATTCCCCTTATTTGGAGCAAAAATGAAGAAATTTCCCTTTTTTATGGCAAAAAGTTATGCATTCTTTTTATTTTCGGGCAAAAAGGCAGAAATTCCCCGTATTTTGGAGCAAAATTGCAGAAATTCCCCTAATTGTGGGGCAAAGAGGCAGAAATTGCCTATATGTTGGGGCAAAAAGACAGAAATTCTCCTTATTTTGGGGCAAAACTCAGAAATTCCACTTATTTTGGGGCAAAATTCGAGAAATTTCCCTTATTTTGGGGCAAAATTGCAGAAATTTCACTTATTTTGGGGCAAAATTGCAGAAATTTCACTTATTTTAGGGAAAAAAAGCAGAAATTTTTCTTATTTTGGGGCAAAAATGTAGAAATTTCTAATATTTTGTGGCAAAATGCAGAAATTCCCCTTTTTTTGAGGTAAAAAGGCTGAAATTCCCCTTATTTGGGGGCAAAAAGCAGAAATTCCCCTTATTTTGAGGTAAAAAGGCTGAAATTCCCCTTATTTGGGGGCAAAAAGGCAGAAAGTTCCCTTATTTTGGGGCAAAATTTCAGAAATTTCACTTACTTCAGGGTAATAAGTCAGAATTTTTCCTTATTTTGGGGCAAAAAAGACAGAAATTCTCTTTGATTTGGGGGAAAAATACAGAAATTCCACTTATTTAGAGGCAAAAAAGCAGAAATTCCCCTTATTTTGGAGCAAAAATGAAGAAATTTCCCTTTTTTATGGCAAAAAGGTATGCATTCTTCTTATTTTCGGGCAAAAAGGCAGAAATTCCCCGTATTTTGGAGCAAAATTGCAGAAATTCCTTTAATTGTGGGACAAAAATGCAGAAATTCTCTATATATTGGGGCAAAAAGACAGAAATTCTCCTTATTTTGTGTCAAAACTCAGAAATTCCACTTATTTTGGGGCAAAATTCCAGAAATTTCCCTTAATTTGGGGCAAAATTGCAGAAATTTCACTTATTTTTGGGCAAAATAGCAGAAATTTCACTTATTTCAGAGAAAAAAACAGAAATTTTTCTTATTTTGGGGCAAAAAGGCAGAAATTCCTAATATTTTGTGACAAAAATGCAGAAATTCTCCTTATTTTGAGGTAAAAAGGCTGAAATTCCCCTTATTTGGAGGCAAAAAGTCAGAAATTTCGCTAATTTTAGGGAAAAATTGCAGAAATTTCACTTACCTCAGGGTAATAAGTCAGAAATTTTCCTTATTTTGGGGCAAAAAAGACAGAAATTCCCTTTGTCTTGGGGGAAAAAGACAGAAATTCCACTTATATAAAGGCCAAAAAGCAGAAATTCCCCTTATTTTGGAGCAAAAATGAAGAAATTTCCCTTTTTTATGGCAAAAAGTTATGCATTCTTCTTATTTTCCGCAAAAAGGCAGAAATTCCCCGTATTTTGGAGCATAATTGCAGAAATTCCCCTAATTGTGGGGCAAAAATGCAGAAAATCTCTATATGTTGGTGCAAAAAGACAGAAAAAATTCTCTTTATTTTGGGGCAAAACTAAGAAATTCCACTTATTTTGGAGCAAAATTCCAGAAATTTTCCTTATTTTGGGGCAAAATTGCAGAAATTTCACTTATTTTGGGGCAAATATGAAGAAATTTTACTTATTTTGTGGCAAAATTGCAGAAATTTCACATATTTTAGGGAAAAAAGGCAGAAATTTTCTTTATTTTGGGGCAAAAAGGCAGAAATTCCTAATATTTTGTGGCAAAAATGCAGAAATTCCCTTTATTTTGAGGTAAAAAGGCTGAAATTCCCCTTATTTGGGGGCAAAAAGGCAGAAATTTCCCTTATTTTGGGGCAAAATTGCAGAAATTTCACTTACTTCAGGGTAATAAGTCAGAATTTTTCCTTTTTTGTGCAAAAATACAAAAATTCCATTTGTTTTGGGGGAAAAAGACAGAAATTCCACTTATTTAGAGGCAAAAAAGCAGAAATTCCCCTTATATGGAGCAAAAATGAAGAAATTTCCCTTTTTTATGGCAAAAAGTTATGCATTGTTTTTATTTTCGGGCAAAAAGGCAGAAATTCCCCGTATTTTGGAGCAAAATTGCAGAAATTCCCCGTATTTTGGAGCAAAATTGCAGAAATTCCCCTAATTGTGGGGCAAAAATGCAGAAATTCTTTATATGTTGGGGAAAAAAGACAGAAATTCTCCTTATTTTGGGGCAAAACTCAGAAATTCCACTTATTTTGGGGCAAAATTCCAGAAATTTCCCTTATTTTGGGGCAAAATTGCAGAAATTTCACTTATTTTGGGGCAGAATTGCAGAAATTTCACTTATATCAGGGAAAAAAAGCAGAAATTTTTCTTATTTTGGGGCAAAAATGTAGAAATTTCTAATATTTTGTGGCAAAAATGCAGAAATTCCCCTTATTTTGAGGTAAAAAGGCTGAAATTCCCCTTATTTGGGGGCAAAAAACAGAAATTCCTTTTATTTTGAGGTAAAAAGGCTGAAATTCCCCTTATTTGGGGGCAAAAAGGCAGAAAGTTTCCTTATTTTGGGGCAAAATTTCAGAAATTTCACTTACTTCAGGGTAATAAGTCAGAATTTTTCCTTATTTTGGGGCAAAAAAGACAGAAATTCTTTTGTTTTGGGGGAAAAAGACAGAAATTCCACATATTTAGAGGCAAAAAAGCAGAAATTCCTCTTATTTTGGAGCAAAAATGAAGAAATTTCCCATTTTTATGGCAAAAAGGTATGCATTCTTCTTATTTTCGGGCAAAAAGGCAGAAATTCCCTGTATTTTGGAGCAAAATTGCAGACATTCCCCTAATTGTGGGGCAGAAAGGCAGAAATTGCCTATATGTTGGGGAAAAAACAGAAATTCTCCTTATTTTGGGGAAAAATCAGAAATTCCACTTATTTTGTGGCAAAATTCCAGAAATTTCCCTTATTGTGGGGCAAAATTGCAGAAATTTCACTTATTTTGGGGCAAAATTGCAGAAATTTCACTTATTTCAGGGAAAAAAAGCAGAAATTTTCTTATTTTGGGGCAAAAAGGCAGAAATTCCTAATATTTTGTGGCAAAAATGCAGAAATTCCCCTCATTTTGAGGTAAAAAGGCTGAAATTCCCCTTATTTTGCGGCAAAAAGCAAAAATTTCCTTTATTTTGGGGCAAAATTGCAGAAATTTCACTTATTTCAGGGAAATAAGTCAGAAATTTTCCTTATTTTGGGGCAAAAAATACAGGAATTCCCTATGTTTTGGGGAAAAAAAAACAGAAATTTCATTTATTTAAAGGTAAAAAAGCAGACATTCCCCTTATTTTGGAGCAAAAATGAAGAAATTTCCCTTTTTTATGGCAAAAAGTTATGCATTCTTCTTATTTTCGGGCAAAAAGGCAAAAATTCCCCGTATTTTGGAGCAAAATTGCAGAAATTCCCCTAATTGTGGGGCAAAAAGGCAGAAATTCTTTATATGTTGGGGCAAAAAGACAGAAATTCTCCTTATTTTGGGGCAAAACTCAGAAATTCCACTTATTTTGGGGCAAAATTCCAGAAATTTCCCTTATTTTGGGGCAAAATTGCAGAAATTTCACTTATTTGGGGCTAAAATTGCAGAACTTTCACTTATTTTGGGGCAAAATTTCAGAAATTTCACTTTTTTCAGAGAAAAAAGGCAGAAATTTTCCTTATTTTGGGGCAAAAATGCAGAAATTTCTAATATTTTGTGGCAAAAATTCAGAAATTCCTCTTATTTTAGGTAAAAAGGCTGAAATTCCCCTTATTTGGGGGCAAAAAGTCTGAATTTTCCCTTATTTTGGGGCAAAATTGCAGAAATTTTACTTAGTTCAGGGTAATATGACAGAATTTTTCCTTATTTTGGGGCAAAAAAGACAGTAATTCCCTTTGTTTTGGGGAAAAAAGACAGAAATTCCACTTATTTATAGGCAAAAATGCAGAAATTCTCCTTATTTTGGAGCAAAAATGAAGAAATTTCCCTTTTTTATGGCAAAAAGGTATGCATTCTTCTTATTTTTGGGCAAAAAGGCAGAAATTCTCCGTATTTTGGAGCAAAATTGCAGAAATTCCCCTAATTGTGAGGCAAAAAGGCAGAAATTGCCTATATGTTGGGGCAAAAAGACAGAAATTCACCTTATTTTGGGGCAAAACTCAGAAATTCCACTTATTTTGGGAAAAATTTTCAGAAATTTCCCTTATTTTGGGGCAAAATTGCAGAAATTTCACTTATTTTGGGGCAAAATTGCAAAATTTCACTTATTTCAGAGAAAAAAAGCAGAAATTTTCTTATTTGGGGGCAAAAAGGCAGAAATTCCTAATATTTTTTGGTAAAAATGCAGATATTCCCCTTATTTTTAGGCAAAAAGGCTGAAATTCCCCTTATTTGGGGGCAAAAAGGCAGAAATTTCCTTTATTTTGGGGCAAAATTGCAGAAATTTCACTTACTTCAGGGTAAAAAGTCAGAATTTTTCCTTATTTTAGGGCAAAAAAGATAGAAATTCCCTTTGTTTTGGGAGAAAAAGACAGAAATTCCAATTTTTAGAGGCAAAAATGCAGAAATTCCCCTTATTTTGGAGCAAAAATGAAGAAATTTCCTTTTTTTATGGCAAAAAGTTATGCATTCTTCTTATTTTCGGGCAAAAAGGCAGAAATTCCCTGTATTTTGGAGCAAAATTGCAGAAATTCCCTTAATTGTGGGACAAAAATGCAGAAATTCTCTATATATTGGGGCCAAAATACAGAAATTCTCCTTATTTTGTGTCAAAACTCAGAAATTCCACTTATTTTGGAGCAAAATTCCAGAAATTTCCCTTAATTTGGGGCAAAATTGCAGAAATATCACTTATTTTTGGGCAAAATTGCAGAAATTTCACTTATTTCAGAGAAAAAAGACAGAAATTTTTCTTATTTTGGGGCAAAAAGGCAGAAATTCCTAATATTTTGTGACAAAAATGCAGAAATTCTCCTTATTTTGAGGTAAAAAGGCTGAAATTCCCCTTATTTGGAGGCAAAAATTCAGAAATTTCCCTAATTTTGGGGAAAAATTGCAGAAATTTCACTTACTTCAGGGTAATAAGTCAGAATTTTTCCTTATTTTGGGGCAAAAAAGACAGAAATTCCCTTTGTCTTGGGGGAAAAAGACAGAAATTCCACTTATATAAAGGCCAAAAACAGAAATTCCCCTTATTTTGGAGCAAAAATGAAGAAATTTCCCTTTTTTATGGCAAAAAGTT
The DNA here is from genome assembly GCF_963924665.1 of Micromys minutus. Taxonomy (NCBI): domain Eukaryota; kingdom Metazoa; phylum Chordata; class Mammalia; order Rodentia; family Muridae; genus Micromys; species Micromys minutus. Next base: position 4,889,691 of record NW_027667252.1, on the reverse strand, counting down.
ATGCATTCTTCTCATTTTCGGGCAAAAAGGCAGAAATTCCCAGTATTTTGGAGCATAATTGCAGAAATTCCCCTAATTGTGGGGCAAAAATGCAGAAAATCTCTATATGTTGGTGCAAAAAGACAGAAAAAATTCTCTTTATTTTGGGGCAAAACTAAGAAATTCCAATTATTTTGGGGCAAAATTCCAGAAATTTTCCTTATTTTGGGGCAAAATTGCAGAAATTTCACTTATTTTGGGGCAAATATGAAGAAATTTTACTTATTTTGTGGCAAAATTGCAGAAATTTCACATATTTTAGGGAAAAAAGGCAGAAATTTTCTTTATTTTGCGGCAAAAAGGCAGAAATTCCTAATATTTTGTGGCAAAAATGCAGAAATTCCCCTTATTTCGAGGTAAAAAGGCTGAAATTCCCCTTATTTGGGGGCAAAAAGGCAGAAATTTCCCTTATTTTGGGGCAAAATTGCAGAAATTTCACTTACTTCAGGGTAATAAGTCAAAATTTTTCCTTATTTTGGGGCAAAAGTCAGAAATTCCCTTTGTTTTGGGGGAAAAAAACAGAAATTCCACTTATTTAGAGGCAAAAAAGCAGAAATTCCCCTTTTTGGAGCAAAAATTAAAAAATTTCCCTTTTTTATGGCAAAAAGGTATGCATTCTTCTTATTATCGGGCAAAAAAGCAGAAATTCCCCGTATTTTTGAGCAAAATTGCAGAAATTCCCATAATTGTGGGGCAAAAATGCATAAAATCTCTATATGTTGGGGCCAAAAGACCGAAATTCTCTTTATTTTGGGGCAAAACTCAGAAATTCCACTTATTTTGGGGCAAAATTACAGAAATTTTCCTTTTTTGGGGGCAAAATTGCAGAAATTTCACTTATTTTGGGGCAAATATGCAGAAATTTTACATATTTTGTAACAAAATTGCAGAAATTTCACTTATTTCAGGGAAAAAAGGCAGAAATTTTCCTTATTTTGGGGCAAAATTGCAGAAATTCCTAATATTTTGTGGCAAAAATGCAGAAATTCCCCTTATTTCGAGGTAAAAAGGCTGAAATTCCCCTTATTTGGGGGCAAAAGGCAGAAATTTCCCTTATTTGGGGGCAAAATTGCAGAAATATCACTTACTTCAGGGTAATAAGTCAGAATTTTTCCTTATTTTGGGGCAAAAAAGACAGAAATTCCATTTGTTTTGAGGGAAATAGAAAGAAATTCCACTTATTTAGAGGCAAAAAAGCAGAAATTCCCCTTTTAGGAGCAAAAATGAAGAAATTTTCTTTTTTTATGGCAAAAAGGTATGCATACTTCTTATTTTCAAGCAAAAAGGCAGAAATTCCCCGTATTTTGGAGCAAAATTGCAGAAATTCCCCTAATTGTGGGACAAAAAGGCAGAAATTGCCTATATGTTGGGGCAAAAAAACAGAAATTCTCCTTACTTTGGGGCTAAACTCAGAAATTCCACTTATTTTGGGGCAAAATTCCAGAAATTTCCCTTATTTTGGGGCAAAATTGCAGACATTTCACTTATTTTGGGGCAAAATTGAAGAATTTTCACTTATTTCAGGGAAAAAAAGCAGAAATTTTCTTATTTTGGGGCAAAAAGGCAGAAATTCCTAATATTTTGTGGCAAAAATGCAGAAATTCCCCTTATTTTAAGGTAAAAAGGCTGAAATTCCCCTTATTTGGGGGCAATAAGGCAAAAATTTCCTTTATTTTCAGGCAAAATTGCAGAAATTTCACTTATTTAAGGGTATTAATTCAGAAATTTTCTTTATTTTGGGGCAAAAAAGACAGGAATTCCCTTTGTTTTGGGGGATAAAGACAGAAATTCCACTTATTTAGAGGCAAAAAAGCAGAAATTCCTCTTATTTTAGAGCAAAAATGAAGAAATTTCTTTTTTATGGCAAAAATGTATGCATTCTTCTTATTTTCGGACAAAAAGGCAGAAATTCCCCGTATTTTGAAGCAAAATTGCAGAAATTCCCGTAATTGTGGGGCAAAAAGGCAGAAATTCTCTATATGTTGGGGCAAAAAGACAGAAATTCTTCTTATTTTGGGGAAATACTCAGAAATTCCACTTATTTGGGGGCAAAATTCCAGAAATTTCCCTTATTTTGGGACAAAATTGCAGAAATTTAACATATTTTGGCGCAAAATTGCAGAAATTTCACTTTTTTCAGGGAAAAAAATGAGAAATTTTCTTATTTTGGGGCAAAAAGGCAGAAATTCCTAATGTTTTGTGGCAATAATGCAGAAATTTTCTTTATTTTGATATATAAAGGCTGAAATTCCCCTTATTTGGGGGCAAAAATGCAGAAATTCACCATATATTGAGGTAAAAAGGCTGAAATTCCCCTTATTTGGAGGCAAAAAGGCAGAAATTTCCCTTATTTTTTGGCAAAATTGCAGAAATTTCACTTACTTCAGGGTAATAAGTCAGAATTTTTCCTTATTTTGGTGCAAAAATACAAAAATTCCCTTTATTTTGGGGGAAAAAGACAGAAATTCCACTTATTTAGAGGCAAAAAGCAGAAATTCCTTTTATTTTGGAGCAAAAATAAAGAAATTTCCTTTTTATGGCAAAAAGGTATGCATTCTTCTTATTTTCGGGCAAAAAGGCAGAAATTCCCTGTATTTTGGAGCAAAATTGCAGAAATTCCCGTAATTGTGGGGCAAAAAGGAAGAAATTCTCGATATGCTGGGGCAAAAAACAGAAATTCTCCTTATTTTGGGGCAAAACTCAGAAATTTCACTTATTTTGGGGCAAAATTCCAGAAATTTTCCTTATTTTGGGGCAAAATTGCAGAAATTTCACTTATTTTGGGGCAAATATGAAGAAATTTTACTTATTTTGTGGCAAAATTGAAGAAATTTCACATATTTTAGGGAAAAAAGGCAGAAATTTTCTTTATTTTGGGGCAAAAAGGCAAAAATTCCTAATATTTTGTGGCAAAAATGCAGAAAATCCCCTTATTTCGAGGTAAAAAGGCTGAAATTCCCCTTATTTGGGGGCAAAAAGGCAGAAATTTCCCTAATTTTGGGGCAAAATTGCAGAAATTTCACTTACTTCAGGGTAATAAGTCAGAAATTTTCTTTATTTTGGGGCAAAAAAGACAGAAATTCCCTTTGTCTTGGGGGATAAAAGACAGAAATTCCACTTATTTAAAGGCCAAAAAGCAGAAATTTCCCTTATTTTGGAGCAAAAATGAAGAAATTTCCCTTTTTTATGGCAAAAAGTTATGCATTCTTCTTATTTTCGGGCAAAAAGGCAGAAATTCCCCATATTTTGGAGCATAATTGCAGAAATTCCCCTAATTGTGGGGCAAAAATGCAGAAAATCTCTATATGTTGGGGCAAAAAGCCAGAAATTCTCCTTATTTTGGGGCAAAACTAAGAAATTCCACTTATTTTGGGGCAAAATTCGAGAAATTTCCCTTATTTTGGGGCAAAATTGCATAAATTTCACTTATTTTGGGGCAAATATGAAGAAATTTTACTTATTTTGTGGCAAAATTGAAGAAATTTCACATATTTTAGGGAAAAAAGGCAGAAATTTTCTTTATTTTGGGGCAAAAAGGCAGAAATTCCTAATATTTTGTGGCAAAAATGCAGAAATTCCCCTTATTTCGAGGTAAAAAGGCTGAAATTCCCCTTATTTGGGGGCAAAAAGGCAGAAATTTCCCTTATTTTGGGGCAAAATTGCAGAAATTTGACTTACTTCAGGGTAATAAGTCAGAATTTTTCCTTTTTTGGTGCAAAAATACAAAAATTCCATTTGTTTTGGGGGAAAAAGACAGAAATTCCACTTATTTAGAGGCAAAAAAGCAGAAATTCCCCTTATTTGGAGCAAAAATGAAGAAATTTCCCTTTTTTATGGCAAAAAGTTATGCATTCTTTTTATTTTCGGGCAAAAAGGCAGAAATTCCCCGTATTTTGGAGCAAAATTGCAGAAATTCCCCTAATTGTGGGGCAAAGAGGCAGAAATTGCCTATATGTTGGGGCAAAAAGACAGAAATTCTCCTTATTTTGGGGCAAAACTCAGAAATTCCACTTATTTTGGGGCAAAATTCGAGAAATTTCCCTTATTTTGGGGCAAAATTGCAGAAATTTCACTTATTTTGGGGCAAAATTGCAGAAATTTCACTTATTTTAGGGAAAAAAAGCAGAAATTTTTCTTATTTTGGGGCAAAAATGTAGAAATTTCTAATATTTTGTGGCAAAAATTCAGAAATTCCCCTTATTTTGAGGTAAAAAGGCTGAAATTCCCCTTATTTGGGGGCAAAAAGCAGAAATTCCCCTTATTTTGAGGTAAAAAGGCTGAAATTCCCCTTATTTGGGGGCAAAAAGGCAGAAAGTTCCCTTATTTTGGGGCAAAATTTCAGAAATTTCACTTACTTCAGGGTAATAAGTCAGAATTTTTCCTTATTTTGGGGCAAAAAAGACAGAAATTCTCTTTGATTTGGGGGAAAAATACAGAAATTCCATGTATTTAGAGGCAAAAAAGCAGAAATTCCTCTTATTTTGGAGCAAAAATGAAGAAATTTCCCATTTTTATGGCAAAAAGGTATGCATTCTTCTTATTTTCGGGCAAAAAGGCAGAAATTCCCTGTATTTTGGAGCAAAATTGCAGAAATTCCCCTAATTGTGGGGCAGAAAGGCAGAAATTGCCTATATGTTGGGGAAAAAACAGAAATTCTCCTTATTTTGGGGAAAAACTCAGAAATTCCACTTATTTTGGGGCAAAATTCCAGAAATTTCCCTTATTGTGGGGCAAAATTGCAGAAATTTCACTTATTTTGGGGCAAAATTGCAGAAATTTCACTTATTTCAGGGAAAAAAAGCAGAAATTTTCTTATTTTGGGGCAAAAAGGCAGAAATTCCTAATATTTTGTGGCAAAAATGCAGAAATTCCCCTTATTTTGGGGCAAAAAGCAAAAATTTCCTTTATTTTGGGGCAAAATTGCAGAAATTTCACTTATTTCAGGGTAATAAGTCAGAAATTTTCCTTATTTTGGGGCAAAAAATACAGGAATTCCCTATGTTTTGGGGGAAAAAAAACAGAAATTTCATTTATTTAAAGGTAAAAAAGCAGACATTCCCCTTATTTTGGAGCAAAAATGAAGAAATTTCCCTTTTTTATGGCAAAAAGTTATGCATTCTTCTTATTTTCGGGCAAAAAGTCAAAAATTCCCCGTATTTTGGAGCAAAATTGCAGAAATTCCCCTAATTGTGAGGGAAAAAGGCAGAAATTCTTTATATGTTGGGGAATAAAGACAGAAATTCTCCTTATTTTGGGGCAAAATTCAGAAATTCCACTTATTTTGGGGCAAAATTCCAGAAATTTCCCTTATTTTGGGGCAAAATTGCAGAAATTTCACTTATTTTGGGCTAAAATTGCAGAACTTTCACTTATTTTGGGGCAAAGTTTCAGAAATTTCACTTATTTCAGAGAAAAAAGGCAGAAATTTTCCTGATTTTGGGACAAAAATGCAAAAATTCCTAATATTTTGTGGCAAAAATTCAGAAATTCCTCTTATTTTAGGTAAAAAGGCTGAAATTCCCCTTATTTGGGGGCAAAAAGTCAGAATTTTCCCTTATTTTGGGGCAAAATTGCAGAAATTTTACTTAGTTCAGGGTAATAAGACAGAATTTTTCCTTATTTTGGGGCAAAAAAGACAGTAATTCCCTTTGTTTTGGGGAAAAAAGACAGAAATTCCACTTATTTAGAGGCAAAAAAGCAGAAATTCTCTTTATTTTGGAGCAAAAATGAAGGAATTTCCCATTTTTATGGCAAAAAGGTATGCATTCTTTTTATTTTCGGGCAAAAAGGCAGAAATTTCCTGTATTTTGGAGCAAAATTGCAGAAATTCCCCTAATTGTGGGGCAGAAAGGCAGAAATTGCCTATATTATGGGGAAAAAACAGAAATTCTCCTTATTTTGGGGAAGAACTCAGAAATTCCACTTATTTTAGGGCAAAATTCCAGAAATTTCCCTTATTGTGGGGCAAAATTGCAGAAATTTCACTTATTTTGGGGCAAAATTACAGAAATTTCACTTATTTCAGGGAAAAAAAGCAAAAATTTTCTTATTTTGGGGCAAAAAGGCAGAAATTCCTAATATTTTGTGGCAAAAATGCAGAAATTCCTCTTATTTTGAGGTAAAAAGGCTGAAATTCCCTTTATTTGGGGGCAAAAAGGCAGAAATTTCCCTAATTTTGGGGCAAAATTGCAGAAATTTCACTTATTTCAGGGTAATAAGTCAGAAATTTTCCTTATTTTGGGGCAAAAAAGACAAAAATTCCCTTTGTTTTGGGGGAAAAAGACGGAAATTCCACTTATTTAGAGGCAAAAAAGCAGAAATTCCCCTTATTTTGGAGCAAAAATGAAGAAATTTCCCTTTTTTATGGCAAAAAGTTATGCATTCTTCTTATTTTCGGGCAAAAAGGCAGAAATTCCCCGTATTTTGGAGCAAAATTGCAGATATTCCTTTAATTGTGGGACAAAAATGCAGAAATTCTCTATATATTGGGGCAAAAAGACAGAAATTCTCCTTATTTTGTGTCAAAACTAAGAAATTCCACTTATTTTGGGGCAAAATTCCAGAAATTTTCCTTATTTTGGGGCAAAATTGCAGAAATTTCACTTATTTTGGGGCAAATATGAAGAAATTTTACTTATTTTGTGGCAAAATTGAAGAAATTTCACATATTTTAGGGAAAAAAGGCAGAAATTTTCTTTATTTTGGGGCAAAAAGGCAGAAATTCCTAATATTTTGTGGCAAAAATGCAGAAAATCCCCTTATTTCGAGGTAAAAAGGCTGAAATTCCCCTTATTTGGGGGCAAAAAGGCAGAAATTTCCCTTATTTTGGGGCAAAATTGCAGAAATTTCACTTACTTCAGGGTAATAAGTCAGAATTTTTCCTTTTTTGGTGCAAAAATACAAAAATTCCATTTGTTTTGGGGGAAAAAGACAGAAATTCCACTTATTTAGAGGCACATAAGCAGAAATTCCCCTTATTTGGAGCAAAAATGAAGAAATTTCCCTTTTTTATGGCAAAAAGTTATGCATTCTTTTTATTTTCGGGCAAAAAGGCAGAAATTCCCCGTATTTTGGAGCAAAATTGCAGAAATTCCCCTAATTGTGGGGCAAAGAGGCAGAAATTGCCTATATGTATGGGCAAAAAGACAGAAATTCTCCTTATTTTGGGGCAAAACTCAGAAATTCCACTTATTTTGGGGCAAAATTCGAGAAATTTGCCTTATTTTGGGGCAAAATTGCAGAAATTTCACTTATTTTGGGGCAAAATTGCAGAAATTTCACTTATTTCAGGGAAAAAAAGCAGAAATTTTTCTTATTTTGGGGCAAAAATGTAGAAATTTCTAATATTTTGTGGCAAAAATGCAGAAATTCCCCTTATTTTGAGGTAAAAAGGCTGAAATTCCCCTTATTTGGGGGCAAAAAGCAGAAATTCCCCTTATTTTGAGGTAAAAAGGCTGAAATTCCCCTTATTTGGGGGCAAAAAGGCAGAAAGTTCCCTTATTTTGGGGCAAAATTTCAGAAATTTCACTTACTTCAGGGTAATAAGTCAGAATTTTTCCTTATTTTGGGGCAAAAAAGACAGAAATTCTCTTTGTTTTGGGGGAAAAAGACAGAAATTCCACTTATTTAGAGGCAAAAAAGCAGAAATTCCTCTTATTTTGGAGTAAAAATGAAGAAATTTCCCATTTTTATGGCAAAAAGGTATGCATTCTTCTTATTTTCGGGCAAAAAGGCAGAAATTTCCTGTATTTTGGAGCAAAATTCCAGAAATTTCCCTTATTGTGGGGCAAAATTGCAGAAATTTCACTTATTTTGGGGCAAAATTACAGAAATTTCACTTATTTCAGGGAAAAAAAGCAAAAATTTTCTTATTTTGGGGCAAAAAGTCAGAAATTCCTAATATTTTGTGGCAAAAATGCAGAAATTCCCCTTATTTTGAGGTAAAAAGGCTGAAATTCCCCTTATTTTGGGGCAAAAAGGCAAAAATTTCCTTTATTTTGGGGCAAAATTGCAGAAATTTCACTTATTTCAGGGTAATAAGTCAGAAATTTTCCTTATTTTGGGGCAAAAAATACAGGAATTCCCTATGTTTTGGGGGAAAAAAAAACAGAAATTTCATTTATTTAAAGGTAAAAAAGCAGACATTCCCCTTATTTTGGAGCAAAAATGAAGAAATTTCACTTTTTTATGGCAAAAAGTTATGCATTCTTCTTATTTTCGGGCAAAAAGGCAAAAATTCCCCGTATTTTGGAGCAAAATTGCAGAAATTGCCCTAATTGTGGGGCAAAAAGGCAGAAATTCTTTATATGTTGGGGCAAAAAGACAGAAATTTTCCTTATTTTGGGGCAAAACTCAGAAATTCCACTTATTTTGGGGCAAAATTCTAGAAATTTCCCTTAATTTGGGGCAAAATTGCAGAAATTTCACTTATTTTAAGCTAAAATTGCAGAACTTTCACTTATTTTGGGGCAAAATTTCAGAAATTTCACTTATTTCAGAGAAAAAAGGCAGAAATTTTCCTTATTTTGGGGCAAAAATGCAGAAATTCCTAATATTTTGTGGCAAAAATTCAGAAATTCCTCTTATTTTAGGTAAAAAGGCTGTAATTCCCCTTATTTGAGGGCAAAAAGTCAGAAATTTCCCTTATTTTGGGGCAAAATTGCAGAAATTTTACTTAGTTCATGGTAATAAGATAGAATTTTTCCTTATTTTGGGGCAAAAAAGACCGTAATTCCCTTTGTTTTGGGGAAAAAAGACAGAAATTCCACTTATTTATAGGCAAAAAAGCAGAAAATCTCCTTATTTTAGAGCAAAAATGAAGAAATTTCCCTTTTTTATGGCAAAAAGATATGCATTCTTCTTATTTTTGGGCAAAAAGGCAGAAATTCTCCGTATTTTGGAGCAAAATTGCAGAAATTCCCCTAATTGTGAGGCAAAAAGGCAGAAATTGCCTATATGTTGGGGCAAAAAGACAGAAATTCTCCTTATTTTGGGGCAAAACTCAGAAATTCCACTTATTTTGGGGAAAAATTTCAGAAATTTCCCTTATTTTGGGGCAAAATTGCAGAAATTTCACTTATTTTAGGGCAAAATTGCAAAATTTCACTTATTTCAGAGAAAAAAAGCAGAAATTTTCTTATTTTGGGGCAAAAAGGCAGAAATTCCTAATATTTTGTGGCAAAAATGCAGAAATTCCTCTTATTTTGAGGTAAAAATGCTGAAATTCCCTTTATTTGGGGGCAAAAAGGCAAAAATTTCCTTTATTTTGGGGCAAAATTGCAGAAATTTCACTTCTTTCAGGGTAACAAGTCAGAAATTTTCCTTATTTTGGGGCAAAAAAGACAGGAATTCCCTTTGTTTTGTGGGAAAAAGACAGAAATTCCACTTATTTAGAGGCAAAAAAGCAGAAATTCCCTTTATTTTGGAGCAAAAATGAAGAAATTTCCCTTTTTTATGGCAAAAAGTTATGCATTCTTCTTATTTTCGGGCAAAAAGGCAGAAATTAACTGTATTTTGGAGCAAAATTGCAGAAATTCCCTTAATTGTGGGACAAAAATGCAGAAATTCTCTATATATTGGGGCAAAAAGACAGAAATTCTCCTTATTTTGTGTCAAAACTCAGAAATTTCACTTATTTTGGGGCAAAATTCCAGAAATTTCCCTTAATTTGGGGCAAAATTGCAGAAATTTCACTTATTTTTGGGCAAAATTGCAGAAATTTCACTTATTTTGTGGCAAAATTGCAGAAATTTAAATTATTTCAGAGAAAAAAGACAGAAATTTTTCTTATTATGGGGCAAAAAGGCAGAAATTCCTAATATTTTGTGACAAAAATGCAGAAATTCTCCTTATTTTGAGGTAAAAAGGCTGAAATTCCCCTTATTTGGAGGCAAAAAGGCAGAAATTTCCCTAATTTTGGGGCAAAATTGCAGAAATTTCACTTACTTCAGGGTAATAAGTCAGAATTTTTCCTTATTTTGGGGCAAAAAAGACAGAAATTCCCTTTGTCTTTGGGGAAAAAGACAGAAATTCCACTTATTTAAAGGCCAAAAAGCAGAAATTCCCCTTATTTTGGAGCAAAAATGAAGAAATTTCCCTTTTTTATGGCAAAAAGTTATGCATTCTTCTTATTTTCGGGCAAAAAGGCAGAAATTCCCCTAATTGTGGGGCAAAAATGCAGAAAATCTCTATATGTTGGGGCAAAAAGACAGAAATTCTCTTTATTTTGGGGCAAAACTAAGAAATTCCACTTATTTTGGGGCAAAATTCCAGAAATTTTCCTTATTTTGGGGCAAAATTGCAGAAATTTCACTTATTTTGGGGCAAATATGCAGAAATTTTACATATTTTGTAACAAAATTGCAGAAATTTCACTTATTTCAGGGAAAAAAGGCAGAAATTTACCTTATTTTGGGGCAAAATTGCAGAAATTCTTAATATTTTGTGGCAAAAATGCAGAAATTCCCCTTATTTCGAGGTAAAAAGGCTGAAATTCCCCTTATTTGGGGGCAAAAGTCAATAATTTCCCTTATTTTGGGGCAAAATTGCAGAAATATCACTTACTTCAGGGTAATAAGTCAGAATTTTTCCTTATTTTGGGGCAAAAAAGACAGAAATTCCCTTTGTTTTGAGGGAAAAAGAAAGAAATTCCACTTATTTAGAGGCAAAAAAGCAGAAATTCCCCTTTTTGGAGCAAAAATGAAGAAATTTTCTTTTTTTATGGCAAAAAGGTATGCATTCTTCTTATTTTCAAGCAAAAAGGCAGAAATTCCCCGTATTTAAGAGTAAAATTGCAGAAATTCCCCTAATTGTGGGGCAAAAAGGCAGAAATTTCCCTTATTTTGGGGCAAAATTGCAGACATTTCACTTATTTTGGGGCAAAATTGCAGAAATTTCACTTATTTCAGGGAAAAAAACAGAAATTTTCTTATTTTGGGGCAAAAAGGCAGAAATTCCTAATATTTTGTGGCAAAAATGCAGAAATTCCCCTTATTTTAAGGTAAAAAGGCTGAAATTCCCCTTATTTGGGGGCAATAAGGCAAAAATTTCTTTTATTTTCGGGCAAAATTGCAGAAATTTCACTTATTTAAGGGTAATAAGTCAGAAATTTTCTTTATTTTGGGGCAAAAAAGACAGGAATTCCCTTTGTTTTGGGGGATAAACACAGAAATTCCACTTATTTAGAGGCAAAAAAGCAGAAATTCCCCTTATTTTAGAGCAAAAATGAAGAAATTTCTTTTTTATGGCAAAAATGTATGCATTCTTCTTATTTTCTGACAAAAAGGCAGAAATTCCCCGTATTTTGGAGCAAAATTGCAGAAATTCCCCTAATTGTGGGGCAAAAAGGCAGAAATTCTCTATATGTTGGGGCAAAAAGACAGAAATTCTTCTTATTTTGGGGAAATACTCAGAAATTCCACTTATTTGGGGGCAAAATTCCAGAAATTTCCCTTATTTTTGGACAAAATTGCAGAAATTTAACATATTTTGGGGCAAAATTGCAGAAATTTCACTTTTTTCAGGGAAAAAAATGAGAAATTATCTTATTTTGGGGCAAAAAGGCAGAAATTCCTAATGTTTTGTTCCAATAATGCAGAAATTCCCCTTATTTTGAGATATAGAGGCTGAAATTCCCCTTATTTGTGGGCAAAAATGCAGAAATTCACAATATTTTGAGGTAAAAAGGCAGAAATTCCCCTTATTTGGAGGCAAAAAGGCAGAAATTTCCCTTATTTTTTGGCCAAATTGCAGAAATTTCACTTACTTCAGGGTAATAAGTCAGAATTTTTCCTTATTTTGGTGCAAAAATACAAAATTCCCTTTGTTTTGGAGGAAAAAGACAGAAATTCCACTTATTTAGAGGCAAAAAAGCAGAAATTCCTTTTATTTTGGAGCAAAAATAAAGAAATTTCCTTTTTATGGCAAAAAGGTATGCATTCTTCTTATTTTCGGGCAAAAAGGCAGAAATTCCCGGTATATTGGAGCAAAATTGCAGAAATTCCCGTAATTGTGGGGCAAAAAGGCAGAAATTCTCTATATGCTGGGGCAAAAAAGAGAAATTCTCCTTATTTTGGGGCAAAACTCAGAAATTTCACTTATTTTGGGGCAAAATTGCAGAAATTTCACTTATTTCATAGAAAAAAGACAGAAATTTTCCTTATTTTGGGGCAAAAAGGCAGAAATTCCTAATATTTTGTGACAAAAATGCAGAAATTCTCCTTATTTTGAGGTAAAAAGGCTAAAATTCTCCTTATTTGGGGGCAAAAAGGCACTAATTTCCCTAATTTTGGGGCAAGATTGCAGAAATTTCACTTACTTCAGGGTAATAAGTCAGAATTTTTCCTTATTTTGGTGCAAAAATACAAAAATTCCCTTTGTTTTGGGGGAAAAAGACAGAAATTCCACTTATTTAGAGGCAAAAATGCAGAAATTCCCCTTATTATGGAGCAAAAATGAAGAAATTTCCCTTTTTTATGGCAAAAAGTTATGCATACTTCTTATTTTCAGGCAAAAAGGCAGATATTCCCCATATTTTGGAGCAAAATTGAAGAAATTCCCCTAAATGTTGGGCAAAGAGGCACAAATTGCCTATATGTTGGGGCAAAAAGACAGAAATTCTCCTTATTTTGGGGCAAAATTCCAGAAATTACCTTATTTTGGGGCAAAATTGCAGAAATTTCACTTATTTTGGGGCAAAATTGCAGAAATTTCACTTATTTTGGGGCAAAATTGCAGAAATTTCACTTATTTCAGAGAAAAAAGGCAGAAATTTTCCTTATTTTGGGGCAAAAACCAGATATTCCTAATATTTTGTGGCAAAAATGCAGAAATTCCCCTTATTTTGAGGTAAAAAGGCTGAAATTCGCATTATTTTGGGGCAAAAAGGCAGAAATTTCCCTAATTTTGGAGCAAAAGTGCAGGAATTTCACTTACTTCAGGGTAATAAGTCAGAATTTTTCCTTATTTTGGGGCAAAGAAGACAAAAATTCCCTTTGTTTTGGGAGAAAAAGACTAAAATTCCACTTATTTAGAGGCAAAAAAGCAGAAATTCCCCTTATTTTGGAGCAAAAATGAAGAAATTTCCCTTTTTTATGGCAAAAAGGTATGCATTCTTCTTATTTTCGGGCAAAAAGGCAGAAATTCTCGGTATTTTGGAGCAAACTTGCAGAAATTCCCCTAATTGTGGGGCAAAAATGCAGAAAATCTCTATATGTTGGGGCAAAATGACAGAAATTCTCTTTTTTTGGGGGCAAAACTCAGAAATTCCACTTATTTTGTGGCAAAATTGCAGAAATTTCCCTTATTTTGGGGCAAAATTGCAGAAATTTCACTTATTTTGGGGCAAAAAGGCAGAAATTTCACTTATTTCAGGGAAAAAAGGCAGAAATTTTCCTTATTTTGTGCAAAAAGGCAGAAATTCCTAATATTTTGTGGTAAAAATGCAGAAATTCCCCTTATTTTGAGGTAAAAAGACTGAAATTCCCCTTATTTGGGGGGAAAAAGGCAGAAATTTCCCTTATTTTGGGGCAAAATTGAAGAAATTTCACTTACTACAGAGTAAGAAGTCAGAATTTTTCCTTATTTTAGGGCAAAAAAGACAGAAATTCCCTTTGCTTGAGGGAAAAAAACAGAAATTCCACTTATTTAGAGGCAAAAAAATAGAAATTCCCTTTATTTGAAAGCAAAATAGAAGAAATTACATTTTTGATGGCAAAAAGGTATGCATTCTTCTTATTTTCGGGCAAAAAGGCAGAAATTCCCCGTCTTTTGGAGCAAAATTGCTGAAATTCCCCTAATTGTGGGGCAAAAAGGCAAAAATTTCCTATAAGTTGGGGCAAAAAGACAGAAATTCTCCTTATTTTGAAGGAAAACTCAGAAATTCCTCTTATTTTGAAGCAAAATTCCAGAAATTTCCCTTATTTTAGGACAAAATTGCAGAAATTTCACTTATTTTGGGGCAAAATTGCAGAAATTTCAATTGTTTCAGGAAAAAAAAGCAGAAATTTTCTTATTTTGGGGCAAAAAGGCAGAAATTCCTAATATTTTGTGACAAAAATGCGGATATTCCCCTTATTTTGAGGTAAAAAGGCTGAAATTCCCCTTATTTGGGGGCAAAAATGCAGAAATTCCCCTTATTTTGAGGTAAAAAGGCTGAAATTCCCCTTATTTGGGGGCAAAAAGGCAGAAATTTCCCTTATTTTGGGGCAAAATTGCAGAAATTTCACTTACTTCAGGGTAATAAGTCAGAATTTTTCCTTATTTTGGGCAAAAAAGACAGAAATTCTCTTTATTTTGGGGGAAATAGACAGAAATTCCACTTATTTAGAGGCAAAAAAGCAGACATTCCCCTTATTTTGGAGCAAAAATGAAGAAATTTCCTATTTTTTGGCAAAAAGGTATTCATTCTTCTTATTTTCGGGCAAAAAGGCAGAAATTACCCGTATTTTGGAGCAAAATTACAGAAATTTCCCTAATTGTGTGGCAAAAAAACAGAAATTCTCTATATGTTTGGGTAAAAATACAGAAATTCTCTTTATTTTGGGGAAAAACACAAAAATTCCACTTATTTTGGGGCAAAATTCTTGAAATTTCCCTTATTTTGGTGCAAAATTGCAGAAATGTTACTTACTTCAGGTTAATAAGTCAGAATTTTTCCTTATTTTGGGGCAAAAAAGACAGAAATTCCCTTTGTTTTGGGGGAAAAAGACAAAAATTCCACTTATTAGAGGCAAAAAAGCAGAAATTCCCCTTATTTTGGAGCAAAAATGAAGAAATTTCCCTTTTTTATGGCAAAAAGGTATGCATTCTTCTTATTTTCGTGCAAAAAGGGAGAAATACCACGTATTTTGGAGCAAAATTGCAGAAATTCCCCTAATTGTGGGGCAAAAAGGCAGAAATTGCCTATATGTTGGGGCAAAAAAACAGAAATTCTCCTTATTTTGGGGCAAAACTCAGAAATTCCACTTATTTTGGGGCAAAATTCCAGAAATTTCCCTTATTTTGGGGCAAAATTGCAAAAATTTCACTTATTTTGGGGCAAAATTGCAAAATTTCACTTATTTCAGAGTAAAAAAGCAGAAATTTTCTTATTTTGGGGCACAAAGGCAGAAATTCCTAATATTTTGTGGCAAAAATGCAGAAATTTCCCTTATTTTGAGGTAAAAAGGCTGAAATTCCCTTTATTTGAGGGCAAAAGGCAAAAATTTCCTTTATTTTGGGGCAAAATTGCAGAAATTTCACTTATTTCAGGGTAATAAGTCAGAAATTTTCCTTATTTTGGGGCAAAAAAGACAGGAATTCCCTTTGTTTTGGGGGAAAAAGACAGAAATTCCACTTATTTAGAGGCAATAAAGCAGAAATTCCCCTTATTTTGGAGCAAAAATGAAGAAATTTCCCTTTTTTATGGCAAAAAGTTATGCATTCTTCTTATTTTCGGGCAAAAAGGCAGAAATTCCCTGTATTTTGGAGCAAAATTGCAGAAATTTCCTTAATTGTGGGACAAAAATGCAGAAATTCTCTATATATTGGGGCAAAAAGACAGAAATTCTCCTTATTTTGTGTCCAAACTCAGAAATTCCACTTATTTTGGGGAAAATTCCAGAAATTTCCCTTAATTTGGGGCAAAATTGCAGAAATTTCACTTAATCTTGGGCAAAATTGCAGAAATTTCACTTATTTTGGGGCATAATTGCAGAAATTTCACTTATTTCAGAGAAAAAAGACAGAAATTTTCCTTATTTTGAGGCAAAAAGGCAGAAATTCCTAATATTTTGTGACAAAAATGCAGAAATTCTCCTTGTTTTGAGGTAAAAAGGCTGAAATTCCCCTTATTTGGAGGCAAAAAGGCAGAAATTTTCCTAATTTTGGGGAAAAATTGCAGAAATTTCACTTACTTCAGGGTAATAAGTCAGAATTTTTCCTTATTTTGGGGCAAAAAAGAGAGAAATTCCCTTTGTCTTGGGGGAAAAAGACAGAAATTCCACTTATTTAAAGTCCAAAAAGCAGAAATTCCCCTTATTTTGGAGCAAAGTGAAGAAATTTACATTTTTTATGGCAAAAAGTTATGCATTCTTCTTATTTTCGGGGAAAAAGGCAGAAATTCCCCGTATTTTGGAGCAAAATTGCAGAAATTCCCCTAATTGTGGGGCAAAAATGCAGAAAATCTCTATATGTTGGGGCAAAAAGACAGAAATTCTCCTTATTTTGGGGCAAAACTAAGAAATTCCACTTATTTTGGGGTAAAATTCCAGAAATTTTCCTTATTTTGGGGCAAAATTGCAGAAATTTCACTTATTTTGGGGCAAATATGAAGAAATTTTACTTATTTTGTGGCAAAATTGCAGAAATTTCACATATTTTAGGGAAAAAAGCAGAAATTTTTTTTATTTTGTGGCAAAGAGGCAAAAATTCCTAATATATTGTGGCAAAAATGCAGAAATTCCCCTTATTTCGAGGTAAAAAGGCTGAAATTCCCCTTATTTGGGTGCAAAAAGGCAGAAATTTTCCTTATTTTGGGGCAAAATTGCAGAAATTTCACTTACTTCAGGGTAATAAGTCAGAATTTTTCCTTATTTTGGGGCAAAAAGACAGAAATTCCCTTTGTTTTGGGGGAAAAAAAAAGAAATTCCACTTATTTAGTGGCAAAAAAGCAGAAATTCCCCTTTTTGGAGCAAAAATTAAGAAATTTCCCTTTTTTATGTCAAAAAGGTATGCATTCTTCTTATTTTCGGGCAAAAGGCAGAAATTCCCCGTATTTTGGAGCAAAATTGAAGAAATTCCCCTAATTGTGGGGCCAAAAGGCAGAAATTGCCTATATGTTGGGGCAAAAAGACAGAAATTCTCCTTATTTTGGGGCAAAACTCAGAAATTCCACTTTTCTTTGGGCAAAATTCCAGAAATTTCCCTTATTTTGGGGCAAAATTGCAGACATTTCACTTATTTTGGGGCAAAATTGCAGAAATTTCACTTATTTAAGGAAAAAAAAGCAGAAATTTTCTTATTTTGGGGCAAAAAGGCAGAAATTCCTAATATTTTGTGGCATAAATGCAGAAATTCCCTTTATTTTGAGGTAAAAAGGCTGAAATTCCCCTTATTTGGGGCAATAAGTCAAAAATTTCCTTTATTTTTGGGGCAAAATTGCAGAAATTTCACTTATTTAAGGGTTATAAGTCAGAAATTTCCTTTATTTTGGGACAAAAAAGACAGGAATTCCCTTTGCCTTGGGGGAAAAAGACAGAAATTCCACTTATTCAGAGGCAAAAAAGCAGAAATTCCCCTTATTTTGGAGCAAAAATGAAGAAATTTCCTTTTTTTATGGCAAAAAGGTATGCATTCTTCTTATTATTGGGCAAAAAAGCAGAAATTCCCCGTGTTTTTGAGCAAAATTGCAGAAATTCCCCTAATTGTGGGGCAAAAATGCATAAAATCTCTATATGTTGGGGCAAAAAGACCGAAATTCTCTTTATTTTGGGGCAAAACTCATAAATTCCACTTATTTTGGGGCAAAATTACAGAAATTTTCCTTTTTTTGGGGCAAAATTGCAGAAATTTCACTCATTTTGGGGCAAATATGCAGAAATTTTACATATTTTGTAACAAAATTGCAGAAATTTCACTTATTTCAGGGAAAAATGCAGAAATTTTTCTTAATTTTGGGGCAAAAAGGCAGAAATTCCTAATATTTTGTGGCAAAAATGCAGAAATTCCCCTTATTTCGAGGTAAAAAGGCTGAAATTCCCCTTATTTGGGGGCAAAAGGCAGAAATTTCCCTTATTTTGGGGCAAAATTGCAGAAATATCACTTACTTCAGGGTAATAAGTCAGAATTTTTCCTTATTTTGGGGCAAAAAAGACAGAAATTCCCTTTGTTTTGAGGGAAAAAGAAAGAAATTCCACTTATTTAGAGGCAAAAAAGCAGAAATTCCCCTTTTTAGATCAAAAATGAAGAAATTTTTTTTTATGGCAAAAAGGTATGCATTCTTCTTATTTTCAAGCAAAAAGGCAGAAATTTCCCGTATTTTGGAGCAAAATTGGAGAAATTCCCCTAATTGTGGGGCAAAAAGGCAGAAATTGCCTATATGTTTGGGCAAAAAAACAGAAATTCTCCTTATTTTGGGGCAAAACTCAGAAATTCCACATATTTTTGGGCAAAATTCCAGAAATTTCCCTTATTTTGGGGCAAAATTGCAGACATTTCACTTATTTTGGGGCAAAATTGCAGAAATTTCACATATTTTCGGGAAAAAAGGCAGAAATTTTCTTTATTTTGGGGCAAAGAGGCAGAAATTCCTAATATTTTGTGGCAAAAATGCAGAAATTCCCCTTATTTTAAGGTAAAAAGACTGAAATTCCCCTTATTTGGGGGCAAAAAGGCAGAAATTTCCCTTATTTTGGGGCAAAATTGAAGAAATTTCACTTACTACAGGGTAATAAGTCAGAATTTTTCCTTATTTTAGGGCAAAAAAGACAGAAATTCCCTTTGTTTTGAGGGAAAAAGACAGAAATTCCACTTATTTAGAGGCAACAAAATAGAAATTCCCTTTATTTTGAAGCAAAATAGAAGAAATTACATTTTTGATGGCAAAAAGGTATGCATTCTTCTTATTTTCGGGCAAAAAGGCAGAAATTCCCCGTCTTTTGGAGCAAAATTGCTGAAATTCCCCTAATTGTGGGGCAAAAAGGCAGAAATTTCCTATATGTTGGGGCAAAAAGACAGAAATTCTCCTTATTTTGAAGCAAAACTCAGAAATTCCTCTTATTTTGAAGCAAAATTCCAGAAATTTCCCTTATTTTAGGACAAAATTGCAGAAATTTCACTTATATTGGGGCAAAATTGCAGAAATTTCAATTATTTCAGGGAAAAAAAGCAGAAATTTTCTTATTTTGGGGCAAAAAGGAAGAAATTCCTAATATTTTGTGGCAAAAATGCGGAAATTCCCCTTATTTTGAGGTAAAAAGGCTGAAATTCCCCTTATTTGGGGGCAAAAATGCAGAAATTTTACTTACTTCAGGTTAATAAGTCAGAATTTTTCCTTATTTTGGGGCAAAAAAGACAGAAATTCTCTTTGTTTTGGGGGAAAAAGACAAAAATTCCACTTATTTAGAGGCAAAAAAGCAGAAATTCCCCTTAATTCGGAGCAAAAATGAAGAAATTTCCCTTTTTTATGGCAAAAAGGTATGCATTCTTCTTATTTTCGTGCAAAAAGGGAGAAATTCCACGTATTTTGGAGCAAAATTTCAGAAATTCCCCTAATTGTGGGGCAAAAAGGCAGAAATTGCCTATATGTTGGGGCAAAAAAACAGATATTCTCCTTATTTTGGGGCAAAACTCTGAAATTCCACTTATTTTGGGGCAAAATTCCAGAAATTTCCCTTATTTTGGGGCAAAATTGCAGAAATTTCACTTATTTTGGGGCAAAATTGCAAAATTTCACTTATTTCAGAGTAAAAAAGTAGAAATTTTCTTTTTTTGGGGCAAAAAGGCAGAAATTCCTAATATTTTGTGGCAAAAATGCCGAAATTCCCCTTATTTTGAGGTAAAAAGGCTGAAATTCCCTTTATTTTAGGGCAAAAGGCAAAAATTTCCTTTATTTTGGGGCAAAATTGCAGAAATTTCACTTATTTCAGGGTAATAAGTCAGAAATTTTCCTTTTTGGGGGGCAAAAAAGACAGGAATTCCCTTTGTTTTGGGGGAAAAAGACAGAAATTCCACTTATTTAGAGGCAAAAAAGCAGAAATTCCCCTGATTTTGGAGCAAAAATGAAGAAATTTCCCTTTTTTATGGCAAAAAGTTATGCATTCTTTTTATTTTCGGGCAAAAAGGCAGAAATTCCCTGTATTTTGGAGCAAAATTGCAGAAATTCCCTTAATTGTTGGACAAAAATGCAGAAATTCTCTATATATTGGGGCAAAAAGACAGAAATTCTCCTTATTTTGTGTCAAAACTCAGAAATTCCACTTATTTTGGGGAAAAATTCCAGTAATTTCCCTTAATTTGGGGCAAAATTGCAGAAATTTCACTTATTTTTGGGCAAAATTGCAGAAATTTCACTTATTTTGGGGCAAAATTGCAGAAATTTCACTTATTTCAGAGAAAAAATACAGAAATTTTCCTTATTTTGGGGCAAAAACGCAGAAATTCCTAATATTTTGTGACAAAAATGCAGAAATTCTCCTTGTTTTGAGGTAAAAAGGCTGAAATTCCCCTTATTTAGAGGCAAAAAGGCAGAAATTTCCTTAATTTTGGTGAAAAATTGCAGAAATTTGACTTACTTCAGGGTAATAAGTCAGAAATTTTCCTTATTTTGGGGCAAAAAAGACAGAAATTCCCTTTGTCTTGGAAGAAAAAGACAGAAATTCCACTTATTTAAAGGCCAAAAAGCAGAAATTCCCCTTATTTTGGAGCAAAAATGAAGAAATTTCCATTTTTTATGGCAAAAAGTTATGCATTCTTCTTATTTTCGGGGAAAAAGGCAGAAATTCCCCGTATTTTGGAGCAAAATTGCAGAATTTCTCCTAATTGTGGGGCAAAAATGCAGAAAATCTCTATATGTTGGGGCAAAAAGACAGAAATTCTCCTTATTTTGGAACAAAACTAAGAAATTCCACTTATTTTGGGGCAAAATTCCAGAAATTTTCCTTATTTTGGGGCAAAATTGCAGAAATTTCACTTATTTTGGGGCAAATTTGAAGAAATTTTACTTATTTTGTGGCAAAATTGCAGAAATTTCACATATTTTAGGGAAAAAAGGCAGAAATTTTCTTTATTTTGGGGCAAAAATGCAGAAATTCCTAATATTTTGTGGCAAAAATGCAGAAATTTCCCTTATTTCGAGGTAAAAAGGCTGAAATTCCCCTTATTTGGGGGCAAAAAGGCAGGAATTTCCCTTATTTTGGGGCAAATTTGCAGAAATTTCACTTACTTCAGGGTAATAAGTCAGAATTTTTCCTTATTTTGGGGCAAAAAGACAGAAATTCCCTTTGTTTTGGGGGAAAAAAACGGAAATTCCACTTATTTAGAGGCAAAAAAGCAGAAATTCCCCTTTTTGGAGCAAAAACTAAGAAATTTCCCTTTTTTATGGCAAAAGGGATGCATTCTTCTTATTTTCGGGCAAAAGGCAGAAATTCCCCGTATTTTGGAGCAAAATTGAAGAAATTCCCCTAATTGTGGGGCCAAAAGGCAGAAATTGCCTATATGTTGGGGCAAAAAGACAGAAATTCTCCTTATTTTGGGGCAAAACTCAGAAATTCCACTTATTTTGGGGCAAAATTCCAGAAATTTCCCTTATTTTGGGGCAAAATTGCAGACATTTCACTTATTTTGGGGCAAAATTGCAGAAATTTCACATACTTCAGGGTAATAAGTCAGAAATTTTCCTTATTTTGGGGCAAAAAAGACAGAAATTCCCTTTGTCTTGGGGGAAAAAGACAGAAATTCTACTTATTTAAAGGCCAAAAAGCAGAAATTCCCCTTATTTTGGAGCAAAAATGAAGAAATTTCCATTTTTTATGGCAAAAAGTTATGCATTCTTCTTATTTTCGGGGAAAAAGGCAGAAATTCCCCGTATTTTGGAGCAAAATTGCAGAATTTCTCCTAATTGTGGGGCAAAAATGCAGAAAATCTCTATATGTTGGGGCAAAAAGACAGAAATTCTCCTTATTTTGGGGCAAAACTAAGAAATTCCACTTATTTTGGGGCAAAATTCCAGAAATTTTCCTTATTTTGGGGCAAAATTGCAGAAATTTCACTTATTTTGGGGCAAATTTGAAGAAATTTTACTTATTTTGTGGCAAAATTGCAGAAATTTCACATATTTTAGGGAAAAAAGGCAGAAATTTTCTTTATTTTGGGGCAAAAATGCAGAAATTCCTACTATTTTGTGGCAAAAATGCAGAAATTTCCCTTATTTCGAGGTAAAAAGGCTGAAATTCCCCTTATTTGGGGGCAAAAAGGCAGAAATTTCCCTTATTTTGGGGCAAATTTGCAGAAATTTCACTTACTTCAGGGTAATAAGTCAGAATTTTTCCTTATTTTGGGGCAAAAAGACAGAAATTCCCTTTGTTTTGGGGGAAAAAAACAGAAATTCCACTTATTTAGAGGCAAAAAAGCAGAAATTCCCCTTTTTGGAGCAAAAACTAAGAAATTTCCCTTTTTTATGGCAAAAGGTATGCATTCTTCTTATTTTCGGACAAAAAGGAAGAAATTCTCTGTATTTTGGAGCAAAATTGCAGAAATTTACAAATTGTGTGGCAAAAAGGCAGAAATTCTCTATATGTTGGGGCAAAAAGACAGAAATTCTTCTTATTTTGGGGAAATACTCAGAAATTCCACTTATTTGGGGGCAAAATTCCAGAAATTTCTCTTATTTTGGGACAAAATTGCAGAAATTTAACATATTTTGGGGCAAAATTGCAGAAATTTCACTTTTTTCAGGGAAAAAAATGAGAAATTTTCTTATTTTGGGGCAAAAAGGCAGAAATTCCTAATGTTTTGTGGAAATAATGCAGAAATTCCCCTTATTTTGAGATATGAAGGCTTAAATTCCCCTTATTTGGGGGCAAAAATGCAGAAATTCACCATATTTTGAGGTAAAAAGGCTGAAATTCCCCTTATTTGGAGGCAAAAATTCAGAAATTTCCATTATTTTTTGGCAAAATTGCAGAAATTTCACTTACTTCAGGGTAATAAGTCAGAATTTTTCCTTATTTTGGTGCAAAAACACAAAAATTCCCTTTGTTTTGGGGGAAAAAGACAGAAATTCCACTTATTTAGAGGCAAAAAAGCAGAAATTCCTTTTATTTTGGAGCAAAAATAAAGAAATTTCCTTTTTATGGCAAAAAGGTATGCATTCTTCTTATTTTCGGGCAAAAAGGCAGAAATTCTCCGTATTTTGGAGCAAAATTGCAGAAATTCCCATAATTGTGGGGCAAAAAGGCAGAAATTCTCGATATGCTGGGGCAAAAAACAGAAATTCTCCTTATTTTGGGGCAAAACTCAGAAATTTCACTTATTTTGGGGCAAAATTGCAGAAATTTCACTTATTTCAGAGAAAAAAGACAGAAATTTTCCTTATTTTGGGGCAAAAAGGCAGAAATTCCTAATATTTTGTGACAAAAATGCAGAAATTCCCCTTATTTTGAGGTAAAAAGGCTAAAATTCTCCTTATTTGGGGGCAAAAAGGCACTAATTTCCCTAATTTTGGTGCAAGATTGCAGAAATTTCACTTACTTCAGGGTAATAAGTCAGAATTTTTTCTTATTTTGGGGCAAAAAATACAGAAATTCCCTTTGTTTTGGGGAAATAAGAGAGAAATTCCACTTATTTAGAGGCAAAAAAGCAGAAATTCCCCTTATTTTGGAGCAAAAATGAAGAAATTTCCCTTTTTTATGGCAAAAAAGTATGCATTCTTCTTATTTTCATGCAAAAAGCAGAAATTCTCTGTATTTTGGAGAAAAATTGCAGAAATTCCTCTAATTGTGGGGCAAAAATGCAGAAATTGCCTATATGTTGGGCTAAAAAGACAGAAATTCTCCTTATTTTGCGGCAAAACTCAGAAATTCCACTTATTTTGGGGTAACATTCCAGAAATTTCCTTTATTTTGGGGCAAAATTGCAGAAATTTCACTTATTTTGGGGCAAAATTGGAGAAATTACACTTATTTCAGGGTAGTAAGTCAGAAATTTTCCTTATTTTGGGGCAAAAAAGACAGGAATTTTCTTTGTTTTGGGGGAAAAAGACAGAAATTCCACTTATTTAGAGGCAAAAAATCAGAAATTCCCCTTATTTTGGAGCAAAAATGAAGAAATTTCAATTTTTTATGGCAAAAAGGTATGCATTCTTCTTATTTTCGGGCAAAAAGGCAGAAATTCCCCGTATTTTGGAGCAAAATTTCAGAAATTCCCCTAATTGTGGGGCAAAAAGGCAGAAATTCCCTTTAGTTAGGGCAAAAAGACAGAAATTCTCCTTATTTTGGGGCAAAACTCAGAAATTCCACTTATTTTGTGGCAAAATTGCAGAAATTTCCCTTATTTTGGGGCAAAATTGCAGAAATTTTACTTGTATTGGGGCAAAAAGGCAGAAATTTCACTTATTTCGGGGAAAAAAAGCAGAAATTTTTTTATTTTGGGGCAAAAAGGGTGAAATTAATAATATTTTGTGGCAAAAATGCAGAAATTCTCCTTATTTTGAGGTAAAAAGGCTAAAATTCCCCTTATTTGTGGGCAAAAAGGCAGAAATTTCCCTTATTTTGGGGCAAAATTGCAGAAATTTCACTTACTTAAGGGTAATAAATCAGAATTTTTCCTTTTTTGGTGCAAAAATACAAAAATTCCATTTGTTTTGGGGGAAAAAGACAGAAATTCCACTTATTTAGAGGCAAAAAAGCAGAAATTCCCTTTATTTGGAGCAAAAATGAAGAAATTTCCCTTTTTTATGGCAAAAAGTTATGCATTCTTTTTATTTTCGGACAAAAAGGCAGAAATTCCCCGTATTTTGGAGCAAAATTGCAGAAATTCCCCTAATTGTGGGGCAAAGAGGCAGAAATTGCCTATATGTTGGGGCAAAAAGACAGAAATTCTCCTTATTTTGGGGCAAAACTCAGAAATTCCACTTATTTTGGGGCAAAATTCGAAAAATTTCCCTTATTTTGGGGCAAAATTGCAGAAATTTCACTTATTTTGGGGCAAAATTGCAAAAATTTCACTTATTTCAGGGAAAAAAAGCAGAAATTTTTCTTATTTTGCGGCAAAAATGTAGAAATTTCTAATATTTTGTGGCAAAAATGCAGAAATTCCCCTTATTTTGAGGTAAAAAGGCTGAAATTCCCCTTATTTGGGGGCAAAAAGCAGAAATTCCCCTTATTTTGAGGTAAAAAGGCTGAAATTCCCCTTATTTGGGGGCAAAAAGGCAGAAAGTTCCCTTATTTTGGGGCAAAATTTCAGAAATTTCACTTACTTCAGGGTAATAAGTCAGAATTTTTCCTTATTTTGCGGCAAAAAAGACAGAAATTCCCTTTGTTTTGGGGGAAAAAGACAGAAATTCCACTTATTTAGAGGCAAAAAAGCAGAAATTCCTCTTATTTTGGAGCATAAATGAAGAAATTTCCCATTTTTATGGCAAAAAGGTATGCATTCTTCTTATTTTCGGGCAAAAAGGCAGAAATTCCCTGTATTTTGGAGCAAAATTGCAGAAATTCCCCTAATTGTGGGGCAGAAAGGCAGAAATTGCCTATATGTTGGGGAAAAAACAGAAATTCTCCTTATTTTGGGGAAAAACTCAGAAATTCCACTTATTTTGG
Organism: Micromys minutus; assembly: GCF_963924665.1. Classification (NCBI taxonomy): domain Eukaryota; kingdom Metazoa; phylum Chordata; class Mammalia; order Rodentia; family Muridae; genus Micromys; species Micromys minutus. The sequence continues at coordinate 4,864,357 of NW_027667252.1, read as the reverse complement.
GGCAAAATTCCAGAAATTTCCCTTATTGTGGGGCAAAATTGCAGAAATTTCACTTATTTTGGGGCAAAATTGCAGAAATTTCACTTATTTCAGGGAAAAAATGCAGAAATTTTCTTATTTTGGGGCAAAAAGGCAGAAATTCCTAATATTTTGTGGCAAAAATGCAGAAATTCCTATTATTTTGAGGTAAAAAGGCGGAAATTCCCCTTATTTTGGGGCAAAAAGGCAAAAATTTCCTTTATTTTGGGGCAAAATTGCAGAAATTTCACTTATTTCAGGGTAATAAGTCAGAAATTTTCCTTATTTTGGGGCAAAAATTACAGGAATTCCCTATGTTTTGGGGGAAAAAAAGACAAATTTCATTTATTTAAAGGTAAAAAAGCAGACATTACGCTTATTTTGTAGCAAAAATGAAGAAATTTTCCTTTTTTATGGCAAAAAGTTATGCATTCTTCTTATTTTCGGGCAAAAAGGCAAAAATTCCCCGTATTTTGGAGCAAAATTGCAGAAATTCCCCTAATTGTGGGGCAAAAAGGCAGAAATTCTTTATATGTTGGGGCAAAAAGACAGAAATTCTCCTTATTTTGGGTCAAAACTCAGAAATTCCAATTATTTTGGGGCAAAATTCCAGAAATTTTCCTTATTTTGGTGCAAAATTGCAGAAATTTCACTTATTTTGGGCTAAAATTGCAGAACTTTCACTTATTTTGGGGCAAAATTTCAGAAATTTCACTTATTTCAGAGAAAAAAGGCAGAAATTTTCCTTATTTTGGGGCAAAAATGCAGAAATTCCTAATATTTTGTGGCAAAAATTCAGAAATTCCTCTTATTTTAGGTAAAAAGGCTGAAATTCCCCTTATTTGGGGGCAAAAAGTCAGAAATTTCCCTTATTTTGGGGCAAAATTGCAGAAATTTTACTTAGTTCAGGGTAATAAGGCAGAATTTTTCCTTATTTTGGGGTAAAAAAGACGGTAATTCCCTTTGTTTTGGGGAAAAAAGACAGATATTCCACTTATTTATAGGCAAAAAAGCAGAAATTCTCCTTATTTTGGAGCAAAAATGAAGAAATTTCCTTTTTTTATGGCAAAATGGTATGCATTCTTCTTATTTTCAGGCAAAAAGGCAGAAATTCCCCATATTTTGGAGCAAAATTGCAGAAATTCCCCTAATTGTAAGGCAAAAAGGCAGAAATTGCCTATATGTTGGGGCAAAAAGACAGAAATTCTCCTTATTTTGGGGCAAAACTCAGAAATTCCACTTATTTTGGGGAAAAATTTCAGAAATTTCCCTTATTTTGGGGCAAAATTGCAGAAATTTCACTTCTTTTGGGGCAAAATTACAGAAATTTCACTTATTTCAGGGTAATAAGTCAGAAATTTTCCTTATTTTAGGGCAAAAAAGACAGCACTTTTCTTTGTTTTGGGGGAAAAGACAGAAATTCCACTTACTTAGAGGCAAAAAAGCAGAAATTCCCCTTATTTTGAAGCAAAAATGAAGAAATTTCACTTTTTTATGGCAAAAAGATATGCATTCTTCTTATTTTCGGGCAAAAAAGCAAAAATTCCCCATATTTTGGAGCAAAATTGCAGAAATTCCCCTAATTGTGGAGCAAAAAGGCAGAAATTCCCTTTAGTTAGGGCAAAAAGACAGAAATTCTCCTTATTTTGGGGCAAAACTCAGAAATTCCACATATTTTGGGGCAAAATTCCAGAAATTTCCTTTATTTTGGGGCAAAAGTGCAGAAATTTCACTTATTTTGGGGCAAAAAGGCAGAAATTTCACTTATTTCAGGGAAAAAAGGCAGAAATTTTCCTTATTTTGGGGCAAAAATGCAGAAATTCCTAATATTTTGTGGTAAAAATGCAGATATTCCCCTTATTTTGGTGTAAAAAGGCTGAAATTTCCCATATTTGGGGGCAAAAAGGCAAAAATTTCACTTACTTCAGGGTAATAATTCTGAATTTTTCCTTATTTTGGGGCAATTAAGACAGGAATTCATTTTGTTTTGGGGGAAAAAGATAGAAATTCCACTTATTTAGAGGCAAAAAAGCAGAAATTCCCCTTATTTTGGAGCAAAAATGAAGAAATTTCAATTTTTTATGGCAAAAAGTTATGCATTCTTCTTATTTTCGCGCAAAAAAGGCAGAAATTCCTCGTATTTTGGAGCAAAATTGCAGAAATTCCCCTAATTGTGGGGCAAAAAGGCAGAAATTCTCTATATGTTGGGGCAAAAGGACAAAAATTCTTCTTATTTTGGGGCAAAACTCAGAAATTCCACTTATTTTGGGGTAAAATTCCAGAAATTTTTCTTATTTTGGGGCAAAATTGCAGAAATTTCACTTATTTTGGGGCAAAATTGCATTAATTTCACATATTTTGGGGCATAATTGCAGAAATTTCACTTATTTCAGAGAAAAAAGGCAGTAATTTTCCTTATTTTGGGGCAAAAAGGCAGAAATTCCTAATATTTTGTGGCAAAAATGCAGAAATTCTCCTTATTTTGAGGTAAAGAGGCTGAAATTCCCCTTATTAGGGGGTAAAAAGGCAGAAATTTCCCTTATTTTGGGGCAAAATTGCAGAAATTTCACTTACTTCAGGGTAATAAGTCAGAATTTTTCCTTATTTTGGGGCATAAAAGACAGAAATTCCATTTGTTTTGGGGAAAAAAACAGAAATTCCACTTATTTAGAAGCAAAAAAGCAGAAATTCCCATTATTTTGGAGCAAAAATGAAGAAATTTCTCTTTTTTATGGCAAAAAAGTATGCATTCTTCTTATTTTCGGGCAAAAAGGCAGAAATTCTCCATACTTTTGAGCAAAATTGCAGAAATTCCCCTAATTGTGGGGCAAAAAGGCAGAAATTGCCTATATGTTGGGGCAAAAACAGAAATTCTTCTTATTTTGTGGCAAAACTCAGAAATTCCACTTATTTTGGGGCAAAATTCTAGAAATTTTCCTTATTTTTGGGCAAAATTGCAGAAATTTCACTTATTTCAGGGTAATAAGTCAGAAATTTTCTTTATTTTGGGGCAAAAAAGACAGGAATTTTTTTTGTTTGGGTGGAAAAATACAGAAATTCCACTTATTTAGAGGCAAAAAAGCAGAAATTCCCCTTAATTTGGAGCAAAAATGAAGAAATTTCCCTTTTTTATGGCAAAAAGGTATGCATTCTACTTATTTTCGGGCAAAAAGGCAGAAATTCCCCGTATTTTGGAGCAAAATTGCAGAAATTCCCCTATTTGTGGGACAAAAGGCAGAAATACTCTATATGTTGGGGCAAAAAGACAGAAATTCTCCTTATTTTGGGGCAAAACTAAGAAATTCCATTATTTTGGGGCAAATTTCCAGAAATTTCCCTTATTTTGGGGCAAAATTGCTGAAATTTCACTTATTTTGGGGCAAAATTATAGAAATTTCACTTATTTCAGAAAAAAAAGCAGAAATTTTTTTATTTTGGGCCAAAGGGCAGAAATTCCTAATATATTGTTGCAAAAATGCAGAAATTCCCCTTATTTTGAGGTAAAAAGGCTGAAATTCCTATTAATAGGGGGTAAATATGCAGAAAATCCCCTAATTTGAGGTAAAATGGCTGAAATTCCCTTTATTTTGGAAACAAAAACGCAGAAATTTACCTAATTTTGGGGCAAAATTCCAGAAATTTCACATACTTCAGGGTAATAAGTCAGAATTTTTCCATATTATGGGGCAAAAAAGACAGGAATTCCCTTTGTTTTGGGGGAAAAAGACAGATATTCCACTTATTTAGAGGCAAAAAAGCAGAAATTTCCCTTATTTTGGAGCAAAAATGAATAACTTTCCCTTTTTTATGGCAAAAAGGTATGCATTCTTCATATTTTCAGGCAAAAAAGCAGAAATTCTCCGTATTTTGGAACAAAATTGTTGAAATTCCCCTAATTGTGGGACAAAAATGCAGAAAATCTCTATATGTTGGGGCAAAAATACAGAAATTCTCCTTATTTTGGGGCAAAACTCAGAAATTCCACTTATTTTGGGGCAAAATTCCAGAAATTTCCCTTATTTTGGGGCAAAATTGCAGAAATTTTACTTAGTTCAGGGTAATAAGGCAGAATTTTTCCTTATTTTGGGGTAAAAAAGACGGTAATTCCCTTTGTTTTGGGGAAAAAAGACAGATATTCCACTTATTTATAGGCAAAAAAGCAGAAATTCTCCTTATTTTGGAGCAAAAATGAAGAAATTTCCCTTTTTTATGGCAAAATGGTATGCATTCTTCTTATTTTCAGGCAAAAAGGCAGAAATTCCCCATATTTTGGAGCAAAATTGCAGAAATTCCCCTAATTGTAAGGCAAAAAGGCAGAAATTGCCTATATGTTGGGGCAAAAAGACAGAAATTCTCCTTATTTTGGGGCAAAACTCAGAAATTCCACTTATTTTGGGGAAAAATTTCAGAAATTTCCCTTATTTTGGGGCAAAATTGCAGAAATTTCACTTCTTTTGGGGCAAAATTACAGAAATTTCACTTATTTAAGGGTAATAAGTCAGAAATTTTCCTTATTTTAGGGCAAAAAAGACAGCACTTTTCTTTGTTTTGGGGGAAAAGACAGAAATTCCACTTACTTAGAGGCAAAAAAGCAGAAATTCCCCTTATTTTGAAGCAAAAATGAAGAAATTTCACTTTTTTATGGCAAAAAGATATGCATTCTTCTTATTTTCGGGCAAAAAAGCAAAAATTCCCCATATTTTGGAGCAAAATTGCAGAAATTCCCCTAATTGTGGAGCAAAAAGGCAGAAATTCCCTTTAGTTAGGGCAAAAAGACAGAAATTCTCCTTATTTTGGGGCAAAACTCAGAAATTCCACATATTTTGGGGCAAAATTCCAGAAATTTCCTTTATTTTGGGGCAAAAGTGCAGAAATTTCACTTATTTTGGGGCAAAAAGGCAGAAATTTCACTTATTTCAGGGAAAAAAGGCAGAAATTTTCCTTATTTTGGGGCAAAAATGCAGAAATTCCTAATATTTTGTGGTAAAAATGCAGATATTCCCCTTATTTTGGTGTAAAAAGGCTGAAATTTCCCATATTTGGGGGCAAAAAGGCAAAAATTTCACTTACTTCAGGGTAATAATTCTGAATTTTTCCTTATTTTGGGGCAATTAAGACAGGAATTCATTTTGTTTTGGGGGAAAAAGATAGAAATTCCACTTATTTAGAGGCAAAAAAGCAGAAATTCCCCTTATTTTGGAGCAAAAATGAAGAAATTTCAATTTTTTATGGCAAAAAGTTATGCATTCTTCTTATTTTCGCGCAAAAAAGGCAGAAATTCCTCGTATTTTGGAGCAAAATTGCAGAAATTCCCCTAATTGTGGGGCAAAAAGGCAGAAATTCTCTATATGTTGGGGCAAAAGGACAAAAATTCTTCTTATTTTGGGGCAAAACTCAGAAATTCCACTTATTTTGGGGTAAAATTCCAGAAATTTTTCTTATTTTGGGGCAAAATTGCAGAAATTTCACTTATTTTGGGGCAAAATTGCATTAATTTCACATATTTTGGGGCATAATTGCAGAAATTTCACTTATTTCAGAGAAAAAAGGCAGTAATTTTCCTTATTTTGGGGCAAAAAGGCAGAAATTCCTAATATTTTGTGGCAAAAATGCAGAAATTCTCCTTATTTTGAGGTAAAGAGGCTGAAATTCCCCTTATTAGGGGGTAAAAAGGCAGAAATTTCCCTTATTTTGGGGCAAAATTGCAGAAATTTCACTTACTTCAGGGTAATAAGTCAGAATTTTTCCTTATTTTGGGGCATAAAAGACAGAAATTCCATTTGTTTTGGGGAAAAAAACAGAAATTCCACTTATTTAGAAGCAAAAAAGCAGAAATTCCCATTATTTTGGAGCAAAAATGAAGAAATTTCTCTTTTTTATGGCAAAAAAGTATGCATTCTTCTTATTTTCGGGCAAAAAGGCAGAAATTCTCCATACTTTTGAGCAAAATTGCAGAAATTCCCCTAATTGTGGGGCAAAAAGGCAGAAATTGCCTATATGTTGGGGCAAAAACAGAAATTCTTCTTATTTTGTGGCAAAACTCAGAAATTCCACTTATTTTGGGGCAAAATTCTAGAAATTTTCCTTATTTTTGGGCAAAATTGCAGAAATTTCACTTATTTCAGGGTAATAAGTCAGAAATTTTCTTTATTTTGGGGCAAAAAAGACAGGAATTTTTTTTGTTTGGGTGGAAAAATACAGAAATTCCACTTATTTAGAGGCAAAAAAGCAGAAATTCCCCTTAATTTGGAGCAAAAATGAAGAAATTTCCCTTTTTTATGGCAAAAAGGTATGCATTCTACTTATTTTCGGGCAAAAAGGCAGAAATTCCCCGTATTTTGGAGCAAAATTGCAGAAATTCCCCTATTTGTGGGACAAAAGGCAGAAATACTCTATATGTTGGGGCAAAAAGACAGAAATTCTCCTTATTTTGGGGCAAAACTAAGAAATTCCATTATTTTGGGGCAAATTTCCAGAAATTTCCCTTATTTTGGGGCAAAATTGCTGAAATTTCACTTATTTTGGGGCAAAATTATAGAAATTTCACTTATTTCAGAAAAAAAAGCAGAAATTTTTTTATTTTGGGCCAAAGGGCAGAAATTCCTAATATATTGTTGCAAAAATGCAGAAATTCCCCTTATTTTGAGGTAAAAAGGCTGAAATTCCTATTAATAGGGGGTAAATATGCAGAAAATCCCCTAATTTGAGGTAAAATGGCTGAAATTCCCTTTATTTTGGAAACAAAAACGCAGAAATTTACCTAATTTTGGGGCAAAATTCCAGAAATTTCACATACTTCAGGGTAATAAGTCAGAATTTTTCCATATTATGGGGCAAAAAAGACAGGAATTCCCTTTGTTTTGGGGGAAAAAGACAGATATTCCACTTATTTAGAGGCAAAAAAGCAGAAATTTCCCTTATTTTGGAGCAAAAATGAATAACTTTCCCTTTTTTATGGCAAAAAGGTATGCATTCTTCATATTTTCAGGCAAAAAAGCAGAAATTCTCCGTATTTTGGAACAAAATTGTTGAAATTCCCCTAATTGTGGGACAAAAATGCAGAAAATCTCTATATGTTGGGGCAAAAATACAGAAATTCTCCTTATTTTGGGGCAAAACTCAGAAATTCCACTTATTTTGGGGCAAAATTCCAGAAATTTCCCTTATTTTGGGGCAAAATTGCAGAAATTTCACTTATTTTGGGGCAAAATTGCAGAAATTTCACTTATTTTGGGGCAAAATTACAGAAATTTCACATATTTCAGGGAAAAAAGGCAGAAATTTTCCTTATTTTGGGGCAAAAAGCAGAAATTCCTAATATTTTGTGGCAAAAATGCAGAAATTCCCTTTATTTTGAGGTAAAAAGGCTGAAATTCCCCTTATTTGGGGGAAAAAAGGCAAAAATTTCCTTTATTTTGGGGCAAAATTCCAGAAATTTCCCATATTTTGGGGCAAAATTGCAGAAATTTCACTTACTTCAGGGTAATAAGTCAGAATTTCTTCTTATTTTGGGGCAAAATACAGAAATTCCCTTTGTTTTGGGGGAAAAAGACAGAAATTCCACTTATTTAGAGGCAAAAAAGCAGAAATTCCCCTTATTTTGGAGCAAAAATGAAGAAATTTCCTTTTTTTATGGCAAAAAGGTATGCATTCTTCTTATTTTCGGGCAAAAAGGCAGAAATTCCCCGTATTTTGGAGCAAAATTGAAGAAATTCCCCTAATTGTGGGGCAAAAAGGCAGAAATTCCCTATATGTTGGGGCAAAAAGACAGAAATTCTCCTTATTTTGGGGCAAAACTCAGAAATTCCACTTATTTTGCGGCAAAATTCCAGAAATTTCCCTTATTTTGGGACAAAAGTGCAGAAATTTAACTTATTTTGAGGCAAAATTGCAGAAATTTCACTTAGTTCAGGGTAATAAGTCAGAAATTTTTCTTATTTTGGGGCAAAAAAGACAGGAATTTTCTTTGTTTTGGGGGAAAAAGACAGAAATTCCACTTATTTAGAGGCAAAAAAGAAGAAATTCCCCTTATTTTGGAGCAAAAATGAAGAAATTTCCCTTTTTTATGGCAAAAAGGTATGCATTCTTATTATTTTCGGGCAAAAAGGCAAAAATTCACGGTATTTTGGAGCAAAATTGCAGAAATTTGCCTAATAGTGGGGCAAAAAGGCATAAATTCTCTATAGGCTGGGGCAAAAAGACAGAAATTCTCCTTATTTTGGGGCAAAACTCAGAAATTACATTATTTTTGGGCAAAATTCCAGAAATTTCCCTTATTTTGGGGCAAAATTGCAGAAATTTCACTTATTTTGGGGCATAATTGCAGAAATTTCACTTATTTCAGGGAAAAAAGCAAAAATTTTCTTTTTTTGGGGCAAAAATGCAGATATTTCCAATATTTTGAGTCAAAAATGCAGAAATTCCCCTTATTTTGAGGTAAAAAGGCTGAAATTCCCATTAATAGGGGGCAAAAAAGCAGAAATTTTTCTTATTTTAGGGCAAAATTGCAGAAATCTCACTTACTTCAGGGTAATAAGTCAGAATTTTTCATTATTTTGAGGCAAAAAAGACAGAAATTCCATTTGTTTTAGGGGAAAAAACAGATATTCCACTTATTTAGAGGCAAAAAAGCAGAAATTCCCCTTATTTTGGAGCAAAAATGAAGAAATTTCCCTTTTTTATGGCAAAAAGGTATGCATTCTTCTTATTTTCGGGCAAAAAGGCAGAAATTCTCCGTATTTTGGAGCAAAATTGCAGAAATTCCCATAATTGTGGGGCAAAAAGGCAGAAATTGCCTATATGTTGGGGCAAAAAGACAGAAATTCTCCTTATTTTGGGGCAAAACTCAGAAATTCCACTTATTTTGGGGCAAAATTCCAGAAATTTTTCTTATTTTGGGGCAAAATTGCAGAAATTTCACTTATTTTGGGGCAAAATTGCAGAAATTTCACTTACTTCAGGGTAATAAGTCAGAAATTTTTATTATTTTGGGGCAAAAAAGACAGAAATTCCTTTTGTTTTGGGGGAAAAAGACAGACATTCCACTTATTTAGTGGCAAAAAAGCAGAAATTCCTTTTATTTTGGAGCAAAAATGAAGAAATTTCCCTTTTTTATGGCAAAAAGGTATGCATTCTTCTTATTTTCGGGCAAAAAGGCAGAAATTCCCTGTATTTTGGAGCAAAATTGCAGAAATTTGCCTAATTGTAGGGCAAAAAGGCAGAAATTCTCTATATGTTGGGGCAAAAAGACAGAAATTCTCCTTTTTTTGGGGCAAAACTCAGAAATTCCATTTTTGGGGCAAAATTCCAGAAATTTCCCTTACTTTGGGGCAAAATTGCAGAAATTTCACTTATTTTGGGGCAAAATTGCAGAAATTTCACTTATTTCAGGGAAAAAAAGCAGAAATTTTCTTATTTTGGGCCAAAAAGGCAGAAATTCCTAATATTTTTTGTCAAAAATGCATAAATTCCCCTTATTTTGAGGTAAAAATGCTGAAATTCCCCTTAATAGGGGGTAAATATGCAGAAATTCCCCTAATTGGAGGTAAAATGGCTGAAATTCCCCTTATTTTGGAAACAAAAACACAGAAATTTCCCTTATTTTAGGGCAAAATTGCAGAAATTTCACTTACTTCAGGGTAATAAGTCAGAATTTTTCCTTATTTTAGGGCAAAAAAACAGAAATTCCCTTTGTTTTGGGGAAAAAAAGACAGAAATTCCTCTTATTTAGAGGCAAAAAAAAAATTCCCCTTATTTTGGAGCAAAAATGAAGAAATTACCTTTTTTGATGGCAAAAAGGTATGCATTCTTCTTATTTTCGGGCAAAAAGGCAGAAATTCCCCGTATTTTGGAGCAAAATCGCAGAAATTCCCCTAATTGTGGGGCAAAAAGGCAGAAATTCCCTATATGTTGGGGCAAAAAGACAGAAATTCTCCTTATTTTGGGGCAAAACTCAGAAATTCCACTTATTTTGGGGCAAAATTCCAGAAATTACCCTTATTTTAGGACAAAATTGCAGAAATTTCATTATTTTGGGGCAAAATTGCAGAAATTTCACTTATTTCAGGGAAAAAAAGCAAAAATTTTTCTTATTTTGGGGCAAAAATGCAGAAATTCCTAATATTTTGGGGTAAAAATGCATATATTCCCCTTATTTTGATGTAAAAATGCTGAAATTCCCCTTATTTGGGGGCAAAAAGGCAGAAATTTCTTTTAAATTGGGGGCAAAATTGCAGAAATTTCACTTACTTCAGGGTAATAAGTCAGAATTTTTCCTTATTTTGGGGCAAAAAAGACAGGAATTCCTTTTGTTTTGGGGGAAAAAGACAGAAATTTCACTTATTTAGAGGCAAAAAAAGCAGAAATTCCCCTTATTTTGGAGCAAAAATGAAGAAATTTCAATTTTTTATGGCAAATAGTTATGCATTCTTCTTATTTTCGCGCAAAAAAGGCAGAAATTCCTCGTATTTTGGAGCAAAATTGCAGAAATTCCCCTAATTGTGGGGCAAAAAGGCAGAAATTCTCTATATGTTGGAGCAAAAAGTCAGAAATTCTCCTTATTTTGGGGCAAAACTCAGAAATTCCACTTATTTTGGGGCAAAATTCCAGAAATTTCCCTTATTTGGGAGCAAAATTGCAGAAATTTCACTTATTTTGGGGCAAAATTGAAAAAATTTCACATATTTTGGGGCATAATTGCAGAAATTTCACTTATTTCAGAGTAAAAAGGAAGTAATTTTCCTTATTTTGGGGCAAAAAGGCAGAAATTCCTAATATTTTGTGGCAAAAATGCAAAAATTTTCCTTATTTTGAGGTAAAAAGGCTGAAATTCCCATTATTTGGGGGCAAAAAAGCAGAAAGTTTCCTTATTTTGGAGCAAAATTGCAGAAATTTCACTTATTTTGGGGCATAATTGCAGAAATTTCACTTATTTCAGGGAAAAAAGCAGAAATTTTCTTATTTTGGGGGAAAATGGCAGAAATTTCTAATATTTTGTGTCAAAAATGCAGAAATTCTCCTTATTTTGAGGTAAAAAGGCTGAAATTCCCCTTAATAGGGGGCAAAAAGGCAGAATTTTTTCTTATTTTAGGGCAAAATTGCAGAAATTTCTCTTACTTTAGGGTAATAAGTCAGAATTTTTCATTATTTTGGGGCAAAAAATACAGAAATTCCATTTGTTTTAGGGGAAAAAGACAGATATTCCACTTATTTAGAGGCAAAAAAGTAGAAATTCAACTTATTTTGGAGCAAAAATGAAAAAATTTCCCTTTTTTATGGCAAAAAGGTATGCATTCTTCTTATATTCGGGCAAAAAGGCAGAAATTCTCCATATTATGAAGCAAAATTGCAGAAATTCCCATAATTGTGGGGGAAAAAGGCAGAAATTGCCTATATGTTGGGGCAAAAAGACAGAAATTCTCCTTATTTTGGGGCAAAACTCAGAAATTCCACTTATTTTGGGGCAAAATTCCAGAAATTTTCCTTATTTTGGGGCAAAATTGCAGAAATTTCACTTATTTTGGGGCAAAATTGCAGAAATTTCACGTATTTCAGGGTAATAAGTCAGAAATTTTCCTTGTTTTGGGGCAAAAAAGACAGGAATTTTCTTTGTTTTGGGGGAAAAAGACAGAAATTCCACTTATTTAGTGGCAAAAAAGCAGAAATTCCTTTTATTTTGGAGCAAAAATGAAGAAATTTCCCTTTTTTATGGCAAAAAGGTATGCATTCTTCTTATTTTCGGGTAAAAAGGCAAAAATTCACGGTATTTTAAAGCAAAATTGCCGAAATTTGCCTAATTGTGGGGCAAAAAGGCAGAAATTCTCTATATGTTGGGGCAAAAAGACAGAAATTCTCTTTATTTTGGGCAAAACTCAGAAATTTCATTATTTTGGGGCAAAATTCCAGCAATTTCCCTTATTTTGGGGCAAAATTGCAGAAATTTCACTTATTTCAGAGAAAAAAGCAGAAATTTTCTTATTTTGGGGCAAAAAGTCAGAAATTCCTAATATTTTGTGTCAAAAATGCAGAAATTCCCCTTATTTTGAGGTAAAAATGCTGAAATTCCCCTAAATAGAGGGCAAAAATACAGAAATTTTTCTTATTTTAGGGCAAAATTGCAGAAATTTCACTTACTTCAGGGTAATAAGTCAGAATTTTTCATTATTTTGAGGCAAAAAACACAGAAATTCCATTTGTTTTAGGGGAAAAAGACAGATATTCCACTTATTTAGGCAAAAAAGCAGAAATTCCCCTTATTTTGGGGCAAAAATGAAGAAATTTCCCTTTTTTATGGCAAAAAGGTATGCATTCTTCTTATTTTCGGGCAAAAAGGCAGAAATTCTCCATATTTTGGAGCAAAATTGCAGAAATTCCCATAATTGTGGGGCAAAAAGGCAGAAATTGCCTATATGTTGGGGCAAAAAGACAGAAATTCTCCTTATTTTGGGGCAAAACTCAGAAATTCCACTTATTTTGGGGCAAAATTCCAGAAATTTCCCTTATTTTGGGGCAAAAGTGCAGAAATTTCACTTATTTTGGGCTAAAATTGCAGAACTTTCACTTATTTTGAGGCAAAATTTCAGAAATTTCACTTATTTCATAGAAAAAAGGCAGAAATTTTCCTTATTTTGGGGCAAAAATGCAGAAATTCCTAATATTTTGTGGCAAAAATTCAGAAATTCCTTTTATTTTAGGTAAAAAGGCTGAAATTCCCCTTATTTGGGGGCAAAAAGTCAGAAATTTCCTTTATTTTGGGGCAAAATTGCAGAAATTTTACTTAGTTCAGGTTAATAAGACAGAATTTTTCCTTATTTTGGGGCAAAAAAGACAGAAATTCCCTTTGTTTTGGGGGAAAAAGACAGAAATTCCACTTATTTAGTGGCAAAAAAGCAGAAATTCCTTTTATTTTGGAGCAAAAATGAAGAAATTTCCCCTTTTTATGGCAAAAAGGTATGCATTTTTCTTATTTTCGGGCAAAAAGGCAGAAATTCTCCGTATTTTGGAGCAAAATTGCAGAAATTTGCCTAATTGTAGGGCAAAAAGGCAGAAATTCTCTATATGTTGGGGCAAAAAGACAGAAATACTCCTTATTTTGGGGCAAAACTCAGAAATTCCATTTTTGGGGCAAAATTCCAGAAATTTCCCTTATTTTGGGGCAAAATTGCAGAAATTTCACTTATTTTGGGGCAAAATTGCAGAAATTTCACTTATTTCAGGGAAAAAAAGCAGAAATTTTCTTATTTTGGGCCAAAAAGGCAGAAATTCCTAATATTTTGTGGCAAAAATGCATAAATTCCCCTTATTTTGAGGTAAAAATGCTGAAATTCCCCTTAATAGGGGGTAAATATGCAGAAATTCCCCTAATTTGAGGTAAAATGGCTAAAATTCCCCATATTTTAGAAACAAAAACGCAGAAAATTACCTTATTTTGGGGCAAAATTGCAGAAATTTCACTTACTTATTTTTCCTTATTTTATGTCAAAAAAGACAGAAATTCCCTTTGTTTCGGGGGTAAAAAGACAGAAATTCCACTTATTTAGAGGCAAAAAAACAGAAATTCCCCTTATTTTGGAGCAAAAATGAAGAAATTTCCATTTTTGATGGCAAAAAGGTATGCATTCTTCTTATTTTCGGGCAAAAAGGCAGAAATTCCCCGTATTTTGGAGCAAAATTGCAGAAATTCCCCTAATTGTGGGGCAAAAAGGCAGAAATTCCCTATATGTTGGGGCAAAAAGACGGAAATTCATCTTATTTTGGGGCAAAACTCAGAAATTCCACTTATTTTGGGGCAAAATTCCAGAAATTTCCTTTATTTTAGGACAAAATTGCAGAAATTTCACTTATTTTGGGGCAAAATTGCAGAAATTTCACTTATTTCAGGGAAAAAAAGCAGAAATTTTCTTATTTTGGGGCAAAAATGCAGAAATTCCTAATATTTTGTGGCAAAAATGCGGAAATTCCCCTTATTTTGAGGTAAAAATGCTGAAATTCCCCTTATTTGGGGGCAAAAATGCAGAAATTTCCTTTATTTTGAGGTAAAAAGGCTGAAATTCCCCTTATTTGGGGGTAAAAAGGCAGAAAGTTCTCTTATTTTGGGGCAAAATTGCAGAAATTTCACTTACTACAAGGTAATAAGTCAGAATTTTTCTTTATTTTGGGGCAAAAAAGACAAAAATTCTCTTAGTTTTGGGGGAAAAAGACAGAAATTCCACTTATTTAGAGGCAAAAAAGCAGAAATTCCTTTTATTTTGGAGCAAAAATGAAGAAATTTCCCATTTTTATGGCAAAAAGGTATGCATTCTTCTTATTTTTAGGCAAAAAGGCAGAAATTACCTGTATTTTGGAGCAAAATTGCAGAAATTCCCCTAATTGTGGGGCAAAAAAACAGAAATTCTCCATATGTTGGGGCAAAAAGGCAGAAATTCTTTTTATTTTGGGGCAAAACTCAGAAATTCCACTTATTTTGGGGCAAAATTCCAAAAATTTCCCTTATTTTCGGGCAAAATTGCAGAAACTTCACTTACTTCAGAGTAATAAGTCAGAATTTTTCCTTATTTTGGGGCAAAAAGGACAGAAATTCCCTTTGTTTTGGGGGAAAAAGACAGAAATTCCACTTATTTAGAGGCAAAAAAGCAGAAATTCCTTTTATTATGGAGCAAAAATGAAGAAATTTTCCATTTTTATGGCAAAAAGGTATGCATTCTTCTTATTTTCGGGCAAAAAGGCAGAAATACACTGTATTTTGGAGCAAAATTGCAGAAATTCCCCTAATTGTGGGGCAAAACGGCACAAATTGCCTATATGTTGGGGCAAAAAACCAGAAATTCTCTTTATTTTGGGGCAAAACTCAGAAATTCCACTTACTTTGGGGCAAAATTCCAGAAATTTCCCTTATTTTGGGGCAAAAGTGCAGAAATTTCACTTATTTTGGGCTAAAATTGCAGAACTTTCACTTATTTTGAGGCAAAATTTCAGAAATTTCACTTATTTCATAGAAAAAAGGCAGAAATTTTCCTTATTTTGGGGCAAAAATGCAGAAATTCCTAATATTTTGTGGCAAAAATTCAGAAATTCCTTTTATTTTAGGTAAAAAGGCTGAAATTCCCCTTATTTGGGGGCAAAAAGTCAGAAATTTCCCTTATTTTGGGGCAAAATTGCAGATATTTTACTTAGTTCAGATTAATAAGACAGAATTTTTCCTTATTTTGGGGCAAAAAAGACAGAAATTCCCTTTGTTTTGGGGGAAAAAGACAGAAATTCCACTTATTTAGTGGCAAAAAAGCAGAAATTCCTTTTATTTTGGAGCAAAAATGAAGAAATTTCCCCTTTTTATGGCAAAAAGGTATGCATTTTTCTTATTTTCGGGCAAAAAGGCAGAAATTCTCCGTATTTTGGAGCAAAATTGCAGAAATTTGCCTAATTGTAGGGCAAAAAGCCAGAAATTCTCTATATGTTGGGGCAAAAAGACAGAAATACTCCTTATTTTGGGGCAAAACTCAGAAATTCCATTTTTGGGGCAAAATTCCAGAAATTTCCCTTATTTTGGGGCAAAATTGCAGAAATTTCACTTATTTTGGGGCAAAATTGCAGAAATTTCACTTATTTCAGGGAAAAAAAGCAGAAATTTTCTTATTTTGGGCCAAAAAGGCAGAAATTCCTAATATTTTGTGGCAAAAATGCATAAATTCCCCTTATTTTGAGGTAAAAATGCTGAAATTCCCCTTAATAGGGGGTAAATATGCAGAAATTCCCCTAATTTGAGGTAAAATGGCTAAAATTCCCCTTATTTTAGAAACAAAAACGCAGAAAATTACATTATTTTGGGGCAAAATTGCAGAAATTTCACTTACTTCAGGGTAATAAATCAGAATTTTTCCTTATTTTATGTCAAAAAAGACAGAAATTCCCTTTGTTTTGGGGGGAAAAAGACAGAAATTCCACTTATTTAGAGGCAAAAAAACAGAAATTCCCCTTATTTTGGAGCAAAAATGAAGAAATTTCCATTTTTGATGGCAAAAAGGTATGCATTCTTCTTATTTTCGGGCAAAAAGGCAGAAATTCCCCGTATTTTGGAGCAAAATTGCAGAAATTCCCCTAATTGTGGGGCAAAAAGGCAGAAATTCCCTATATGTTGGGGCAAAAAGACGGAAATTCATCTTATTTTGGGGCAAAACTCAGAAATTCCACTTATTTTGGGGCAAAATTCCAGAAATTTCCTTTATTTTAGGACAAAATTGCAGAAATTTCACTTATTTTGGGGCAAAATTGCAGAAATTTCACTTATTTCAGGGAAAAAAAGCAGAAATTTTCTTATTTTGGGGCAAAAATGCAGAAATTCCTAATATTTTGTGGCAAAAATGCGGAAATTCCCCTTATTTTGAGGTAAAAATGCTGAAATTCCCCTTATTTGGGGGCAAAAATGCAGAAATTTCCTTTATTTTGAGGTAAAAAGGCTGAAATTCCCCTTATTTGGGGGTAAAAAGGCAGAAAGTTCTCTTATTTTGGGGCAAAATTGCAGAAATTTCACTTACTACAAGGTAATAAGTCAGAATTTTTCTTTATTTTGGGGCAAAAAAGACAAAAATTCTCTTTGTTTTGGGGGAAAAAGACAGAAATTCCACTTATTTAGAGGCAAAAAAGCAGAAATTCCTTTTATTTTGGAGCAAAAATGAAGAAATTTCCCATTTTTATGGCAAAAAGGTATGCATTCTTCTTATTTTTAGGCAAAAAGGCAGAAATTACCTGTATTTTGGAGCAAAATTGCAGAAATTCCCCTAATTGTGGGGCAAAAAAACAGAAATTCTCCATATGTTGGGGCAAAAAGGCAGAAATTCTTTTTATTTTGGGGCAAAACTCAGAAATTCCACTTATTTTGGGGCAAAATTCCAAAAATTTCCCTTATTTTGGGGCAAAATTGCAGAAACTTCACTTACTTCAGAGTAATAAGTCAGAATTTTTCCTTATTTTGGGGCAAAAAGGACAGAAATTCCCTTTGTTTTGGGGGAAAAAGACAGAAATTCCACTTATTTAGAGGCAAAAAAGCAGAAATTCCTTTTATTATGGAGCAAAAATGAAGAAATTTTCCATTTTTATGGCAAAAAGGTATGCATTCTTCTTATTTTCGGGCAAAAAGGCAGAAATACACTGTATTTTGGAGCAAAATTGCAGAAATTCCCCTAATTGTGGGGCAAAACGGCACAAATTGCCTATATGTTGGGGCAAAAAACCAGAAATTCTCTTTATTTTGGGGCAAAACTCAGAAATTCCACTTACTTTGGGGCAAAATTCCAGAAATTTCCCTTATTTTGGGGCAAAATTGCAGAAATTCCACTTATTTTGGGGCAAAATTCCAGAAATTTCCCTTATTTTGGGGCAAAATTGCTGAAATTTCACTTATTTTGGGGCAAAATTGCAGAAATTTCACTTATTTCAGGGAAAAAAAGCAGAAATTTTCTTATTTTGGGGCAAAAAGGCAGAAATTCCTAATATTTTGTGGCAAAAAATGCAGAAATTCCCCTTATTTTGAGGTAAAAAGGCTGAAATTCCCCTTATTTGGGGGCAAAAAGGCAAAAATTTCCTTTATTTTGGGGCAAAAGTGCAGAAATTTCACTTTTTTCAGGGAAATAAGTCAGAATGTTTCCTTATTTTGCGGCAAAAAAAACAGTAATTCCCTTTGTTTTGGGGAAAAAAGACAGAAATTCCACTTATTTATAGGCAAAAAAGCAGAAATTCCCCTTATTTTGGAGCAAAAATGAAGAAATTTCCCTTTTTTATGGCAAAAAGGTATGCATTCTTCTTATTTTTGGGCAAAAAGGCAGAAATTCTCTGTATTTTGGAGCAAAATTGCAAAAATTCCGCTAATTGTGAGGCAAAAAGGCAGAAATTGCCTATATGTTGGGGCAAAAAGACAGAAATTCTCCTTATTTTGGGGCAAAACTCAGAAATTCCACTTATTTTGGGGCAAAATTTCAGAAATTTCCCTTATTTTGGGGCAAAATTGCAGAAATTTCACTTATTTTGCGGCAAAATTACAGAAATTTCACGTATTTCAGGGTAATAAGTCAGAAATTTTCTTTATTTTGGGGCAAAAAAGACAGGACTTTTCTTTGTTTTGGGGGAAAAGACAGAAATTCCACTTATTTAGAGGCAAAAAAGCAGAAATTCCCCTTATTTTGAAGCAAAAATGAAGAAATTTAACTTTTTTATGGCAAAAAGGTATGCATTCTTCTTATTTTCGGGCAAAAAGGCAGAAATTCCCCGTATTTTGGAGCAAAATTGCAGAAATTCCCCTAATTGTGAGGCAAAAAGACAGAAATTCCCTTTAGTTAGGGAAAAAAGACAGAAATTCTCCTTATTTTGGAGCAAAACTCAGAAATTACACATATTTTGGGGCAAAATTCCAGAAATTTCCCTTATTTTCGGGCAAAAAGGCAGAAATTTCACTTATATAAGGGAAAAAAGGCAGAAATTTTCCTTATTTTGGGGCAAAAACGCAGAAATTACTAATATTTTGTGGTAAAAATGCAGATATTCCCCTTATTTTTAGGTAAAAAGGCTGAATTTCCCCTTATTTGGGGGCAAAAAGGCAGAAATTTCCATTATTTTGGGGCAAAATTGCAGAAATTTCACTTACTTCAGGGTAATAAGTCAGAATTTTTCCTTATTTTGGGGCAAAAAAGACAAGAACTCCTTTTGTTTTGGGGAAAAAAGACAGAAATTTCACTTATTTAGAGGCAAAAAAGCAGAAATACCCCTTATTTTGGAGCAAAAATGAAGAAATTTCACTTTTTTATGGCAAAAAGTTATGCATTCTTCTTATTTTCGCACAAAAAAGGCAGATATTCCTCGTATTTTGGAGCAAAATTGCAGAAATTCCACTAATTGTGGGGCAAAAAGGCAGAAATTCTCTACATGTTGGGGCAAAAAGACAGAAATTCTCCTTATTTTGGGGCAAAACTCAGAAATTCCACGTATTTTGGGGCAAAATTCCAGAAATTTCCCTTATTTTGGAGCAAAATTGCAGAAATTTCACTTATTTTGGGGCAAAATTGAAGAAATTTCACATATTTTGGGGAATAGTTGCAGAAATTTCACTTATTTCAGAGTAAAAAGGCAGTAATTTTCCTTATTTTGGGGTAAAAAGGCAGAAATTCCTAATATTTTGTGGCAAAAATGCAAAAATTCCCCTTATTTTGAGGTAAAAAGGCTGAAATTCCTCATATTTGGGGGCAAAAAGGCAGAATTTTTTCTTATTTTAGGGCAAAATTGCAGAAATTTCTCTTACTTCAGGGTAATAAGTCAGAATTTTTCATTATTTTGGGGCAAAAAAGACAGAAATTCCTTTTGTTTTAGGGGAAAAAGACAGATATTCCACTTATTTAGAGGCAAAAAAGTAGAAATTCAACTTATTTTGGAGCAAAAATGAAAAAATTTCCCTTTTTTATGGCAAAAAGGTATGCATTCTTCTTATTTTCGGGCAAAAAGGCAGAAATTCTCCGTATTTTGGAGCAAAATTGCAGAAATTCCCATAATTGTGGGGGAAAAAGGCAGAAATTGCCTATATGTTGGGGCAAAAAGACAGAAATTCTCTTTTTTTGGGGCAAAACTCAGAAATTCCACTTATTTTGGGGCAAAATTCCAGAAATTTTCCTTATTTTGGGGCAAAATTGCAGAAATTTCACTTATTTTGGGGCAAAATTGCAGAAATTTCACTTATTTCAGGGAAAAAAAGCAGAAATTTTCTTATTTTGGGGCAAAAATGCAGAAATTCCTGATATTTTGTGGCAAAAATGCGGAAATTCCCCTTATTTTGAGGTAAAAAGGCTGAAATTCCCCTTATTTGGGGGCAAAAATGCAGAAATTTCCTTTATTTTGAGGTAAAAAGGCTGAAATTCCCCTTATTTGGGGGTAAAAAGGCAGAAAGTTCTCTTATTTTGGGGCAAAATTGCAGAAATTTCACTTACTACAAGGTAATAAGTCAGAATTTTTCTTTATTTTAGGGCAAAAAAGACAAAAATTCTCTTTGTTTTGGGGGAAAAAGACAGAAATTCCACTTATTTAGAGGCAAAAAAGCAGAAATTCCTTTTATTTTGGAGCAAAAATGAAGAAATTTCCCATTTTTATAGCAAAAAGGTAGGCATTCTTCTTATTTTTAGGCAAAAAGGCAGAAATTACCCGTATTTTGGAGCAAAATTGCAGAAATTCCACTAATTGTGGGGCAAAAAGGCAGAAATTTTCTATATGTTGGGGCAAAAAGACAAATTCTCTTTATTTTGGGGTAAAACTCAGAAATTCCACTTATTTTGGGGCAAAATTCTAGAAATTTCCTTTATTTTGGGGCAAAATTGGAGAAATTTCACTTATTTTGGGGCAAAATTGAAGAAATTTCACTTATTTTGGGGCATAATTGCAGAAATTTCATTTATTTCAGAGAAAAAAGGCAGTAATTTTCCTTATTTTGGGGCAAAAGGCAGAAATTGCTAATATTTTGTGGCAAAAATGCAGAAATTCCCCTTATTTTGAGGTAAAAAGGCTGAAATTCCCCTTATTTGGGGGCAAAAAGGAAGAAATTTTCCTTATTTTGGGGCAAAATTGCAGAAATTTCACTTATTTTGGGTTAAATTGCAGAACTTTAACTTCTTTTGGGGTAAAATTTCGGAAATTTCACTTATTTCAGAGAAAAAAGGCAGAAATTTTCTTTATTTTGGGGCAAAAATGCAAAAATTCCTAATATTTTGTGGCAAAAATTCAGAAATTCCTCTTATTTTAGGTAAAAAGGCTGAAATTCCCCTTATTTGGGGGCAAAAAGTCAGAAATTTCCTTTATTTTGGGGAAAAATTGCAGAAATTTTACTTACTTCAGGGAAATAAGTCAGAATTTTTCATTATTTTGCGGCAAAAAAAAAACAGTAATTCTCTTTGTTTTGGGGAAAAAAGACAGAAATTCCACTTATTTAGAGGCCAAAAATCAGAAATTCCCCTTATTTTGGAGCAAAAATGAAGAAATTTCCCTTTTTTATGGCAAAAAGGTATGCATTCTTCTTATTTTTGGGCAAAAAGGCAGAAATTCTCCGTATTTTGGAGCAAAATTGCAAAAATTCCCCTAATTGTGAGGCAAAAAGTCAGAAATTGCCTATATGTTGGGGCAAAAAGACAGAAATTCTCCTTATTTTGGGGCAAAACTCAAAAATTCCACTTATTTTGGGGCAAAATTTCAGAAATTTCCCTTATTTTGGGGCAAAATTGCAGAAATTTCACTTATTTTGGGGCAAAATTACAGAAATATCACGTATTTCAGGGTAATAAGTCAGAAATTTTCCTTTATTTGGTGCAAAAAAGACAGGACTTTGTTTTGGGGAAAAGACAGAAATTCCACTTATTTAGAGGCAAAAAAGCAGAAATTCCCCTTATTTTGAAGCAAAAATGAAGAAATTTAACTTTTTTATGGCAAAAAGGTATGCATTCTCCTTATATTCGGGCAAAAAGGCAGAAATTCCCCGTATTTTGGAGCAAAATTGCAGAAATTCCTCTAATTGTGAGGAAAAAAGGCAGAAATTCCTTTTAGTTAGAGCAAAAAGACCGAAATTCTCCTTATATTAGGGCAAAACTCAGAAATTACACATATTTTGGGGCAAAATTCCAGAAATTTCCCTTATTTTGGGCAAAAAGGCAGAAATTTCACTTATATCAGCGAAAAAAGGCAGAAATTTTCCCTATTTTGGGGCAAAAATGCAGAAATTCCTAATATTTTGTGGTAAAAATGCAGATATTCCCCTTATTTTTAGGTAAAAAGGCTGAAATTCCCCTTATTTGGGGGCAAAAATGCAGAAATTCCCTTTATTTTGAGGTAAAAAGGCTGAAATTCCCCTTATTTGGGGGTAAAAAGGCAGAAAGTTCCCTTATTTTGGGGCAAAATTGCAGAAATTTCACTTACTACAAGGTAATAAGTCAGAATTTTTCTTTATTTTGGGGCAAAAAAGACAAAAATTCTCTTTGTTTTGGGGGAAAAAGACAGAAATTCCACTTATTTAGAGGCAAAAAAGCAGAAATTCCTTTTATTTTGGAGCAAAAATGAAGAAATTTCCCATTTTTATAGCAAAAAGGTATGCATTCTTCTTATTTTTAGGCAAAAAGGCAGAAATTACCCGTATTTTGGAGCAAAATTGCAGAAATTCCCCAAATTGTGGGGCAAAAAAACAGAAATTCTCCATATGTTGGGGCAAAAAGGCAGAAATTCTCTTTATTTTGGCGCAAAACTCAGAAATTCCACTTATTTTGGGGCAAAATTCCAAAAATTTCCCTTATTTTGGGGCAAAATTGCAGAAACTTCACTTACTTCAGAGTAATAAGTCAGAAATTTTCTTTATTTTGGGGCAAAAAAGACAGAAATTCCCTTTGTTTTGGGGGAAAAAGACAGAAATTCCACTTATTTAGAGGCAAAAAAGCAGAAATTCCTTTTATTATGGAGCAAAAATGAAGAAATTTCCCATTTTTATGGCAAAAAGGTATGCATTCTTCTTATTTTCGGGCAA
Organism: Micromys minutus; assembly: GCF_963924665.1. Taxonomy (NCBI): domain Eukaryota; kingdom Metazoa; phylum Chordata; class Mammalia; order Rodentia; family Muridae; genus Micromys; species Micromys minutus. The sequence continues at coordinate 4,841,811 of NW_027667252.1, read as the reverse complement.
AAAGGCAGAAATACCCTGTATTTTGGAGCAAAATTGCAGAAATTCCCCTAATTGTGGGGCAAAACGGCACAAATTGCCTATATGTTGGGGCAAAAAAACAGAAATTCTCTTTATTTTGGGGCAAAACTCAGAAATTCCACTTATTTTGGGGCAAAATTCCAGAAATTTCCCTTATTTTGGGGCAAAATTGCAGAAATTCCTCTCATTTTGGGGCAAAATTCCAGAAATTTCCCTTATTTTGGGGCAATATTGCTGAAATTTCACTTATTTTGGGGCAAAATTGCAGAAATTTCACTTATTTCAGGGGAAAGAAAGCAGAAATTTTCTTATTTTGGGGCAAAAAGGCAGAAATTCCTAATATTTTGTGGCCAAAATGCAGAAATTCCCCTTATTTTGAGGTAAAAAGGCTGAAATTCCCCTTATTTGGGGGCAAAAAGTCAGAAATTTCCTTTATTTTGGGGAAAAATTGCAGAAATTTTACTTACTTCAGGGAAATAAGTCAGAATTTTTCCTTATTTTGCGCCAAAAAAAACAGTAATTCCTTTTGTTTTGGGGAAAAAAGACAGAAATTTCACTTATTTATAGGCAAAAAAGCAGAAATTCCCCTTATTTTGGAGCAAAAATGAAGAAATTTCCCTTTTTTATGGCAAAAAGGTATGCATTCTTCTTATTTTTGGGCAAAAAGGCAGAATTTCTCCGTATTTTGGAGCAAAATTGCAAAAATTCCCCTAATTGTGAGGCAAAAATGCAGAAATTGCCTATATGTTGGGGCAAAAAGACAGAAATTCTCCTTATTTTGGGGCAAAACTCAAAAATTCCACTTATTTTGGGGCAAAATTTCAGAAATTTCCCTTATTTTGGGGCAAAATTGCAGAAATTTCACTTATTTTGGGGCAAAATTACAGAAATATCACGTATTTCAGGGTAATAAGTCAGAAATTTTCCTTATTTTGGGGCAAAAAAGACAGGACTTTTCTTTGTTTTGGGGAAAAGACAGAAATTCCACTTATTTAGAGGCAAAAAAGCAGAAATTCCCCTTATTTTGAAGCAAAAATGAAGAAATTTAACTTTTTTATGCCAAAAAGGTATGCATTCTTCTTATTTTCGGGCAAAAAGGCAGAAATTCCACGTATTTTGGAGCAAAATTGCAGAAATTCCCCTAATTGTGAGGCAAAAAGGCAGAAATTCCCTTTAGTTAGAGCAAAAAGACAGAAATTCTCCTTATTTTGGGGCAAAACTCAGAAATTACACAGATTTTGGGGCAAAATTCCAGAAATTTCTCTTATTTTGGAGCAAAAATGCAGAAATTCCTAATATTTTGTGGTAAAAATGCAGATATTCCCTTTATTTTTATGTAAAATGCTGAAATTCCCCTTATTTGGGGGCAAAAAGGCAGAAATTTCCTTTATTTGGGGCAAAATTGCAGAAATTTCACTTACTTCAGGGTAATAAGTCAGAATTTTTCCTTATTTTAGGGCAAAAAAGACAGAAATTCCCTTTGTTTTGGGAGAAAAAGACAGAAATTTCACTTATTTAGAGGCAAAACGCAAAAATTCCCCTCATTTTTGAGCAAAAATGAAGAAATTTCCTTTTTTGATGGCAAAAAGTTATGCATTCTTCTTATTTTCAGGCAAAAAGGCAGAAATTCCCCGTATTTTGGAGCAAAATTGCAGAAATTCCCCTAATTGTGGGGCAAAAAGGCAGAAATTTTCTATATGTTGGGGCAAAAAGACAAATTCTCTTTATTTTGGGGTAAAACTCAGAAATTCCACTTATTTTGGGGCAAAATTCTAGAAATTTCCTTTATTTTGGGGCAAAATTGGAGAAATTTCACTTATTTTGGGGCAAAATTGAAGAAATTTCACTTATTTTGGGGCATAATTGCAGAAATTTCACTTATTTCAGAGAAAAAAGGCAATAATTTTCCTTATTTTGGGGCAAAAAGGCAGAAATTGCTAATATTTTGTGGCAAAAATGCAGAAATTCCCCTTATTTTGAGGTAAAAAGGCTGAAATTCCCCTTATTTGGGGGCAAAAAGGCAGAAATTTTCCTTATTTTGGGGCAAAATTGCAGAAATTTCACTTATTTTGGGCTAAAATTGCAGAACTTTAACTTCTTTTGGGGTAAAATTTCGGAAATTTCACTTATTTCTGAGAAAAAAGGCAGAAATTTTCTTTATTTTGGGGCAAAAATGCAAAAATTCCTAATATTTTGTGGCAAAAATTCAGAAATTCCTCTTATTTTAGGTAAAAAGGCTGAAATTCCCCTTATTTGGGGGCAAAAAGTCAGAAATTTCCTTTATTTTGGGGAAAAATTGCAGAAATTTTACTTACTTCAGGGAAATAAGTCAGAATTTTTCATTATTTTGCGGCAAAAAAAAACAGTAATTCTCTTTGTTTTGGGGAAAAAAGACAGAAATTCCACTTATTTAGAGGCCAAAAATCAGAAATTCCCCTTATTTTGGAGCAAAAATGAAGAAATTTCCCTTTTTTATGGCAAAAAGGTATGCATTCTTCTTATTTTTGGGCAAAAAGGCAGAAATTCTCCGTATTTTGGAGCAAAATTGCAAAAATTCCCCTAATTGTGAGGCAAAAAGTCAGAAATTGCCTATATGTTGGGGCAAAAAGACAGAAATTCTCCTTATTTTGGGGCAAAACTCAAAAATTCCACTTATTTTGGGGCAAAATTTCAGAAATTTCCCTTATTTTGGGGCAAAATTGCAGAAATTTCACTTATTTTGGGGCAAAATTACAGAAATATCACGTATTTCAGGGTAATAAGTCAGAAATTTTCCTTTATTTGGTGCAAAAAAGACAGGACTTTGTTTTGGGGAAAAGACAGAAATTCCACTTATTTAGAGGCAAAAAAGCAGAAATTCCCCTTATTTTGAAGCAAAAATGAAGAAATTTAACTTTTTTATGGCAAAAAGATATGCATTCTTCTTATTTTCGGGCAAAAAAGCAAAAATTCCCCATATTTTGGAGCAAAATTGCAGAAATTCCCCTAATTGTGGAGCAAAAAGGCAGAAATTCCCTTTAGTTAGGGCAAAAAGACAGAAATTCTCCTTATTTTGGGGCAAAACTCAGAAATTCCACATATTTTGGGGCAAAATTCCAGAAATTTCCTTTATTTTGGGGCAAAAGTGCAGAAATTTCACTTATTTTGGGGCAAAAAGGCAGAAATTTCACTTATTTCAGGGAAAAAAGGCAGAAATTTTCCTTATTTTGGGGCAAAAATGCAGAAATTCCTAATATTTTGTGGTAAAAATGCAGATATTCCCCTTATTTTGGTGTAAAAAGGCTGAAATTTCCCTTATTTGGGGGCAAAAAGGCAAAAATTTCACTTACTTCAGGGTAATAATTCTGAATTTTTCCTTATTTTGGGGCAATTAAGACAGGAATTCATTTTGTTTTGGGGGAAAAAGATAGAAATTCCACTTATTTAGAGGCAAAAAAGCAGAAATTCCCCTTATTTTGGAGCAAAAATGAAGAAATTTCAATTTTTTATGGCAAAAAGTTATGCATTCTTCTTATTTTCGCGCAAAAAAGGCAGAAATTCCTCGTATTTTGGAGCAAAATTGCAGAAATTCCCCTAATTGTGGGGCAAAAAGGCAGAAATTCTCTATATGTTGGGGCAAAAAGACAAAAATTCTTCTTATTTTGGGGCAAAACTCAGAAATTCCACTTATTTTGGGGTAAAATTCCAGAAATTTTTCTTATTTTGGGGCAAAATTGCAGAAATTTCACTTATTTTGGGGCAAAATTGCATTAATTTCACATATTTTGGGGCATAATTGCAGAAATTTCACTTATTTCAGAGAAAAAAGGCAGTAATTTTCCTTATTTTGGGGCAAAAAGGCAGAAATTCCTAATATTTTGTGGCAAAAATGCAGAAATTCTCCTTATTTTGAGGTAAAGAGGCTGAAATTCCCCTTATTAGGGGGTAAAAAGGCAGAAATTTCCCTTATTTTGGGGCAAAATTGCAGAAATTTCACTTACTTCAGGGTAATAAGTCAGAATTTTTCCTTATTTTGGGGCATAAAAGACAGAAATTCCATTTGTTTTGGGGAAAAAAACAGAAATTCCACTTATTTAGAAGCAAAAAAGCAGAAATTCCCATTATTTTGGAGCAAAAATGAAGAAATTTCTCTTTTTTATGGCAAAAAAGTATGCATTCTTCTTATTTTCGGGCAAAAAGGCAGAAATTCTCCATACTTTTGAGCAAAATTGCAGAAATTCCCCTAATTGTGGGGCAAAAAGGCAGAAATTGCCTATATGTTGGGGCAAAAACAGAAATTCTTCTTATTTTGTGGCAAAACTCAGAAATTCCACTTATTTTGGGGCAAAATTCTAGAAATTTTCCTTATTTTTGGGCAAAATTGCAGAAATTTCACTTATTTCAGGGTAATAAGTCAGAAATTTTCTTTATTTTGGGGCAAAAAAGACAGGAATTTTTTTTGTTTGGGTGGAAAAATACAGAAATTCCACTTATTTAGAGGCAAAAAAGCAGAAATTCCCCTTAATTTGGAGCAAAAATGAAGAAATTTCCCTTTTTTATGGCAAAAAGGTATGCATTCTACTTATTTTCGGGCAAAAAGGCAGAAATTCCCCATATTTTGGAGCAAAATTGCAGAAATTCCCCTATTTGTGGGACAAAAGGCAGAAATACTCTATATGTTGGGGCAAAAAGACAGAAATTCTCCTTATTTTGGGGCAAAACTAAGAAATTCCATTATTTTGGGGCAAATTTCCAGAAATTTCCCTTATTTTGGGGCAAAATTGCTGAAATTTCACTTATTTTGGGGCAAAATTATAGAAATTTCACTTATTTCAGAAAAAAAAGCAGAAATTTTTTTATTTTGGGCCAAAGGGCAGAAATTCCTAATATATTGTTGCAAAAATGCAGAAATTCCCCTTATTTTGAGGTAAAAAGGCTGAAATTCCTATTAATAGGGGGTAAATATGCAGAAAATCCCCTAATTTGAGGTAAAATGGCTGAAATTCCCTTTATTTTGGAAACAAAAACGCAGAAATTTACCTAATTTTGGGGCAAAATTCCAGAAATTTCACATACTTCAGGGTAATAAGTCAGAATTTTTCCATATTATGGGGCAAAAAAGACAGGAATTCCCTTTGTTTTGGGGGAAAAAGACAGATATTCCACTTATTTAGAGGCAAAAAAGCAGAAATTTCCCTTATTTTGGAGCAAAAATGAATAACTTTCCCTTTTTTATGGCAAAAAGGTATGCATTCTTCATATTTTCAGGCAAAAAAGCAGAAATTCTCCGTATTTTGGAACAAAATTGTTGAAATTCCCCTAATTGTGGGACAAAAATGCAGAAAATCTCTATATGTTGGGGCAAAAATACAGAAATTCTCCTTATTTTGGGGCAAAACTCAGAAATTCCACTTATTTTGGGGCAAAATTCCAAAAATTTCCCTTATTTTGGGGCAAAATTGCAGAAATTTCACTTATTTTGTGGCAAAATTGCAGAAATTTCACTTATTTTGGGGCAAAATTACAGAAATTTCACATATTTCAGGGAAAAAAGGCAGAAATTTTCCTTATTTTGGGGCAAAAAGCAGAAATTCCTAATATTTTGTGGCAAAAATGCAGAAATTCCCTTTATTTTGAGGTAAAAAGGCTGAAATTCCCCTTATTTGGGGGAAAAAAGGCAAAAATTTCCTTTATTTTGGGGCAAAATTCCAGAAATTTCCCATATTTTGGGGCAAAATTGCAGAAATTTCACTTACTTCAGGGTAATAAGTCAGAATTTCTTCTTATTTTGGGGCAAAATACAGAAATTCCCTTTGTTTTGGGGGAAAAAGACAGAAATTCCACTTATTTAGAGGCAAAAAAGCAGAAATTCCCCTTATTTTGGAGCAAAAATGAAGAAATTTCCTTTTTTTATGGCAAAAAGGTATGCATTCTTCTTATTTTCGGGCAAAAAGGCAGAAATTCCCCGTATTTTGGAGCAAAATTGAAGAAATTCCCCTAATTGTGGGGCAAAAAGGCAGAAATTCCCTATATGTTGGGGCAAAAAGACAGAAATTCTCCTTATTTTGGGGCAAAACTCAGAAATTCCACTTATTTTACGGCAAAATTCCAGAAATTTCCCTTATTTTGGGACAAAAGTGCAGAAATTTAACTTATTTTGAGGCAAAATTGCAGAAATTTCACTTAGTTCAGGGTAATAAGTCAGAAATTTTTCTTATTTTGGGGCAAAAAAGACAGGAATTTTCTTTGTTTTGGGGGAAAAAGACAGAAATTCCACTTATTTAGAGGCAAAAAAGAAGAAATTCCCCTTATTTTGGAGCAAAAATGAAGAAATTTCCCTTTTTTATGGCAAAAAGGTATGCATTCTTATTATTTTCGGGCAAAAAGGCAAAAATTCACGGTATTTTGGAGCAAAATTGCAGAAATTTGCCTAATAGTGGGGCAAAAAGGCATAAATTCTCTATAGGCTGGGGCAAAAAGACAGAAATTCTCCTTATTTTGGGGCAAAACTCAGAAATTACATTATTTTTGGGCAAAATTCCAGAAATTTCCCTTATTTTGGGGCAAAATTGCAGAAATTTCACTTATTTTGGGGCATAATTGCAGAAATTTCACTTATTTCAGGGAAAAAAGCAAAAATTTTCTTTTTTTGGGGCAAAAATGCAGATATTTCCAATATTTTGAGTCAAAAATGCAGAAATTCCCCTTATTTTGAGGTAAAAAGGCTGAAATTCCCATTAATAGGGGGCAAAAAAGCAGAAATTTTTCTTATTTTAGGGCAAAATTGCAGAAATCTCACTTACTTCAGGGTAATAAGTCAGAATTTTTCATTATTTTGAGGCAAAAAAGACAGAAATTCCATTTGTTTTAGGGGAAAAAACAGATATTCCACTTATTTAGAGGCAAAAAAGCAGAAATTCCCCTTATTTTGGAGCAAAAATGAAGAAATTTCCCTTTTTTATGGCAAAAAGGTATGCATTCTTTTTATTTTCGGGCAAAAAGGCAGAAATTCTCCGTATTTTGGAGCAAAATTGCAGAAATTCCCATAATTGTGGGGCAAAAAGGCAGAAATTGCCTATATGTTGGGGCAAAAAGACAGAAATTCTCCTTATTTTGGGGCAAAACTCAGAAATTCCACTTATTTTGGGGCAAAATTCCAGAAATTTTTCTTATTTTGGGGCAAAATTGCAGAAATTTCACTTATTTTGGGGCAAAATTGCAGAAATTTCACTTACTTCAGGGTAATAAGTCAGAAATTTTTATTATTTTGGGGCAAAAAAGACAGAAATTCCTTTTGTTTTGGGGGAAAAAGACAGACATTCCACTTATTTAGTGGCAAAAAAGCAGAAATTCCTTTTATTTTGGAGCAAAAATGAAGATATTTCCCTTTTTTATGGCAAAAAGGTATGCATTCTTCTTATTTTCGGGCAAAAAGGCAGAAATTCCCTGTATTTTGGAGCAAAATTGCAGAAATTTGCCTAATTGTAGGGCAAAAAGGCAGAAATTCTCTATATGTTGGGGCAAAAAGACAGAAATTCTCCTTTTTTTGGGGTAAAACTCAGAAATTCCATTTTTGGGGCAAAATTCCAGAAATTTCCCTTACTTTGGGGCAAAATTGCAGAATTTTCACTTATTTTGGGGCAAAATTGCAGAAATTTCACTTATTTCAGGGAAAAAAAGCAGAAATTTTCTTATTTTGGGCCAAAAAGGCAGAAATTCCTAATATTTTTTGTCAAAAATGCAGAAATTCCCCTTATTTTGAGGTAAAAATGCTGAAATTCCCCTTAATAGGGGGTAAATATGCAGAAATTCCCCTAATTGGAGGTAAAATGGCTGAAATTCCCCTTATTTTGGAAACAAAAACACAGAAATTTCCCTTATTTTAGGGCAAAATTGCAGAAATTTCACTTACTTCAGGGTAATAAGTCAGAATTTTTCCTTATTTTAGGGCAAAAAAACAGAAATTCCCTTTGTTTTGGGGAAAAAAAGACAGAAATTCCTCTTATTTAGAGGCAAAAAAAAAATTCCCCTTATTTTGGAGCAAAAATGAAGAAATTACCTTTTTTGATGGCAAAAAGGTATGCATTCTTCTTATTTTCGGGCAAAAAGGCAGAAATTCCCCGTATTTTGGAGCAAAATCGCAGAAATTCCCCTAATTGTGGGGCAAAAAGGCAGAAATTCCCTATATGTTGGGGCAAAAATACAGAAATTCTCCTTATTTTGGGGCAAAACTCAGAAATTCCACTTATTTTGGGGCAAAATTCCAGAAATTACCCTTATTTTAGGACAAAATTGCAGAAATTTCATTATTTTGGGGCAAAATTGCAGAAATTTCACTTATTTCAGGGAAAAAAAGCAAAAATTTTTCTTATTTTGGGGCAAAAATGCAGAAATTCCTAATATTTTGGGGTAAAAATGCATATATTCCCCTTATTTTGATGTAAAAATGCTGAAATTCCCCTTATTTGGGGGCAAAAAGGCAGAAATTTCTTTTAAATTGGGGGCAAAACTGCAGAAATTTCACTTACTTCAGGGTAATAAGTCAGAATTTTTCCTTATTTTGGGGCAAAAAAGACAGGAATTCCTTTTGTTTTGGGGGAAAAAGACAGAAATTTCACTTATTTAGAGGCAAAAAAAGCAGAAATTCCCCTTATTTTGGAGCAAAAATGAAGAAATTTCAATTTTTTATGGCAAATAGTTATGCATTCTTCTTATTTTCGCGCAAAAAAGGCAGAAATTCCTCGTATTTTGGAGCAAAATTGCAGAAATTCCCCTAATTGTGGGGCAAAAAGGCAGAAATTCTCTATATGTTGGAGCAAAAACTCAGAAATTCTCCTTATTTTGGGGCAAAACTCAGAAATTCCACTTATTTTGGGGCAAAATTCCAGAAATTTCCCTTATTTGGGAGCAAAATTGCAGAAATTTCACTTATTTTGGGGCAAAATTGAAAAAATTTCACATATTTTGGGGCATAATTGCAGAAATTTCACTTATTTCAGAGTAAAAAGGAAGTAATTTTCCTTATTTTGGGGCAAAAAGGCAGAAATTCCTAATATTTTGTGGCAAAAATGCAAAAATTTTCCTTATTTTGAGGTAAAAAGGCTGAAATTCCCATTATTTGGGGGCAAAAAAGCAGAAAGTTTCCTTATTTTGGAGCAAAATTGCAGAAATTTCACTTATTTTGGGGCATAATTGCAGAAATTTCACTTATTTCAGGGAAAAAAGCAGAAATTTTCTTATTTTGGGGGAAAATGGCAGAAATTTCTAATATTTTGTGTCAAAAATGCAGAAATTCTCCTTATTTTGAGGTAAAAAGGCTGAAATTCCCCTTAATAGGGGGCAAAAAGGCAGAATTTTTTCTTATTTTAGGGCAAAATTGCAGAAATTTCTCTTACTTTAGGGTAATAAGTCAGAATTTTTCATTATTTTGGGGCAAAAAATACAGAAATTCCATTTGTTTTAGGGGAAAAAGACAGATATTCCACTTATTTAGAGGCAAAAAAGTAGAAATTCAACTTATTTTGGAGCAAAAATGAAAAAATTTCCCTTTTTTATGGCAAAAAGGTATGCATTCTTCTTATATTCGGGCAAAAAGGCAGAAATTCTCCATATTATGAAGCAAAATTGCAGAAATTCCCATAATTGTGGGGGAAAAAGGCAGAAATTGCCTATATGTTGGGGCAAAAAGACAGAAATTCTCCTTATTTTGGGGCAAAACTCAGAAATTCCACTTATTTTGGGGCAAAATTCCAGAAATTTTCCTTATTTTGGGGCAAAATTGCAGAAATTTCACTTATTTTGGGGCAAAATTGCAGAAATTTCAAGTATTTCAGGGTAATAAGTCAGAAATTTTCCTTGTTTTGGGGCAAAAAAGACAGGAATTTTCTTTGTTTTGGGGGAAAAAGACAGAAATTCCACTTATTTAGTGGCAAAAAAGCAGAAATTCCTTTTATTTTGGAGGAAAAATGAAGAAATTTCCCTTTTTTATGGCAAAAAGGTATGCATTCTTCTTATTTTCGGGCAAAAAGGCAAAAATTCACGGTATTTTAAAGCAAAATTGCCGAAATTTGCCTAATTGTGGGGCAAAAAGGCAGAAATTCTCTATATGTTGGGGCAAAAAGACAGAAATTCTCTTTATTTTGGGCAAAACTCAGAAATTTCATTATTTTGGGGCAAAATTCCAGCAATTTCCCTTATTTTGGGGCAAAATTGCAGAAATTTCACTTATTTCAGAGAAAAAAGCAGAAATTTTCTTATTTTGGGGCAAAAAGTCAGAAATTCCTAATATTTTGTGTCAAAAATGCAGAAATTCCCCTTATTTTGAGGTAAAAATGCTGAAATTCCCCTAAATAGAGGGCAAAAATACAGAAATTTTTCTTATTTTAGGGCAAAATTGCAGAAATTTCACTTACTTCAGGGTAATAAGTCAGAATTTTTCATTATTTTGAGGCAAAAAACACAGAAATTCCATTTGTTTTAGGGGAAAAAGACAGATATTCCACTTATTTAGGCAAAAAAGCAGAAATTCCCCTTATTTTGGGGCAAAAATGAAGAAATTTCCCTTTTTTATGGCAAAAAGGTATGCATTCTTCTTATTTTCGGGCAAAAAGGCAGAAATTCTCCATATTTTGGAGCAAAATTGCAGAAATTCCCATAATTGTGGGGCAAAAAGGCAGAAATTGCCTATATGTTGGGGCAAAAAGACAGAAATTCTCCTTATTTTGGGGCAAAACTCAGAAATTCCACTTATTTTGGGGCAAAATTCCAGAAATTTCCCTTATTTTGGGGCAAAAGTGCAGAAATTTCACTTATTTTGGGATAAAATTGCAGAACTTTCACTTATTTTGAGGCAAAATTTCAGAAATTTCACTTATTTCATAGAAAAAAGGCAGAAATTTTCCTTATTTTGGGGCAAAAATGCAGAAATTCCTAATATTTTGTGGCAAAAATTCAGAAATTCCTTTTATTTTAGGTAAAAAGGCTGAAATTCCCCTTATTTGGGGGCAAAAAGTCAGAAATTTCCCTTATTTTGGGGCAAAATTGCAGAAATTTTACTTAGTTCAGGTTAATAAGACCGAATTTTTCCTTATTTTGGGGCAAAAAAGACAGAAATTCCCTTTGTTTTGGGGGAAAAAGACAGAAATTCCACTTATTTAGTGGCAAAAAAGCAGAAATTCCTTTTATTTTGGAGCAAAAATGAAGAAATTTCCCCTTTTTATGGCAAAAAGGTATGCATTTTTCTTATTTTCGGGCAAAAAGGCAGAAATTCTCCGTATTTTGGAGCAAAATTGCAGAAATTTGCCTAATTGTAGGGCAAAAAGGCAGAAATTCTCTATATGTTGGGGCAAAAAGACAGAAATACTCCTTATTTTGGGGCAAAACTCAGAAATTCCATTTTTGGGGCAAAATTCCAGAAATTTCAATTATTTTGGGGCAAAATTGCAGAAATTTCACTTATTTTGGGGCAAAATTGCAGAAATTTCACTTATTTCAGGGAAAAAAAGCAGAAATTTTCTTATTTTGGGCCAAAAAGGCAGAAATTCCTAATATTTTGTGGCAAAAATGCATAAATTCCCCTTATTTTGAGGTAAAAATGCTGAAATTCCCCTTAATAGGGGGTAAATATGCAGAAATTCCCCTAATTTGAGGTAAAATGGCTAAAATTCCCCTAATTTTAGAAACAAAAACGCAGAAAATTACCTTATTTTGGGGCAAAATTGCAGAAATTTCACTTACTTCAGGGTAATAAATCAGAATTTTTCCTTATTTTATGTCAAAAAAGACAGAAATTCCCTTTGTTTTGGGGGGAAAAAGACAGAAATTCCACTTATTTAGAGGCAAAAAAACAGAAATTCCCCTTATTTTGGAGCAAAAATGAAGAAATTTCCATTTTTGATGGCAAAAAGGTATGCATTCTTCTTATTTTCGGGCAAAAAGGCAGAAATTCCCCATATTTTGGAGCAAAATTGCAGAAATTCCCCTAATTGTGGGGCAAAAAGGCAGAAATTCCCTATATGTTGGGGCAAAAAGACGGAAATTCATCTTATTTTGGGGCAAAACTCAGAAATTCCACTTATTTTGGGGCAAAATTCCAGAAATTTCCTTTATTTTAGGACAAAATTGCAGAAATTTCACTTATTTTGGGGCAAAATTGCAGAAATTTCACTTATTTCAGGGAAAAAAAGCAGAAATTTTCTTATTTTGGGGCAAAAATGCAGAAATTCCTAATATTTTGTGGCAAAAATGCGGAAATTCCCCTTATTTTGAGGTAAAAATGCTGAAATTCCCCTTATTTGGGGGCAAAAATGCAGAAATTTCCTTTATTTTGAGGTAAAAAGGCTGAAATTCCCCTTATTTGGGGGTAAAAAGGCAGAAAGTTCTCTTATTTTGGGGCAAAATTGCAGAAATTTCACTTACTACAAGGTAATAAGTCAGAATTTTTCTTTATTTTGGGGCAAAAAAGACAAAAATTCTCTTTGTTTTGGGGGAAAAAGACAGAAATTCCACTTATTTAGAGGCAAAAAAGCAGAAATTCCTTTTATTTTGGAGCAAAAATGAAGAAATTTCCCATTTTTATGGCAAAAAGGTATGCATTCTTCTTATTTTTAGGCAAAAAGGCAGAAATTACCTGTATTTTGGAGCAAAATTGCAGAAATTCCCCTAATTGTGGGGCAAAAAAACAGAAATTCTCCATATGTTGGGGCAAAAAGGCAGAAATTCTTTTTATTTTGGGGCAAAACTCAGAAATTCCACTTATTTTGGGGAAAAATTCCAAAAATTTCCCTTATTTTGGGGCAAAATTGCAGAAACTTCACTTACTTCAGAGTAATAAGTCAGAATTTTTCCTTATTTTGGGGCAAAAAGGACAGAAATTCCCTTTGTTTTGGGGGAAAAAGACAGAAATTCCACTTATTTAGAGGCAAAAAAGCAGAAATTCCTTTTATTATGGAGCAAAAATGAAGAAATTTTCCATTTTTATGGCAAAAAGGTATGCATTCTTCTTATTTTCGGGCAAAAAGGCAGAAATACACTGTATTTTGGAGCAAAATTGCAGAAATTCCCCTAATTGTGGGGCAAAACGGCACAAATTGCCTATATGTTGGGGCAAAAAACCAGAAATTCTCTTTATTTTGGGGCAAAACTCAGAAATTCCACTTACTTTGGGGCAAAATTCCAGAAATTTCCCTTATTTTGGGGCAAAATTGCAGAAATTCCACTTATTTTGGGGCAAAATTCCAGAAATTTCCCTTATTTTGGGGCAAAATTGCTGAAATTTCACTTATTTTGGGGCAAAATTGCAGAAATTTCACTTATTTCAGGGAAAAAAAGCAGAAATTTTCTTATTTTGGGGCAAAAAGGCAGAAATTCCTAATATTTTGTGGCAAAAAATGCAGAAATTCCCCTTATTTTGAGGTAAAAAGGCTGAAATTCCCCTTATTTGGGGGCAAAAAGGCAAAAATTTCCTTTATTTTGGGGCAAAAGTGCAGAAATTTCACTTTTTTCAGGGAAATAAGTCAGAATGTTTCCTTATTTTGCGGCAAAAAAAACAGTAATTCCCTTTGTTTTGGGGAAAAAAGACAGAAATTCCACTTATTTATAGGCAAAAAAGCAGAAATTCCCCTTATTTTGGAGCAAAAATGAAGAAATTTCCCTTTTTTATGGCAAAAAGGTATGCATTCTTCTTATTTTTGGGCAAAAAGGCAGAAATTCTCTGTATTTTGGAGCAAAATTGCAAAAATTCCGCTAATTGTGAGGCAAAAAGGCAGAAATTGCCTATATGTTGGGGCAAAAAGACAGAAATTCTCCTTATTTTGGGGCAAAACTCAGAAATTCCACTTATTTTGGGGCAAAATTTCAGAAATTTCCCTTATTTTGGGGCAAAATTGCAGAAATTTCACTTATTTTGCGGCAAAATTACAGAAATTTCACGTATTTCAGGGTAATAAGTCAGAAATTTTCTTTATTTTGGGGCAAAAAAGACAGGACTTTTCTTTGTTTTGGGGGAAAAGACAGAAATTCCACTTATTTAGAGGCAAAAAAGCAGAAATTCCCCTTATTTTGAAGCAAAAATGAAGAAATTCAACTTTTTTATGGCAAAAAGGTATGCATTCTTCTTATATTCGGGCAAAAAGGCAGAAATTCCCCGTATTTTGGAGCAAAATTGCAGAAATTCCCCTAATTGTGAGGCAAAAAGACAGAAATTCCCTTTAGTTAGGAAAAAAGACAGAAATTCTCCTTATTTTGGAGCAAAACTCAGAAATTACACATATTTTGGGGCAAAATTCCAGAAATTTCCCTTATTTTCGGGCAAAAAGGCAGAAATTTCACTTATATAAGGGAAAAAAGGCAGAAATTTTCCTTATTTTGGGGCAAAAACGCAGAAATTACTAATATTTTGTGGTAAAAATGCAGATATTCCCCTTATTTTTAGGTAAAAAGGCTGAATTTCCCCTTATTTGGGGGCAAAAAGGCAGAAATTTCCATTATTTTGGGGCAAAATTGCAGAAATTTCACTTACTTCAGGGTAATAAGTCAGAATTTTTCCTTATTTTGGGGCAAAAAAGACAGGAACTCCTTTTGTTTTGGGGAAAAAAGACAGAAATTTCACTTATTTAGAGGCAAAAAAGCAGAAATTCCCCTTATTTTGGAGCAAAAATGAAGAAATTTCACTTTTTTATGGCAAAAAGTTATGCATTCTTCTTATTTTCGCACAAAAAAGGCAGATATTCCTCGTATTTTGGAGCAAAATTGCAGAAATTCCACTAATTGTGGGGCAAAAAGGCAGAAATTCTCTACATGTTGGGGCAAAAAGACAGAAATTCTCCTTATTTTGGGGCAAAACTCAGAAATTCCACGTATTTTGGGGCAAAATTCCAGAAATTTCCCTTATTTTGGAGCAAAATTGCAGAAATTTCACTTATTTTGGGGCAAAATTGAAGAAATTTCACATATTTTGGGGAATAGTTGCAGAAATTTCACTTATTTCAGAGTAAAAAGGCAGTAATTTTCCTTATTTTGGGGTAAAAAGGCAGAAATTCCTAATATTTTGTGGCAAAAATGCAAAAATTCCCCTTATTTTGAGGTAAAAAGGCTGAAATTCCTCATATTTGGGGGCAAAAAGGCAGAATTTTTTCTTATTTTAGGGCAAAATTGCAGAAATTTCTCTTACTTCAGGGTAATAAGTCAGAATTTTTCATTATTTTGGGGCAAAAAAGACAGAAATTCCTTTTGTTTTAGGGGAAAAAGACAGATATTCCACTTATTTAGAGGCAAAAAAGTAGAAATTCAACTTATTTTGGAGCAAAAATGAAAAAATTTCCCTTTTTTATGGCAAAAAGGTATGCATTCTTCTTATTTTCGGGCAAAAAGGCAGAAATTCTCCGTATTTTGGAGCAAAATTGCAGAAATTCCCATAATTGTGGGGGAAAAAGGCAGAAATTGCCTATATGTTGGGGCAAAAAGACAGAAATTCTCTTTTTTTTGGGGCAAAACTCAGAAATTCCACTTATTTTGGGGCAAAATTACAGAAATTTTCCTTATTTTGGGGCAAAATTGCAGAAATTTCACTTATTTTGGGGCAAAATTGCAGAAATTTCACTTATTTCAGGGAAAAAAAGCAGAAATTTTCTTATTTTGGGGCAAAAATGCAGAAATTCCTGATATTTTGTGGCAAAAATGCGGAAATTCCCCTTATTTTGAGGTAAAAAGGCTGAAATTCCCCTTATTTGGGGGCAAAAATGCAGAAATTTCCTTTATTTTGAGGTAAAAAGGCTGAAATTCCCCTTATTTGGGGGTAAAAAGGCAGAAAGTTCTCTTATTTTGGGGCAAAATTGCAGAAATTTCACTTACTACAAGGTAATAAGTCAGAATTTTTCTTTATTTTAGGGCAAAAAAGACAAAAATTCTCTTTGTTTTGGGGGAAAAAGACAGAAATTCCACTTATTTAGAGGCAAAAAAGCAGAAATTCCCCTTATTTTGGAGCAAAAATGAAGAAATTTCACTTTTTTATGGCAAAAAGTTATGCATTCTTCTTATTTTCGCACAAAAAAGGCAGATATTCCTCGTATTTTGGAGCAAAATTGCAGAAATTCCACTAATTGTGGGGCAAAAAGGCAGAAATTCTCTACATGTTGGGGCAAAAAGACAGAAATTCTCCTTATTTTGGGGCAAAACTCAGAAATTCCACGTATTTTGGGGCAAAATTCCAGAAATTTCCCTTATTTTGGAGCAAAATTGCAGAAATTTCACTTATTTTGGGGCAAAATTGAAGAAATTTCACATATTTTGGGGAATAGTTGCAGAAATTTCACTTATTTCAGAGTAAAAAGGCAGTAATTTTCCTTATTTTGGGGTAAAAAGGCAGAAATTCCTAATATTTTGTGGCAAAAATGCAAAAATTCCCCTTATTTTGAGGTAAAAAGGCTGAAATTCCTCATATTTGGGGGCAAAAAGGCAGAATTTTTTCTTATTTTAGGGCAAAATTGCAGAAATTTCTCTTACTTCAGGGTAATAAGTCAGAATTTTTCATTATTTTGGGGCAAAAAAGACAGAAATTCCTTTTGTTTTAGGGGAAAAAGACAGATATTCCACTTATTTAGAGGCAAAAAAGTAGAAATTCAACTTATTTTGGAGCAAAAATGAAAAAATTTCCCTTTTTTATGGCAAAAAGGTATGCATTCTTCTTATTTTCGGGCAAAAAGGCAGAAATTCTCCGTATTTTGGAGCAAAATTGCAGAAATTCCCATAATTGTGGGGGAAAAAGGCAGAAATTGCCTATATGTTGGGGCAAAAAGACAGAAATTCTCTTTTTTTTGGGGCAAAACTCAGAAATTCCACTTATTTTGGGGCAAAATTACAGAAATTTTCCTTATTTTGGGGCAAAATTGCAGAAATTTCACTTATTTTGGGGCAAAATTGCAGAAATTTCACTTATTTCAGGGAAAAAAAGCAGAAATTTTCTTATTTTGGGGCAAAAATGCAGAAATTCCTGATATTTTGTGGCAAAAATGCGGAAATTCCCCTTATTTTGAGGTAAAAAGGCTGAAATTCCCCTTATTTGGGGGCAAAAATGCAGAAATTTCCTTTATTTTGAGGTAAAAAGGCTGAAATTCCCCTTATTTGGGGGTAAAAAGGCAGAAAGTTCTCTTATTTTGGGGCAAAATTGCAGAAATTTCACTTACTACAAGGTAATAAGTCAGAATTTTTCTTTATTTTAGGGCAAAAAAGACAAAAATTCTCTTTGTTTTGGGGGAAAAAGACAGAAATTCCACTTATTTAGAGGCAAAAAAGCAGAAATTCCTTTTATTTTGGAGCAAAAATGAAGAAATTTCCCATTTTTATAGCAAAAAGGTATGCATTCTTCTTATTTTTAGGCAAAAAGGCAGAAATTACCCGTATTTTGGAGCAAAATTGCAGAAATTCCCCTAATTGTGGGGCAAAAAAACAGAAATTCTCCATATGTTGGGGCAAAAAGGCAGAAATTCTCTTTATTTTGGCGCAAAACTCAGAAATTCCACTTATTTTGGGGCAAAATTCCAAAAATTTCCCTTATTTTGGGGCAAAATTGCAGAAACTTCACTTACTTCAGAGTAATAAGTCAGAAATTTTCTTTATTTTGGGGCAAAAAAGACAGAAATTCCCTTTGTTTTGGGGGAAAAAGACAGAAATTCCACTTATTTAGAGGCAAAAAAGCAGAAATTCCTTTTATTATGGAGCAAAAATGAAGAAATTTCCCATTTTTATGGCAAAAAGGTATGCATTCTTCTTATTTTCGGGCAAAAAGGCAGAAATACCCTGTATTTTGGAGCAAAATTGCAGAAATTCCCCTAATTGTGGGGCAAAACGGCACAAATTGCCTATATGTTGGGGCAAAAAAACAGAAATTCTCTTTATTTTGGGGCAAAACTCAGAAATTCCACTTATTTTGGGGCAAAATTCCAGACATTTCCCTTATTTTGGGGCAAAATTGCAGAAATTCCTCTCATTTTGGGGCAAAATTCCAGAAATTTCCCTTATTTTGGGGCAATATTGCTGAAATTTCACTTATTTTGGGGCAAAATTGCAGAAATTTCACTTATTTCAGGGAAAAAAAAGCAGAAATTTTCTTATTTTGGGGCAAAAAGGCAGAAATTCCTAATATTTTTGGCCAAAATGCAGAAATTCCCCTTATTTTGAGGTAAAAAGGCTGAAATTCCCCTTATTTGGGGGCAAAAAGTCAGAAATTTCCTTTATTTTGGGGCAAAATTGCAGAAATTTTACTTACTTCAGGGAAATAAGTCAGAATTTTTCCTTATTTCGCGCCAAAAAAAAACAGTAATTCCTTTTGTTTTGGGGAAAAAAGACAGAAATTCCACTTATTTATAGGCAAAAAAGCAGAAATTCCCCTTATTTTGGAGCAAAAATGAAGAAATTTCCCTTTTTTATGGCAAAAAGGTATGCATTCTTCTTATTTTTGGGCAAAAAGGCAGAAATTCTCCGTATTTTGGAGCAAAATTGCAAAAATTCCCCTAATTGTGAGGCAAAAATGCAGAAATTGCCTATATGTTGGGGCAAAAAGACAGAAATTCTCCTTATTTTGGGGCAAAACTCAAAAATTCCACTTATTTTGGGGCAAAATTTCAGAAATTTCCCTTATTTTGGGGCAAAATTGCAGAAATTTCACTTATTTTGGGGCAAAATTACAGAAATATCACGTATTTCAGGGTAATAAGTCAGAAATTTTCCTTATTTTGGGGCAAAAAAGACAGGACTTTTCTTTGTTTTGGGGAAAAGACAGAAATTCCACTTATTTAGAGGCAAAAAAGCAGAAATTCCCCTTATTTTGAAGCAAAAATGAAGAAATTTCCCTTTCTTATGGCAAAAAGGTATGCATTCTTCTTATTTTCCGGCAAAAAGGCAGAAATTCCACGTATTTTGGAGCAAAATTGCAGAAATTCCCCTAATTGTGAGGCAAAAAGGCAGAAATTCCCTTTAGTTAGAGCAAAAAGACAGAAATTCTCCTTATTTTGGGGCAAAACTAAGAAATTACACAGATTTTGGGGCAAAATTCCAGAAATTTCCCTTATTTTGGAGCAAAAATGCAGAAATTCCTAATATTTTGTGGTAAAAATGCAGATATTCCCTTTATTTTTATGTAAAATGCTGAAATTCCCCTTATTTGGGGGCAAAAAGGCAGAAATTTCCTTTATTTGGGGCAAAATTGCAGAAATTTCACTTACTTCAGGGTAATAAGTCAGAATTTTTCCTTATTTTAGGGCAAAAAAGACAGAAATTCCCTTTGTTTTGGGAGAAAAAGACAGAAATTTCACTTATTTAGAGGCAAAACGCAAAAATTCCCCTCATTTTTGAGCAAAAATGAAGAAATTTCCTTTTTTGATGGCAAAAAGTTATGCATTCTTCTTATTTTCAGGCAAAAAGGCAGAAATTCCCCGTATTTTGGAGCAAAATTGCAGAAATTCCACTAATTGTGGGGCAAAAAGGCAGAAATTTTCTATATGTTGGGGCAAAAAGACAAATTCTCTTTATTTTGGGGTAAAACTCAGAAATTCCACTTATTTTGGGGCAAAATTCTAGAAATTTCCTTTATTTTGGGGCAAAATTGGAGAAATTTCACTTATTTTGGGGCAAAATTGAAGAAATTTCACTTATTTTGGGGCATAATTGCAGAAATTTCACTTATTTCAGAGAAAAAAGGCAGTAATTTTCCTTATTTTGGGGCAAAAGGCAGAAATTGCTAATATTTTGTGGCAAAAATGCAGAAATTCCCCTTATTTTGAGGTAAAAAGGCTGAAATTCCCCTTATTTGGGGGCAAAAAGGCAGAAATTTTCCTTATTTTGGGGCAAAATTGCAGAAATTTCACTTATTTTGGGCTAAAATTGCAGAACTTTAACTTCTTTTGGGGTAAAATTTCGGAAATTTCACTTATTTCAGAGAAAAAAGGCAGAAATTTTCTTTATTTTGGGGCAAAAATGCAAAAATTCCTAATATTTTGTGGCAAAAATTCAGAAATTCCTCTTATTTTAGGTAAAAAGGCTGAAATTCCCCTTATTTGGGGGCAAAAAGTCAGAAATTTCCTTTATTTTGGGGAAAAATTGCAGAAATTTTACTTACTTCAGGGAAATAAGTCAGAATTTTTCATTATTTTGCGGCAAAAAAAAAACAGTAATTCTCTTTGTTTTGGGGAAAAAAGACAGAAATTCCACTTATTTAGAGGCCAAAAATCAGAAATTCCCCTTATTTTGGAGCAAAAATGAAGAAATTTCCCTTTTTTATGGCAAAAAGGTATGCATTCTTCTTATTTTTGGGCAAAAAGGCAGAAATTCTCCGTATTTTGGAGCAAAATTGCAAAAATTCCCCTAATTGTGAGGCAAAAAGTCAGAAATTGCCTATATGTTGGGGCAAAAAGACAGAAATTCTCCTTATTTTGGGGCAAAACTCAAAAATTCCACTTATTTTGGGGCAAAATTTCAGAAATTTCCCTTATTTTGGGGCAAAATTGCAGAAATTTCACTTATTTTGGGGCAAAATTACAGAAATATCACGTATTTCAGGGTAATAAGTCAGAAATTTTCCTTTATTTGGTGCAAAAAAGACAGGACTTTGTTTTGGGGAAAAGACAGAAATTCCACTTATTTAGAGGCAAAAAAGCAGAAATTCCCCTTATTTTGAAGCAAAAATGAAGAAATTTAACTTTTTTATGGCAAAAAGGTATGCATTCTCCTTATATTCGGGCAAAAAGGCAGAAATTCCCCGTATTTTGGAGCAAAATTGCAGAAATTCCTCTAATTGTGAGGAAAAAAGGCAGAAATTCCTTTTAGTTAGAGCAAAAAGACCGAAATTCTCCTTATATTAGGGCAAAACTCAGAAATTACACATATTTTGGGGCAAAATTCCAGAAATTTCCCTTATTTTGGGCAAAAAGGCAGAAATTTCACTTATATCAGCGAAAAAAGGCAGAAATTTTCCCTATTTTGGGACAAAAATGCAGAAATTCCTAATATTTTGTGGTAAAAATGCAGATATTCCCCTTATTTTTAGGTAAAAAGGCTGAAATTCCCCTTATTTGGGGGCAAAAATGCAGAAATTCCCTTTATTTTGAGGTAAAAAGGCTGTAATTCCCCTTATTTGGGGGTAAAAAGGCAGAAAGTTCCCTTATTTTGGGGCAAAATTGCAGAAATTTCACTTACTACAAGGTAATAAGTCAGAATTTTTCTTTATTTTGGGGCAAAAAAGACAAAAATTCTCTTTGTTTTGGGGGAAAAAGACAGAAATTCCACTTATTTAGAGGCAAAAAAGCAGAAATTCCTTTTATTTTGGAGCAAAAATGAAGAAATTTCCCATTTTTATAGCAAAAAGGTATGCATTCTTCTTATTTTTAGGCAAAAAGGCAGAAATTACCCGTATTTTGGAGCAAAATTGCAGAAATTCCCCAAATTGTGGGGCAAAAAAACAGAAATTCTCCATATGTTGGGGCAAAAAGGCAGAAATTCTCTTTATTTTGGCGCAAAACTCAGAAATTCCACTTATTTTGGGGCAAAATTCCAAAAATTTCCCTTATTTTGGGGCAAAATTGCAGAAACTTCACTTACTTCAGAGTAATAAGTCAGAAATTTTCTTTATTTTGGGGCAAAAAAGACAGAAATTCCCTTTGTTTTGGGGGAAAAAGACAGAAATTCCACTTATTTAGAGGCAAAAAAGCAGAAATTCCTTTTATTATGGAGCAAAAATGAAGAAATTTCCCATTTTTATGGCAAAAAGGTATGCATTCTTCTTATTTTCGGGCAAAAAGGCAGAAATACCCTGTATTTTGGAGCAAAATTGCAGAAATTCCCCTAATTGTGGGGCAAAACGGCACAAATTGCCTATATGTTGGGGCAAAAAAACAGAAATTCTCTTTATTTTGGGGCAAAACTCAGAAATTCCACTTATTTTGGGGCAAAATTCCAGAAATTTCCCTTATTTTGGGGCAAAATTGCAGAAATTCCTCTCATTTTGGGGCAAAATTCCAGAAATTTCCCTTATTTTGGGGCAATATTGCTGAAATTTCACTTATTTTGGGGCAAAATTGCAGAAATTTCACTTATTTCAGGGAAAAAAAAGCAGAAATTTTCTTATTTTGGGGCAAAAAGGCAGAAATTCCTAATATTTTGTGGCCAAAATGCAGAAATTCCCCTTATTTTGAGGTAAAAAGGCTGAAATTCCCCTTATTTGGGGGCAAAAAGTCAGAAATTTCCTTTATTTTGGGGAAAAATTGCAGAAATTTTACTTACTTCAGGGAAATAAGTAAGAATTTTTCCTTATTTTGCGCCAAAAAAAACAGTAATTCCTTTTGTTTTGGGGAAAAAAGACAGAAATTCCACTTATTTATAGGCAAAAAAGCAGAAATTCCCCTTATTTTGGAGCAAAAATGAAGAAATTTCCCTTTTTTATGGCAAAAAGGTATGCATTCTTCTTATTTTTGGGCAAAAAGGCAGAATTTCTCCGTATTTTGGAGCAAAATTGCAAAAATTCCCCTAATTGTGAGGCAAAAATGCAGAAATTGCCTATATGTTGGGGCAAAAAGACAGAAATTCTCCTTATTTTGGGGCAAAACTCAAAAATTCCACTTATTTTGGGGCAAAATTTCAGAAATTTCCCTTATTTTGGGGCAAAATTGCAGAAATTTCACTAATTTTGGGGCAAAATTACAGAAATATCACGTATTTCAGGGTAATAAGTCAGAAATTTTCCTTATTTTGGGGCAAAAAAGACAGGACTTTTCTTTGTTTTGGGGAAAAGACAGAAATTCCACTTATTTAGAGGCAAAAAAGCAGAAATTCCCCTTATTTTGAAGCAAAAATGAAGAAATTTAACTTTTTTATGCCAAAAAGGTATGCATTCTTCTTATTTTCGGGCAAAAAGGCAGAAATTCCACGTATTTTGGAGCAAAATTGCAGAAATTCCCCTAATTGTGAGGCAAAAAGGCAGAAATTCCCTTTAGTTAGAGCAAAAAGACAGAAATTCTCCTTATTTTGGGGCAAAACTCAGAAATTACACAGATTTTGGGGCAAAATTCCAGAAATTTCCCTTATTTTGGAGCAAAAATGCAGAAATTCCTAATATTTTGTGGTAAAAATGCAGATATTCCCTTTATTTTTATGTAAAATGCTGAAATTCCCCTTATTTGGGGGCAAAAAGGCAGAAATTTCCTTTATTTGGGGCAAAATTGCAGAAATTTCACTTACTTCAGGGTAATAAGTCAGAATTTTTCCTTATTTTAGGGCAAAAAAGACAGAAATTCCCTTTGTTTTGGGAGAAAAAGACAGAAATTTCACTTATTTAGAGGCAAAACGCAAAAATTCCCCTCATTTTTGAGCAAAAATGAAGAAATTTCCTTTTTTGATGGCAAAAAGTTATGCATTCTTCTTATTTTCAGGCAAAAAGGCAGAAATTCCCCGTATTTTGGAGCAAAATTGCAGAAATTCCCCTAATTGTGGGGCAAAAAGGCAGAAATTTTCTATATGTTGGGGCAAAAAGACAAATTCTCTTTATTTTGGGGTAAAACTCAGAAATTCCACTTATTTTGGGGCAAAATTCTAGAAATTTCCTTTATTTTGGGGCAAAATTGGAGAAATTTCACTTATTTTGGGGCAAAATTGAAGAAATTTCACTTATTTTGGGGCATAATTGCAGAAATTTCACTTATTTCAGAGAAAAAAGGCAATAATTTTCCTTATTTTGGGGCAAAAAGGCAGAAATTGCTAATATTTTGTGGCAAAAATGCAGAAATTCCCCTTATTTTGAGGTAAAAAGGCTGAAATTCCCCTTATTTGGGGGCAAAAAGGCAGAAATTTTCCTTATTTTGGGGCAAAATTGCAGAAATTTCACTTATTTTGGGCTAAAATTGCAGAACTTTAACTTCTTTTGGGGTAAAATTTCGGAAATTTCACTTATTTCTGAGAAAAAAGGCAGAAATTTTCTTTATTTTGGGGCAAAAATGCAAAAATTCCTAATATTTTGTGGCAAAAATTCAGAAATTCCTCTTATTTTAGGTAAAAAGGCTGAAATTCCCCTTATTTGGGGGCAAAAAGTCAGAAATTTCCTTTATTTTGGGGAAAAATTGCAGAAATTTTACTTACTTCAGGGAAATAAGTCAGAATTTTTCATTATTTTGCGGCAAAAAAAAAACAGTAATTCTCTTTGTTTTGGGGAAAAAAGACAGAAATTCCACTTATTTAGAGGCCAAAAATCAGAAATTCCCCTTATTTTGGAGCAAAAATGAAGAAATTTCCCTTTTTTATGGCAAAAAGGTATGCATTCTTCTTATTTTTGGGCAAAAAGGCAGAAATTCTCCGTATTTTGGAGCAAAATTGCAAAAATTCCCCTAATTGTGAGGCAAAAAGTCAGAAATTGCCTATATGTTGGGGCAAAAAGACAGAAATTCTCCTTATTTTGGGGCAAAACTCAAAAATTCCACTTATTTTGGGGCAAAATTTCAGAAATTTCCCTTATTTTGGGGCAAAATTGCAGAAATTTCACTTATTTTGGGGCAAAATTACAGAAATATCACGTATTTCAGGGTAATAAGTCAGAAATTTTCCTTTATTTGGTGCAAAAAAGACAGGACTTTGTTTTGGGGAAAAGACAGAAATTCCACTTATTTAGAGGCAAAAAAGCAGAAATTCCCCTTATTTTGAAGCAAAAATGAAGAAATTTAACTTTTTTATGGCAAAAAGGTATGCATTCTCCTTATATTCGGGCAAAAAGGCAGAAATTCCCCGTATTTTGGAGCAAAATTGCAGAAATTCCTCTAATTGTGAGGAAAAAAGGCAGAAATTCCTTTTAGTTAGAGCAAAAAGACCGAAATTCTCCTTATATTAGGGCAAAACTCAGAAATTACACATATTTTGGGGCAAAATTCCAGAAATTTCCCTTATTTTGGGCAAAAAGGCAGAAATTTCACTTATATCAGCGAAAAAAGGCAGAAATTTTCCCTATTTTGGGGCAAAAATGCAGAAATTCCTAATATTTTGTGGTAAAAATGCAGATATTCCCCTTATTTTTAGGTAAAAAGGCTGAAATTCCCCTTATTTGGGGGCAAAAAGGCAGAAATTTCCTTTATTTTGGGGCAAAATTGCAGAAATTTCACTTACTTCAGGGTAATAAGTCAGAATTTTTCCTTATTTTAGGGCAAAAAAGACAGAAATTCCCTTTGTTTTGGGAGAAAAAGACAGAAATTTCACTTATTTAGAGGCAAAAAGCAGAAATTCCCCTCATTTTTGAGCAAAAATGAAGAAATTTCCTTTTTTGATGGCAAAAAGTTATGCATTCTTCTTATTTTCAGGCAAAAAGGCAGAAATTCCCCGTATTTTGGAGCAAAATTGCAGAAATTCCCGTAATTGTGGGGCAAAAAGGCAGAAATTTTCTATATGTTGGGGCAAAAAGACAGAAATTCTCCTTATTTTGGGGCAAAACTCAGAAATTCCACTTATTTTGGGGCAAAATTCTAAAAATTTCCTTTATTTTGGGGCAAAATTGGAGAAATTTCACTTATTTTAGGGAAAAATTGCAGAAATTTCACATATTTTGGGGCATAATTACAGAAATTTCACTTATTTCAGAGAAAACAGGCACTAATTTTCCTTATTTTGGGGAAAAAAGGCAGAAATTGCTAATATTTTGTGGCAAAAATGCAGAAATTCCTCTTATTTTGAGGTAAAAGGCTGAAATTCCCCTTATTTGGGGGCAAAAAGGCAGAAATTTCCTTTATTTGGGGCAAAATTGCAGAAATTTCACTTACTTCAGGGTAATAAGTCAGAATTTTTCCTTATTTTAGGGCAAAAAAGACAGAAATTCCCTTTGTTTTGGGAGAAAAAGACAGAAATTTCACTTATTTAGAGGCAAAAAGCAAAAATTCCCCTCATTTTTGAGCAAAAATGAAGAAATTTAATTTTTTATGGCAAAAAGTTATGCATTCTTCTTATTTTCAGGCAAAAAGGCAGAAATTCCCCGTATTTTGGAGCAAAATTGCAGAAATTCCCCTAATTGTGGGGCAAAAAGGCAGAAATTTTCTATATGTTGGGGCAAAAAGACAAATTCTCTTTATTTTGGGGTAAAACTCAGAAATTCCACTTATTTTGGGGCAAAATTCTAGAAATTTCCTTTATTTTGGGGCAAAATTGGAGAAATTTCACTTATTTTGAGGCAAAATTGCAGGAATTTCACTTATTTTGGGGCATAATTGCAGAAATTTCACTTATTTCAGAGAAAAAAGGCAGTAATTTTCTTTATTTTGGGGCAAAAAGGCAGAAATTGCTAATATTTTGTGGCAAAAATGCAGAAATTCCCCTTATTTTGAGTTAAAAATGCTGAAATTCCCCTTATTTGGGGGCAAAAAGGCAGAAATTTTCCTTATTTTGGGGCAAAATTGCAGAAATTTCACTTATTTTGGGCTAAAATTGCAGAACTTTAACTTATTTTGGGGTAAAATTTCGGAAATTTCACTTATTTCAGAGAAAAAAGGCAGAAATTTTCTTTATTTTGGGGCAAAAAATGCAGAAATTCCTAATATTTTGTGGCAAAAATTCATAAATTCCTCTTATTTTAGGTAAAAAGGCTGAAATTCCCCTTATTTGGGGTCAAAAAGTCAGAAATTTCCTTTATTTTGGGGAAAAATTGCAGAAATTTTACTTACTTCAGGGAAATAAGTCAGAATTTTTCATTATTTTGCGGCAAAAAAAACAGTAATTCTCTTTGTTTTGGGGAAAAAAGACAGAAATTCCACTTATTTAGAGGCAAAAAAGCAGAAATTCCCCTTATTTTGGAGCAAAAATGAAGAAATTTCCCTTTTTTATGGCAAAAAGGTATGCATTCTTCTTATTTTTGGGCAAAAAGGAAGAAATTCTCCGTATTTTGGAGCAAAATTGCAAAAATTCCCCTAATTGTGAGGCAAAAAGGCAGAAATTGCCTATATGTTGGGGCAAAAAGACAGAAATTCTCCTTATTTTGGGGCAAAACTCAAAAATTCCACTTATTTTGGGGCAAAATTTCAGAAATTTCCCTTATTTTGGGGCAAAATTGCAGAAATTTCACTTATTTTGGGGCAAAATTACAGAAATATCACGTATTTCAGGGTAATAAGTCAGAAACTTTCCTTATTTTGGTGCAAAAAAGACAGGACTTTGTTTTGGGGAAAAGACAGAAATTCCACTTAGTTAGAGGCAAAAAAGCAGAAATTCCCCTTATTTTGAAGCAAAAATGAAGAAATTTAACTTTTTTATGGCAAAAAGGTATGCATTCTTCTTATATTCGGGCAAAAAGGCAGAAATTCCCCGTATTTTGGAGCAAAATTGCAGAAATTCCCCTAATTGTGAGGCAAAAAGGCAGAAATTCCTTTTAGTTAGAGCAAAAAGACCGAAATTCTTTTTATATTAGGGCAAAACTCAGAAATTACACATATTTTGGGGCAAAATTCCAGAAATTTCTCTTATTTTGGGCAAAAAGGCAGAAATTTCACTTATATCAGCGAAAAAAGGCAGAAATTTTCCCTATTTTGGGGCAAAAATGCAGAAATTCCTAATATTTTGTGGTAAAAATGCAGATATTCCCCTTATTTTTAGGTAAAAAGGCTGAAATTCCCCTTATTTGGGGGCAAAAAAGCAGAAATTTCCTTTATTTTGGGGCAAAATCGCAGAAATTTCACTTACTTCAGGGTAATAAGTCAGAATTTTTCCTTATTTTAGGGCAAAAAAGACAGAAATTCCCTTTGTTTTGGGAGAAAAAGACAGAAATTTCACTTATTTAGAGGCAAAAAGCAGAAATTCCCCTCATTTTTGAGCAAAAATGAAGAAATTTCCTTTTTTGATGGCAAAAAGTTATGCATTCTTCTTATTTTCAGGAAAAAAGGCAGAAATTCCCCGTATTTTGGAGCAAAATTGCAGAAATTCCCGTAATTGTGGGGCAAAAAGGAAGAAATTTTCTATATGTTGGGGCAAAAAGACAGAAATTCTCCTTATTTTGGGGCAAAACTCAGAAATTCCACTTATTTTGGGGCAAAATTCTAAAAATTTCCTTTATTTTGGGGCAAAATTGGAGAAATTTCACTTATTTTAGGGCAAAATTGCAGAAATTTCAAATATTTTGGGGCATAATTGCAGAAATTTCAATTATTTCAGAGAAAACAGGCACTAATTTTCCTTATTTTGGGGCAAAAAGGCAGAAATTGCTAATATTTTGTGGCAAAAATGCAGAAATTCCCCTTATTTTGAGGTAAAAAGGCTGAAATTCCCCTTATTTGGGGGCAAAAAGGCAGAAATTTTCCATATTTTGGGGCAAAATTGCAGAAATTTCACTTATTTTGGGGCATAATTGCAGAAATTTCACTTATTTCAGGGAAAAAAAAGCAGAAATTTTCTTATTTTGGTGCAAAAAGGCAGAAATTCCTAATATTTTGTGTCAAAAATGCAGAAATTCCCCTTATTTTGAGGTAAAAAGGCTGAAATTCCTCTTAATAGGGGGCAAAATGGCAGAAATTTTTTATATTTTAGGGCAAAATTGCAGAAATTTCACTTACACTGGGTAATAAGTCATAATTTTTCATTATTTTGGGGCAAAAAATACAGAAATTCCATTTGTTTTAGGGGAAAAAGACAGATATTCCACTTATTTCGAGGCAAAAAAGCAGAAATTCCCCTTATTTTGGAGCAAAAATGAAGTAATTTCCCTTTTTTATGGCAAAAAGGTATGCATTCTTCTTATGTTCGGGAAAAAAGTCAGAAATTCTCCGTATTTTGGAGCAAAATTGCAGAAATTCCCATAATTGTGGGGCAAAAAGGCAGAAATTGCCTATATGTTGTGGCAAAAAGACTGAAATTCTCCTTATTTTGGGGCAAAACTCAGAAATTCCAATTATTTTGGGGCAAAATTCCAGAAATTTTTCTTATTTTGGGGCAAAATTGCAGAAATTTCACTTATTTTGGGGCAAAATTGCAGAAATTTCTCTTATTTCAGGGTAATAAGTCAGAAATTTTCTTTATTTTGAGGCAAAAAATACAAGAATATTTTTTGTTTTGGGGGAAAAAGACAGAAATTGCACTTATTTAGTGGCAAAAAAGCAGAAATTCCTTTTATTTTGGAGCAAAAATGAAGAAATTTCCCTTTTTTATGGCAAAAAGGTATGCATTCTTTTTATTTTCGGGCAAAAAGGCAGAAATTCCTTGTATTTTGGAGCAAAATTGAAGAAATTTGCCTAATTGTAGGGCAAAAAGGCAGAAATTCTCTATATGTTGGGGCAAAAAGACAGAAATTCTCATTATTTTGGGGCAAAACTCAGAAATTCCATTTTGGGGTCAAAATTCCAGAAATTTCCCTTATTTTGGGGCAAAATTGCAGAAATTTCACTTATTTTGGGGCAAAATTGCAGAAATTTCACTTATTTCAGGGAAAAAAAAAGCAGAAATTTTCTTATTTTGGGCCTAAAAGGCAGAAATTCCTAATATTTTGTGGCAAAAATGCATAAATTCCCCTTATTTTGAGGTAAAAATGCTAAAATTCCTTTTAATAGGGGGTAAATATGCAGAAATTCCCCTAATTTGAGGTAAAATGGCTGAAATTCCTTTTATTCTGGAAACAAAAACGCAGAAATTTCCCTTATTTTGGGGCAAAATTGCAGAAATTTCACTTAGTTCAGGGTAATAAGTGAGAATTTTTTCTTATTTTGGGGCAAAAAAGACAGAAATTCCCTTTGTTTTGGGGGAAAAAGACAGAAATTCCACTTATTTAGAGGCAAAAAAGCAGAAATTCCCTTTATTTTGGAGCAAAATTGCAGAAATTCCCCTAATTGTGGGGCAAAAATGCAGAAAATCTTTATATGTTGGGGCAAAATGACAGAAATTCTCTTTATTTTGGGGCAAAACTCAGAAATTCCACTTATTTTGGGGCAAAATTCCAGAAATATCCCTTAATTTGGGGCAAAATTGCAGAAATTTCACTTATTTTGGGGCAAAATTGCAGAAATTTCACTTATTTCAGGGAAAAAAGGCAGAATTTTTCCTTATTTTGGGGCAAAAAGCAGAAATTCCTAATATTTTGTGGCAAAAATGCAGAAATTCCCCTTATTTTGAGGTAAAAAGGCTGAAATTTCCCTTATTTGAGGGCAAAAAGTCAGAAATTTCCCATATTTTGGGGCAAAAAAGACAGGAATTTTCTTTGTTTTGTGGGAAAAACACAGAAATTCCACTTATTTAGAGGCAAAAAAGCAGAAATTTTCCTTATTTTGGAGCAAAAATGAAGAAATTTCCCTTTTTTATAGCAAAAAGGTATGCATTCTTCTTATTTTTGGGCAAAAAGGCAAAAATTCACGGTATTTTGGAGCAAAATTGCAGAAATTTGCCTAATTGTGGGGCAAAAAGGCAGAAATTCTCTATATGTTGGGGCAAAAAGACAGAAATTCTACTTATTTTGGGGCTAAACTAAGAAATTCCATTATTTTGGGGCAAAATTCCAGAAATTTCCCTTATTTTGGGGCAAAATTACAGAAATTTAACTTTTTTTGGGGCATAATTGGAGAAATTTCACTTAATTCAGGGAAAAAAAGCAGAAATTTTCTTATTTTGGGGCAAAGAGGCAGAAATTCCTAATATTTTGTGTCAAAAATGCAGAAATTCCCCTTATTTTGAGGTAAAAAGGCTGAAGTTCTCCTTAATAGGGGGCAAAAAGGCAGAAATTTTTCTTATGTTAGGGGAAAATTGCAGAAATTTCACTTAGTTCAGGGAAATAAGTCAGAATTTTTCATTATTTTGAAGCAAAAAGACAGAAATTCTATTTGTTTTAGGGGAAAAAGACAGATATTCCCCTTATTTAGAGGCAAAAAAGCAGAAATTCCCCTTATTTTGGAGCAAAAATGAAGAAATTTCTCCTTTTTATGGCAAAAAGGTATGCATTTTTCTTATTTTCAGGCAAAAAGGCAGAAATTCTCCGTATTTTGGAGCAAAATTGCAGAAATTCCCATAATTGTGGGGCCAAAAGGCACAAATTGCCTATATGTTGGGGCAAAAAGACAGAAATTCTCCTTATTTTGTGTCAAAACTCAGAATTTCCATTTATTTTGGGGCAAAATTCCAGAAATTTCTCTTATTTTGGGGCAAAATTGCAGAAATTTCACTTATTTTGGCACAAAATTGCAGAAATTTCACTTATTTCAGGGTAATAAGTCAGAAATTTTATTTATTTTGGGGCAAAAAAGACAGGAATTTTCTTTGTTTTGGGGGAAAAAGATAGAAATTCCACTTATTTAGAGGCAAAATAGCAGAAATTCTTTTTATTTTGGAGCAAAAATGAAGAAATTTCCCTTTTTTATGGCAAAACGGTATGCATTCTTCTTATTTTCGGGCAAAAAGGGAGAAATTCCCCGTATTTTGGAGCAAAATTGCAGAAATTTGCCTAATTGTAGGGCAAAAAGGCAGAAATTCTCTATATGTTGGGGCAAAAAGACAGAAATTCTCCTTATTTTGGGGCAAAACTCAGGAATTCTATTTTTGGGGGCAAAATTCCAGAAATTTCCCTTATTTTGGGGCAAAATTGCAGAAATTTCACTTATTTTGGGGCAAAATTGCCGAAATTTCACTTATTTCAGGGATAAAAAGCAGAAATTTTCTTATTTTGGGCCAAAAATGCAGAAATTCCTAATATTTTGTGGCAAAAATGCATAAATTCCCCTTATTTTGAGGTAAAAATGCTTAAATTCCCCTTAATAGGGAATAAATATGCAGAAATTCCCCTAATTTGAGGTAAAATGGCTGAAATCCCCTTATTTTGGAAACAAAAACGCAAAAATTTCCTTTATTTTGGGGCAAAATTGCAGAAATTTCACTTACTTCAGGGTAATAAGTCAGTATTTTTCCTTATTTTGGGGCAAAAAAGACAGAAATTCCCTTTGTTTTGGGGGAAAAAGACAGAAATTCCAGTTATTTAGAGGCAAAAAAGCAGAAATTCCCCTTATTTTGGAGCAAAAATGAAGAAATTTCCCTTTCTTATGGCAAAAAGGTATGCATTCTTCTTATTTTCGGGCAAAAAGGCAAAATATCGCCATATTTTGGAGCAAAATTGCAGAAATTCTCCTAATTGTTGGGCAAAAATGCAGAAAATCTCTATATGTTGGGGCAAAAAGACAGAAATTCTCCTTATTTTTGGGCAAAACTCAGAAATTCCACTTATTTTGGTGCAAAATTCCAGAAATTTCCCTTATTTTGGGGCAAAATTGCAGAAATTTCACTTATTTTGTTGCAAAATTGCAGAAATTTCACTTATTTTGGGGCAAAATTGCAAAAATTTCACTTATTTCAGGGAAAAAATGCAGAAATTTTTCTTATTTTGGGGCAAAAATCAGAAATTCCTAATATTTTGTGGCAAAAAAGCAGAAATTCCCCTTATTTTGAGGTAAAAAGGCTGAAATTCCCCTTATTTGGGGGCAAAAAGTAAAAAATTTCCAATATTTTGGGGCAAAATTGCAGAAATTTCACTTACTTCAGGGTAATAAGTCAGAATTTTTCCTTATTTTAGGGCAAAAAGACCGAAATTCCCTTTGTTTTGGGGGAAAAAGACAGATATTCCACTTATTTAGAGGCAAAAAAGCAGAAATTCCCCTTATTTTGGAGCAAAAATGAAAAAATTTTCTTTTTTGATGGCAAAAAGTATGCATTCTTCTAATTTTCAGGCAAAAAGGCAGAAATTCCCCGTATTTTGGAGCAAAATTTGAGAAATTTTCCTAATTGTAGGGCAAAAAGGCAGAAATTCCCTATATGTTGGGGCAAAAAGACAGAAATTCTCCTTATTTTGGGGCAAAACTCAGAAATTCCACTTATTTTGGGGCAAAATTCCAGAAATTTCCATTATTTTGGGACAAAAGTGCACAAATTTCACTTATTTTGGGGCAAAATTACAGAAATTTCACTTATTTCAGGAAAAAAAAGCAGAAATTTTCTTATTTTGGGCCAAAGGGCAGAAATTCCTAATATTTTGTGGCAAAAATGCAGAAATTCCCCTTATTTTTAGGTAAAAAGGCTGAAATTCCTCTTAATAGGGGGTAAATATGCAGAAATTCCACTAATTTGAGGTAAAATGGCTGAAATTCCATTTATTTTGGAAACAAAAACGCAGAAATGTACCTTATTTTGGGGCAAAATTCCAGAAATTTCACATACTTCAGGGTAATAATTCAGAATTTTTCCTTATTTTGGGGCAAAAAAGACAGAAATTCCCCTTGTTTTGGGGGAAAAAGACAGAAATTCCACTTATTTAGAGGCAAAAAAGCAGAAATTCCCCTTATTTTGGAGCAAAAATGAAGAAATTTCCCTTTTTTATGGCAAAAAAGGTATGCATTCTTCTTATTTTCGGGAAATAAAGCAGAAATTCCCTGTATTTTGGAGCAAAATTGCAGAAATTCCCCTAATTGTGGGGCAAAAATGCAGAAAATCTCTATATGTTGGTGCAAAAAGACAGAAATTCTCCTTATTTTAGGGCAAAACTCAGGAATTCCACTTATTTTGGGGCAATATTCCAGAAATTTCCATTATTTTTGGGCAAAATTGCAGAAATTTCACTTATTTTTGTGCAAAATTGCAGAAATTTCACTTATTTTGGGGCAAAATTGCAGAAATTTCACTTATTTCAGGAAAAAAAGGCAGAAATTTTCCTTATTTTGGGGCAAAAAGCAGAAATTCCTAATATTTTGTGGCAAAAAATGCAGAAATTCCCCTTATTTTGAGGTAAAAAGGCTGAAATTCCCCTTATTTGGAAGCAAAAAGTCAGAAATTTCCCATATTTTGGGGCAAAATTGCAGAAATTTCACTTACTTCAGGGTAATAAGCCAGAATTTCTTCTTATTTTGGAGCAATAAAGACAGACATTCCCTTTGTTTTGGGGGAAAAATACAGAAATTCCACTTATTTAGAGGAAAAAAGCAGAAATTACCCTTATTTTGGAGCAAAAATTAAGAAATTTCCTTTTTTTATGGCAAAAAGGTATGCATTCTTCTTATTTTTGGGCAAAAAGGCAGAAATTCCCACTATTATGGAGCAAAATTGAAGAAATTCCCCTAATTGTGGGGCAAAAAGGCAGAAATTCCCTATATGTTGGGGCAAAAAGACAGAAATTCTCCTTATTTTGGGGCAAAACTCTGAAATTCCACTTATTTTGGGGCAAAATTCCAGAAATTTCCCTTATTTTGAGACAAAAGTGCAGATATTTCACTTATTTTGAGGCATAATTGAAGAAATTTCACTTATTTCAGGGTAATAAGTCAGAAATTTTTCTTATTTTGGGGCAAAAAAGACAGGAATATTCTTTGTTTTGGGGGAAAAGACAGAAATTGCACTTATTTATAGGCAAAAAAGCAGAAATTCCCCTTATTTTGAAGCAAAAATGAAGAAATTTCCCTTTTTTATGGCAAAAAGGTATGCATTCTTCTTATTTTCGGGCAAAAAGGCAAAAATTCACGGTATTTTGGAGCAAAATTGCAGAAAATTGCCTAATTGTGGGGCAAAAAGGCAGAAAT
The DNA here is from genome assembly GCF_963924665.1 of Micromys minutus. NCBI lineage: Eukaryota > Metazoa > Chordata > Mammalia > Rodentia > Muridae > Micromys > Micromys minutus. The sequence continues at coordinate 4,807,285 of NW_027667252.1, read as the reverse complement.
ACTCTATATGTTGGGGCAAAAAGACAGAAATTCTTTTTATTTTGGGGCAAAACTCAGAAATTCCATTATTTTGGGGCAAAATTCCAGAAATTTCCCTTATTTTTGGGCAAAATTGCAGAAATTTCCTTTATTTTGGGGCAAAATTGCAGAAATTTCACTTATTTCATGAAAAAAAAGCAAAAATTTTCTTATTTTGGGGCAAAAAGGCAGAAATTCCTAATATTATGTGTCAAAAATGCAGAAATTCCCCTTATTTTGAGGTAAAAAGGCTGAAATTCCCCTTAATAGGGGGCCAAAAGAAGAAATTTTTCTTATTTTAGGGTAAAATTGCAGAAATTTCACTTACTTAAGGGTAATAAGTCAGAATTTTTCATTATTTTTGGGGCAAAAAAGACAGAAATTCCATTTGTTTTAGGAGAAAAAGACAGATATTCCACTTATTTAGAGGCAAAAAAGCAGAAATTCCCCTTATTTTGGAGCAAAAATGAAGAAATTTCCCTTTTTTATGGCAAAAAGGTATGCATTCTTCTTATTTTGGGGCAAAAATGCAGAAATTCTCCGTATTTTGGAGCAAAATTGCAGAAATTCCCATAATTGTGGGGCAAAAAGGCAGAAATTGCCTATATGTTGGGGCAAAAAGACAGAAATTCTCCTTATTTTGGGGCAAAACTCAGAAATTCCACTTATTTTGGGGCAAAATTCCTGAAATTTTCTTTATTTTGGGGCAAAAAAGACAGGAATTTTCTTTGTTTTGGGGGAAAAAGACAGAAATTCCACTAATTTAGTGGCAAAAAAGCAGAAATTCCTTTTATTTTGGAGCAAAAATGAAGAACTTTTTTTTTTTTATGGCAAAAAGGTATGCATTCTTCTTATTTTCGGGCAAAAAGGCAGAAATTCCCCGTATTTTGGAACAAAATTGCAGAAATTTGCCTAATTGTAGAGCAAAAAGGCAGAAATTCTCTAAATGTTGGGGCAAAAAGACAGAAATTCTCCTTATTTTGGGGCAAAACTCAGACATTCCATTTTTTTGGGTCAAAATTCCAGAAATTTCCCTTATTTTGGGGCAAAATTGCAGAAATTTCACTTATTTTGGGGCATAATTGCAGAAATTTCACTTATTTCAGGGAAAAAAAGCAGAAATTTTCTTATTTTGGGCCAAAAAGGCAGAAATTCCTAATATTTTGTGGCAAAAATGGAGAAATTCCCCTTATTTTGAGGTAAAAATGCTGAAATTCCCCTTAATAGGGGGTAAATATGCAGAAATTCTCCTAATTTGAGGTAAAATGTCTGAAATTCCCCTTATTTTGGAAACAAAAACGCAGAAATTTCCCTTATTTTGGGGCAAAATTGCAGAAATTTCACTTACTTCAGGGTAATAAGTCAGAATTTTTCCTTATTTTGGGGCAAAAAAGACAGAAATTCCTTTTGTTTTGGGGGAAAAAGACAGAAATTCCACTTATTTAGAGGCAAAAAAGCAGAAATTCCCCTTATTTTGGAGCAAAAATAAAGAAATTTCCCTTTCTTATGGCAAAAAGGTATGCATTCTTCTTATTTTCGGGCAAAAAGGCAGAAATTCCCCGTATTTGGAGCAAAATTGCAGGAATTCCCCTAATTGTGAGGCAAAAATTCAGAAAATCTCTATATGTTGGGGCAAAAAGAAAGAAATTCTAATTATTGTGGGGCAAAACTCAGAAATTCTACTTATTTTGGGGCAAAATATCAAAAATTTCCCTTATTTTGGGGCAAAATTGCAGAAATTTCACTTATTTTAGGGCAAAATTGCAGAAATTTCACTTATCTGGGGGCAAAATTGCAGAAATTTCACTTATTTTGAAGCAAAATTGCAGAAATTTCACTTATTTCAGGGAAGAAGAGCAGAAATTTTCCGTATTTTGGGGCAAAAAGCAGAAATTTCTAATATTTTGTGGCAAAAAAGCAGAAATACCCCTTATTTTGAGGTAAAAAGGCTGAAATTCCCCTTATTTGGGGGCAAAAATGAAGAAATTTTCCATATTTTGGGGCAAAATTGCAGAAATTTCACTTACTTCAGGGTTTTAAGTCAGAACTTTTCATTATTTTGGGGCAAAAAAGACAGAAATTCCCTTTGTTTTGGGGGAAAAAGACAGAAATTCCACTTATTTAGAGGCAAAAAAGCAGAAATTCCCCTTATTTTGGAGCAAAAATGAAAAAATTTCCTTTTTTGATGGCAAAATGGTATGCATTCTTCTTATTTTCAGGCAAAAAGGCAGAAATTCCCCATATTTTGGAGCAAAATTGAAGAAATTCCCCTAATTGTGGTGCAAAAAGGCAGAAATTCCCTATATGTTGGGGCAAAAAGACAGAAATTCTCCTTATTTTGGGGCAAAACTCTGAAATTCCATTTTTTTGGGGGCAAAATTCCAGAAATTTCCCTTATTTTGGGGCAAAATTGCAGAAATTTCACTTATTTTGGGGCATAATTGCAGAAATTTCACTTATTTCAGGGAATAGAAGCAGAAATTTTCTTATTTTGGGCCAAAAAGGCAGAAATTCCTAATATTTTGTGGCAAAAATGCAGAAATTCCCCTTATTTTGAGGTAAAAATGCTGAAATTCTTCTTAATAGGGGGTAAATATGCAGAAATTCTCCTAATTTGAGGTAAAATGTCTGAAATTCCCCTTATTTTGGAAACAAAAACGCAGAAATTTCCCTTATTTTGGGGCAAAATTGCAGAAATTTCACTTATTTTGGGGCATAATTGCAGAAATTTCACTTATTTCAGGGAATAAGAGCAGAAATTTTCTTATTTTGGGCCAAAAAGGCAGAAATTCCTAATATTTTGTGGCAAAAATGCAGAAATTCCCCTTATTTTGAGGTAAAAATGCTGAAATTCCCCTTAATAGGGGGTAAATATGCAGAAATTCTCCTAATTTGAGGTAAAATGTCTGAAATTCCCCTTATTTTGGAAACAAAAACGCAGAAATTTCCCTTATTTTGGGGCAAAATTGCAGAAATTTCACTTACTTCAGGGTAATAAGTCAGAATTCTTCCTTATTTTGGGGCAAAAAACACAGAAATTCCTTTTGTTTTGGGGGAAAAAGACAGAAATTCCACTTATTTAGAGGCAAAAAAGCAGAAATTCCCCTTATTTTGGAGCAAAAATAAAGAAATTTCCCTTTCTTATGGCAAAAAGGTATGCATTCTTCTTATTTTCGGGCAAAAAGGCAGAAATTCCCCGTATTTGGAGCAAAATTGCAGGAATTCCCCTAATTGTGAGGCAAAAATTCAGAAAATCTCTATATGTTGGAGCAAAAAGAAAGAAATTCTAATTATTGTGGGTCAAAACTCAGAAATTCCACTTATTTTGGGGCAAAATATCAAAAATTTCCCTTATTTGGGGGCAAAATTGCAGAAATTTCACTTATTTTGAAGCAAAATTGCAGAAATTTCACTTATTTCAGGGAATAAGAGCAGAAATTTTCCTTATTTTGGGGCAAAAAGCAGAAATTTCTAATATTTTGTGGCAAAAAAGCAGAAATACCCCTTATTTTGAGGTAAAAAGGCTGAAATTCCCCTTATTTGGGGGCAAAAATGAAGAAATTTTCCATATTTTGGGGCAAAATTGCAGAAATTTCACTTACTTCAGGGTTTTAAGTCAGAACTTTCATTATTTTGGGGCAAAAAAGACAGAAATTCTCTTTGTTTTGGGGGAAAAAGACAGAAATTCCACTTATTTAGAGGCAAAAAAGCAGAAATTCCCCTTATTTTGGAGCAAAAATGAAATATTTCCTTTTTTGATGGCAAAATGGTATGCATTCTTCTTATTTTCAGGCAAAAAGGCAGAAATTCCCCATATTTTGGAGCAAAATTGAAGAAATTCCCCTAATTGTGGTGCAAAAAGGCAGAAATTCCCTATATGTTGGGGCAAAAAGACAGAAATTCTCCTTATTTTGGGGCAAAACTCTGAAATTCCACTTATTTTGGGGCAAAATTCCAGAAATTTCTCTTATTCTGGGACAAAAGTGCAGAAATTTCACTTATTTTGGGGCACAATTGCAGAAATTTCACTTATTTCAGGGTAATAAGTCAGAAATTTTTCTTATTTTGGGGCAAAAAAGACAGGAATATTCTTTGTTTTGGGGGAAAAGACAGAAATTCCACTTATTTATAGGCAAAAATGCAGAAATTCCCCTTATTTTGAAGCAAAAATGAAGAAATTTCCCTTTTTTATGGCAAAAAGGTATGCATTCTTCTTATTTTCGGTCAAAAAGGCAAAAATTCACGGTATTTTGGAGCAAAATTGCAGAAAATTGCCTAATTGTGGGGCAAAAAGGCAGAAATACTCTATATGTTGGGGCAAAAAGACAGAAATTCTTTTTATTTTGGGGCAAAACTCAGAAATTCCATTATTTTGGGGCAAAATTCCAGAAATTTCCCTTATTTTTGGGCAAAATTGCAGAAATTTCCTTTATTTTGGGCAAAATTGCAGAAATTTCACTTATTTCATGAAAAAAAAGCAAAAATTTTCTTATTTTGGGGCAAAAAGGCAGAAATTCCTAATATTATGTGTCAAAAATGCAGAAATTCCCCTTATTTTGAGGTAAAAAGGCTGAAATTCCCCTTAATAGGGGGCCAAAAGAAGAAATTTTTCTTATTTTAGGGTAAAATTGCAGAAATTTCACTTACTTAAGGGTAATAAGTCAGAATTTTTCATTATTTTTGGGGCAAAAAAGACAGAAATTCCATTTGTTTTAGGAGAAAAAGACAGATATTCCACTTATTTAGAGGCAAAAAAGCAGAAATTCCCCTTATTTTGGAGCAAAAATGAAGAAATTTCCCTTTTTTATGGCAAAAAGGTATGCATTCTTCTTATTTTGGGGCAAAAATGCAGAAATTCTCCGTATTTTGGAGCAAAATTGCAGAAATTCCCATAATTGTGGGGCAAAAAGGCAGAAATTGCCTATATGTTGGGGCAAAAAGACAGAAATTCTCCTTATTTTGGGGCAAAACTCAGAAATTCCACTTATTTTGGGGCAAAATTCCTGAAATTTTCTTTATTTTGGGGCAAAAAAGACAGGAATTTTCTTTGTTTTGGGGGAAAAAGACAGAAATTCCACTAATTTAGTGGCAAAAAAGCAGAAATTCCTTTTATTTTGGAGCAAAAATGAAGAACTTTTTTTTTTTATGGCAAAAAGGTATGCATTCTTCTTATTTTCGGGCAAAAAGGCAGAAATTCCCCGTATTTTGGAACAAAATTGCAGAAATTTGCCTAATTGTAGAGCAAAAAGGCAGAAATTCTCTAAATGTTGGGGCAAAAAGACAGAAATTCTCCTTATTTTGGGGCAAAACTCAGACATTCCATTTTTTTGGGTCAAAATTCCAGAAATTTCCCTTATTTTGGGGCAAAATTGCAGAAATTTCACTTATTTTGGGGCATAATTGCAGAAATTTCACTTATTTCAGGGAAAAAAAGCAGAAATTTTCTTATTTTGGGCCAAAAAGGCAGAAATTCCTAATATTTTGTGGCAAAAATGGAGAAATTCCCCTTATTTTGAGGTAAAAATGCTGAAATTCCCCTTAATAGGGGGTAAATATGCAGAAATTCTCCTAATTTGAGGTAAAATGTCTGAAATTCCCCTTATTTTGGAAACAAAAACGCAGAAATTTCCCTTATTTTGGGGCAAAATTGCAGAAATTTCACTTACTTCAGGGTAATAAGTCAGAATTTTTCCTTATTTTGGGGCAAAAAAGACAGAAATTCCTTTTGTTTTGGGGGAAAAAGACAGAAATTCCACTTATTTAGAGGCAAAAAAGCAGAAATTCCCCTTATTTTGGAGCAAAAATAAAGAAATTTCCCTTTCTTATGGCAAAAAGGTATGCATTCTTCTTATTTTCGGGCAAAAAGGCAGAAATTCCCCGTATTTGGAGCAAAATTGCAGGAATTCCCCTAATTGTGAGGCAAAAATTCAGAAAATCTCTATATGTTGGGGCAAAAAGAAAGAAATTCTAATTATTGTGGGGCAAAACTCAGAAATTCTACTTATTTTGGGGCAAAATATCAAAAATTTCCCTTATTTTGGGGCAAAATTGCAGAAATTTCACTTATTTTAGGGCAAAATTGCAGAAATTTCACTTATCTGGGGGCAAAATTGCAGAAATTTCACTTATTTTGAAGCAAAATTGCAGAAATTTCACTTATTTCAGGGAATAAGAGCAGAAATTTTCCGTATTTTGGGGCAAAAAGCAGAAATTTCTAATATTTTGTGGCAAAAAAGCAGAAATACCCCTTATTTTGAGGTAAAAAGGCTGAAATTCCCCTTATTTGGGGGCAAAAATGAAGAAATTTTCCATATTTTGGGGCAAAATTGCAGAAATTTCACTTACTTCAGGGTTTTAAGACAGAACTTTTCATTATTTTGGGGCAAAAAAGACAGAAATTCCCTTTGTTTTGGGGGAAAAAGACAGAAATTCCACTTATTTAGAGGCAAAAAAGCAGAAATTCCACTTATTTTGGAGCAAAAATGAAAAAATTTCCTTTTTTGATGGCAAAATGGTATGCATTCTTCTTATTTTCAGGCAAAAAGGCAGAAATTCCCCATATTTTGGAGCAAAATTGAAGAAATTCCCCTAATTGTGGTGCAAAAAGGCAGAAATTCCCTATATGTTGGGGCAAAAAGACAGAAATTCTCCTTATTTTGGGGCAAAACTCTGAAATTCCATTTTTTTGGGGGCATAATTCCAGAAATTTCCCTTATTTTGGGGCAAAATTGCAGAAATTTCACTTATTTTGGGGCATAATTGCAGAAATTTCACTTATTTCAGGGAATAAGAGCAGAAATTTTCTTATTTTGGGCCAAAAAGGCAGAAATTCCTAATATTTTGTGGCAAAAATGCAGAAATTCCCCTTATTTTGAGGTAAAAATGCTGAAATTCTTCTTAATAGGGGGTAAATATGCAGAAATTCTCCTAATTTGAGGTAAAATGTCTGAAATTCCCCTTATTTTGGAAACAAAAACGCAGAAATTTCCCTTATTTTGGGGCAAAATTGCAGAAATTTCACTTATTTTGGGGCATAATTGCAGAAATTTCACTTATTTCAGGGAATAAGAGCAGAAATTTTCTTATTTTGGGCCAAAAAGGCAGAAATTCCTAATATTTTGTGGCAAAAATGCAGAAATTCCCCTTATTTTGAGGTAAAAATGCTGAAATTCCCCTTAATAGGGGGTAAATATGCAGAAATTCTCCTAATTTGAGGTAAAATGTCTGAAATTCCCCTTATTTTGGAAACAAAAACGCAGAAATTTCCCTTATTTTGGGGCAAAATTGCAGAAATTTCACTTACTTCAGGGTAATAAGTCAGAATTCTTCCTTATTTTGGGGCAAAAAACACAGAAATTCCTTTTGTTTTGGGGGAAAAAGACAGAAATTCCACTTATTTAGAGGCAAAAAAGCAGAAATTCCCCTTATTTTGGAGCAAAAATAAAGAAATTTCCCTTTCTTATGGCAAAAAGGTATGCATTCTTCTTATTTTCGGGCAAAAAGGCAGAAATTCCCCGTATTTGGAGCAAAATTGCAGGAATTCCCCTAATTGTGAGGCAGAAATTCAGAAAATCTCTATATGTTGGAGCAAAAAGAAAGAAATTCTAATTATTGTGGGTCAAAACTCAGAAATTCCACTTATTTTGGGGCAAAATATCAAAAATTTCCCTTATTTGGGGGCAAAATTGCAGAAATTTCACTTATTTTGAAGCAAAATTGCAGAAATTTCACTTATTTCAGGGAATAAGAGCAGAAATTTTCCTTATTTTGGGGCAAAAAGCAGAAATTTCTAATATTTTGTGGCAAAAAAGCAGAAATACCCCTTATTTTGAGGTAAAAAGGCTGAAATTCCCCTTATTTGGGGGCAAAAATGAAGAAATTTTCCATATTTTGGGGCAAAATTGCAGAAATTTCACTTACTTCAGGGTTTTAAGTCAGAACTTTTCATTATTTTGGGGCAAAAAAGACAGAAATTCTCTTTGTTTTGGGGGAAAAAGACAGAAATTCCACTTATTTAGAGGCAAAAAAGCAGAAATTCCCCTTATTTTGGAGCAAAAATGAAAAAATTTCCTTTTTTGATGGCAAAATGGTATGCATTCTTCTTATTTTCAGGCAAAAAGGCAGAAATTCCCCATATTTTGGAGCAAAATTGAAGAAATTCCCCTAATTGTGGTGCAAAAAGGCAGAAATTCCCTATATGTTGGGGCAAAAAGACAGAAATTCTCCTTATTTTGGGGCAAAACTCTGAAATTCCACTTATTTTGGGGCAAAATTCCAGAAATTTCTCTTATTCTGGGACAAAAGTGCAGAAATTTCACTTATTTTGGGGCACAATTGCAGAAATTTCACTTATTTCAGGGTAATAAGTCAGAAATTTTTCTTATTTTGGGGCAAAAAAGACAGGAATATTCTTTGTTTTGGGGGAAAAGACAGAAATTCCACTTATTTATAGGCAAAAAAGCAGAAATTCCCCTTATTTTGAAGCAAAAATGAAGAAATTTCCCTTTTTTATGGCAAAAAGGTATGCATTCTTCTTATTTTAGGGCAAAAAGGCAGAAATTCCCCGTATTTTGGAGCAAAATTGCAGAAATTTGCCTAATTGTAGGGCAAAAAGGCAGAAATTCTCTATAAGTTGGGGCAAAAAGACAGAAATTCTCCTTATTTTGGGGCAAAACTCAGAAATTCCATTTTTGGGGGCAAAATTCCAGAAATTTCCCTTAATTTGGGGCAAAATTGTAGAAATTTCACTTATTTTGGGGCAAAATTGCAGAAATTTCACTTATTTCAGAGAAAAAAAAGCAGAAATTTTCTTATTTTGGGCCAAAAAGGCAGAAATTCCTAATATTTTGTGGCAAAAATGCATAAATTCCCCTTATTTTGAGGTAAAAATACTGAAATTCCCTTAATAGAGGGTAAATATGCAGAAATTCCCCTAATTTGAGGTAAAATGGCTGAAATTCCCCTTATTTTGTAAACAAAAATGCAGAAAATTCCCTTATTTTAGGGCAAAATTGCATAAATTTCACTTACTTCAGGGTAATAAGTCAGAATTTTTCCTTATTTTGGGGCAAAAAAGACAGAAATTCCCTTTGTTTTGGGGGAAAAAGACAGAAATTCTACTTATTTAGAGGCAAAATGCAGAAATAACCCTTATTTTGTGGCAAAAAATGAAGAAATTCCCCTTATTTTGAGGTAAAAAGGCTGAAATTCCCCTTATTTGGAAGCAAAAAGTCAGAAATTTCCCATATTTTGGGGCAAAATTGCAGAAATTTCACTTATTTCAGAGAAAAAAAAGCAGAAATTTTCTTATTTTGGGCCAAAAAGGCAGAAATTCCTAATATTTTGTGGCAAAAATGCAGAAATTCCCCTTATTTTGAGGTAAAAATGCTGAAATTCCCCTTAATAGGGGGTAAATATGCAGAAATTCTCCTAATTTGAGGTAAAATGTCTGAAATTCCCCTTATTTTGGAAACAAAAACGCAGAAATTTCCCTTATTTTGGGGCAAAATTGCAGAAATTTCACTTACTTCAGGGTAATAAGTCAGAATTCTTCCTTATTTTGGGGCAAAAAACACAGAAATTCCTTTTGTTTTGGGGGAAAAAGACAGAAATTCCACTTATTTAGAGGCAAAAAGGCAGAAATTCCCCTTATTTTGGAGCAAAAATAAAGAAATTTCCCTTTCTTATGGCAAAAAGGTATGCATTCTTCTTATTTTCGGGCAAAAAGGCAGAAATTCCCCGTATTTGGAGCAAAATTGCAGGAATTCCCCTAATTGTGAGGCAGAAATTCAGAAAATCTCTATATGTTGGGGCAAAAAGAAAGAAATTCTAATTATTGTGGGTCAAAACTCAGAAATTCCACTTATTTTGGGGCAAAATATCAAAAATTTCCCTTATTTGGGGGCAAAATTGCAGAAATTTCACTTATTTTGAAGCAAAATTGCAAAAATTTCACTTATTTCAGGGAATAAGAGCAGAAATTTTCCTTATTTTGGGGCAAAAAGCAGAAATTCCTAATATTTTGTGGCAAAAAAGCAGAAATACCCCTTATTTTGAGGTAAAAAGGCTGAAATTCCCCTTATTTGGGGGCAAAAAGTCAGAAATTTCTCATATTTTGGGGCAAAATTGCAGAAATTTCACTTACTTCAGGGTTTTAAGTCAGAACTTTTCATTATTTTGGGGCAAAAAAGACAGAAATTCTCTTTGTTTTGGGGGAAAAAGACAGAAATTCCACTTATTTAGAGGCAAAAAAGCAGAAATTCCCCTTATTTTGGAGCAAAAATGAAAAAATTTCCTTTTTTGATGGCAAAATGGTATGCATTCTTCTTATTTTCAGGCAAAAAGGCAGAAAATCCCCATATTTTGAAGCAAAATTGAAGAAATTCCCCTAATTGTGGTGCAAAAAGGCAGAAATTCCCTATATGTTGGGGCAAAAAGACAGAAATTCTCCTTATTTTGGGGCAAAACTCTGAAATTCCACTTATTTTGGGGCAAAATTCCAGAAATTTCCCTTATTCTGGGACAAAAGTGCAGAAATTTCACTTATTTTGGGGCACAATTGCAGAAATTTCACTTATTTCAGGGTAATAAGTCAGAAATTTTTCTTATTTTGGGGCAAAAAAGACAGGAATATTCTTTGTTTTGGGGGAAAAGACAGAAATTCCACTTATTTATAGGCAAAAAAGCAGAAATTCCCCTTATTTTGAAGCAAAAATGAAGAAATTTCCCTTTTTTATGGCAAAAAGGTATGCATTCTTCTTATTTTCGGGCAAAAAGGCAGAAATTCCCCGTATTTTGGAGCAAAATTGCAGAAATTTGCCTAATTGTAGGGCAAAAAGGCAGAAATTCTCTATAAGTTGGGGCAAAAAGACAGAAATTCTCCTTATTTTGGGGCAAAACTCAGAAATTCCATTTTTGGGGGCAAAATTCCAGAAATTTCCCTTAATTTGGGGCAAAATTGTAGAAATTTCACTTATTTTGGGGCAAAATTGCAGAAATTTCACTTATTTCAGAGAAAAAAAAGCAGAAATTTTCTTATTTTGGGCCAAAAAGGCAGAAATTCCTAATATTTTGTGGCAAAAATGCATAAATTCCCCTTATTTTGAGGTAAAAATACTGAAATTCCCTTAATAGAGGGTAAATATGCAGAAATTCCCCTAATTTGAGGTAAAATGGCTGAAATTCCCCTTATTTTGTAAACAAAAATGCAGAAAATTCCCTTATTTTAGGGCAAAATTGCATAAATTTCACTTACTTCAGGGTAATAAGTCAGAATTTTTCCTTATTTTGGGGCAAAAAAGACAGAAATTCCCTTTGTTTTGGGGGAAAAAGACAGAAATTCTACTTATTTAGAGGCAAAATGCAGAAATAACCCTTATTTTGTGGCAAAAAATGAAGAAATTCCCCTTATTTTGAGGTAAAAAGGCTGAAATTCCCCTTATTTGGAAGCAAAAAGTCAGAAATTTCCCATATTTTGGGGCAAAATTGCAGAAATTTCACTTATTTCAGAGAAAAAAAAGCAGAAATTTTCTTATTTTGGGCCAAAAAGGCAGAAATTCCTAATATTTTGTGGCAAAAATGCAGAAATTCCCCTTATTTTGAGGTAAAAATGCTGAAATTCCCCTTAATAGGGGGTAAATATGCAGAAATTCTCCTAATTTGAGGTAAAATGTCTGAAATTCCCCTTATTTTGGAAACAAAAACGCAGAAATTTCCCTTATTTTGGGGCAAAATTGCAGAAATTTCACTTACTTCAGGGTAATAAGTCAGAATTTTTCCTTATTTTGGGGCAAAAAAGACAGAAATTCCTTTTGTTTTGGGGGAAAAAGACAGAAATTCCACTTATTTAGAGGCAAAAAAGCAGAAATTCCTCTTATTTTGGAGCAAAAATAAAGAAATTTCCCTTTCTTATGGCAAAAAGGTATGCATTCTTCTTATTTTCGGGCAAAAAGGCAGAAATTCCCCGTATTTGGAGCAAAATTGCAGGAATTCCCCTAATTGTGAGGCAAAAATTCAGAAAATCTCTATATGTTGGGGCAAAAAGAAAGAAATTCTAATTATTGTGGGGCAAAACTCAGAAATTCCACTTATTTTGGGGCAAAATATCAAATATTTCCCTTATTTGGGGGCAAAATTGCAGAAATTTCACTTATTTTGAAGCAAAATTGCAGAAATTTCACTTATTTCAGGGAATAAGAGCAGAAATTTTCCTTATTTTGGGGCAAAAAGCAGAAATTCCTAATATTTTGTGGCAAAAAAGCAGAAATACCCCTTATTTTGAGGTAAAAAGGCTGAAATTCCCCTTATTTGGGGGCAAAAAGTCAGAAATTTCTCATATTTTGGGGCAAAATTGCAGAAATTTCACTTACTTCAGGGTTTTAAGTCAGAACTTTTCATTATTTTGGGGCAAAAAAGACAGAAATTCTCTTTGTTTTGGGGGAAAAAGACAGAAATTCCACTTATTTAGAGGCAAAAAAGCAGAAATTCCCCTTATTTTGGAGCAAAAATGAAAAAATTTCCTTTTTTGATGGCAAAATGGTATGCATTCTTCTTATTTTCAGGCAAAAAGGCAGAAAATCCCCATATTTTGAAGCAAAATTGAAGAAATTCCCCTAATTGTGGTGCAAAAAGGCAGAAATTCCCTATATGTTGGGGCAAAAAGACAGAAATTCTCCTTATTTTGGGGCAAAACTCTGAAATTCCACTTATTTTGGGGCAAAATTCCAGAAATTTCCCTTATTCTGGGACAAAAGTGCAGAAATTTCACTTATTTTGGGGCACAATTGCAGAAATTTCACTTATTTCAGGGTAATAAGTCAGAAATTTTTCTTATTTTGGGGCAAAAAAGACAGGAATATTCTTTGTTTTGGGGGAAAAGACAGAAATTCCACTTATTTATAGGCAAAAAAGCAGAAATTCCCCTTATTTTGAAGCAAAAATGAAGAAATTTCCCTTTTTTATGGCAAAAAGGTATGCATTCTTCTTATTTTCGGGCAAAAAGGCAGAAATTCCCCGTATTTTGGAGCAAAATTGCAGAAATTTGCCTAATTGTAGGGCAAAAAGGCAGAAATTCTCTATAAGTTGGGGCAAAAAGACAGAAATTCTCCTTATTTTGGGGTAAAACTCAGAAATTCCATTTTTTGGGGCAAAATTCCAGAAATTTCCCTTAATTTGGGGCAAAATTGTAGAAATTTCACTTATTTTGGGGCAAAATTGCAGAAATTTCACTTATTTCAGAGAAAAAATGCAGAAATTTTCTTATTTTGGGCCAAAACGGCAGAAATTCCTAATATTTTGTTGCAAAAATGCATAAATTCCCCTTATTTTGAGGTAAAAATACTGAAATTCCCTTAATAGAGGGTAAATATGCAGAAATTCCCCTTATTTAAGGTAAAATGGCTGAAATTCCCCTTATTTTGTAAACAAAAACGCAGAAAATTCCCTTATTTTAGGGCAAAATTGCATAAATTTCACTTACTTCAGGGTAATAAGTCAGAATTTTTCCTTATTTTGGGGCAAAAAAGACAGAAATTCCCTTTGTTTTGGGGGAAAAAGACAGAAATTCTACTTATTTAGAGGCAAAAAAGCAGAAATTCCCCTTATTTTGGAGCAAAAATAAAGAAATTTCCCTTTCTTATGGCAAAAAGGTATGCATTCTTCTTATTTTCGGGCAAAAAGGCAGAAATTCCCCGTATTTTGGAGTAAAAATTGCAGAAATTCCCCTAATTGTGGGGCAAAAATGCAGAAAATCTCTATATGTTGGGGCAAAAAACAGAAATTCTCCTTATTTTGGGGCAAAACTCAGAAACTCCACTTATTTTGGGGCAAAATTCCAGAAATTTCCCTTATTTTGGGGCAAAATTGCAGAAATTTCACTTATTTGAGGCAAATTTGCAGAAATTTCACTTATTTTGGGGCAAAATTGCAGAAATTTCACTTATTTCAGGGAAAAAAGGCAGAAATTTTTCTTCTTTTGGGGCAAAAAGCAGAAATTCCTAATATTTTGTGGAAAAAATTTAGAAATTCCCCTTATTTTGAGGTAAAAAGGCTGAAATTCCCCTTAATAGGGAGCAAAAAGGCAGAAATTTTTCTTATTTTCGGGCAAAATTGCAGAAATTTTACTTACTTCAGGGTAATAAGTCAGAATTTTTCTTTATTTTGGGGCAAAAAAACTGAAATTCCATTTGTTTTAGGGGAAAAAGACAGATATTCCACATATTTAGAGGCAAAAAAGCAGAAATTCCCCTCATTTTGGAGCAAAAATGAAGAAATTTCCCTTTTTTATGGCAAAAAGGTATGCATTCTTCTTATTTTCGGGCAAAAAGGCAGAAATTCTCTGTATTTTGGAGCAAAATTGCAGAAATTCCCATAACTGTGGGGCAAAAATGCAGAAATTGCCTATATGTTGGGGCAAAAAGACAGAAATTCTCCTTATTTTGGGGCAAAACCTAGAAATTCCACTTTTTTGGGGCAAAATTCCAGAAATTTCTCTTATTTTGGGCCAAAATTGCAGAAATTTCACTTATTTTGGGGCAAAATTGCAGAAATTTCACATATTTCAGGGTAATAATTCAGAAATTTTTCTTATTTTGGGGCAAAAAAGACAAGATTTTTTTTTTGTTTTGGGGGAAAAAGACAGAAATTCCACTGATTTAGAGGCAAAAAACCAGAAATTCCCCTTATTTTGATCAAAAATGAAGAAATTTCCCTTTTTTATGGCAAAAAGGTATTCATTCTTCTTATTTTCGGGCAAAAAGGCAAAAATTCACGGTATTTTGGAGCAAAATTGCAGAAATTTGCCTAATTGTGGGGCAAAAAGGCAGAAATTCTCTATATGTTGGGGCAAAAAGACAGAAATTCTCCTTATTTTGGGGCAAAACTCAGAAATTCCATTATTTTGGGGCAAAATTCCAGAAATTTCCCTTATTTTGGGGCAAAATTGCAGAAATTTCACTTATTTTGGGGCATAATTGCAGAAATTTCACTTATTTCAGGGAAAAAAGGCAGAAATTTTTTTATTTTGGGCAAAAAGGCAGAAATTCCTAGTATTTTGTTTCAAAATTCAGAAATTCCCCTTATTTTGAGGTAAAAAGGCTGAAATTCCCCTTAATAGGGGGCAAAAAGGCAAAAATTTTTCTTATTTTAGGGCAAAATTGCAGAAATTTCACTTACTTCAGGGTAATAATTCAGAAATTTTCCTTATTTTGGGGCAAAAAAGACAGGAATTTTCTTTGTTTTGGGGGAAAAAGACAGAAATTCTACTTATTTAGAGGCCAAAAAGCAGAAATTCCTTTTATTTTAGAGCAAAAATGAAGAAATTTCCATTTTTTATGGCAAAAAGTTATGCATTCTTCTTATTTTCGGGCAAAAAGGCAGAAATTCCCCGTATTTTGGAGCAAAATTGCAGAAATTTGCCTAATTGTAGGGCAAAAAGGCAGAAATTCTCTATATGTTGGGGCAAAAAGACAGAAATTCTCCTTATTTTGGGGCAAAACTCAGAAATTCCATTTTTTGGGGCAAAATTCCAGAAATTTCCCTTAATTTGGGGCAAAATTGTAGAAATTTCACTTATTTTGGGGCAAAATTGCAGAAATTTCACTTATTTCAGAGAAAAAAAAGCAGAAATTTTCTTATTTTGGGCCAAAAAGGCAGAAATTCCTAATATTTTGTGGCAAAAATGCATAAATTCCCCTTATTTTGAGATAAAAATACTGAAATTCCCTTAATAGAGGGTAAATATGCAGAAATTCCCCTAATTTGAGGTAAAATGGCTGAAATTCCCCTTATTTTGTAAACAAAAACGCAGAAAATTCCCTTATTTTAGGGCAAAATTGCATAAATTTCACTTACTTCAGGGTAATAAGTCAGAATTTTTCCTTATTTTGGGGCAAAAAAGACAGAAATTCCCTTTGTTTTGGGGGAAAAAGACAGAAATTCTACTTATTTAGAGGCAAAAAAGCAGAAATTCCCCTTATTTTGGAGCAAAAATGAAGAAATTTCCCTTTCTTATGGCAAAAAGGTATGCATTCTTCTTATTTTCGGGCAAAAAGGCAGAAATTCCCCATATTTTGGAGTAAAAATTGCAGAAATTCCCCTAATTGTGGGGAAAAAATGCAGAAAATCTCTATATGTTGGGGCAAAAAACAGAAATTCTCCTTATTTTGGGGCAAAACTGAGAAATTCCACTTATTTTGGGGCAAAATTCCAGAAATTTCCCTTATTTTGGGGCAAAATTGCAGAAATTTCACTTATTTGAGGCAAATTTGCAGAAATTTCACTTATTTTGGGGCAAAATTGCAGAAATTTCACTTATTTCAGGGAAAAAAGGCAGAAATTTTCCTTATTTTGGGGCAAAACGCAGAAATTCCTAATATTTTGTGGCAAAAATTTAGAAATTCCCCTTATTTTGAGGTAAAAAGGCTGAAATTCCCCTTAATAGGGGGCAAAAAGGCAGAAATTTTTCTTATTTTGGGGCAAAATTGCAGAAATTTTACTTACTTCAGGGTAATAAGTCAGAATTTTTCTTAATTTTAGGGCAAAAAAACTGAAATTCCATTTGTTTTAGGGGAAAAAGACAGATATTCCACATATTTAGAGGCAAAAAAGCAGAAATTCCCCTTATTTTGGAGCAAAAATGAAGAAATTTCCCTTTTTTATGGCAAAAAGGTATGCATTCTTCTTATTTTCGGGCAAAAAGGCAGAAATTCTCTGTATTTTGGAGCAAAATTGCAGAAATTCCCATAATTGTGGGGCAAAAATGCAGAAATTGCCTATATGTTGGGGCAAAAAGACAGAAATTCTCCTTATTTTGGGGCAAAACCTAGAAATTCCACTTTTTTGGGGCAAAATTTCAGAAATTTCCCTTATTTTGGGCCAAAATTGCAGAAATTTCACTTATTTTGGGGCAAAATTGCAGAAATTTCACTTATTTCAGGGTAATAAGTCAGAAATTTTTCTTATTTTGGGGCAAAAAAGACAGGAATTTTCTTTGTTTTGGGGGAAAAATACAGAAATTCCACTGATTTAGAGGCAAAAAACCAGAAATTCCCCTTATTTTGGAGCAAAAATGAAGAAATTTCCCTTTTTTATGGCAAAAAGGTATTCATTCTTCTTATTTTCGGGCAAAAAGGCAGAAATTCCCCGTATTTTGGTGCAAAATTGCAGAAATTTGCCTAATTGTGGGGCAAAAAGGCAGAAATTCCCTATATGTTGGGGCAAAATACAGAAATTCTCCTTATTTTGGGGCAAAACTCTGAAATTCCACTTATTTTGGGGCAAAATTCCAGAAATTTCCCTTATTCTGGGACAAAAGTGCAGAAATTTCACTTATTTAGGGGCACAATTGCAGAAATTTCACTTATTTCAGGGTAATAAGTCAGAAATTTTTCTTATTTTGGGGCAAAAAAGACAGGAATATTCTTTGTTTTGGGGGAAAAGACAGAAATTCCACTTATTTATAGGCAAAAAAGCAGAAATTTCTCTTATTTTGAAGCAAAAATGAAGAAATTTCCCTATTTTATGGCAAAAAGGTATGCATTCTTCTTATTTTCGTGCAAAAAGGCAAAAATTCACGGTATTTTGGAGCAAAATTGCAGAAATTTGCCTAATTGTGGGGCAAAAAGGCAGAAATTCTCTATATGTTGGGGCAAAAAGACAGAAATTCTCCTTATTTTGGGGCAAAACTCAGAAATTCCATTATTTTGGGGCAAAATTCCAGAAATTTCCCTGATTTTCGGGCAAAATTGCAGAAATTTCACTTATTTTGGGGCATAATTGCAGAAATTTCACTTATTTCAGGGAAAAAAAGCAGAAATTTTCTTATTTTGGGGCAAAAAGGCAGAAATTCCTAGTATTTTGTGTCAAAATTCAGAAATTCCCCTTATTTTGAGGTAAAAAGGCTGAAATTCCCCTTAATAGGGGGCAAAAAGGCAGAAATTTTTCTTATTTTAGGGCAAAATTGCAGAAATTTCACTTACTTCAGGGTAATAAGTCAGAAATTTTCCTTATTTTGGGGCAAAAAAGACAGGAATTTTCTTTGTTTTGGGGGAAAAAGACAGAAATTCTACTTATTTAGAGGCCAAAAAGCAGAAATTCCTTTTATTTTAGAGCAAAAATGAAGAAATTTCCATTTTTTATGGCAAAAAGGTATGCATTCTTCTTATTTTCGGGCAAAAAGGCAGAAATTCCCCGTATTTTGGAGCAAAATTGCAGAAATTCCCCTAATTGTGGGGCAAAAATGCAGAAAATCTCTATATGTTGGGGCAAAAAACAGAAATTCTCCTTATTTTGGGGCAAAACTCAGAAATTCCACTTATTTTGGGGCAAAATTCCAGAAATTTCCCTTATTTTGGGGCAAAATTGCAGAAATTTCACTTATTTGAGGCAAATTTGCAGAAATTTCACTTATTTTGGGGCAAAATTGCAGAAATTTCACTTATTTCAGGGAAAAAAGGCAGAAATTTTCCTTATTTTGGGGCAAAACGCAGAAATTCCTAATATTTTGTGGCAAAAATTTAGAAATTCCCCTTATTTTGAGGTAAAAAGGCTGAAATTCCCCTTAATAGGGGGCAAAAAGGCAGAAATTTTTCTTATTTTGGGGCAAAATTGCAGAAATTTTACTTACTTCAGGGTAATAAGTTAGAATTTTTCTTAATTTTAGGGCAAAAAAACTGAAATTCCATTTGTTTTAGGGAAAAAAGACAGATATTCCACATATTTAGAGGCAAAAAAGCAGAAATTCCCCTTATTTTGGAGCAAAAATGAAGAAATTTCCCTTTTTTATGGCAAAAAGTTATGCATTCTTCTTATTTTCGGGCAAAAAGGCAGAAATTCTCTGTATTTTGGAGCAAAATTGCAGAAATTCCCATAATTGTGGGGCAAAAATGCAGAAATTGCCGATATGTTGGGGCAAAAAGACAGAAATTCTCCTTATTTTGGGGCAAAACCTAGAAATTCCACTTTTTTGGGGCAAAATTCCAGAAATTTCCCTTATTTTGGGCCAAAATTGCAGAAATTTCACTTATTTTGGGGCAAAATTTCAGAAATTTCACTTATTTCAGGGTAATAAGTCAGAAATTTTTCTTATTTTGGGGCAAAAAAGACAGGAATTTTCTTTGTTTTGGGGGAAAAATACAGAAATTCCACTGATTTAGAGGCAAAAAACCAGAAATTCCCCTTATTTTGGAGCAAAAATGAAGAAATTTCCCTTTTTTATGGCAAAAAGGTATTCATTCTTCTTATTTTCGGGCAAAAAGGCAGAAATTCCCCGTATTTTGGTGCAATATTGCAGAAATTTGCCTAATTGTGTGGCAAAAAGGCAGAAATTCCCTATATGTTGGGGCAAAATACAGAAATTCTCCTTATTTTGGGGCAAAACTCTGAAATTCCACTTATTTTGGGGCAAAATTCCAGAAATTTCCCTTATTCTGGGACAAAAGTGCAGAAATTTCACTTATTTGGCGGCAAAATTGCAGAAATTTCACTTATTTCAGGGTAATAAGTAAGAAATTTTTCTTATTTTGGGGCAAAAAAGACAGGAATATTCTTTGTTTTGGGGGAAAAGACAGAAATTCCACTTATTTATAGGCAAAAAAGCAGAAATTCCCCTTATTTTGAAGCAAAAATGAAGAAATTTCCCTTTTTTATGGCAAAAAGGTATGCATTCTTCTTATTTTCGGGCAAAAAGGCAAAAATTCACGGTATTTTGGAGCAAAATTGCAGAAATTTGCCTAATTGTGGGGCAAAAAGGCAGAAATTCTCTATATGTTGGGGCAAAAAGACAGAAATTCTCCTTATTTTGGGGCAAAACTCAGAAATTCCATTATTTTGGGGCAAAATTCCAGAAATTTCCCTTATTTTCGGGCAAAATTGCAGAAATTTCACTTATTTTGGGGCATAATTGCAGAAATTTCACTTATTTCAGGGAAAAAAAGCAGAAATTTTCTTATTTTGGGGCAAAGAGGCAGAAATTCCTAGTATTTTGTGTCAAAATTCAGAAATTCCCCTTATTTTGAGGTAAAAAGGCTGAAATTCCCCTTAATAGGGGGCAAAAAGGCAGATTTTTTCTTATTCTAGGGCAAAATTGCAGAAATTTCACTTACTTCAGGGTAATAAGTCAGAAATTTTCCTTATTTTGGGGCAAAAAAGACAAGAATTTTCTTTGTTTTGGGGGAAAAAGACAGAAATTCTACTTATTTAGAGGCAAAAAAGCAGAAATTCCCCTTATTTTGGAGCAAAAATGAAGAAATTTCCATTTTTTATGGCAAAAAGGTATGCATTCTTCTTATTTTCGGGCAAAAAGGCAGAAATTCCCCGTATTTTGGAGCAAAATTGCAGAAATTTGCCTAATTGTAGGGCAAAAAGGCAGAAATTCTCTATATGTTGGGGCAAAAAGACAGAAATTCTCCTTATTTTGGGGCAAAACTCAGAAATTCCATTTTTGGGGGCAAAATTCCAGAAATTTCCCTTAATTTGGGGCAAAATTGTAAAAATTTCACTTATTTTGGGGCAAAATTGCAGAAATTTCACTTATTTCAGAGAAAAAAAAGCAGAAATTTTCTTATTTTGTGCCAAAAAGGCAGAAATTCCTAATATTTTGTGGCAAAAATGCATAAATTCCCCTTATTTTGAGGTAAAAATACTGAAATTCCCTTAATAGAGGGTAAATATGCAGAAATTCCCCTAATTTGAGGTAAAATGGCTGAAATTCCCCTTATTTTGTAAACAAAAACGCAGAAAATTCCCTTATTTTAGGGCAAAATTGCATAAATTTCACTTACTTCAGGGTAATAAGTCAGAATTTTTCCTTATCTTGGGGCAAAAAAGACAGAAATTCCCTTTGTTTTGGGGGAAAAAGACAGAAATTCTACTTATTTAGAGGCAAAAAAGCAGAAATTCCCCTTATTTTGGAGCAAAAATGAAGAAATTTCCCTTTCTTATGGCAAAAAGGTATGCATTCTTCTTATTTTCGGGCAAAAAGGCAGAAATTCCCCGTATTTTGGAGTAAAAATTGCAGAAATTCCCCTAATTGTGGGGCAAAAATGCAGAAAATCTCTATATGTTGGGGCAAAAAACAGAAATTCTCCTTATTTTGGGGCAAAACTCAGAAACTCCACTTATTTTGGGGCAAAATTCCAGAAATTTCCCTTATTTTGGGGCAAAATTACAGAAATTTCACTTATTTGAGGCAAATTTGCAGAAATTTCACTTATTTTGGGGCAAAATTGCAGAAATTTCACTTATTTCAAAGAAAAAAGGCAGAAATTTTCCTTATTTTGGGGCAAAAAGCAGAAATTCCTAATATTTTGTGGAAAAAATTTAGAAATTCCCCTAATTTTGATGTAAAAAGGCTGAAATTCCCCTTAATAGGGGGCAAAAAGGCAGAAAGTTATCTTATTTTCGGACAAAATTGCAGAAATTTTACTTACTTCAGGGTAATAAGTCAGAATTTTTCTTTATTTTGGGGCAAAAAAACTGAAATTCCATTTGTTTTAGGGGAAAAAGACAGATATTCCACATATTTAGAGGCAAAAATGCAGAAATTCCCCTTAATTTTGAGCAAAAATGAAGAAATTTCCCTTTTTTATGGCAAAAAGGTATGCATTCTTCTTATTTTCAGGCAAAAAGGCAGAAATTCTCTGTATTTTGGAGCAAAATTGCAGAAATTCCCATAACTGTGGGGCAAAAATGCAGAAATTGCCTATATGTTGGGGCAAAAAGACAGAAATTCTCCTTATTTTGGGGCAAAACCTAGAAATTCCAATTTTTGGGGCAAAATTCCAGAAATTTCTCTTATTTTGGGCCAAAATTGCAGAAATTTCACTTATTTTGGGGCAAAATTGCAGAAATTTCACTTATTTCAGGGTAATAAGTCAGAAATTTTTCTTATTTTGGGGCAAAAAAGACAAGAATTTTCTTTGTTTTGGGGGAAAAAGACAGAAATTCCACTGATTTAGAGGCAAAAAACCAGAAATTCCCCTTATTTTGATCAAAAATGAAGAAATTTCCCTTTTTTATGGCAAAAAGGTATTCATTCTTCTTATTTTCGGGCAAAAAGGCAGAAATTTCCCGTATTTTGGTGCAAAATTGCAGAAATTTGCCTAATTGTGGGGCAAAAAGGCAGAAATTCCCTATATGTTGGGGCAAAATACAGAAATTCTCCTCATTTTGGGGCAAAACTCAGAAATTTCAATTATTTTGGGGCAAAATTGCATAAATTTCCCTTATTTTGGGGCAAAATTGCAGAAATTTCACTTATTTCAGGGTAATAAGTCAGAAATTTTTCTTATTTTGGGGCAAAAAAGACAGGAATTTTCTTTGTTTTGGGGGAAAAGACAGAAATTCCACTTATTTAGAGGCAAAAAAGCAGAAATTCCCCTTATTTTGAAGCAAAAATGAAGAAATTTCCCTTTTTTATGGCAAAAAGGTATGCATTCTTCTTATTTTCGGGCAAAAAGGCAAAAATTCACGGTATTTTAGAGCAAAATTGCAGAAATTTGCCTAATTGTGGGGCAAAAAGGCAGAAATTCTCTATATGTTGGGGCAAAAAGACAGAAATTCTCCTTATTTTGGGGCAAAACTCAGAAATTCCATTTTTTGGGGCAAAATTCCAGAAATTTCCCTTAATTTGGTGCAAAATTGTAGAAATTTCACTTATTTTGGGGCAAAATTGCAGAAATTTCACTTATTTCAGAGAAAAAAAGCAGAAATTTTCTTATTTTGGGCCAAAAAGGCAGAAATTCCTAATATTTTGTGGCAAAAATGCATAAATTCCCCTTATTTTGAGGTAAAAATACTGAAATTCCCTTAATAGAGCGTAAATATGCAGAAATTCCCCTAATTTGAGGTAAAATGGCTGAAATTCCCCTTATTTTGTAAACAAAAACGCAGAAAATTCCCTTATTTTAGGGCAAAATTGCATAAATTTCACTTACTTCAGGGTAATAAGTCAGAATTTTTCCTTATCTTGGGGCAAAAAAGACAGAAATTCCCTTTGTTTTGTGGGAAAAAGACAGAAATTCTACTTATTTAGAGGAAAAAAGCAGAAATTTTCCTTATTTTGGAGCAAAAATGAAGAAATTTCCCTTTCTTATTGCAAAAAGGTATGCATTCTTCTTATTTTCGGGCAAAAAGGCAGAAATTCCCCGTATTTTGGAGTAAAAATTGCAGAAATTCCCCTAATTGTGGGGCAAAAATGCAGAAAATCTCTATATGTTGGGGCAAAAAACAGAAATTCTCCTTATTTTGGGGCAAAACTCAGAAACTCCACTTATTTTGGGGCAAAATTCCAGAAATTTCCCTTATTTTGGGGCAAAATTCCAGAAATTTCACTTATTTGAGGCAAATTTGCAGAAATTTCACTTATTTTGGGGCAAAATTGCAGAAATTTCACTTATTTCAAAGAAAAAAGGCAGAAATTTTCCTTATTTTGGGGCAAAAAGCAGAAATTCCTAATATTTTGTGGAAAAAATTTAGAAATTCCCCTAATTTTGATGTAAAAAGGCTGAAATTCCCCTTAATAGGGGGCAAAAAGGCAGAAAGTTATCTTATTTTCGGACAAAATTGCAGAAATTTTACTTACTTCAGGGTAATAAGTCAGAATTTTTCTTTATTTTGGGGCAAAAAAACTGAAATTCCATTTGTTTTAGGGGAAAAAGACAGATATTCCACATATTTAGAGGCAAAAATGCAGAAATTCCCCTTAATTTTGAGCAAAAATGAAGAAATTTCCCTTTTTTATGGCAAAAAGGTATGCATTCTTCTTATTTTCAGGCAAAAAGGCAGAAATTCTCTGTATTTTGGAGCAAAATTGCAGAAATTCCCATAACTGTGGGGCAAAAATGCAGAAATTGCCTATATGTTGGGGCAAAAAGACAGAAATTCTCCTTATTTTGGGGCAAAACCTAGAAATTCCAATTTTTGGGGCAAAATTCCAGAAATTTCTCTTATTTTGGGCCAAAATTGCAGAAATTTCACTTATTTTGGGGCAAAATTGCAGAAATTTCACTTATTTCAGGGTAATAAGTCAGAAATTTTTCTTATTTTGGGGCAAAAAAGACAAGAATTTTCTTTGTTTTGGGGGAAAAAGACAGAAATTCCACTGATTTAGAGGCAAAAAACCAGAAATTCCCCTTATTTTGATCAAAAATGAAGAAATTTCCCTTTTTTATGGCAAAAAGGTATTCATTCTTCTTATTTTCGGGCAAAAAGGCAGAAATTTCCCGTATTTTGGTGCAAAATTGCAGAAATTTGCCTAATTGTGGGGCAAAAAGGCAGAAATTCCCTATATGTTGGGGCAAAATACAGAAATTCTCCTCATTTTGGGGCAAAACTCAGAAATTTCAATTATTTTGGGGCAAAATTGCATAAATTTCCCTTATTTTGGGGCAAAATTGCAGAAATTTCACTTATTTCAGGGTAATAAGTCAGAAATTTTTCTTATTTTGGGGCAAAAAAGACAGGAATTTTCTTTGTTTTGGGGGAAAAGACAGAAATTCCACTTATTTAGAGGCAAAAAAGCAGAAATTCCCCTTATTTTGAAGCAAAAATGAAGAAATTTCCCTTTTTTATGGCAAAAAGGTATGCATTCTTCTTATTTTCGGGCAAAAAGGCAAAAATTCACGGTATTTTAGAGCAAAATTGCAGAAATTTGCCTAATTGTGGGGCAAAAAGGCAGAAATTCTCTATATGTTGGGGCAAAAAGACAGAAATTCTCCTTATTTTGGGGCAAAACTCAGAAATTCCATTTTTTGGGGCAAAATTCCAGAAATTTCCCTTAATTTGGTGCAAAATTGTAGAAATTTCACTTATTTTGGGGCAAAATTGCAGAAATTTCACTTATTTCAGAGAAAAAAAGCAGAAATTTTCTTATTTTGGGCCAAAAAGGCAGAAATTCCTAATATTTTGTGGCAAAAATGCATAAATTCCCCTTATTTTGAGGTAAAAATACTGAAATTCCCTTAATAGAGGGTAAATATGCAGAAATTCCCCTAATTTGAGGTAAAATGGCTGAAATTCCCCTTATTTTGTAAACAAAAACGCAGAAAATTCCCTTATTTTAGGGCAAAATTGCATAAATTTCACTTACTTCAGGGTAATAAGTCAGAATTTTTCCTTATCTTGGGGCAAAAAAGACAGAAATTCCCTTTGTTTTGTGGGAAAAAGACAGAAATTCTACTTATTTAGAGGCAAAAAAGCAGAAATTCCCCTTATTTTGGAGCAAAAATGAAGAAATTTCCCTTTCTTATTGCAAAAAGGTATGCATTCTTCTTATTTTCGGGCAAAAAGGCAGAAATTCCCCGTATTTTGGAGTAAAAATTGCAGAAATTCCCCTAATTGTGGGGCAAAAATGCAGAAAATCTCTATATGTTGGGGCAAAAAACAGAAATTCTCCTTATTTTGGGGCAAAACTCAGAAATTCCACTTATTTTGGGGCAAAATTCCAGAAATTTCACTTATTTGAGGCAAATTTGCAGAAATTTCACTTATTTTGGGGCAAAATTGCAGAAATTTCACTTATTTCAGGGAAAAAAGGCAGAAATTTTCCTTATTTTGGGGCAAAACGCAGAAATTCCTAATATTTTGTGGCAAAAATTTAGAAATTCCCCTTATTTTGAGGTAAAAAGGCTGAAATTCCCCTTAATAGGGGGCAAAAAGGCAGAAATTTTTCTTATTTTGGGGCAAAATTGCAGAAATTTTACTTACTTCAGGGTAATAAGTCAGAATTTTTCTTAATTTTAGGGCAAAAAAACTGAAATTCCATTTGTTTTAGGGGAAAAAGACAGATATTCCACATATTTAGAGGCAAAAAAGAAGAAATTCCCCTTATTTTGAAGCAAAAATGAAGAAATTTCCCTTTTTTATGGCAAAAAGGTATGCATTCTTCTTATTTTCGGGCAAAAAGGCAGAAATTCTCTGTATTTTGGAGCAAAATTGCAGAAATTCCCATAATTGTGGGGCAAAAATGCAGAAATTGCCTATATGTTGGGGTAAAAAGACAGAAATTCTCCTTATTTTGGGGCAAAACCTAGAAATTCCACTTTTTTGGGGCAAAATTCCAGAAATTTCTCTTATTTTGGGCCAAAATTGCAGAAATTTCACTTATTTTGGGGAAAAATTGCAGAAATTTCACTTATTTCAGGGTAATAAGTCAGAAATTTTTCTTATTTTGGGGCAAAAAAGAGAGGAATTTTCTTTGTTTTGGGGGAAAAATACAGAAATTCCACTGATTTAGAGGCAAAAAACCAGAAATTCCCCTTATTTTGGAGCAAAAATGAAGAAATTTCCCTTTTTTATGGCAAAAAGGTATTCATTCTTCTTATTTTCGGGCAAAAAGGCAGAAATTCCCCGTATTTTGGTGCAAAATTGCAGAAATTTGCCTAATTATGGGGCAAATTGGCAGAAATTCCCTATATGTTGGGGCAAAATACAGAAATTCTCCTTATTTTGGGGCAAAACTCTGAAATTCCACTTATTTTGGGGCAAAATTCCAGAAATTTCCCTTATTCTGGGACAAAAGTGCAGAAATTTCACTTATTTGGGGGCACAATTGCAGAAATTTCACTTATTTCAGGGTAATAAGTCAGAAATTTTTCTTATTTTGGGGCAAAAAAGACAGGAATATTCTTTGTTTTGGGGGAAAAGACAGAAATTCCACTTATTTATAGGCAAAAAAGCAGAAATTCCCCTTATTTTGAAGCAAAAATGAAGAAATTTCCCTTTTATATGCCAAAAAGGTATGCATTCTTCTTATTTTCGGGCAAAAAGGCAAAAATTCACGGTATTTTGGAGCAAAATTGCAGAAATTTGCCTAATTGGGGGCAAAAAGGCAGAAATTCTCTATATGTTGGGGCAAAAAGTCAGAAATTCTCCTTATTTTGGGGCAAAACTCAGAAATTCCATTATTTTGGGGCAAAATTCCAGAAATTTCCCTTATTTTCGGGCAAAATTGCAGAAATTTCACTTATTTTGGGGCATAATTGCAGAAATTTCACTTATTTCAGGGAAAAAAAGCAGAAATTTTCTTATTTTGGGGCAAAAAGGCAGAAATTCCTAGTATTTTGTGTCAAAATTCAGAAATTCCCCTTATTTTGAGGTAAAAAGGCTGAAATTCCCCTTAATAGGGGGCAAAAAGTCAGAAATTTTTCTTATTTTAGGGCAAAATTGCAGAAATTTCACTTACTTCAGGGTAATAAGTCAGAAATTTTCCTTATTTTGGGGCAAAAAAGACAGGAATTTTCTTTGTTTTGTGGGAAAAAGACAGAAATTCTACTTATTTAGAGGCCAAAAAGCAGAAATTCCTTTTATTTTAGAGCAAAAATGAAGAAATTTCCATTTTTTATGGCAAAAAGGTATGCATTCTTCTTATTTTCGGGCAAAAAGGCAGAAATTCCCCGTATTTTGGAGCAAAATTGCAGAAATTTGCCTAATTGTAGGGCAAAAAGGCAGAAATTCTCTATATGTTGGGGCAAAAAGACAGAAATTCTCCTTATTTTGGGGCAAAACTCAGAAATTCCATTTTTTGGGGCAAAATTCCAGAAATTTCCCTTAATTTGGGGCAAAATTGTAGAAATTTCACTTATTTTGGGGCAAAATTGCAGAAATTTCACTTATTTCAGAGAAAAAAAAGCAGAAATTTTCTAATTTTGGGCCAAAAAGGCAGAAATTCCTAATATTTTGTGGCAAAAATGCATAAATTCCCCTTATTTTGAGGTAAAAATACTGAAATTCCCTTAATAGAGGGTAAATATGCAGAAATTCCCCTAATTTGAGGTAAAATGGCTGAAATTCCCCTTATTTTGTAAACAAAAACGAAGAAAATTCCCTTATTTTAGGGCAAAATTGCATAAATTTCACTTACTTCAGGGTAATAAGTCAGAATTTTTCCTTATTTTGGGGCAAAAAGGACAGAAATTCCCTTTGTTTTGGGGGAAAAAGACAGAAATTCTACTTATTTAGAGGCAAAAAAGCAGAAATTCCCCTTATTTTGGAGCAAAAATGAAGAAATTTCCCTTTCTTATGGCAAAAAGGTATGCATTCTTCTTATTTTCGGGCAAAAATGCAGAAGTTCCCCGTATTTTGGAGTAAAAATTTCAGAAATTCCCCTAATTGTGGGGCAAAAATGCAGAAAATCTCTATATGTTGGGGCAAAAAACAGAAATTCTCCTTATTTTGGGGCAAAACTCAGAAACTCCACTATTGTGGGGCAAAATTCCAGAAATTTCCCTTATTTTGGGGCAAAATTGCAGAAATTTCACTTATTTGAGGCAAATTTGCAGAAATTTCACTTATTTTGGGGCAAAATTGCAGAAATTTCACTTATTTCAGGGAAAAAAGGCAGAAATTTTTCTTATTTTGGGGCAAAAAGCAGAAATTCCTAATATTTTGTGGAAAAAATTTAGAAATTCCCCTTATTTTGAGGTAAAAAGGCTGAAATTCCCCTTAATAGGGGGCAAAAAGGCAGAAATTTATCATATTTTCGGGCAAAATTGCAGAAATTTTTTTACTTCAGGGTAATAAGTCAGAATTTTTCTTTATTTTGGGGCAAAAAAACTGAAATTCCATATGTTTTAGGGGAAAAAGACAGATATTCCACATATTTAGAGGCAAAAAAGCAGAAATTCCCCTTAATTTTGAGCAAAAATGAAGAAATTTCCCTTTTTTATGGCAAAAAGGTATGCATTCTTCTTATTTTCAGGCAAAAAGGCAGAAATTCTCTGTATTTTGGAGCAAAATTGCAGAAATTCCCATAACTGTGGGGCAAAAATGCAGAAATTGCCTATATGTTGGGGCAAAAAGACAGAAATTCTCCTTATTTTGGGGCAAAACCTAGAAATTCCAATTTTTGGGGCAAAATTTCAGAAATTTCTCTTATTTTGGGCCAAAATTGCAGAAATTTCACTTATTTTGGGGCAAAATTGCAGAAATTTCACTTATTTCAGGGTAATAAGTCAGAAATTTTTCTTATTTTGGGGCAAAAAAGACAAGAATTTTCTTTGTTTTGGGGGAAAAAGACAGAAATTCCACTGATTTAGAGGCAAAAAACCAGAAATTCCCCTTATTTTGATCAAAAATGAAGAAATTTCCCTTTTTTATGGCAAAAAGGTATTCTTTCTTCTTATTTTCGGGCAAAAAGGCAGAAATTTCCCGTATTTTGGTGCAAAATTGCAGAAATTTGCCTAATTGTGGGGCAAAAAGGCAGAAATTCCCTATATGTTGGGGCAAAATACAGAAATTCTCCTCATTTTGGGGCAAAACTCAGAAATTTCAATTATTTTGGGGCAAAATTGCAGAAATTTCCCTTATTTTGGGGCAAAATTGCAGAAATTTCACTTATTTCAGGGTAATAAGTCAGAAATTTTTCTTATTTTGGGGCAAAAAAGACAGGAATTTTCTTTGTTTTTGGGGAAAAGACAGAAATTCCACTTATTTAGAGGCAAAAAGCAGAAATTCCCCTTATTTTGAAGCAAAAATGAAGAAATTTCCCTTTTTTATGGCAAAAAGGTATGCATTCTTCTTATTTTCGGGCAAAAAGGCAAAAATTCACGGTATTTTGGAGCAAAATTGCAGAAATTTGCCTAATTGTGGGGCAAAAAGGCAGAAATTCTCTATATGTTGGGGCAAAAAGACAGAAATTCTCCTTATTTTGGGGCAAAACTCAGAAATTCCATTTTTTGGGGCAAAATTCCAGAAATTTCCCTTAATTTGGGGCAAAATTGTAGAAATTTCACTTATTTTGGGGCAAAATTGCAGAAATTTCACTTATTTCAGAGAAAAAAAAGCAGAAATTTTCTTATTTTGGGCCAAAAAGGCAGAAATTCCTAATATTTTG
Source organism: Micromys minutus (assembly GCF_963924665.1). Taxonomy (NCBI): domain Eukaryota; kingdom Metazoa; phylum Chordata; class Mammalia; order Rodentia; family Muridae; genus Micromys; species Micromys minutus. The sequence continues at coordinate 4,777,440 of NW_027667252.1, read as the reverse complement.
TGGCAAAAATGCATAAATTCCCCTTATTTTGAGGTAAAAATACTGAAATTCCCTTAATAGAGGGTAAATATGCAGAAATTCCCCTAATTTGAGGTAAAATGGCTGAAATTCCCCTTATTTTGTAAACAAAAACGCAGAAAATTCCCTTATTTTAGGGCAAAATTGCATAAATTTCACTTACTTCAGGGTAATAAGTCAGAATTTTTCCTTATTTTGGGGCAAAAAAGACAGAAATTCCCTTTGTTTTGGGGGAAAAAGACAGAAATTCTACTTATTTAGAGGCAAAAAAGCAGAAATTCCCCTTATTTTGGAGCAAAAATGAAGAAATTTCCCTTTCTTATGGCAAAAAGGTATGCATTCTTCTTATTTTCGGGCAAAAAGGCAGAAATTCCCCGTATTTTGGAGTAAAAATTGCAGAAATTCCCCTAATTGTGGGGCAAAAATGCAGAAAATCTCTATATGTTGGGGCAAAAAACAGAAATTCTCCTTATTTTGGGGCAAAACTCAGAAATTCCACTTATTTTGGGGCAAAATTCCAGAAATTTCCCTTATTTTGGGGCAAAATTGCAGAAATTTCACTTATTTTGGGGCAAAATTGCAGAAATTTCACTTATTTCAGGGTAATAAGTCAGAAATTTTTCTTATTTTGGGGCAAAAAAGACAAGAATTTTCTTTGTTTTGGGGGAAAAAGACAGAAATTCCACTGATTTAGAGGCAAAAAACCAGAAATTCCCCTTATTTTGATCAAAAATGAAGAAATTTCCCTTTTTTATGGCAAAAAGGTATTCTTTCTTCTTATTTTCGGGCAAAAAGGCAGAAATTTCCCGTATTTTGGTGCAAAATTGCAGAAATTTGCCTAATTGTGGGGCAAAAAGGCAGAAATTCCCTATATGTTGGGGCAAAATACAGAAATTCTCCTCATTTTGGGGCAAAACTCAGAAATTTCAATTATTTTGGGGCAAAATTGCAGAAATTTCCCTTATTTTGGGGCAAAATTGCAGAAATTTCACTTATTTCAGGGTAATAAGTCAGAAATTTTTCTTATTTTGGGGCAAAAAAGACAGGAATTTTCTTTGTTTTTGGGGAAAAGACAGAAATTCCACTTATTTAGAGGCAAAAAGCAGAAATTCCCCTTATTTTGAAGCAAAAATGAAGAAATTTCCCTTTTTTATGGCAAAAAGGTATGCATTCTTCTTATTTTCGGGCAAAAAGGCAAAAATTCACGGTATTTTAGAGCAAAATTGCAGAAATTTGCCTAATTGTGGGGCAAAAAGGCAGAAATTCTCTATATGTTGGGGCAAAAAGACAGAAATTCTCCTTATTTTGGGGCAAAACTCAGAAATTCCATTTTTTGGGGCAAAATTCCAGAAATTTCCCTTAATTTGGGGCAAAATTGTAGAAATTTCACTTATTTTGGGGCAAAATTGCAGAAATTTCACTTATTTCAGAGAAAAAAAAGCAGAAATTTTCTTATTTTGGGCCAAAAAGGCAGAAATTCCTAATATTTTGTGGCAAAAATGCATAAATTCCCCTTATTTTGAGGTAAAAATACTGAAATTCCCTTAATAGAGGGTAAATATGCAGAAATTCCCCTAATTTGAGGTAAAATGGCTGAAATTCCCCTTATTTTGTAAACAAAAACGCAGAAAATTCCCTTATTTTAGGGCAAAATTGCATAAATTTCACTTACTTCAGGGTAATAAGTCAGAATTTTTCCTTATTTTGGGGCAAAAAAGACAGAAATTCCCTTTGTTTTGGGGGAAAAAGACAGAAATTCTACTTATTTAGAGGCAAAAAAGCAGAAATTCCCCTTATTTTGGAGCAAAAATGAAGAAATTTCCCTTTCTTATGGCAAAAAGGTATGCATTCTTCTTATTTTCGGGCAAAAAGGCAGAAATTCCCCGTATTTTGGAGTAAAAATTGCAGAAATTCCCCTAATTGTGGGGCAAAAATGCAGAAAATCTCTATATGTTGGGGCAAAAAACAGAAATTCTCCTTATTTTGGAGCAAAACTCTGAAATTCCACTTATTTTGGGGCAAAATTCCAGAAATTTCCCTTATTCTGGGACAAAAGTGCAGAAATTTCACTTATTTGGGGGCACAATTGCAGAAATTTCACTTATTTCAGGGTAATAAGTCAGAAATTTTTATTATTTTGGGGCAAAAAAGACAGGAATATTCTTTGTTTTGTGGGAAAAGACAGAAATTCCACTTATTTATAGGCAAAAAAGCAGAAATTCCCCTTATTTTGAAGCAAAAATGAAGAAATTTCCATTTTTTATGGCAAAAAGGTATGCATTCTTCTTATTTTCGGGCAAAAAGGCAAAAATTCACGGTATTTTGGAGCAAAATTGCAGAAATTTGCCTAATTGTGGGGCAAAAAGGCAGAAATTCTCTATATGTTGGGGCAAAAAGACAGAAATTCTCCTTATTTTGGGGCAAAACTCAGAAATTCCATTATTTTGGGGCAAAATTCCAGAAATTTCCCTTATTTTCGGGCAAAATTGCAGAAATTTCACTTATTTTGGGGCACAATTGCAGAAATTTCACTTATTTCAGGGAAAAAAAGCAGAAATTTTCTTATTTTGGGGCAAAAAGGCAGAAATTCCTAGTATTTTGTGTCAAAATTCAGAAATTCCCCTTATTTTGAGGTAAAAAGGCTGAAATTCCCCTTAATAGGGGGCAAAAAGTCAGAAATTTTTCTTATTTTAGGGCAAAATTGCAGAAATTTCACTTACTTCAGGGTAATAAGTCAGAAATTTTCCTTATTTTGGGGCAAAAAAGACAGGAATTTTCTTTGTTTTGGGGGAAAAAGACAGAAATTCTACTTATTTAGAGGCCAAAAAGCAGAAATTCCTTTTATTTTAGAGCAAAAATGAAGAAATTTCCATTTTTTATGGCAAAAAGGTATGCATTCTTCTTATTTTCGGGCAAAAAGGCAGAAATTCCCCGTATTTTGGAGCAAAATTGCAGAAATTTGCCTAATTGTAGGGCAAAAAGGCAGAAATTCTCTATATGTTGGGGCAAAAAGACAGAAATTCTCCTTATTTTGGGGCAAAACTCAGAAATTCCATTTTTTGGGGCAAAATTCCAGAAATTTCCCTTAATTTGGGGCAAAATTGTAGAAATTTTACTTATTTTGGGGCAAAATTGCAGAAATTTCACTTATTTCAGAGAAAAAAAAGCAGAAATTTTCTTATTTTGGGCCAAAAAGGCAGAAATTCCTAATATTTTGTGGCAAAAATGCATAAATTCCCCTAATTTTGAGGTAAAAATACTGAAATTCCCTTAATACAGGGTAAATATGCAGAAATTCCCCTAATTTGAGGTAAAATGGCTGAAATTCCCCTTATTTTGTAAACAAAAACGCAGAAAATTCCCTTATTTTAGGGCAAAATTGCATAAATTTCACTTACTTCAGGGTAATAAGTCAGAATTTTTCCTTATTTTGGGGCAAAAAAGACAGAAATTCCCTTTGTTTTGGGGGAAAAAGACAGAAATTCTACTTATTTAGAGGCAAAAAAGCAGAAATTCCCCTTATTTTGGAGCAAAAATGAAGAAATTTCCCTTTCTTATGGCAAAAAGGTATGCATTCTTCTTATTTTCGGGCAAAAAGGCAGAAATTCCCCGTATTTTGGAGTAAAAATTGCAGAAATTCCCCTAATTGTGGGGCAAAAATGCAGAAAATCTCTATATGTTGGGGCAAAAAACAGAAATTCTCCTTATTTTGGAGCAAAACTCTGAAATTCCACTTATTTTGGGGCAAAATTCCAGAAATTTCCCTTATTCTGGGACTAAAGTGCAGAAATTTCACTTATTTGGGGGCACAATTGCAGAAATTTCACTTATTTCAGGGTAATAAGTCAGAAATTTTTATTATTTTGGGGCAAAAAAGACAGGAATATTCTTTGTTTTGGGGGAAAAGACAGAAATTCCACTTATTTATAGGCAAAAAAGCAGAAATTCCCCTTATTTTGAAGCAAAAATGAAGAAATTTCCATTTTTTATGGCAAAAAGGTATGCATTCTTCTTATTTTCGGGCAAAAAGGCAAAAATTCACGGTATTTTGGAGCAAAATTGCAGAAATTTGCCTAATTGTGGGGCAAAAAGGCAGAAATTCTCTATATGTTGGGGCAAAAAGACAGAAATTCTCCTTATTTTGGGGCAAAACTCAGAAATTCCATTATTTTGGGGCAAAATTCCAGAAATTTCCCTTATTTTCGGGCAAAATTGCAGAAATTTCACTTATTTTGGGGCATAATTGCAGAAATTTCACTTATTTCAGGGAAAAAAAGCAGAAATTTTCTTATTTTGGGGCAAAAAGGCAGAAATTCCTAGTATTTTGTGTCAAAATTCAGAAATTCCCCTTATTTTGAGGTAAAAAGGCTGAAATTCCCCTTAATAGGGGGCAAAAAGTCAGAAATTTTTCTTATTTTAGGGCAAAATTGCAGAAATTTCACTTACTTCAGGGTAATAAGTCAGAAATTTTCCTTATTTTGGGGCAAAAAAGACAGGAATTTTCTTTGTTTTGGGGGAAAAAGACAGAAATTCTACTTATTTAGAGGCCAAAAAGCAGAAATTCCTTTTATTTTAGAGCAAAAATGAAGAAATTTCCATTTTTTATGGCAAAAAGGTATGCATTCTTCTTATTTTCGGGCAAAAAGGCAGAAATTCCCCGTATTTTGGAGCAAAATTGCAGAAATTTGCCTAATTGTAGGGCAAAAAGGCAGAAATTCTCTATATGTTGGGGCAAAAAGACAGAAATTCTCCTTATTTTGGGGCAAAACTCAGAAATTCCATTTTTTGGGGCAAAATTCCAGAAATTTCCCTTAATTTGGGGCAAAATTGTAGAAATTTCACTTATTTTGGGGCAAAATTGCAGAAATTTCACTTATTTCAGAGAAAAAAAAGCAGAAATTTTCTAATTTTGGGCCAAAAAGGCAGAAATTCCTAATATTTTGTGGCAAAAATGCATAAATTCCCCTTATTTTGAGGTAAAAATACTGAAATTCCCTTAATAGAGGGTAAATATGCAGAAATTCCCCTAATTTGAGGTAAAATGGCTGAAATTCCCCTTATTTTGTAAACAAAAACAAAGAAAATTCCCTTATTTTAGGGCAAAATTGCATAAATTTCACTTACTTCAGGGTAATAAGTCAGAATTTTTCCTTATTTTGGGGCAAAAAGGACAGAAATTCCCTTTGTTTTGGGGGAAAAAGACAGAAATTCTACTTATTTAGAGGCAAAAAAGCAGAAATTCCCCTTATTTTGGAGCAAAAATGAAGAAATTTCCCTTTCTTATGGCAAAAAGGTATGCATTCTTCTTATTTTCGGGCAAAAAGGCAGAAATTCCCCGTATTTTGGAGTAAAAATTGCAGAAATTCCCCTAATTGTGGGGCAAAAATGCAGAAAATCTCTATATGTTGGGGCAAAAAACAGAAATTCTCCTTATTTTGGGGCAAAACTCAGAAACTCCACTATTGTGGGGCAAAATTCCAGAAATTTCCCTTATTTTGGGGCAAAATTGCAGAAATTTCACTTATTTGAGGCAAATTTGCAGAAATTTCACTTATTTTGGGGCAAAATTGCAGAAATTTCACTTATTTCAGGGAAAAAAGGCAGAAATTTTTCTTATTTTGGGGCAAAAAGCAGAAATTCCTAATATTTTGTGGAAAAAATTTAGAAATTCCCCTTATTTTGAGGTAAAAAGGCTGAAATTCCCCTTAATAGGGGGCAAAAAGGCAGAAATTTATCATATTTTCGGGCAAAATTGCAGAAATTTTTTTACTTCAGGGTAATAAGTCAGAATTTTTCTTTATTTTGGGGCAAAAAAACTGAAATTCCATATGTTTTAGGGGAAAAAGACAGATATTCCACATAGTTAGAGGCAAAAAAGCAGAAATTCCCCTTAATTTTGAGCAAAAATGAAGAAATTTCTCTTTTTTATGGCAAAAAGGTATGCATTCTTCTTATTTTCAGGCAAAAAGGCAGAAATTCTCTGTATTTTGGAGCAAAATTGCAGAAATTCCCATAACTGTGGGGCAAAAATGCAGAAATTGCCTATATGTTGGGGCAAAAAGACAGAAATTCTCCTTATTTTGGGGCAAAACCTAGAAATTCCAATTTTTGGGGCAAAATTTCAGAAATTTCTCTTATTTTGGGCCAAAATTGCAGAATATTCACTTATTTTGGGGAAAATTGCAGAAATTTCACTTATTTCAGGGTAATAAGTCAGAAATTTTTCTTATTTTGGGGCAAAAAAGACAAGAATTTTCTTTGTTTTGGGGGAAAAAGACAGAAATTCCACTGATTTAGAGGCAAAAAACCAGAAATTCCCCTTATTTTGATCAAAAATGAAGAAATTTCCCTTTTTTATGGCAAAAAGGTATTCATTCTTCTTATTTTCGGGCAAAAAGGCAGAAATTTCCCGTATTTTGGTGCAAAATTGCAGAAATTTGCCTAATTGTGGGGCAAAAAGGCAGAAATTCCCTATATGTTGGGGCAAAATACAGAAATTCTCCTCATTTTGGGGCAAAACTCAGAAATTTCAATTATTTTGGGGCAAAATTGCAGAAATTTCCCTTATTTTGGGGCAAAATTGCAGAAATTTCACTTATTTCAGGGTAATAAGTCAGAAATTTTTCTTATTTTGGGGCAAAAAAGACAGGAATTTTCTTTGTTTTTGGGGAAAAGACAGAAATTCCACTTATTTAGAGGCAAAAAGCAGAAATTCCCTTTATTTTGAAGCAAAAATGAAGAAATTTCCCTTTTTTATGGCAAAAAGGTATGCATTCTTCTTATTTTCGGGCAAAAAGGCAAAAATTCACGGTATTTTGGAGCAAATTTGCAGAAATTTGCCTAATTGTGGGGCAAAAAGGCAGAAATTCTCTATATGTTGGGGCAAAAAGACAGAAATTCTCCTTATTTTGGGGCAAAACTCAGAAATTCCATTTTTTGGGGCACAATTCCAGAAATTTCCCTTAATTTGGGGCAAAATTGTAGAAATTTCACTTATTTTGGGGCAAAATTGCAGAAATTTCACTTATTTCAGAGAAAAAAAAGCAGAAATTTTCTTATTTTGGGCCAAAAAGGCAGAAATTCCTAATATTTTGTGGCAAAAATGCATAAATTCCCCTTATTTTGAGGTAAAAATACTGAAATTCCCTTAATAGAGGGTAAATATGCAGAAATTCCCCTAATTTGAGGTAAAATGGCTGAAATTCCCCTTATTTTGTAAACAAAAACGCAGAAAATTCCCTTATTTTAGGGCAAAATTGCATAAACTTCACTTACTTCAGGGTAATAAGTCAGAATTTTTCCTTATTTTGGGGCAAAAAAGACAGAAATTCCCTTTGTTTTGGGGGAAAAAGACAGAAATTCTACTTATTTAGAGGCAAAAAGCAGAAATTCCCCTTATTTTGGAGCAAAAATGAAGAAATTTCCCTTTCTTATGGCAAAAAGGTATGCATTCTTCTTATTTTCGGGCAAAAAGGCAGAAATTCCCCGTATTTTGGAGTAAAAATTGCAGAAATTCCCCTAATTGTGGGGCAAAAATGCAGAAAATCTCTATATGTTGGGGCAAAAAACAGAAATTCTCCTTATTTTGGGGCAAAACTCAGAAATTCCACTTATTTTGGGGCAAAATTCCAGAAATTTCCCTTTTTTTGGGGCAAAATTGCAGAAATTTCACTTATTTGAGGCAAATTTGCAGAAATTTCACTTATTTTGGGGCAAAATTCCAGAAATTTCCCTTATTTTGGCCCAAAATTGCAGAAATTTCACTTATTTTGGGGCAAAATTGCAGAAATTTCACTTATTTCAGGGTAATAAGTTAGAAATTTTTCTTATTTTGGTTCAAAAAAGACAGGAATTTTCTTTGTTTTGGGGGAAAAATACAGAAATTCCACTGATTTAGAGGCAAAAAACCAGAAATTCCCCTTATTTTGGAGCAAAAATGAAGAAATTTCCCTTTTTTATGGCAAAAAGGTATTCATTCTTCTTATTTTCGGGCAAAAAGGCAGAAATTCCCCGTATTTTGGTGCAAAATTGCAGAAATTTGCCTAATTGTGGGGCAAAAAGGCAGAAATTCCCTATATGTTGGGGCAAAATACAGAAATTCTCCTTATTTTGGGGCAAAACTCTGAAATTCCACTTATTTTGGGGCAAAATTCCAGAAATTTCCCTTATTCTGGGACAAAAGTGCAGAAATTTCACTTATTTGGGGGCACAATTGCAGAAATTTCACTTATATCAGGGTAATAAGTCAGAAATTTTTCTTATTTTGGGGCAAAAAAGACAGGAATATTCTTTGTTTTGGGGGAAAAGACAGAAATTCCACTTATTTATAGGCAAAAAAGCAGAAATTCCCCTTATTTTGAAGCAAAAATGAAGAAATTTCCCTTTTTTATGGCAAAAAGGTATGCATTCTTCTTATTTTCGGGCAAAAAGGCAAAAATTCACGGTATTTTGGAGCAAAATTGCAGAAATTTGCCTAATTGTGGGGCAAAAAGGCAGAAATTCTCTATATGTTGGGGCAAAAAGACAGAAATTCTCCTTATTTTGGGGCAAAACTCAGAAATTCCATTATTTTGGGGCAAAATTCCTGAAATTTCCCTTATTTTCGGGCAAAATTGCAGAAATTTCACTTATTTTGGGGCATAATTGCAGAAATTTCACTTATTTCAGGGAAAAAAAGCAGAAATTTTCTTATTTTGGGGCAAAAAGGCAGAAATTCCTAGTATTTTGTGTCAAAATTCAGAAATTCCCCTTATTTTGAGGTAAAAAGGCTGAAATTCCCCTTAATAGGGGGCAAAAAGGCAGAAATTTTTCTTATTTTAGGGCAAAATTGCAGAAATTTCACTTATTCAGGTTAATAAGTCAGAAATTTTCCTTATTTTGGGGCAAAAAAGACAGGAATTTTCTTTGTTTTGGGGGAAAAAGACAGAAATTCTACTTATTTAGAGGCCAAAAAGCAGAAATTCCTTTTATTTTAGAGCAAAAATGAAGAAATTTCCATTTTTTATGGCAAAAAGGTATGCATTCTTCTTATTTTCGGGCAAAAAGGCAGAAATTCCCCGTATTTTGGAGCAAAATTGCAGAAATTTGCCTAATTGTAGGGCAAAAAGGCAGAAATTCTCTATATGTTGGGGCAAAAAGACAGAAATTCTCCTTATTTTGGGGCAAAACTCAGAAATTCCATTTTTTGGGGCAAAATTCCAGAAATTTCCCTTAATTTGGGGCAAAATTGTAGAAATTTCACTTATTTTGGGGCAAAATTGCAGAAATTTCACTTATTTCAGAGAAAAAAAAGCAGAAATTTTCTTATTTTGGGCCAAAAAGGCAGAAATTCCTAATATTTTGTGGCAAAAATGCATAAATTCCCCTTATTTTGAGGTAAAAATACTGAAATTCCCTTAATAGAGGGTAAATATGCAGAAATTCCCCTAATTTGAGGTAAAATGGCTGAAATTCCCCTTATTTTGTAAACAAAAACGCAGAAAATTCCCTTATTTTAGGGCAAAATTGCATAAACTTCACTTACTTCAGGGTAATAAGTCAGAATTTTTCCTTATTTTGGGGCAAAAAAGACAGAAATTCCCTTTGTTTTGGGGGAAAAAGACAGAAATTCTACTTATTTAGAGGCAAAAAAGCAGAAATTCCCCTTATTTTGGAGCAAAAATGAAGAAATTTCCCTTTCTTATGGCAAAAAGGTATGCATTCTTCTTATTTTCGGGCAAAAAGGCAGAAATTCCCCGTATTTTGGAGTAAAAATTGCAGAAATTCCCCTAATTGTGGGGCAAAAATGCAGAAAATCTCTATATGTTGGGGCAAAAAACAGAAATTCTCCTTATTTTGGGGCAAAACTCAGAAATTCCACTTATTTTGGGGCAAAATTCCAGAAATTTCCCTTTTTTTGGGGCAAAATTGCAGAAATTTCACTTATTTGAGGCAAATTTGCAGAAATTTCACTTATTTTGGGGCAAAATTCCAGAAATTTCCCTTATTTTGGCCCAAAATTGCAGAAATTTCACTTATTTTGGGGCAAAATTGCAGAAATTTCACTTATTTCAGGGTAATAAGTTAGAAATTTTTCTTATTTTGGTTCAAAAAAGACAGGAATTTTCTTTGTTTTGGGGGAAAAATACAGAAATTCCACTGATTTAGAGGCAAAAAACCAGAAATTCCCCTTATTTTGGAGCAAAAATGAAGAAATTTCCCTTTTTTATGGCAAAAAGGTATTCATTCTTCTTATTTTCGGGCAAAAAGGCAGAAATTCCCCGTATTTTGGTGCAAAATTGCAGAAATTTGCCTAATTGTGGGGCAAAAATGCAGAAATTCCCTATATGTTGGGGCAAAATACAGAAATTCTCCTTATTTTGGGGCAAAACTCTGAAATTCCACTTATTTTGGGGCAAAATTCCAGAAATTTCCCTTATTCTGGGACAAAAGTGCAGAAATTTCACTTATTTGGGGGCACAATTGCAGAAATTTCACTTATATCAGGGTAATAAGTCAGAAATTTTTCTTATTTTGGGGCAAAAAAGACAGGAATATTCTTTGTTTTGGGGGAAAAGACAGAAATTCCACTTATTTATAGGCAAAAAAGCAGAAATTCCCCTTATTTTGAAGCAAAAATGAAGAAATTTCCCTTTTTCATGGCAAAAAGGTATGCATTCTTCTTATTTTCGGGCAAAAAGGCAAAAATTCATGGTATTTTGGAGCAAAATTGCAGAAATTTGCCTAATTGTGGGGCAAAAAGGCAGAAATTCTCTATATGTTGGGGCAAAAAGACAGAAATTCTCCTTATTTTGGGGCAAAACTCAGAAATTCCATTATCTTGGGGCAAAATTCCAGAAATTCCCCTTATTTTCGGGCAAAATTGCAGAAATTTCACTTATTTTGGGGCATAATTGCAGAAATTTCACTTATTTCAGGGAAAAAAAGCAGAAATTTTCTTATTTTGGGGCAAAAAGGCAGAAATTCCTAGTATTTTGTGTCAAAATTCAGAAATTCCCCTTATTTTGAGGTAAAAAGGCTGAAATTCCCCTTAATAGGGGGCAAAAAGGCAGAAATTTTTCTTATTTTAGGGCAAAATTGCAGAAATTTCACTTACTTCAGGGTAATAAGTCAGAAATTTTCCTTATTTTGGGGCAAAAAAGACAGGAATTTTCTTTGTTTTGGGGGAAAAAGACAGAAATTCTACTTATTTAGAGGCCAAAAAGCAGAAATTCCTTTTATTTTAGAGCAAAAATGAAGAAATTTCCATTTTTTATGGCAAAAAGGTATGCATTCTTCTTATTTTCGGGCAAAAAGGCAGAAATTCCCCGTATTTTGGAGCAAAATTGCAGAAATTTGCCTAATTGTAGGGCAAAAAGGCAGAAATTCTCTATATGTTGGGGCAAAAAGACAGAAATTCTCCTTATTTTGGGGCAAAACTCAGAAATTCCATTTTTTGGGGCAAAATTCCAGAAATTTCCCTTAATTTGGGGCAAAATTGTAGAAATTTCACTTATTTTGGGGCAAAATTGCAGAAATTTCACTTATTTCAGAGAAAAAAAAGCAGAAATTTTCTAATTTTGGGCCAAAAAGGCAGAAATTCCTAATATTTTGTGGCAAAAATGCATAAATTCCCCTTATTTTGAGGTAAAAATACTGAAATTCCCTTAATAGAGGGTAAATATGCAGAAATTCCCCTAATTTGAGGTAAAATGGCTGAAATTCCCCTTATTTTGTAAACAAAAACGCAGAAAATTCCCTTATTTTAGGGCAAAATTGCATAAATTTCACTTACTTCAGGGTAATAAGTCAGAATTTTTCCTTATTTTGGGGCAAAAAAGACAGAAATTCCCTTTGTTTTGGGGGAAAAAGACAGAAATTCTACTTATTTAGAGGCAAAAAAGCAGAAATTCCCCTTATTTTGGAGCAAAAATGAAGAAATTTCCCTTTCTTATGGCAAAAAGGTATGCATTCTTCTTATTTTCGGGCAAAAAGGCAGAAATTCCCCGTATTTTGGAGTAAAAATTGCAGTAATTCCCCTAATTGTGGGGCAAAAATGCAGAAAATCTCTATATGTTGGGGCAAAAAACAGAAATTCTCCTTATTTTGGGGCAAAACTCAGAAATTCCACTTATTTTGGGGCAAAATTCCAGAAATTTCCCTTATTTTGGGGCAAAATTGCAGAAATTTCACTTATTTGAGGCAAATTTGCAGAAATTTCACTTATTTTGGGGCAAAATTGCAGAAATTTCACTTATTTCAGGGAAAAAAGGCAGAAATTTTCCTTATTTTGGGGCAAAAAGCAGAAATTCCTAATATTTTGTGGCAAAAATTTAGAAATTCCCCTTATTTTGAGGTAAAAAGGCTGAAATTCCCCTTAATAGGGGGCAAAAAGGCAGAAATTTTTCTTATTTTGGGGCAAAATTGCAGAAATTTTACTTACTTCAGGGTAATAAGTCAGAATTTTTCTTAATTTTAGGGCAAAAAAACTGAAATTCCATTTGTTTTAGGGGAAAAAGACAGATATTCCACATATTTAGAGGCAAAAAAGCAGAAATTCCCCTTATTTTGGAGCAAAAATGAAGAAATTTCCCTTTTTTATGGCAAAAAGGTATGCATTCTTCTTATTTTCGGGCAAAAAGGCAGAAATTCTTTGTATTTTGGAGCAAAATTGCAGAAATTCCCATAATTGTGGGGCAAAAATGCAGAAATTGCCTATATGTTGGGGCAAAAAGACAGAAATTCTCCTTATTTTGGGGCGAAACCTAGAAATTCCACTTTTTTGGGGCAAAATTCCAGAAATTTCCCTTATTTTGGGCCAAAATTGCAGAAATTTCACTTATTTTGGGGCAAAATTGCAGAAATTTCACTTATTTCAGGGTAATAAGTCAGAAATTTTTCTTATTTTGGGGCAAAATAGACAGGAATTTTCTTTGTTTTGGGGGAAAAAGACAGAAATTCCACTGATTTAGAGGCAAAAAACCAGAAATTCCCCTTATTTTGATCAAAAATGAAGAAATTTCCCTTTTTTATGGCAAAAACGTATTCATTCTTTTTATTTTCGGGCAAAAAGGCAGAAATTCCCCGTATTTTGGTGCAAAATTGCAGAAATTTGCCTAATTGTTGTGCAAAAAGGCAGAAATTCCCTATATGTTCGGGCAAAATACAGAAATTCTCCTCATTTTGGGGCAAAACTCAGAAATTTCAATTATTTTGGGGCAAAATTGCAGAAATTTCCCATATTTTGGGGCAAAATTGCAGAAATTTCACTTATTTTGGGGCAAAATTGCAGAAATTCCACTTATTTCAGGGAAAAAAGGCAGAAATTTTCCTTATTTTGGGGCATAAATTGAAATTCCTAATATTTTGTGGCAAAAATGCAGAAATTCCCCTTATTTTGAGGTAAAAAGGCTGAAATTCCCCTTATTTGGGGGCAAAAAAGACAGAAATTCCCTTTGTTTTGGGGGAAAAAGACAGAAATTCCACTTATTTAGAGGCAAAAAAGCAGAAATTCCCCTTATTTTGGAGCAAAAATAAAGAAATTTCCTTTTTTGATGGCAAAAAGGTATGCATTCTTCTTATTTTCGGGCAAAAAGGCAGAAATTCCCCGTATTTTGGAGCAAAATAGAAGAAATTCCCCTTATTGTGTGGCAAAAAGGCAGAAATTCCCTATATGTTGGGGCAAAAATACAGAAATTCTCCTTATTTGGGGGCAAAATTCATAAATTCCACATATTTTGGGGCAAAATTCCAGAAATTTCCTTTATTTTGGGACAAAATTGCAGAAATTTCACTTATTTTGGGGCAAAATTGCAGAAATTTCACTTATTTCAGGGAAAAAAGGCAGAAATTCCGCTTATTTTGAGGTAAAAAGCCTGAAATTCCCCTTAATTGGGGGTAAAAGGCAGAAATTTCCCTTATTTTGAGGCAAAATTGCAGAAATTTCACTTATGTCAGGGTAATAAGTGAGAAATTTTCCTTATTTTGGGGCAAAAAAGACAAAAATTTCTTTTGTTTTGGAGGAAAAAGACAGAAATTCCACTTATTTAGAGGCAAAATTCCAGAAATTCCCCTTTTTGGAGCAAAAATGAAGAAATTTCCTTTTTTATGGCAAAAAGGTATGCATTCTTCTTATTTTCGGGCAAGAAGGCAGAAATTCTTCGTATTTTGGAGCAAAATTGCAGAAATTTCCCTAATTGTAGGGCAAAAAGGCAGAAATTCTCTATATGTTGGGACAAAAAGACAGAAATTCTCTTTATTTCGGGGCAAAACTCAGAAATTCCACTTATTTTGGGCAAAATTCCAGAAATTTCCCTTATTTTGATGCAAAATTGCAGAAATTTCACTTATTTTGAGGCAAAATTGCAGAAATTTCACCTATTTCAGGGAAAAAAAGCAGAAATTTTCTTATTTAGGGGCAAAAAGGCAGAAATTCTTAATATTTTGTGGCAAAAATGCAGAAATTCTTCTTATTTTGAGGTAAAAAAACTGAAATTCTCCTTATTTGGGGGCAAAAATGCAGAAATTCCCCTTATTTTGTGGTAAAAAGGGTGAATTTCTTTTTATTTGGGGGCAAAAAGGCAGAAATTTCCCTTATTTTGGGGCAAAATTGCAGAAATTCCACTTACTTCAGGGTAATAAGTCAGTATTTTTTTTTATTTTGGGGCAAAAAAGACAGAAATTCCCTTTGTTTTGGAAGAAAAAGACAGAAATTCCACTTATTTAGAGGCAAAAAAGCAGAAATTCCTTTTATTTTGGAGCAAAAATGAAGAAATTTTCCATTTTTATGGCAAAAAGGTATGCATTCTTCTTATTTTCGGGCAAAAAGGCAGAAATTTTCCGTATTATGGAGCAAAATTCCAGAAATTCCCCTAATTGTGGGGCAAAAAGTCAGAAATTCTCTATATGTTGGGGCAAAAAGACAGAAATTCTCCTTATTTTGGGGCAAAACTCAGAAATTCCACTTATTTTGGGGCAAAATTCCAGAAATTTCCCTTATTTTGGGGCAAAATTGCAGAAATTTCACATACTTCAGTGTAATAAGTCAGAATTTTTTCTTATTTTGGTGCAAAAGAGACAGAAATTCCCTTTGTTTTGGGGGAAAAAGACTGAAATTCCACTTATTTAGAGGCTAAAAGCAGAAATTCGCCTTAGTTTGGAGCAAAAATGAAGAAATTTCCCTTTTTTATGGCAAAAAGTTATGCATTCTTCTATTTTCGGGCACAAAGGCAGAAATTCCCCGTATTTTTGAGCAAAATTGCAGAAATTTTCCTAATAGCGGGGCAAAAGGCAGAAATTGCCTATATGTTGGGGCAAAAATACAGAAATTCTCCTTATTTTGGGGCAAAACTCAGAAATTCAACTTATTTTGGGGCAAAATTCCAGAAATTTCCCCTATTTGGGGCAAAATTGTAGAAGTTTCACTTATTTTGTGGCAAAATTGCAGAAATTTCACTTATTTCAGGGAAAAAAAGCAGAAATTTTCTTATTATGGTGTAAAAAGGAAGAAATTCCTAATATTTTGTGGCAAAAATGCAGAAATTCCCCTTATTTTGAGGTAAAAAGGCTGAAATTCCTCTTATTTGGGGACAAAAATGCAGAAATTCCCCTTATTTTGAGGTAAAAAGGCTGAAATTCCCCTTATTTAAGAACAAAAAGGCAGAAATTTCCCTTATTTTGGGGCAAAATTGCAGAAATTTTACTTACTTCAGGGTAATAAGTCAGAATTTTTTCTTATTTTGGGGCAAAAAAGACAAAAATTTCATTTGTTTTTGGAGAAAATACAGAAATTCCACTTATTTAGAGGCCAAAATGCAGAAATTCCCCTTAGTTTGGAGCAAAAATGAAGAAATTTTCCTATTTTATGGCAAAAAGGTATGCATTCTTCTTATTTTCGGGCAAAAAGGAAGAAATTCCCCGTATTTTGGAGCAAAATTGAAGAAATTCCCCTAATTGTGGGGCAAAAAGGCAGAAATTGCCTATATGTTGGGGCAAAAAGACAAAAATTCTCCTTATTTTGGGGCAAAACTCAGAAATTCCACTTATTTTGGGGCAAAATTCCAGAAATTTCCCTAATTTTGGGGCAAAATTGGAGAAATTTCACTTATTTTGGGGCAAAATTGCAGAAATTTCACATATTCCAGGGAAAAAAAGCAGAAATTTTCTTACTTTGGGGCAAAAATGCAGAAATTCCTAATATTTTGTGGCAAAAATGCATAAATTCCCCTTATTTTGAGGTAAAAATGCTGAAATTCCCCTTATTTGGGAAGAAAAAGGCAGAAATTTTTGTTATTTTCGGGCAAAATTGCAGAAATTTCACTTACTTATGGGTAATAAGTCAGAATTTTTCCTTATTTTGTTGCAAAAAAGACAGAAATTTCCTTTGTTTTGGGGGAAAAAGACAGAAATTCCACTTATTTAGAGGCAAAAAAGCAGAAATTCCCCTTATTTTGTAGCAAAAATGAAGAAATTTCCCTTTTTTATGGCAAAAAGGTATGCATTCTTCTTATTTTCGGGCAAAAAGGCAAAAATTCCCCGTATTTTGGAGCAAAATTGGAGAAATTCCCTTAATTGTGGGGCAAAAAGGCAGAAATTCCCTTTAGTTAGGGCAAAAAGACAGTAATTCTGCTCATTTTGGGGCAAAACTCAGAAATTCCACTTAATTTGGGGCAAAATTCCTGAAATTTCCCTTATTTTGGGGCAATATTGCAGAAATTTCACTTATTTTGGGGCAAAATTGGAGAAATTTCACTTATTTTGGGGCAAAATTGCAGAAATTTCACTTATTTCAGAGAAAAAAGGCAGAAATTTTCCTTATTTTGGGGCAAAAGAGCAGAAATTCCTAATATTTTGTGGCAAAAATGCAGAAATTCCCTTTATTTTGAGGTAAAAAGACTAAAATTCCTCTGATTTGGGGGCAAAAATGAAGAAATTTCCATTATTTTGGGGAAAAATTGCAGAAATTTTACTTACTTCAGGGTAATAAGTCAGAATTTTTCCTTATTTTGGGGCAAAAAAGACAAAAATTTCATTTGTTTTTGGGCAAAATACAGAAATTCCACTTATTTAGAGGCCAAAATGCAGAAATTCCCCTTAGTTTGGAGCAAAAATGAAGAAATTTTCCTATTTTATGGCAAAAAGGTATGCATTCTTCTTATTTTCGGGCAAAAAGGAAGAAATTCCCCGTAGTTTAAAGCAAAATTGCAGAAATTCCCCTAATTGTGGGGCAAAAAGGCAGAAATTGCCTATATGTTGGGGCAAAATACAGAAATTCTCCTTATTTTGGGGCAAAACTCTGAAATTCCACTTATTTTGGGGCAAAATTCCAGAAATTTCCCTTATTCTGGGACAAAAGTGCAGAAATTTCACTTATTTGGGGGCACAATTGCAGAAATTTCACTTATATCAGGGTAATAAGTCAGAAATTTTTCTTATTTTGGGGCAAAAAAGACAGGAATATTCTTTGTTTTGGGGGAAAAGACAGAAATTCCACTTATTTATAGGCAAAAAAGCAGAAATTCCCCTTATTTTGAAGCAAAAATGAAGAAATTTCCCTTTTTTATGGCAAAAAGGTATGCATTCTTCTTATTTTCGGGCAAAAAGGCAAAAATTCACGGTATTTTGGAGCAAAATTGCAGAAATTTGCCTAATTGTGGGGCAAAAAGGCAGAAATTCTCTATATGTTGGGGCAAAAAGACAGAAATTCTCCTTATTTTGGGGCAAAACTCAGAAATTCCATTATTTTGGGGCAAAATTCCTGAAATTTCCCTTATTTTCGGGCAAAATTGCAGAAATTTCACTTATTTTGGGGCATAATTGCAGAAATTTCACTTATTTCAGGGAAAAAAAGCAGAAATTTTCTTATTTTGGGGCAAAAAGGCAGAAATTCCTAGTATTTTGTGTCAAAATTCAGAAATTCCCCTTATTTTGAGGTAAAAAGGCTGAAATTCCCCTTAATAGGGGGCAAAAAGGCAGAAATTTTTCTTATTTTAGGGCAAAATTGCAGAAATTTCACTTATTCAGGTTAATAAGTCAGAAATTTTCCTTATTTTGGGGCAAAAAAGACAGGAATTTTCTTTGTTTTGGGGGAAAAAGACAGAAATTCTACTTATTTAGAGGCCAAAAAGCAGAAATTCCTTTTATTTTAGAGCAAAAATGAAGAAATTTCCATTTTTTATGGCAAAAAGGTATGCATTCTTCTTATTTTCGGGCAAAAAGGCAGAAATTCCCCGTATTTTGGAGCAAAATTGCAGAAATTTGCCTAATTGTAGGGCAAAAAGGCAGAAATTCTCTATATGTTGGGGCAAAAAGACAGAAATTCTCCTTATTTTGGGGCAAAACTCAGAAATTCCATTTTTTGGGGCAAAATTCCAGAAATTTCCCTTAATTTGGGGCAAAATTGTAGAAATTTCACTTATTTTGGGGCAAAATTGCAGAAATTTCACTTATTTCAGAGAAAAAAAAGCAGAAATTTTCTTATTTTGGGCCAAAAAGGCAGAAATTCCTAATATTTTGTGGCAAAAATGCATAAATTCCCCTTATTTTGAGGTAAAAATACTGAAATTCCCTTAATAGAGGGTAAATATGCAGAAATTCCCCTAATTTGAGGTAAAATGGCTGAAATTCCCCTTATTTTGTAAACAAAAACGCAGAAAATTCCCTTATTTTAGGGCAAAATTGCATAAACTTCACTTACTTCAGGGTAATAAGTCAGAATTTTTCCTTATTTTGGGGCAAAAAAGACAGAAATTCCCTTTGTTTTGGGGGAAAAAGACAGAAATTCTACTTATTTAGAGGCAAAAAAGCAGAAATTCCCCTTATTTTGGAGCAAAAATGAAGAAATTTCCCTTTCTTATGGCAAAAAGGTATGCATTCTTCTTATTTTCGGGCAAAAAGGCAGAAATTCCCCGTATTTTGGAGTAAAAATTGCAGAAATTCCCCTAATTGTGGGGCAAAAATGCAGAAAATCTCTATATGTTGGGGCAAAAAACAGAAATTCTCCTTATTTTGGGGCAAAACTCAGAAATTCCACTTATTTTGGGGCAAAATTCCAGAAATTTCCCTTTTTTTGGGGCAAAATTGCAGAAATTTCACTTATTTGAGGCAAATTTGCAGAAATTTCACTTATTTTGGGGCAAAATTCCAGAAATTTCCCTTATTTTGGCCCAAAATTGCAGAAATTTCACTTATTTTGGGGCAAAATTGCAGAAATTTCACTTATTTCAGGGTAATAAGTTAGAAATTTTTCTTATTTTGGTTCAAAAAAGACAGGAATTTTCTTTGTTTTGGGGGAAAAATACAGAAATTCCACTGATTTAGAGGCAAAAAACCAGAAATTCCCCTTATTTTGGAGCAAAAATGAAGAAATTTCCCTTTTTTATGGCAAAAAGGTATTCATTCTTCTTATTTTCGGGCAAAAAGGCAGAAATTCCCCGTATTTTGGTGCAAAATTGCAGAATTTTGCCTAATTGTGGGGCAAAAAGGCAGAAATTCCCTATATGTTGGGGCAAAATACAGAAATTCTCCTTATTTTGGGGCAAAACTCTGAAATTCCACTTATTTTGGGGCAAAATTCCAGAAATTTCCCTTATTCTGGGACAAAAGTGCAGAAATTTCACTTATTTGGGGGCACAATTGCAGAAATTTCACTTATATCAGGGTAATAAGTCAGAAATTTTTCTTATTTTGGGGCAAAAAAGACAGGAATATTCTTTGTTTTGGGGGAAAAGACAGAAATTCCACTTATTTATAGGCAAAAAAGCAGAAATTCCCCTTATTTTGAAGCAAAAATGAAGAAATTTCCCTTTTTCATGGCAAAAAGGTATGCATTCTTCTTATTTTCGGGCAAAAAGGCAAAAATTCATGGTATTTTGGAGCAAAATTGCAGAAATTTGCCTAATTGTGGGGCAAAAAGGCAGAAATTCTCTATATGTTGGGGCAAAAAGACAGAAATTCTCCTTATTTTGGGGCAAAACTCAGAAATTCCATTATCTTGGGGCAAAATTCCAGAAATTCCCCTTATTTTCGGGCAAAATTGCAGAAATTTCACTTATTTTGGGGCATAATTGCAGAAATTTCACTTATTTCAGGGAAAAAAAGCAGAAATTTTCTTATTTTGGGGCAAAAAGGCAGAAATTCCTAGTATTTTGTGTCAAAATTCAGAAATTCCCCTTATTTTGAGGTAAAAAGGCTGAAATTCCCCTTAATAGGGGGCAAAAAGGCAGAAATTTTTCTTATTTTAGGGCAAAATTGCAGAAATTTCACTTACTTCAGGGTAATAAGTCAGAAATTTTCCTTATTTTGGGGCAAAAAAGACAGGAATTTTCTTTGTTTTGGGGGAAAAAGACAGAAATTCTACTTATTTAGAGGCCAAAAAGCAGAAATTCCTTTTATTTTAGAGCAAAAATGAAGAAATTTCCATTTTTTATGGCAAAAAGGTATGCATTCTTCTTATTTTCGGGCAAAAAGGCAGAAATTCCCCGTATTTTGGAGCAAAATTGCAGAAATTTGCCTAATTGTAGGGCAAAAAGGCAGAAATTCTCTATATGTTGGGGCAAAAAGACAGAAATTCTCCTTATTTTGGGGCAAAACTCAGAAATTCCATTTTTTGGGGCAAAATTCCAGAAATTTCCCTTAATTTGGGGCAAAATTGTAGAAATTTCACTTATTTTGGGGCAAAATTGCAGAAATTTCACTTATTTCAGAGAAAAAAAAGCAGAAATTTTCTAATTTTGGGCCAAAAAGGCAGAAATTCCTAATATTTTGTGGCAAAAATGCATAAATTCCCCTTATTTTGAGGTAAAAATACTGAAATTCCCTTAATAGAGGGTAAATATGCAGAAATTCCCCTAATTTGAGGTAAAATGGCTGAAATTCCCCTTATTTTGTAAACAAAAACGCAGAAAATTCCCTTATTTTAGGGCAAAATTGCATAAATTTCACTTACTTCAGGGTAATAAGTCAGAATTTTTCCTTATTTTGGGGCAAAAAAGACAGAAATTCCCTTTGTTTTGGGGGAAAAAGACAGAAATTCTACTTATTTAGAGGCAAAAAAGCAGAAATTCCCCTTATTTTGGAGCAAAAATGAAGAAATTTCCCTTTCTTATGGCAAAAAGGTATGCATTCTTCTTATTTTCGGGCAAAAAGGCAGAAATTCCCCGTATTTTGGAGTAAAAATTGCAGTAATTCCCCTAATTGTGGGGCAAAAATGCAGAAAATCTCTATATGTTGGGGCAAAAAACAGAAATTCTCCTTATTTTGGGGCAAAACTCAGAAATTCCACTTATTTTGGGGCAAAATTCCAGAAATTTCCCTTATTTTGGGGCAAAATTGCAGAAATTTCACTTATTTGAGGCAAATTTGCAGAAATTTCACTTATTTTGGGGCAAAATTGCAGAAATTTCACTTATTTCAGGGAAAAAAGGCAGAAATTTTCCTTATTTTGGGGCAAAAAGCAGAAATTCCTAATATTTTGTGGCAAAAATTTAGAAATTCCCCTTATTTTGAGGTAAAAAGGCTGAAATTCCCCTTAATAGGGGGCAAAAAGGCAGAAATTTTTCTTATTTTGGGGCAAAATTGCAGAAATTTTACTTACTTCAGGGTAATAAGTCAGAATTTTTCTTAATTTTAGGGCAAAAAAACTGAAATTCCATTTGTTTTAGGGGAAAAAGACAGATATTCCACATATTTAGAGGCAAAAAAGCAGAAATTCCCCTTATTTTGGAGCAAAAATGAAGAAATTTCCCTTTTTTATGGCAAAAAGGTATGCATTCTTCTTATTTTCGGGCAAAAAGGCAGAAATTCTTTGTATTTTGGAGCAAAATTGCAGAAATTCCCATAATTGTGGGGCAAAAATGCAGAAATTGCCTATATGTTGGGGCAAAAAGACAGAAATTCTCCTTATTTTGGGGCGAAACCTAGAAATTCCACTTTTTTGGGGCAAAATTCCAGAAATTTCCCTTATTTTGGGCCAAAATTGCAGAAATTTCACTTATTTTGGGGCAAAATTGCAGAAATTTCACTTATTTCAGGGTAATAAGTCAGAAATTTTTCTTATTTTGGGGCAAAATAGACAGGAATTTTCTTTGTTTTGGGGGAAAAAGACAGAAATTCCACTGATTTAGAGGCAAAAAACCAGAAATTCCCCTTATTTTGATCAAAAATGAAGAAATTTCCCTTTTTTATGGCAAAAACGTATTCATTCTTTTTATTTTCGGGCAAAAAGGCAGAAATTCCCCGTATTTTGGTGCAAAATTGCAGAAATTTGCCTAATTGTTGTGCAAAAAGGCAGAAATTCCCTATATGTTCGGGCAAAATACAGAAATTCTCCTCATTTTGGGGCAAAACTCAGAAATTTCAATTATTTTGGGGCAAAATTGCAGAAATTTCCCATATTTTGGGGCAAAATTGCAGAAATTTCACTTATTTTGGGGCAAAATTGCAGAAATTCCACTTATTTCAGGGAAAAAAGGCAGAAATTTTCCTTATTTTGGGGCATAAATTGAAATTCCTAATATTTTGTGGCAAAAATGCAGAAATTCCCCTTATTTTGAGGTAAAAAGGCTGAAATTCCCCTTATTTGGGGGCAAAAAAGACAGAAATTCCCTTTGTTTTGGGGGAAAAAGACAGAAATTCCACTTATTTAGAGGCAAAAAAGCAGAAATTCCCCTTATTTTGGAGCAAAAATAAAGAAATTTCCTTTTTTGATGGCAAAAAGGTATGCATTCTTCTTATTTTCGGGCAAAAAGGCAGAAATTCCCCGTATTTTGGAGCAAAATAGAAGAAATTCCCCTTATTGTGTGGCAAAAAGGCAGAAATTCCCTATATGTTGGGGCAAAAATACAGAAATTCTCCTTATTTGGGGGCAAAATTCATAAATTCCACATATTTTGGGGCAAAATTCCAGAAATTTCCTTTATTTTGGGACAAAATTGCAGAAATTTCACTTATTTTGGGGCAAAATTGCAGAAATTTCACTTATTTCAGGGAAAAAAGGCAGAAATTCCGCTTATTTTGAGGTAAAAAGCCTGAAATTCCCCTTAATTGGGGGTAAAAGGCAGAAATTTCCCTTATTTTGAGGCAAAATTGCAGAAATTTCACTTATGTCAGGGTAATAAGTGAGAAATTTTCCTTATTTTGGGGCAAAAAAGACAAAAATTTCTTTTGTTTTGGAGGAAAAAGACAGAAATTCCACTTATTTAGAGGCAAAATTCCAGAAATTCCCCTTTTTGGAGCAAAAATGAAGAAATTTCCTTTTTTATGGCAAAAAGGTATGCATTCTTCTTATTTTCGGGCAAGAAGGCAGAAATTCTTCGTATTTTGGAGCAAAATTGCAGAAATTTCCCTAATTGTAGGGCAAAAAGGCAGAAATTCTCTATATGTTGGGACAAAAAGACAGAAATTCTCTTTATTTCGGGGCAAAACTCAGAAATTCCACTTATTTTGGGCAAAATTCCAGAAATTTCCCTTATTTTGATGCAAAATTGCAGAAATTTCACTTATTTTGAGGCAAAATTGCAGAAATTTCACCTATTTCAGGGAAAAAAAGCAGAAATTTTCTTATTTAGGGGCAAAAAGGCAGAAATTCTTAATATTTTGTGGCAAAAATGCAGAAATTCTTCTTATTTTGAGGTAAAAAAACTGAAATTCTCCTTATTTGGGGGCAAAAATGCAGAAATTCCCCTTATTTTGTGGTAAAAAGGGTGAATTTCTTTTTATTTGGGGGCAAAAAGGCAGAAATTTCCCTTATTTTGGGGCAAAATTGCAGAAATTCCACTTACTTCAGGGTAATAAGTCAGTATTTTTTTTTATTTTGGGGCAAAAAAGACAGAAATTCCCTTTGTTTTGGAAGAAAAAGACAGAAATTCCACTTATTTAGAGGCAAAAAAGCAGAAATTCCTTTTATTTTGGAGCAAAAATGAAGAAATTTTCCATTTTTATGGCAAAAAGGTATGCATTCTTCTTATTTTCGGGCAAAAAGGCAGAAATTTTCCGTATTATGGAGCAAAATTCCAGAAATTCCCCTAATTGTGGGGCAAAAAGTCAGAAATTCTCTATATGTTGGGGCAAAAAGACAGAAATTCTCCTTATTTTGGGGCAAAACTCAGAAATTCCACTTATTTTGGGGCAAAATTCCAGAAATTTCCCTTATTTTGGGGCAAAATTGCAGAAATTTCACATACTTCAGTGTAATAAGTCAGAATTTTTTCTTATTTTGGTGCAAAAGAGACAGAAATTCCCTTTGTTTTGGGGGAAAAAGACTGAAATTCCACTTATTTAGAGGCTAAAAGCAGAAATTCGCCTTAGTTTGGAGCAAAAATGAAGAAATTTCCCTTTTTTATGGCAAAAAGTTATGCATTCTTCTATTTTCGGGCACAAAGGCAGAAATTCCCCGTATTTTTGAGCAAAATTGCAGAAATTTTCCTAATAGCGGGGCAAAAGGCAGAAATTGCCTATATGTTGGGGCAAAAATACAGAAATTCTCCTTATTTTGGGGCAAAACTCAGAAATTCAACTTATTTTGGGGCAAAATTCCAGAAATTTCCCCTATTTGGGGCAAAATTGTAGAAGTTTCACTTATTTTGTGGCAAAATTGCAGAAATTTCACTTATTTCAGGGAAAAAAAGCAGAAATTTTCTTATTATGGTGTAAAAAGGAAGAAATTCCTAATATTTTGTGGCAAAAATGCAGAAATTCCCCTTATTTTGAGGTAAAAAGGCTGAAATTCCTCTTATTTGGGGACAAAAATGCAGAAATTCCCCTTATTTTGAGGTAAAAAGGCTGAAATTCCCCTTATTTAAGAACAAAAAGGCAGAAATTTCCCTTATTTTGGGGCAAAATTGCAGAAATTTTACTTACTTCAGGGTAATAAGTCAGAATTTTTTCTTATTTTGGGGCAAAAAAGACAAAAATTTCATTTGTTTTTGGAGAAAATACAGAAATTCCACTTATTTAGAGGCCAAAATGCAGAAATTCCCCTTAGTTTGGAGCAAAAATGAAGAAATTTTCCTATTTTATGGCAAAAAGGTATGCATTCTTCTTATTTTCGGGCAAAAAGGAAGAAATTCCCCGTATTTTGGAGCAAAATTGAAGAAATTCCCCTAATTGTGGGGCAAAAAGGCAGAAATTGCCTATATGTTGGGGCAAAAAGACAAAAATTCTCCTTATTTTGGGGCAAAACTCAGAAATTCCACTTATTTTGGGGCAAAATTCCAGAAATTTCCCTAATTTTGGGGCAAAATTGGAGAAATTTCACTTATTTTGGGGCAAAATTGCAGAAATTTCACATATTCCAGGGAAAAAAAGCAGAAATTTTCTTACTTTGGGGCAAAAATGCAGAAATTCCTAATATTTTGTGGCAAAAATGCATAAATTCCCCTTATTTTGAGGTAAAAATGCTGAAATTCCCCTTATTTGGGAAGAAAAAGGCAGAAATTTTTGTTATTTTCGGGCAAAATTGCAGAAATTTCACTTACTTATGGGTAATAAGTCAGAATTTTTCCTTATTTTGTTGCAAAAAAGACAGAAATTTCCTTTGTTTTGGGGGAAAAAGACAGAAATTCCACTTATTTAGAGGCAAAAAAGCAGAAATTCCCCTTATTTTGTAGCAAAAATGAAGAAATTTCCCTTTTTTATGGCAAAAAGGTATGCATTCTTCTTATTTTCGGGCAAAAAGGCAAAAATTCCCCGTATTTTGGAGCAAAATTGGAGAAATTCCCTTAATTGTGGGGCAAAAAGGCAGAAATTCCCTTTAGTTAGGGCAAAAAGACAGTAATTCTGCTCATTTTGGGGCAAAACTCAGAAATTCCACTTAATTTGGGGCAAAATTCCTGAAATTTCCCTTATTTTGGGGCAATATTGCAGAAATTTCACTTATTTTGGGGCAAAATTGGAGAAATTTCACTTATTTTGGGGCAAAATTGCAGAAATTTCACTTATTTCAGAGAAAAAAGGCAGAAATTTTCCTTATTTTGGGGCAAAAGAGCAGAAATTCCTAATATTTTGTGGCAAAAATGCAGAAATTCCCTTTATTTTGAGGTAAAAAGACTAAAATTCCTCTGATTTGGGGGCAAAAATGAAGAAATTTCCATTATTTTGGGGAAAAATTGCAGAAATTTTACTTACTTCAGGGTAATAAGTCAGAATTTTTCCTTATTTTGGGGCAAAAAAGACAAAAATTTCATTTGTTTTTGGGCAAAATACAGAAATTCCACTTATTTAGAGGCCAAAATGCAGAAATTCCCCTTAGTTTGGAGCAAAAATGAAGAAATTTTCCTATTTTATGGCAAAAAGGTATGCATTCTTCTTATTTTCGGGCAAAAAGGAAGAAATTCCCCGTAGTTTAAAGCAAAATTGCAGAAATTCCCCTAATTGTGGGGCAAAAAGGCAGAAATTGCCTATATGTTGGTGCAAAAAGACAAAAATTCTCCTTATTTTGGGGCAAAACTCAGAAATTCCACTTATTTTGGGGCAAAATTCCAGAAATTTCCCTTATTTTGGGGCAAAATTGCAGAAATTTCACTTATTTTGGGGCAAAATTGTAGAAATTTCACTTATTTCAGGGAAAAAAAGCAGAAATTTTCTTACTTTGGGGCAAAAATGCAGAAATTACTAATATTTTCTGGCAAAAATTCATAAATTCCCCTTATTTTGAGGTAAAAATGCTGAAATTCCCCTTATTTGGGAAGAAAAAGGCAGAAATTTTTGTTATTTTGGGGCAAAATTGCAGAAATTTCACTTACTTCAGGGTAATAAGTCAGAATTTTTCCTTATTTTGTGGCAAAAAAGACAGAAATTCCCTTTGTTTTGGGGGAAAAAGACAGAAATTCCACTTATTTAGAGGCAAAAAAGCAGAAATTACCCTTATTTTGGAGCAAAAATGAAGAAATTTCCCTTTTTTATGGCAAAAAGGTATGCATTCTTTTTATTTTCGGGCAAAAAGGCAGAAATTCCCCGTATTTTGGAGCAAAATTGGAGAAATTCCCTTAATTGTGGGGCAAAAAGGCAGAAATACCCTTTAGTTAGGGCAAAAAGACAGTAATTCTGCCTATTTTGGGGCAAAACTCAGAAATTCCACTTATTTTGGGTCAAAATTGCTGAAATTTCCCTTATTTTGGGGCAATATTTCAGAAATTTCACTTATTTTGGGACAAAATTGGAGAAATTTCACTTATTTTGGGGCAAAATTGCAGAAATTTCACTTATTTCAGAGAAAAAAGGCAGAAATTTTCCTTATTTTGGGGCAAAAGAGCAAAAATTCCTAATATTTTGTGGCAAAAATGCAGAAATTCCTTTTATTTTGAGGTAAAAAGGCTGAAATTCACCTGATTTGGGGGCAAAAAGGCAGAAATTCCCTGTATTTTGGAGTTAAATTGCAGAAATTTCCCTAATTGTGGGGCAAAAAGGCAGAAATTCTCTATATGTTGGCGAAAAAGACAGAAATTCTCCTTATTTTGGGGCAAAACTCAGAAATTCCATTTATTTTGGGGCAAAATTCTAGAAATTTCGCTTATTTTGGGGCAAAATTGAAGAAATTTCACTTATCTTAAGGCAAGATTGCAGAAATTTTACTTATTTTGGGGCAAAATTTTAGAAATTTCACTTATTTCAAAGAAAAAAGGCAGAAATTTTCCTTATTTTGGGGCAAAAGAGCAGAAATTCCTAATATTTTGTGGCAAAAATGCAGAAATTCCCTTTATTTTGAGGTAAAAAGTCTGAAATTCCCCTGATTTGGGGGCAAAAAGGCAGAGATTTCCCTTATTTTGGGGAAATATTGCAGAAATTTTACTTACTTCATGGTAATAAGTCAGAATTTTTCCTTATTTTGGGGCAAAAAAGACAAAAATTTCATTTGTTTTTGGGGAAAATACAGAAATTCCACTTATTTAGAGGCCAAAATGCAGAAATTCCCCTTAGTTTGGAGCAAAAATGAAAAAATTTTCCTATTTTATGGCAAAAAGTTATGCATTCTTCTTATTTTCGGGAAAAAAGGAAGAAATTCCCCGTATTTTGGAGCAAAATTGCAGAAATTCCCCTAATTTTGGGGCAAAAAGGCAGAAATTGCCTATATGTTGGGGCAAAAAGACAAAAATTCTCCTTATTTTGGGGCAAAACTCAGAAATTCCACTTATTTTGGGGCAAAATTCCAGAAATTTCCCTTATTTTGGGGCAAAATTGCAGAAATTTCACTTATTTTGGGGCAAAATTGTAGAAATTTCACTTATTTCAGGGTAAAAAAGCAGAAATTTTCTTACTTTGGGGCAAAAATGCAGAAATTCCTAATATTTTGTGGCAAAAATGCATAAATTCCCCTTATTTTCAGGGAAAAATGCTGAAATTCCCCTTATTTGGGAAGAAAAAGGCAGAAATTTTTGTTATTTTGCGGCAAAATTGCAGAAATTTCACTTACTTCAGGGTAATAAGTCAGAATTTTTCCTTATTTTGGGGCAAAAAAGACAGAAATTCCCTTTGTTATGGGGGGAGGAAAAGACAGAAATTCTACTTATTTAGAGGTAAAAAAGCAGAAATTCCCCTTATTTTGGAGCAAAAATGAAGAAATATCCCTTTTTTATGGCAAAAAGGTATGCATTCTTCTTATTTTCGGGCAAAAAGGCAGAAATTCCCCGTATTTTGGAGCAAAATTGCAGAAATTCCCTTAATTGTGGGGCAAAAAGGCAGAAATTCCCTTTAGTTGGGGCAAAAACAGTAATTCTCCTTATTTTTGGGCAAAACTCAGAAATTCCACTTATTTTGGGGCAAAATTCCTGAAATTTCCCTTATTTTGGGGCAATATTGCAGAAATTTCACTTATTTTGGGTCAAAATGCAGAAATTTCACTTATTTCAGGGGAAAAAGGCAGAAATTTTCCTTATTTTGGGGCTAAAAGGCAGAAATTCCTAATATTTTGTGGCAAAAATGCAGAAATTCCCCGTATTTTGAGGTAAAAAGGCAAAATTCCCCTTATTTGGGGGCAAAAAGGCAGAAATTTCCCTTATTTTGGGGCAAAATTGCAGAAATTTCACTTACTTCAGGGTAATAAATCAGAATTTTTCCTTATTTTGGGGCAAAAAAGACAGAAATTCCCTTTGTTATGGGGGGAGGAAAAGACAGAAATTCTACTTATTTAGAGGTAAAAAAGCAGAAATTTCCCCTTATTTTGGAGCAAAAATGAAGAAATATCCCTTTTTTATGGCAAAAAGGTATGCATTCTTCTTATTTTCAGGCAAAAAGGCAGAAATTCCCCGTATTTTTGAGCAAAATTGCAGAAATTCACCTAATTGTGGGGCAAAAATGCAGAAATTGCCTATATGTTAGGGCAAAAAGACAAAAATTCTCCTTATTTTGGGGCAAAACTCAGAAATTCTTTTTATTTTGGGGAAAAATTCCAAAAAATTCCCTTATTTTTGGGCAACATTGCAGAAATTTCACTTATGTTGGGGCAAAAGGCAGAAATTCCTAATATTTTGTGGCAAAAATGCAGAAATTCCCCTTATTTTGAGGTAAAAAGGCTGAAATTCCACTTATTTGGGGGCAAAAGTCAGAAATTTCCCTTATTTTTGGGCAAAATTGCAGAAATTTCACTTATGTTGGGGCACAAAGGCAGAAATTCCTAATATTTTGTGGCAAAAAAGCAGAAATTCCCCTTATTTTGAGGTAAAAAGGCTGAAATTCCACTTATTTGGGGGCAAAAGTCAGAAATTTCCCTTATTTTGGGGCAAAATTTCAGAAATTTCACTCATTTCAGGGTAATAAGTCAGAAATTTTCCTTATTTTGGGGCAAAAAGGACAGAATTTTCCTTTTTTTGGGGGGGAAAAAGACAGAAATTCCACTTATTTAGAGGCAAAAAAGCAGAAATTCCCCTTATTTTGGAGCAAAAATGAAGAAATTTCCATTTATTATGGCAAAAAGGTATGCATTCTTCTTATTTTCAGGCAAAACGGCAGAAATTCTCCGTATTTTGCAGCAAAATTGAAGAGATTTCTCTAATTGTGGGGCAAAAATGCAGAAATTCTATATATGTTGGAGCAAAAAGACAGAAATTCTTTTTATTTTCGGGCAAAACTCAGAAATTCCACTTATTTTGGGGCAAAATTTCAGAAATTTCCCTTATTTTGGGGCAAAATTGCAGAAATTTCATTATTTTGGGGCAAAATTGCAGAAATTTCACTTATTTCAAGGAAAAAATGCAGAATTTTTTTTTATTTTGGTACAAAAAGGCAGAAATTCCTAATATTTTGTGGCAAAAATGCAGAAATTCCCCTTATTTTGAGGTAAAAAGGCTGAAATTCCCCTTATTTGGGGGCAAAAAGGCAAAAATTTCCTTTATTTTGGGGAAAAATTGCATAAATTTCACTTATTTCAGGGTAATAATTCAGAAATTTTTCTTATTTTTGGGCAAAAAAGACAGGAATTCCCTTTGTTTTGGGGCAAAAAGACAGAAATTCCACTTATTTAGAGGCAAAAAAGCAGAAATTCCCCTTATTTTGGAGCAAAAATGAAGAAATTTCCCTTTTTTATGGCAAAAAGGTATGCATTCTTTTTATTTTCGGGCAAAAAGGAAGAAATTTCCCATATTTTGGAGCAAAATTGCAGAAATTCCCCTAATTGTGGGGTAAAAAGGCAGAAATTCTCTATATGTTTGGGCAAAAAGTCAGAAATTCTCATTGTTTTGGGGCAAAACTCAGAAATTCCAATTATTTTGGGGCAAAATTCCAGAAATTTCCCTTATTTTGGGGCAAAATTGCAGAAATTTCACTTATTTTGGGGCAAAATAGCAGAAATTTCACTTATTTCAAGAAAAAAAAGCAGAAATTTTCTTATTTTGGGGGAAAAAGGCAGAAATTCCTAATATTTTGTCGCAATAATGCAGAAATTCCCCTTATTTTGAGATAAAAAGGCTGAAATTCCCTTTATTTGGGGGCAAAAAGGAAGAAATTTCACTTATTTTGGGGCAAAATTGCAGAAATTTCACTTATTTCAGGGTAATAAGTCTTAAATTTTCCTTATTTTGGGGCAAAATAGACAGGATTTCCTTTGGTTTTGGGGGAAAAAGACAGAAATTCCACTTATTTAGAGGCAAGAAAGCAGAAATTCCCCATATTTTGGAGCAAAAATGAATAAATTTCTCTTTTTTATTGCAAAAAGGTATGCATTCTTCTTATTTTCGGGAAAAAAGGCAGAAAATCCCCGTATTTTGGAGCAAAATTGCAGAAATTCCCCTAATTGTGGGGCAAAAAGGCAGAAATTGCCTATATGTTGGGGCAAAAAGACAGAAATTCTCCTTATTTTGGGGCAAAACTCAAAAATTCCACTTATTTTGGGGAAAAATTCCAGAAATTTCCCTTATTTTGGGGCAAAATTGCAGAAATTTCACTTATTTTGGGGCAAAATTTCAAAAATTTCACTTATTTCAGGAAAAAAAGGCAGAAATTTTTCTTATTTTGGGAAAAAGGCAGAAATTTTTAATATTTTGTGGCAAAAAAGCAGAAATTCCCCTTATTTTGAGGTAAAAAGCTGAAATTCCCTTTATTTGTGTGCAAAAAGGCTGAAATGTCCCATATTTTGGGGCAAAATTGCAGAAATTTAACTTACTTCAGAATAATAAGTCAGAATTTTTTCTTATTTTGGGGCAAAAAAGACAAAAATTCTCTTTGTTTTGGGGGAAAAAGACAAAAATTCCACTTATTTAGAGGCAAAAAAGCAGAAATTCTTCTTATTTCGGAGCAAAAATGAAGAAATTTCCCTTTTCTATGGCAAAAGGTATGCATTCTTCTTATTTTCCGGCAAAAAGGCAGAAATTCCCCGTATTTTGGAGCAAAATTGCAGAAATTTCCCTAAATGTGGGGCAAAAAGGCAGAAATTGCCTATATGTTGGGGCAAAAAGACAGAAATTCTCCTTATTTTGGGGCAAAATTTTAGAAATTTCTCTTATTTTGGGGCAAAATTGCAGAAATTTCACTTATTTTGGGCAAAATTCCAAAAATTTCACTTATTTCAGAGAAAAAAGGCAGAAATTTTTCTTATTTTGGGGCAAAAAGGCAGAAATTTTTAATATTTTGTGGCAAAAATGCAGAAATTCCTCTTATTTTGAGGTAAAAAGGCTGAAATTCCCCTTATTTGCGGGCAAAAAGGCAGAAATTTCCTATATTTTGGGGCAAAATTGCAAAAATTTCAATTACTTCAGGGTAATAAGTCAGAATTTTTTCTTATTTTGGGGCAAAAAAGACAGAAATTCACTTTGTTTTGAAGGAAAAAGACAGAAATTCCACTTATTTAGAGGCAAAAAAGCAGAAATTCCCCTTATTTTGGAGCAAAAATGTAGAAATTTCCCTTTTCTATGGCAAAAAGTTATGCATTCTTCTTATTTTCTGGCAAAAAGGCAGAAATTCCCCATATTTTGGAGCAAAATTGCAGAAATTCCCCTAATTGTGGGGCAAAAAGGCAGAAATTGCCTATATGTTGGGGCAAAAATACAGAAATTCTCCTTATTTTGGGGCAAAACTCAGAAATTCCACTTATTTTGGGGCAAAATTCCAGCAATTTCCCTTATTTTGGGGCAAAATTGCATAAATTTTTCTTATGTTGAAGCAAAATTGCAGAAATTTCACTTATTTTGGGGTAAAATTGCAGAAATTTCACTTATTTTGGGGCAAAATTGCAAATTTCACTTATTTCAGAGAAAAAAAACAGAAATTTTTCTAATTTTTGGGGCAAAAAGGCAGAAATTCTTAATACTTTGTGGCAAAAATGTAGAAATTCCCCTTATTTTGAGGTAAAAAGGCTGAAATTCCCCTTATTTGGGGGAAAAAAGGCAGAAATTTCGCTTATTTAGGGGCAAAATTGCAGAATTTTCACTTACTTCAGGGTAATAAGTCAGAGATCTTTTTATTTTGGGGCCAAAAAGACAGAAATTCCCTTTGTTTTGGGGGAAAAAGACAGAAATTCC
This sequence comes from Micromys minutus, assembly GCF_963924665.1. Classification (NCBI taxonomy): domain Eukaryota; kingdom Metazoa; phylum Chordata; class Mammalia; order Rodentia; family Muridae; genus Micromys; species Micromys minutus. The sequence continues at coordinate 4,744,501 of NW_027667252.1, read as the reverse complement.
ACTTATTTAGAGGTAAAAAGCAGAAATTCCCCTTTTTTGGAACAAAAATGAAGAAATTTCCATTTTTTATGGCAAAAAGTATGCATACTTCTTATTTTCGGGCAAAAAGGCAGAAACTCCTCGTATTTAGGAGCAAAATTGCAGAAATTCCCCTAAATATGGGGCAAAAAGGCAAAAATTCCCTATATGTTAGGGCAAAAAGACAGAAATTCTCTTTATTTTGGGGCAAAATTGCAGAAATTTCACTTATTTTGGGGCAAAAGTGAAGAAATTTCACTTATTTCAGGATAAAAATGCAGAAATTTTCCTTATTTTGGGGCAAAAAGCAGAAATTCCTAATATTTTGTGGCAAAAATGCAGAAATTCTCCTTATTTTGAGGTAAAAAGCCTGAAATTCCCCTTATTTGGGGGCAAAAAGGCGGAAATTTCCCATACTTTGGGGCAAAATTGCAGACATTTCACTTACTTCAGGGTAATAAGTCAGAATTTTTCCTTATTTTGGGGCAAAAATACAGGAATTCCCTTTGTTTTGGAGGAAAAAGACAGAAATTCCACTTATTTAGAGGCAAAAAAGCAGAAATTCCCCTTATTTCGGAGCAAAAATGAAGAAATTTCCCTTTTCTATGGCAAAAGGTATGCATTCTTCTTATTTTCCGGCAAAATGGCAGAAATTCACCATATTTTGGAGCAAAATTGCAGAAATTTCCCTATTTGTGGGGCAAAAAGGCAGAAATTCCATATATGTTAGGGCAAAAAGACAGAAATTCTCCTTATTTTGGGGCAAAACTCAGAAATTCCACTTATTTTGGGGCAAAATTTTAGAAATTTCTTTTATTTTGGGGCAAAATTGCAGAAATTTCACTTATTTTGGGCAAAATTCCAAAAATTTCACTTATTTCAGGGAAAAAAGGCAGAAATTTTTTTTATTTTGGGGCAAAAAGAGAAAAATTCCACTTATTTAGAGGCAAAAAAGCAGAAATTCCCCTTATTTTGGAGCAAAAATGAAGAAATTTCCCTTTTCTATGGCAAAAATTTATGCATTCTTCTTATTTTCGGGCAAAAAGACAGAAATTCCCCGTATTTTGGAGCAAAATTGCCGAAATTCCCCTAATTGTGGGGCAAAAAGGCAGAAATTGCCTATATGTTGGGGCAAAAAGACAGAAATTCTTCTTATTTTGGGGCAAAACTCAGAAATTCCACTTATTTTGGGGCAAAATTCCAGAAATTTCCCTTATTTTGGGGCAAAATTGCATTAATTTTTCTAATTTTGGGGCAAAATTGCAGAAATTTCACTTATTTTTGGGCAAAATTGCAGAAATTTCACTTATTTTGGGGCAAAATTGCAAATTTCACTTATTTCAGAAAAAAAAGGCAGAAATTTTTCTAATTTTTGGGCCAAAAAAGCAGAAATTCTTAATATTTTGTGGCAAAAATGTAGAAATTCCCCTTATTTTGAGGTAAACAGGCTGAAATTCCCCTTATTTGGGGGCAAAAATGCAGAAATTTCGCTTATTTAGGGGCAAAATTGCAGAATTTTCACTAACTTCAGGGTAATAAGTCAGAGATTTTTTTTATTTGGGGCCAAAAAGACAGAAATTCCCTTTGTTTTGGGGGAAAAAGACAGAAATTCCACTTATTTAGAGGTAAAAAAGCAGAATTTCCCCTTATTTTGGAGCAAAAATGAAGAAATTTCCCTTTTTAATGGCAAAAAGGTATGCATACTTTTTATTTTCAGGCAAAAAGGCAGAAACTCCTCGTATTTTGGAGCAAAATTGCAGAAATTCCCCTAATTATGGGGCAAAAAATCAGAAATTCCCTATATGTTAGGGCAAAAAGACAGAAATGCTCTTTATTTTAGGGCAAAACTCAGAAATTCCACTTATTTTGGGGCAAAATTCCAGAAATTTCCTTTATTTTGGGGCAAAATTGCAGAAATTTCACTTATTTTGGGGCAAAAGTGCAGAAATTTCACTTATTTCAGGATAAAAAGGCAGAAATCTTCCTTATTTTGGGGCAAAAAGCAGAAATTCCTAATAATTTGTGGCAAAAATGCAGAAATTCCCCTTATTTTGAGGTAAAAAGCCTGAAATTTCCCTTATTTGGGTGGCAAAAAGGCAGAAATTTCACATATTTTGGGGCAAAATTGCAGACATTTCACTTACTTTAGGGTAATAAGTCAGAATTTTTTCTTATTTTGGGTCAAAAAAGACAGAAATTCCCTTTATTTTGGGGAAAAAAGACAGAAATTCCACTATTTAGAGGCAAAAAAGCAGAAATTCCCCTTATTTTTGAGCATAAATCAAGAAATTTCCATTTTTTTATGGCAAAAAGGTATGCATTCTTCTTATTTTCTGGCAAAAAAGAAGAAATTCCTTGTATTTTGGAGCGAAATTGCAGAAATTCCCCTAATTGTGGAGCAAAAAGGCAGAAATTGCCTATATGTTGGGGCAAAAAGACAGAAATTCTCCTTATTTTGGGGCAAAACTCAGAAATTCCACTTATTTTGGGGCAAAATTCCAGAAATTTCCCTTATTTTGGGGCAAAATTGGAGAAATTTCACTTATTTTGGGGCAAAATTGCAGAAATTTCACTTATTTCAGGGAAGAAAGGCAGAAATTTTCCTAATTTTGGGGCAAAAAGGCAGAAATTCCTAATATTTTGTGGCAAAAATGCAGAAATCCCCCTTATTTTGAGGTAAAAAGGCTGAAATTCCCCTTATTTGGGGGAAAAAGGCAGAAATTTCCCTTATTTTGGGGCAAAATTGCAGAAATTTTATTTACTTCAGGGTAATAAGTCAGAATTTTTCCTTATTTTGGGGCAAAAAAGACAGGAATTCCCTTTGTTTTGGAGGAAAAAGACAGAAATTCCACTTATTTAAAGGCAAAAAAGCAGAAATTCCCCTTAATTTGTAGCAAAAAATAAGAAATTTCCATATTTAATGGCAAAAAGGTATGCATTCTTCTTATTTTCAGGCAAAAAGGGAGAAATTCCCTGTATTTTTTAGCTAAATTGCAGAAATTTCCCTAATTGTGGGGCAAAAAGGCAGAAATTCCCTATATGTTAGGGCAAAAAGGAAGAAAATCTCTTTATTTTGGGGCAAAACTCTGAAATTCCAATTAGTTTGGGGCAAAATTCCAGAAATTTCCCTTATTTTGGGGCAAAATTGCATAATTTTTTTTTATTTTGGGGCAAAATTGCAGAAATTTCACTTATTTTCTTGCAAAATTGCAGAAATTTCACTTATTTCAAGGAAAAAAGGCAGAAATTTTCCTTATTTTAGGGCAAAAATGCAGAAATTCCTAATATTTTGTGGAAAAAATGCAGAAATTCCCATTATTTTGATGGAAAAAACCTAAATTCCCCTTATTTGGGGGCAAAAGGCAGAAATTTTTCATATTTTGGGGCAAAATTGCAGAAATTTCACTTACTTCAGGGTAATAAGTCAGAATTTTTCCTTATTTTGGGGCAAAAAATACAGAAATTCCCTTTGTTTTTGGGGAAAAAGACAGAAATTCCACTTCTTTAGAGGCAAAAAAGCAGAAATTCCCCTTATTATGGAGCAAAAATGAAGAAATTTCCCTTTTTTATGGCAAAAAGATATGCATTCTTCTTATTTTCGGGCAAAAAGGCAGAAATTCCCCGTATTTTGGAGCTAAATTGCAGAAATTCCCCTAATGGTGGGGCAAAAAGGCAGAAATTCCCTATATGTTGGGGCAAAAAGACAGAAATTCTCTTTATTTTGGGGCAAAACTCAGAAATTCCACTTATTTTGGGGCAAAATTCCAGAAATTTCCCTTCTTTTGGGGCAAAATTGGAGAAATTTCACTTATTTTGGGGCAAAATTGCAGAAATTTGACTTATTTCAGGGAAAAAAAGCAGAAATTTTCTTATTTTGTAGCAAAAATGCAGTAATTCCTAATATTTTGTGGCAAAAATGCAAAAATTCCCCTTATTTTGAGGTAAAAAGGCTGAAATTCTTCTTATTTGGGGGCAAAAAGGCAGAAATTTCCCTTCTTTTGGGGCAAAATTGCAGATATTCCCCTAATTGTGGGGCAAAAAGTCAGAAATTCTCTATATGTAGGGGGCAAAAATACAGAAATTCTTATTTTGGGGCAAAACTCAGAAATTCCACTTAATTTGGGGCAAAACTCCCGAAATTTCCTTTATTTTGGGGCAAAATTGCAGAAATTTCCCTTATTTTGGGGCAAAATTGGAGAAATTTCACTTATTTTGGGGCAAAATTGCAGAAATTTTACTTATTTCAAGGAAAAAAGGCAGAAATTTTTCTTATTTTGGGGCAAAAAAGAAAGGAATTCCTTTTGTTTTGAGGGAAAAAGACAGAAATTCCACTTATTTAGAGGCAAAAAAGCAGAATTTCCCCTTATTTTGGAGCAAAAATGAAGAAATTTCCCTTTTTTATGGCAAAAAGTTATGCATTTTTCTTATTCTCGGGCAAAAAGGCAGAAATTCCTCGTATTTTGGAGCAAAATTGCAGAAATCCCCTAATTGTGGGGCAAAAAGGCAAAAATTCCCTATATGTTGGGGCAAAAAAACAGAAATTCTTCTTATTTTGGGGCAAAACTCAGAAATTCTACTTATTTTGGGGCAAAATTTCAGAAATTTCCCTTATTTTGGGGCAAAATTGCAGAAATTACCCTTATTTTGGGGCAAAATTCCAGCAATTTCCCTTCTTTTGGGGCAAAATTGCAGAAATTTCACTTATTTTGGGGCAAAATTGCAGAAATTTGACTTATTTCAGGGAAAAAAAGCAGAAATTTTCTTATTTTGTAGCAAAAATGCAGTAATTCCTAATATTTTGTGGCAAAAATGCAAAAATTCCCCTTATTTTGAGGTAAAAAGGCTGAAATTCTTCTTATTTGTGGGCAAAAAGGCAGAAATTTCCCTTCTTTTGGGGCAAAATTGCAGAAATTCCCCTAATTGTGGGGCAAAAAGGCAGAAATTCTCTATATGTAGGGGGCAAAAATACAGAAATTCTTATTTTGGGGCAAAACTCAGAAATTCCACTTATTTTGGGGCAAAACTCCCGAAATTTCCTTTATTTTGAGGCAAAATTGCAGAAATTTCCCTTATTTTGGGGCAAAATTGGAGAAATTTCACTTATTATGGGGCAAAATTGCAGAAATTTTACTTATTTCAAGGAAAAAAGGCAGAAATTTTTCTTATTTTGGGTCAAAAAAGAAAGGAATTCCTTTTGTTTTGAGGGGAAAAGACAGAAATTCCACTTATTTAGAGGCAAAAAAGCAGAATTTCCCCTTATTTTGGAGCAAAAATGAAGAAATTTCCCTTTTTTATGGCAAAAAGTTATGCATTTTTCTTATTTTCGGGCAAAAAGGCAGAAATTCCCCGTATTTTGGAGCAAAATTGCAGAAATTCCCCTAATTGTGGGGCAAAAAGGACAAAATTCCCTATATGTTGGGGCAAAAAAACAGAAATTCTTCTTATTTTGGGGCAAAACTCAGAAATTCTACTTATTTTGGGGCAAAATTTCAGAAATTTCCCTTATTTTGGGGCAAAATTGCAGAAATTACCCTAATTTTGGGGCAAAATTCCAGCAATTTCCCTTCTTTTGGGGCAAAATTGCAGAAATTTCACTTATTTTGGGGCAAAATTGCAGAAATTTGACTTAATCAGAGAAAAAATGCAGAAATTTTGTTATTTTGGGGCAAAAGGCAGTAATTCCTAATCTTTTGTGGCAAAAATGCAGAAATTTTTATTATTTTGAGGTAAAAAGGCTGAAATTCCCCTTATTTGGGGGCAAAAAGGCAGAAATTTCGCTTATTTAGGGGCAAAATTGCAGAAATTTCACTTACTTCAGGGTAATAAGTCAGAATTTTTCCTTATTTTGGGGCAAAAAAGACAGGAATTCCCTTTGTTTTAGAGGAAAAAGACAGAAATTCCACTTATTTAGAGGCAAAAAAGCAGAAATTCCCTTTATTTCGGAGCACAAATGAAGAAATTTCCCTTTTCTATGGCAAACGGTATGCATTCTTCTTATTTTCCGGCAAAAAGGCAGAAATTCCCCGTATTTTGGAGCAAAATTGCAGAAATTTCCCTAATTGTGGGGCAAAAAGGCAGAAATTGCCTATATGTTGGGGCAAAAAGACAGAAATTCTCCTTATTTTAGGGCAAAACTCAGAAATTCCACTTATTTTGGGGCAAAATTTTAGAAATTTCTCTTATTTTGGGGCAAAATTGCAGGAATTTCACTTATTTTGGGCAAAATTCCAAAAATTTCACTTATTTCAGGGAAAAAAGGCAGAAATTTTTTTTATTTTGGGGCAAAAATTCAGAAATTTTTAATATTTTGTAATAAAAATGCAGAAATTCCCCTTATTTTGAGGTAAAAAGGCTGAAATTCCCCTTATTTGGGGGCAAAAAGGCAGAAATTTCCTATATTTTGGGGCAAAATTGCAGAAATTTCAATTACTTCAGGGTAATAAGTCAGAATTTTTTCTTATTTTGGGGCAAAAAAAAAGAAATTCACTTTGTTTTGAAGGAAAAACACAGAAATTCCACTTATTTAGAGGCAAAAAAGCAGAAATTCCCCTTATTTTGGAGCAAAAATGAAGAAATTTCGCTTTTCTATGGCAAAAAGGTATGCATTCTTCTTATTTTCGGGCAAAAAGGCAGAAATTCTCCGTATTTTGGAGCAAAATTGCAGAAATTCCCCTAATTGTGGGGCAAAAAGGCAGAAATTGCCTATATATTTGGGCAAAAAGTCAGAAATTCTCCTTACTTGTGGGCAAAACTTAGAAATTCCACTTATTTTGGGGCAAAATTCCAGAAATTTCCCTTATTTTGGGGCAAAATTGCATAAATTTTTCTTATTTTGGGGCAAAATTGCAGAAATTTCACTTATTTTGGGGAAAAATTGCAGAAATTTCACTTATTTTGGGGCAAAATTGCAAATTTCACTTATTTCAGGGAAAAAAGGCAGAAATTTTTCTAATTTTTTGGGCAAAATGGGAGAAATTCTTAATATTTTGTGGCAAAAGTGTAGAAATTCCCCTTATTTTGAGGTAAAAATGCTGAAATTCCCCTTATTTGGGGGCAAAAAGGCAGAAATTTCGCTTATTTTGGGGCAAAATTGCAGAATTTTCACTCACTTCAGGGTAATAAGTCAGAGATTTTTTTATTTTGGGGCCAAAAAGACAGAAATTCCCTTTGTTTTGGGGGAAAAAGACAGAAATTCCACTAATTTAGAGGCAAAAAAGCAGAAATTCCCCTTTTTTGAAGCAAAAATGAAGAAATTTTTCTTTTTTATGGCAAAAAGGTATGAATACTTCTTATTTTCGGGAAAAAAGGCAGAAACTCCTCGTATTTTGGAGCAAAATTGCAGAAATTCCCCTAAATATGGGGCAAAAAGGCAGAAATTCCCTATATGTTAGGGCAAAAAGACAGAAATTCTCCTTATTTTGGGGCAAAACTCAGAAATTCCACTTATTTCGTGGCAAAATTTTAGAAATTTCTCTTATTTTGGGGCAAAATTGCAGGAATTTCACTTATTTTGGGCAAAATTCCAAAAATTTCACTTATTTCAGGGAAAAAAGGCAGAAATTTTTTTTATTTTGGGGCAAAAATTCAGAAATTTTTAATATTTTGTGTCAAAAATGCAGAAATTCCCCTTATTTTGAGGTAAAAAGGCTGAAATTCCCCTTATTTGGGGGCAAAAAGGCAGAAATTTCCTATATTTTGGGGCAAAATTGCAGAAATTTCAATTACTTCAGGGTAATAAGTCAGAATTTTTTCTTATTTTGGGGCAAAAAAAAAGAAATTAACTTTGTTTTGAAGGAAAAACACAGAAATTCCACTTATTTAGAGGCAAAGAAGCAGAAATTCCCCTTATTTTGGAGCAAAAATGAAGAAATTTCGCTTTTCTATGGCAAAAAGTTATGCATTCTTCTTATTTTCGGGCAAAAAGGCAGAAATTCTCCGTATTTTGGAGCAAAATTGCAGAAATTCCCCTAATTGTGGGGCAAAAAGGCAGAAATTGCCTATATGTTTGGGCAAAAAGTCAGAAATTCTCCTTACTTGTGGGCAAAACTTAGAAATTCCACTTATTTTGGGGCAAAATTCCAGAAATTTCCCTTATTTTGGGGCAAAATTGCATAAATTTTTCTTATTTTGGGGCAAAATTGCAGAAATTTCACTTATTTTGGGGAAAAATTGCAGAAATTTCACTTATTTTGGGGCAAAATTGCAAATTTCACTTATTTCAGGGAAAAAAGGCAGAAATTTTTCTAATTTTTTGGGCAAAATGGGAGAAATTCTTAATATTTTGTGGCAAAAGTGTAGAAATTCCCCTTATTTTGAGGTAAAAATGCTGAAATTCCCCTTATTTGGGGGCAAAAAGGCAGAAATTTCGCTTATTTTGGGGCAAAATTGCAGAATTTTCACTCACTTCAGGGTAATAAGTCAGAGATTTTTTTATTTTGGGGCCAAAAAGACAGAAATTCCCTTTGTTTTGGGGGAAAAAGACAGAAATTCCACTAATTTAGAGGCAAAAAAGCAGAAATTCCCCTTTTTTGAAGCAAAAATGAAGAAATTTTTCTTTTTTATGGCAAAAAGGTATGAATACTTCTTATTTTCGGGAAAAAAGGCAGAAACTCCTCGTATTTTGGAGCAAAATTGCAGAAATTCCCCTAAATATGGGGCAAAAAGGCAGAAATTCCCTATATGTTAGGGCAAAAAGACAGAAATTCTCTTTATTTTGGGGCAAAACTCAGAAATTCTACTTATTTTGGGGCAAAAAATTCAGAAATTTCCTTTATTTTGGGGCAAAATTGCAGAAATTATACTTATTATGGGGCAAAAGTGCAGAAATTTCACTTATTTCAGGATAAAAAGGCAGAAATTTTCCTTATTTAGGGGCAAAAAGCAGAAATTCCTAATATTTTGTGGCAAAAATGCAGAAATTCCCCTTATTTTGAGGTAAAAAGCCTGAAATTCCCCTTATTTGGGGGCAAAAAGGCAGAAATTTCCCATATTTTGGGGCAAAATTGCAGACATTTCACTTACTTCAGGGTAATAAGTCAGAATTTTTTCTTATTTTGGGTCAAAAAATACAGAAATTCCGTTTGTTTTGGGGAAAAAAGACAGAAATTCCACTTATTTAGAGGCAAAAAAGCAGAAATTCCCCTTATTTTTGAGCATAAATCAAGAAATTTCCATTTTTTATGGCAAAACGGTATGCATTCTTCTTATTTTCGGACAAAAAGGCAAAAATTCACGGTATTTTGGAGCAAAATTGCAGAAATTTGCCTAATTGTGGGGCAAAAAGGCAGAAATTGCCTATATGTTGGGGCAAAAAGACAGAAATTCTCCTTATTTTGGGGCAAAACTTAGAAATGCCACTTATTTTGGGGCAAAATTCCAGAAATTTCCCTTATTTTGGGGCAAAATTGGAGAAATTTCACTTATTTTGGGGCAAAATTGCAGAAATTTCACTTATTTCAGGAAAAAAAGGCAGTTTTCTTATTTTGAAGCAAAAAGTCAGAAATTCCTAATATTTTGTTGCAAAAATGCAGAAATTCCCCTTATTTTGAGGTAAAAAGGCTGAAATTCCCCTTATTTGGGGGAAAAAGGCAGAAATTTCCCTTATTTTGGGGCAAAATTGCAGAAATTTCACTTACTTCAGGGTAATAAGTCAGAATTTTTTTTTATTTTGGGGCAAAAAAGACAGGAATTCCCTTTGTTTTGGAGGAAAAAGACAGAAATTCCACTTATTTAGAGGCAAAAAAGCAGAAATTCCCCTAATTTGTAGCAATAATTAAAAAATTTCCCTATTTTATGGCAAAAAGGTATGCATTCTTCTTATTTTCAGGCAAAAAGGCATAAATTTTCCGTATTTTTGAGATAAATTGCAGAAATTTCCCTAATTGTGTGGCAAAAAGGCAGAAATTCCCTATATATTAGGGCAAAAAGACATAAAATCTCCTTATTTTGGGGCAAAACTATGAAATTCCACTTAGTTTGGGGCAAAATTCCAGAAATTTCCCTTATTTTGGGGCAAAATTGCAGAAATTTTCCTTATTTTGGGTCAAAATTGCAGAAATTTCACTTATTTTGTGGCAAAATTGCTGAAATTTAACTTATTTCAAAAAAAAAGGCAGAAATTTTCCTTATTTTAGGGCAAAAATTCAAAAATTCCTAATATTTTGTGGCAAAAATGCAAAAATTCCCCTTATTTTGAGGTAAAAAGGCTGAAATTCTTCTTATTTGGGGGCAAAAAGACAGAAATTTCCCTTAATTTGGGGCAAAATTGCAGAATTTCCCCTAATTGTGGGGCAAAAAGGCAGAAATTCTCTATATGTTGGGGGCAAAAATACAGAAATTCTTCTTATTTTGGGGCAAAACTCAGAAATTCCACTTATTTTGGGGCAAAACTCCCGAAATTTCCTTTATTTTGGGGCAAAATTGCAGAAATTTCCCTTATTTTGGGGCAAAATTGGAGAAATTTCACTTATTTTGCGGCAAAATTGCAGAAATTTTACTTATTTCAGGGAAAAAAGGCAGAAATTTTCTTTATTTTGGGGCAAAAAAAAAAAGGAATTCCTTTTGTTTTGGGGGAAAAAGACAGAAATTCCACTTATTTAGAGGCAAAAAAGCAGAAATTCCCCTTATTTTGGAGCAAAAATGAAGAAATTTCCCTTTTTTATGGCCAAAAGTTATGCATTCTTCTTATTTTCGGGCAAAAAGGCAGAAATTCCCCGTATCTTGGAGCCAAATTGCAGAAAATCCCCTAATTGTGGGGCAAAAAGGCAGAAATTGCCTATATGTTGGGGCAAAAAGACAAAAATTCTCCTTATTTGTGGGCAAAACTCAGAAATTCCACTTATTTTGGGGCAAAATTCCAGAAATTTCCCTTATTTTGGGGCAAAATTGCATAAATTTTTCTTATTTTGGGGCAAAATTGCAGAAATTTCACTTATTCTGGGGCAAAATTGCAGAAATTTCACTTATTTTGGGGTAAAAATGCAAATTTCACTTATTTCAGGGAAAAAAGGCAGAAATTTTTCTAATTTTTGGGGCAAAAAGGCAGAAATTCTTAATATTTTGTGGCAAAAATGTAGAAATTCCCCTTATTTTGAGGTAAAAATGCTGAAATTCCCCTTATTTGGGAGCAAAAAGGCAGATATTTCCTATATTTTGGGGCAAAATTGCAGAAATTTTAATTACTTCAGGGTAATAAGTCAGAACTTTTCCTTATTTTGGGGCAAAAAATACAGGAATTCCTTTGTTTTGGAGGAAAATGACAGAAATTCCACTTATTTAGAGGCAAAAAAGCAGAAATTCCCCTTATTTTGTAGCAAAAATTAAAAAATTTCCCTATTTTATGGCAAAAAGGTATGCATTCTTCTTATTTTCAGGCAAAAAGGCAGAAATTCCCCGTATTTTTGAGCTAAATTGCAGAAATTTCCCTAATTGTGTGGCAAAAAGGCAGAAATTCCCTATATGTTAGGGCAAAAAGACAGAAAATCTCCTTATTTTGGGGCAAAACTCTGAAATTCCACTTAGTTTGGGGCAAAATTCCAGAAATTTCCCTTATTTTTGGGGCAAAATTGCAGAAATTTTCCTAATTTTGGGGCAAAATTGCAGAAATTTCACTTATTTTGTGGCAAAATTGCAGAAATTTAACTTATTTCAGGGAAAAAAGGCAGAAATTTTCCTTATTTTAGGGCAAAAATGCAAAAATTCCTAATAGTTTGTGGCAAAAATGCAAAAATTCCCCTTATTTTGAGGTAAAAAGGCTGAAATTCTTCTTATTTGGGGGCAAAAAGACAGAAATTTCCATTATTTTGGGGCAAAATTGAAGAAATTCCCTTAATTGTGGGGCAAAAAGGCAGAAATTCTCTATATGTTGGGGGCAAAAATACAGAAATTCTTCTTATTTTGGGGCAAAACTCAGAAATTCCACTTATTTTGGGGCAAAACTCCCGAAATTTCCTATATTTTGGGTCAAAATTGCAGAAATTTCCCTTATTTTGGGGCAAAATTGGAGAAATTTCACTTATTTTGGGGCAAAATTGCAGAAATTTTACTTATTTCAGGGAAAAAAGGCAGAAATTTTCTTTATTTTGGGGCAAGAAAAAAAAAGGAATTCCTTTTGTTTTGGGGGAAAAAGACAGAAATTCCACTTATTTAGAGGCAAAAAAGCAGAAATTCCCCTTATTTTGGAGCAAAAATGAAGAAATTTCCCTTTTTTATGGCAAAAAGTTATGCATTCTTCTTATTTTCGGGCAAAAAGGCAGAAATTCCCCGTATTTTGGAGCAAAATTTCAGAAATTCCCCTAATTGTGGGGCAAAAAGGCAAAAATTCCCTATATGTTGGGGCAAAAAAACAGAAATTTTCTTTATTTTGGGGCAAAACTCAGAAATTCCACTTATTTTGGGGCAAAATTCCAGAAATTTCCCTTACTTTGGGGCAAAATTGCAACAATTTCACTTATTTTGGGCAAAATTGCAGAAATTTCACTTATTTCAGGGAATAAAAGCAGAAATTTTTTTATTTTGGGGCAAAAAGGCAGAAATTCCTAATATTTTGAGGCAAAAATTCAGAAATTCCCCTTATTTTGAGGTAAAAAGGATGAAATTTCCCTTATTGGGGGGAAAAAACAGAGATTTCCCTTATTTTGGGGCAAAATTGCAGAAATTTCACTTATTTTAGGGTAATAAGACAGAAAATTTCCTTATGTTGGGGCAAAAAATACAGAAATTCCCTTTGTTTTGGGGGAAAAAGACAGAAATTCCACTTATTTAGAGGCAAAAAAGCAGAAATTCCTTTTATTTTGGAGCAAAAATGAAGAAATTTCCCTTTTTTATGGCAAAAAGGTATGCATTCTTCTTATTTTCTGGCAAAAGGCAGAAATTCTCCGTATTTTGGAGCAAAATTGCAGAAATTCCCCTAATTGTGGGGCAAAAAGGCAAAAATTCCCTATATGTTGGGGCAAAAAAACAGAAATTCTCCTTATTTTGGGGCAAAACTCAGAAATTCCACTTATTTTGGGGCAAAATTCCAGAAATTTCCCTTACTTTGGGGCAAAATTGCAAAAATTTCAATTATTTTGGGCAAAATTGCAGAAATTTCACTTATTCAGGGTTAAAAGCAGAAATTTTCTTATTTTGGGGCAAAAAGGCAGAAATTCCTAATATTTTGTGGCAAAAATGCAAAAATTCCCCTTATTTTGAGGTAAAAAGGCTGAAATTTCCCTTATTTGGGGGAAAAAAACAGAGATTTCCCTTATTTTGGGGCAAAATTGTAGAATTTTCACTTATTTTAGGGTAATAAGTCAGAAAATTTCCTTATGTTGGGGCAAAAAATGCAGAAATTCCCTTTGTTTTGGGGGGAAAAGACAGAAATTCCACATATTAAGAGGCAAAAAAGCAGAAATTCCTTTTATTTTGGAGCAAAAATGAAGAAATTTCCTTTTTTATGGCAAAAAGGTATGCATTCTTCTTATTATCTGGCAAAAAGGCAGAAATTCCCTGTATTTTGGAGCAAAATTGCAGAAATTCCCCTAATTGTGGGGCAAAAAGGCAGAAATTCCCTATATGTTAGGGCAAAAATACAGAAATTCTCCTTATTTTGGGGCAAACTCAGAAATTCCACTTATTTTGGGGAAAAATTTCAGAAATTTCCCTTATTTTGGGGCAAAATTGCTGAAATTACCCTTATTTTGGGGCACAATTCCAGCAATTTCCCTTCTTTTGGGGCAAAATTGCAGAAATTTTACTTATTTTGGGGCAAAATTGCAGAAATTTGACTTAATCAGAGAAAAAATGCAGAAATTTTCTTATTTTGGGGCAAAAAGGCAGTAATTCCTAATCTTTTGTGGCAAAAATGCAGAAATTCCCATTATTTTTAGGTAAAAAGGCTGAAATTCCCCTTATTTGGGGGCAAAAAAGCCGAAATTTTCATTATTTGGGGGCAAAATTGCAGAAATTCCCTTAATTGTGAGGCAAAAAGGCAGAAATTCTCTATATGTTGGGGCAAAAAGACCGAAATTCTCCTTATTTTGGGGCAAAACTAAGAAATTCCACTTATTTTGAGGCAAAATTCCAGAAATTTCCCTTATTTTGGGGCAAAATTGGAGAAATATCACTTATTTTAGGGCAAAATTGCAGAAATTTCACTTATTTCAGAAAAAAAAGGCAGAAATTTTTTTTTATATTGGGGCAAAAAAGCCAGGAATTTTCTATGTTTTGGGGGAAAAATACAGAAATTCTACTTATTTAGAGGCAAAAAAGCAGAAATTCCCCTTATTTTGGAGCAAAAATGAAGAAATTTCCCTTTTTTATGGCAAAAAGTTATGCATTCTTCTTATTTTCGGGCAAAAAGGCAGAAATTTCCCGTATTTTGTAGCAAAATTGCAGAAATTCCCCTACTTGTGGGGCAAAAAGGCAGAAATTCTCTATACGTTGGGGCAAAAAACAGAAATTCTCCTTATTTTAGGGCAAAACTCAGAAATTCCACTTATTTGGGGCAAAATTCCAGAAATTTCACTTATTTTGGGGCAAAATTGCAGAAATTTCACTTATTTTGGGGCAAAATTGCAGAAATTTCACTTATTTTGGGGCAAAATTGCAAATTTCACTTATTTCAGGGAAAAGAGGCAGAAATTTTTCTAATTTTTGGGGCAAAAAGGCAGAAATTCTTAAAATTTTGTGTCAAAAATGTAGAAATTCCCCTTATTTTGAGGAAAAAAGGCTGAAATTCACCTTATTTGGGGGCAAAAAGGCAGAAATTTCGCTTATTTAGGGGCAAAATTGCAGAATTTTCACTTATTTCAGGGTAATAAGTCAGAATTTTTTTTTATTTTGGGTCAAAAAAGACAGAAATTCCCTATGTTTTGGGGAAAAAAACAGAAATTCCACTTATTTAGAGGCAAAAAAGCAGAAATTCCCCTTGTTTTGGAGCAAAAATCAAGAAATTTCCATTTTTTATGGCAAAAAGGTATGCATTCTTCTTATTTTCGGGCAAAAAAGAAGAAATTCCCCGTATTTTGGAACAAAATTGCAGAAATTCCCCTAATTGTGGGGCAAAAAGGCAGAAATTGCCTATATGTTGAGGCAAAAAGACAGAAAGTCTCCTTATTTTGGGGCAAAACTCAGAAATTCCACTTATTTTGGGGCAAAATTCCAGAAATTTCTCTTCTTTTGAGGCAAAATTGCAGAAATTTCACTTATTTTGGGGCAAAAATGCAGAAATTTGACTTATTTCAGGGAAAAAAAGCAGAAATTTTCTTATTTTGTAGCAAAAAGGCAGTAATTCCTAATATTTTGTGGCAAAAATGCAGAAATTCCCCTTATTTTGAGATAAAAAGGCTGAAATTCCCCTTATTTGGGGCAAAAAGGCAGAAATTTTTCATATTTTGGGGCAAAATTGCCGAAATTTCACTTTCTTCAGGGTAAAAAGTCAGAATTTTTCCTCATTTTGGGGCCAAAAATACAGAAATTCCCTTTGTTTTGGGGGAAAAAGACAGAAATTCCACTTATTTAGAGGCAAATAAAAAGAAATTCCCCTTATTATGGAGCAAAAATTAAGAAATTTCCCTTTTTTATGGCAAAAAGATATGCATTCTTCTTATTTTCGAGCAAAAAGGCAGAAATTCCCCGTATTTTGGAGCTAAGTTGAAGAAATTCCCCTAATTGTGGGGCAAAAAGGCAGAAATTTTCTATATGTTGGGGCAAAAAGACAGAAATTCTCCTTATTTTGGGGCAAAACTCAGAAATTCCACTTATTTTGGGGAAAAATTCCAGAAATTTCCATTCTTTTGGGGCAAAATTGCAGAAATTTCACTTATTTTGGGGCAAAATTGCAGAAATTTGACTTATTTCAGGGAAAAAAAGCAGAAATTTTCTTATTTTGTAGCAAAAAGGCAGTAATTCCTAATATTTTGTGGCAAAAATGCAGAAATTCCCCTTATTTTGAGGTAAAAAGGCTGAAATTCTTCTTATTTGGGGGCAAAAAGGCAGAAATTTCCCTTATTTTGGGGCAAAACTCAGAAATTCCACTTATTTTGGGGCAAAATTCCAGAAATTTTCCTTATTTTGAGGCAAAATTGCAGAATTTCACTTATTTTGGGGCAAAATTGCAGAAATTTCACTTATTTCATGGATAAAAAGCAGAAGTTTTCTTATTTTGAAGCAAAAATCCAGAAATTCCTAATATTTTGTGGCAAAAATGCAGAAATTCCCCTTATTTTGAGGTAAAAAGGCTGAAATTCCCCTTATTTGGGGGAAAAAGGCAGAAATTTCCCTTATTTTGGGGCAAAATTGCAGAAATTTCACTTACTTCAGGAAATAAGTCAGAATTTTTCCTTATTTTGGGGCAAAAAAGACAGGAATTCCCTTTGTTTTGGAGGAAAAAGACAGAAATTCCACTTATTTAGAGGCAAAAAAGCAGAAATTCCCCTTATTTTATAGCAAAAATTAAGAAATTTCCCTATTTTATGGCAAAAAGTTATGCATTCTTCCTATTTTCAGGCAAAAACAGAAATTCCACGTATTTTGGAGCAAAATTGCAGAAATTTCCCTAATTATGGGGCAAAAAGGCAGAAATTCTCCTTATTTTGGGGCAAAACTCTGAAATTCCACTTAGTTTGGGGCAAAATTCCAGAAATTTCCATTTATTGAGACAAAATTGCAGAAATTTCACTTATTTGGGGCAAAATTGCAGAAATTTCACTTATTTTGTGGCAAAATTGCAGAAATTTCACTTATTTCAGGGAAGAAAGGCAGAAATTTTCCTTATTTTAGGGCAAAAATGCAGAAATTCCTAAATTTTGTGGCAAAAATGCAGAAATTCCCATTATTTTGAGATAAAAAGGCTGAAATTCCCCTTATTTGGGGGCAAAAAAGCAGAAATTTTTCATATTTTGGGGCAAAATTGCAGAAATTTCACTTACTTCAGGGTAATAAGTCAGAATTTTTCCTTATTTTGGGGCAAAAAATACAGAAATTCCCTTTGTTATGGAGGAAAAAGACAGAAATTCCACTTATTTAGAGGCAAAAAGCAGAAATTCCTTTTATTTTGGGGCAAAATTCCAGAAATTTCCCTTCTTTTGGGGCAAAATTGCAGAAATTTCACTTATTTTGGGGCAAAATTGCAGAAATTTGACTTAATCAGAGAAAAAAGGCAGAAATTTTCTTATTTTGGGGCAAATAGGCAGTAATTCCTAATCTTTTTTATTCCCCTTATTTTGTGATAAAAAGGCTGAAATTCCCCTTATTTGGGGGCAAAAATGCAGAAATTTTCCTTATTTTGTGGCAAAATTGCAGAAATTCCCTTAATTGTGAGGCAAAAAGGCAGAAATTCTCTATATGTTGGGGCAAAAATACAGAAATTCTCCTTATTTTGGGGCAAAACTAAGAAATTCCACTTATTTTGGGGCAAAATTCCAGAAATTTCCCTAATTTTGGGGCAAAATTGAAGAAATTTCCCTTATTTTGTGGCAAAATTGGAGAAATTTCAATTATTTTGGGGCAAAATTGCAAAAATTTCACTTATTTCAGGGAATAAAGGCAGAAATTTTGTTTATATTGGGGCAAAAAAGACAGGAATTTTCTATGTTTTGGGGGAAAAAGATAGAAATTCCACTTATTTAGAGGCAAAAAAGCAGAAATTCCCCTTATTTTGGAGCAAAAATGAATAAATTTCCATTTTTTATGGCAAAAAGGTATGCATTCTTCTTATTTTCCGGCAAAAGGCAGAAATTCCCCGTATTTTGGATCAAAATTGCAGAAATTCCCCAAGTTGTGGGGCAAAAAGGCAGAAATTCTCTATATGTTGGGGCAAAAAGACAGAAATTCTCCTTATTTTGGGGCTAAACTCAGAAATTCCACTTATTTTGGGGCAAATTTCCAAAAATTTCCCTTCTTTTGGCGCAAAATTGCAGAAATTTCACTTATTTTGGGGCAAAATTGCAGAAATTTCACTTATTTTGGGGCAAAATTGCAAATTTCACTTATTTCAGGGAAAAAGGCAGAAATTTTTCTAATTTTTGGGGCAAAAAGGCAGAAATTCTTAATATTTTGTGACAAAAATGTAGAAATTCCCCTTATTTTGAGGTAAAAAGGCTGAAATTCCCCTTATTTGGGGGCAAAAAGGCAAAAATTTCGCTTATTTATGGGAAAAATTGCAGAATTTTCACTTACTTCAGGGTAATAAGTCAGAGTTTTTTTTTTATTTTGTGGCCAAAAAGACAGAAATTCCCTTTGTTTTGGGGGAAAAAGACAGAAATTCCACTTATTTAGAGGCAAAAAAGCAGAAATTCCCCTTTTTTATAGCAAAAATGAAGAAATTTTTCTTTTTTATGGCAAAAAGGTATGCATTCTTCTTATTCTCGGGCAAAAAGGCAGAAATTCCCCGTATTTTGGAGCTAAGTTGCAGAAATTCCCCTAATTGTGGGGCAAAAAGGCAGAAATTTTCTATATGTTGGGGCAAAAAGACCGAAATTCTCCTTATTTTGGGGCAAAACTCAGAAATTCCACTTATTTTGGGGCAAAATTCCAGAAATTTCCATTCTTTTGAGGCAAAATTGCAGAAATTTCACTTATTTTGTGGCAAAATTGCAGAAATTTGACTTATTTCAGGGAAAAAGAGCAGAAATTTTCTTATTTTGTAGCAAAAAGGCAGTAATTCCTGATATTTTGTGGCAAAAATGCAAAAATTCCCCTTATTTTGAGGTAAAAAGGCTGAAATTCTTCTTATTTGGGGGCAAAAAGGCAGAAATTTCCCTTATTTTGGGGCAAAACTCAGAAATTCCACTTATTTTGGGGCAAAATTCCAGAAATTTTCCTTATTTTGAGGCAAAATTGCAGAATTTCACTTATTTTGGGGCAAAATTGCAGAAATTTCACTCATTTCAGGGAAAAAAATCAGAAGTTTTCTTATTTTGAAGCAAAAAACCAGAAATTCCTAATATTTTGTGGCAAAAATGCAGAAATTGCCCTTATTTTGAGGTAAAAAGGCTGAAATTCCCCCTATTTGGGGGAAAAAGGCAGAAATTTCCCTTATTTTGGGGCAAAATTGCAGAAATTTCACTTACTTAAGGGTAATAAGTCAGAATTTTTCCTTATTTGGGGCAAAAAAGACAGGAATTCCCTTTGTTTTGGAGGAAAAAGACAGAAATTCCACTTATTTAGAGGCAAAAAAGCAGAAATTCCCCTTATTTTATAGCAAAAATTAAGAAATTTCCCTATTTTATGGCAAAAAGTTATGCATTCTTCCTATTTTCAGGCAAAAACAGAAATTCCACGTATTTTGGAGCAAAATTGCAGAAATTTCCCTAATTATGGGGCAAAAAGGCAGAAATTCTCCTTATTTTGGGGCAAAACTCTGAAATTCCACGTAGTTTGGGGCAAAATTCCAGAAATTTCCCTTATTTTGGGGCAAAATTGCAGAAATTTCACTTATTTTGGGCCAAAACTGCAGAAATTTCACTTATTTTGGGGCAAAATTGCAGAAATTTCACTTATTTAAGGGAAAAAAGCCAGAAATTTTCCTTATTTTAGGGCAAAAATGCAGAAATTCCTAATATTCTGTGGCAAAAATGCAGAAATTCCCATTATTTTGAGATAAAAAAGCTGAAATTCCCCTTATTTGGGGGCAAAAAGGCAGAAATTTTTCATATTTTGGGGCAAAAAAGCAGAAATTCCCCTTTTTTGGAGCAAAAATGAAGAAATTTTTCTTTTTTATGGCAAAAAGGTATGCATACTTCTTATTTTCGGGCAAAAAGGCAGAAACTCCTCGTATTTTGGAACAAAATTGATGAAATTCCCCTACATATGGGACAAAAAGGAAGAAATTCCCTATATGTTAGGGCAAAAAGACAGAAATTCTCTTTATTTTGGGGCAAAACTCAGAAATTCCACTTATTTTGGGGCAAAATTCCAGAAATTTCCCTTATTTTGGGGCAAAATTGCAGAAATTTCACTTATTTGGGGGCAAAATTGCAGAAATTTCACTTATTTCAGTATAAAAAGGCAGAAATTTTCCTTATTTTGGGGCAAAAAGCAGAAATTCCTAATATTTTGTGGAAAAAATGCAGAAATTCCCCTTATTTTGAGGCAAAAAGCCTGAAATTCCCCTTATTTGGGGGAAAAAAGGCAGAAATTTCCCATATTTTGGGGCAAAATTGCAGAAATTTCAATTACTTCAGGGTAATAAGTCAGAATTTTTCCTTATTTTGGGGCAAAAAATACAGAAATTCCCTTTGTTTTGAAGGAAAAAGTCAGAAATTCCACTTATTTAGAGGCAAAAAAGCAGAAATTCCCCTTATTTTGGAGCAAAAATGAAGAAATTTCCCTATTTTATGGCAAAAAAATATGCATTCTTCTAATTTTCAGGCAAAAAGGCAGAAATTCCCCGTATTTTGGAGCAAAATTGCAGAAATTTCCCTAATTGTGGGTCAAAAAGGCAGAAATTCCATATATGTTAGGGCAAAAAGACAGAAATTCTCCTTATTTTGGGGCAAAATTCTGAAATTCCACTTAGTTTGGGGCAAAATTCCAGAAATTTCCCTTATTTTGGGGCAAAATTGCAGAAATTTCTTTTATTTTGGGGCAAAATTGCAGAAATTTCAATTATTTTGTGGCAAAATTGCAGAAATTTCACTTATTTCAGGGAAAAAAGGCAGAAATTTTTGTTATTTTAGGGCAAAAATGCAGAAATTCCTAATATTTTGTGGCAAAAATGCAGAAATTCCCATTATTTTGAGATAAAAAGGCTGAAATTCACCTTATTTCGGGGCAAAAAGGCAGAAATTTTTCATATTTTGGGGCAAAATTGCAGAAATTTCACTTACTTCAGGGTAATAAGTCAGAATTTTTCCTTATTTTGGGGCAAAAAATACAGAAATTCCCTTTGTTTTGGGGGAAAAAGACAGAAATTCCACTTATTTAGAGGCAAAAAAGCAGAAAATCCCCTTATTATGGAGCAAAAATGAAGAAATTTCCATTTTTTATGGCAAAAAGATATGCATTCTTCTTATTTTCGGGCAAAAAGGCAGAAATTCCCCGTATTTTGGAGCTAAATTGCAGAAATTCCCCTAATTGTGGGGCAAAAAGGCAGAAATTCCCTATATGTTGGGGCAAAAAGACAGAAATTCCCCTTATTTTGGTTCAAAATTGCAGAAATTTCACTTACTTCAGGGTAATAAGTCAGAAATTTTCTTTATTTGGGGGCAAAAAAGACAGAAATTACCTTTGTTTTGGGGGAAAAAGCCAAAAATTCCAATTATTTAGAGGCAAAAATGCAGAATTCCCCTTATTTTGGAGCAAAATTGCAGAAATTCCCCTAATTTTGGGGCAAAAAGGCAGAAATTCCCTATATTTTTGAGCAAAAAGACAGAAATTCTCTTTATTTGGGGGCAAAACTCAGAAATTCCACTTATTTTGGGGCAAAATTCCAGAGATTTCCCTTATTTTGGGGCAAAATTGCAGAAATTTCACTTATGGCAGGGAAAAAAGGCAGAAAATTTCCTTATTTTGGGGCAAAAAGGCAGAAATTCCTAATATTTTGTGGCAAAAATGCAGAAATTCCCCTTATTTTGAGGTAAAAGGGTGAAATTTCTCTTATTTGGGGGCAAAAATGCAGAAATATCCCTTATTTTGGGGCAAAATTGCAGAAATTTCACTTATTTCAGGGTAATAAGTCAGAAAATTTCCTTATTTTGGTGCAAAAAAGACAGAAATTCCCCTTGTTTTGGGGGAAAAAGACGGAAATTCCACATATTTAGAGGCCAAAAAGCAGAAATTCCCCTTATTTTGGAGCAAAATTACAGAAATTTCCCTTTTTTATGGAAAAAGGTATGCATTCTTCTTATTTTCGGGCAAAAAGGCAGAAATTCCCCGTATTTTGGAGCAAAATTGCAGAAATTAACCTAATTGTGGGGCAAAAATGCAGAAATTCCCTATATGTTGGGGCAAAAAGACAGAAATTCTTCTTATTTTGGGGAAACTCAGAAATTCCAGTCATTTTGGGGCAAAATTCCAGAAATTTCCCTTATTTTGGGGCAAAATTGCAGAAATTTCACTTATTTTGTGGCAAAATTAGAGAAATTTCACTTATTTCAGGAAAAAAAAGCAGAAATTTTCCTATTTTGGGGCAAAAAAGCAGAAATTTCCCATATTTTGGTACAAAATTGCAGAAATTTTTCTTATTTTGGGCAAAAAGGCAGAAATTTCCCATATTTTGGAGCAAACATGCAGAAATTCCCCTTCATTTTGAGGTAAAAAGGCTGAAATTCCCCTTATTTGGGGGCAAAAAGGCAGAAATTTCCCTTATTTTGGGTAAAATTGCAGAAATTTCACTTATTTCAGGGTAATAAGTCAGAAATTTTCCTTATTTTGGGGCAAAAAATCAGAAATTCCCTTTGTTTTGGGGGAAAAAGACAGAAATTCCACTTATTTAGAGGCATAAAAGCCGAAATTCCCCTCATTTTGGAGCAAAAATGAAGAAATTTCCCTTTTTTATGGCAAAAAGGTATGCATTCTTATTATGTTCGGACAAAAACGGCAGAAATTCCTTGTATTTTGGAGCAAAATTGCAGAATTCCCCTAATTGTGGGGCAACAAGGCAGAAATTCCCTATATGTTGGGGCAAAAAGACAGAAATTCTCCTTATTTTAGGGCAAAACTCAGAAATTTAACTTATTTTGGGGCAAAATTGCAGAAATTTCACTTATTTCATAAAAAAAGCAGAAATTTTCTTATTTTGGAGCCAAAAGGCAGAAATTTCTTTTATTTTGTTACAAAATTGCAGAATTTTTTCTTATTTTGGGGCAAAAAGGCAGAAATTTCCCATATTTTGGGGCAAAAATGCAGAAATTTTTTTTTTTGAGTTAAAAGGCTGAAATTCCCCTTATTTGGGGGCAAAAAGGCTGAAATTTCTCTTATTTTGGGGCAAAATTGCAGAAATTTCACTTATGTAAGGGTAATAAGTCAGAAATTTTCCTTATTTTGGGGCCAAAAAACAGAAATTCCCTTTGTTTTGGGGGAAAAAGACAGAAATTCAACTTATTTAGAGGCAAAAATGCAGAAATTCCTAATATTTTGTGGCAAAAATGCAGAAATTCCCCTTATTTTGAGGTAAAAAGCTGAAATTCCCCTTATTTGGGAGCAAAAAGGCAGAAATTTTCTCTTATTTTGGGGAAAAATTGCAGAAATTTCACTTATTTCAGGGTAATAAGTCAGAAATTTTTCTTATTTTGGGGCAAAAAAGACAGAAATTCCCTTTGTTTTGGAGGAAAAAAACAGAAATTCCACTTATTTAGATGCAAAAAAGCAGAAATTCCCTTTTTTTGGAGCAAAAATGAAGAAATTTCCCTTTTTTACGGCAAAAAGCTATGCATTCTTCTTATTTTCGGGCAAAAAGGCAGAAATTCCCCATATTTTGGAGCAAAATTGCAGAAATACCCCTAATTTGTCGGGCAAAAAGGCAGAAATTCCCTATATGTTGGGGCAAAAAGACAGAAATTCTCCTTATTTTGGGGAAACTCAGAAATTCCACTCATTTTGGGGCAAAATTCCAGAAATTTCCCTCATTTTGGGACAAAATTGCAGAAATTTCACTTATTTTGTGGCAAAATTAGAGAAATTTCACTTATTTCAGGGAAAAAAGCAGATTTTTTCCTATTTTGGGGCAAAAAGGAAGAAATTTCCCATATTTTGGTACAAAATTGCAGAAATTTTTCTTATTTTGGGCAAAAAGGCAGAAATTTCCCATATTTTGGGGCAAACATGCAGAAATTCCCCTTATTTTGAGGTAAAAAGGCTGAAATTCCCCTTATTTGGGGGTAAAAAGGCAGATATTTCCCTTATTTTGGGGCAAAATTGCAGAAATTTCACTTATTTCAGGGTAATAAGTCAGAAATTTTTCTTATTTTGGGGCAAAAATGACAGAAATTCCCTTTGTTTTGGGGGAAAAAGACAGAAATTCCACTTATTTAGAGGCATAAAAGCAGATATTCCCCTCATTTTGGAGCAAAAATGAAGAAATTTCCCTTTTTCATGGCAAAAAAATATGCATTCTTATTATTTTCGGACAAAAAAGGCAGAAATTCCCCATATTTTGGAGCAAAATTGCAGAAATTCCCCTAATTGTGGGGGAAAAAGGCAGAAATTCCCTATATGTTGGGGCAAAAAGACAGAAATTCTCCTAATTTTATGGCAAAACTCAGAAATTTAACTTATTTTGGGGCAATATTGCAGAAATTTCACTTATTTCATAAAAAAAGCAGAAATTTTCTTATTTTGGAGCCAAAAGGCAGAAATTTCTTTTATTTTGTTACAAAATTGCAGAATTTTTTCTTATTTTGGGGGCAAAAAGGCAGGAATTTCCCATATTTTGGGGCAAAAATGCAGAAATTTTTTTTTATTTCGAGTTAAAAGGCTGAAATTCCCCTTATGGGGGGCAAAAAGGCAGAAATTTCTCTTATTTTGGAACAAAATTGCAGAAATTTCACTTATGTCAGGGTAATAAGTAAGAAATTTTCCTTATTTTGGGGCCAAAAAACAGAAATTCCCTTCGTTTTGGGGAAAATATACAGAAATTCCACTTATTTAGAGGCAAAAAGGCAGAAATTCCTAATATTTTGTGGCAAAAATGCAGAAATTCCCCTTATTTTGAGGTTAAAAGGCTGAAATTCCCTTTATTTGTGAGTAAAAAAACAGAAATTTCCCTTATTTTGGGGCAAAATTGCAGAAATTTCACATATTTCAGGGTAATAAGTAAGAAATTTTCCTTATTTTGGGGCAAAAAATACAGAAATTCCCTTTGTTTTGGAGGAAAAAGACAGAAATTCCACTTATTTAGATGCAAAAAAGCAGAAATTCCCTTTATTTTGGAGCAAAAATGAAGAAATTTCCCTTTTCTATGGCAAAAGGTATGCATTCTTCTTATTTTCCGGCAAAATGGCAGAAATTCCCCATATTTTGGAGCAAAATTGCAGAAATTCCCCTAATTTGTCGGGCAAAAAGGCAGAAATTCCCTAAATGTTGGGGCAAAAAGACAGAAATTCTCCTTATTTTGTGCAAAACTCAGAAATTCCACTTATTTCGAAGCAAAATTCCAGAAATTTCACATATATTGGGGCAAAATTGCAGAAATTACACTTATTTTGGGGCAAAATTGCAGAAATTTCACTTATTTCAAAAAAAAAGAAGAAATTTTCTTATTTTGGGGTAAAAAGGCAGAAATTTCTTTTATTTTGGTACAAAATTGCAGAAATTTTTCTTATTTTGGAGCAAAAAGGCAGATATTTTCCATATTTTGGGGCAAAAATGCAGAAATTCCCCTTATTTTGAGTAAAAAGGCTGAAATTCCCCTTAATTGGGGGCAAACAGGCAGAAATTTCCTTATTTTGGGGCAAAATTGCAAAAATTTCACTTATTTCAGGGTAATCAGTCAGAAATTTTCCTTATTTTGGGGCAAAAAGACAGAAATTCCCTGTTTTTGGGGAAAAAGACAGATATTCCACTTTTTTAGAGGCAAAAAAGCAGAAATTCCTTTTATTTTGGAGCAAAAAAAAAGAAATTTCTCTTTTTGGTGGCAAAAGGTATACATTCCCCTTATTTTCAGGCTAAAAAGCAAAAATTCCCCGTATTTTGGAGCAAAATTGCAGAAATTCCCCTAATTGTGGGGCAAAAAGGCAGAAATTCCCTATATGTTAGGGCAAAAAAAAGAAATTCTTTTTATTTTGGGGCAAAACTCAGAAATTCCACTTATTTTGGAGCAAAATTCCAGAAATTTCCCATATTTTGGGGCAAAATTGCAGAAATTTCACTTATTTTGGGGCAAAATTGCAGAAATTTCACTTATTTCAGTGAAAAAAGGCAGAAATTTTCCTTATTTTGGGGCAAAAAGGCAGAAATTCCTAATATTTTGTGGCAAAAATGCAGAAATTCCCCTTATTTTGAGGTAAAAATGCTGAAATTCCCCTTATTTGGGGGCAAAAAAGCAGAAATTTCCCTTATTTTGGGGCAAAATTGCAGAAATTTCACTTATTTTAGGGTAATAAGTCAGAAATTTTCCTTATTTTGGGCAAAAAAGACAGAAATTCCCTTTGTTTTGGGTGAAAAATACATAAATTCCACTTATTTAGAGGCAAAAAAGCAGAAATTCCCCTTATTTTGGTTCAAAATTGCAGAAATTTCACTTACTTCAGGGTAATAAGTCAGAAATTTTCCTTATTTGGGGGCAAAAAAGACAGAAATTACCTTTGTTTTGGGGGAAAAAGACAGAAATTCCACTTATTTAGAGGCAAAAATGCAGAATTCCCCTTATTTTGGAGCAAAATTGCAGAAATTCCCCTAATTGTGGGGCAAAAAGGCAGAAATTCTCTATATGTTTGAGCAAAAAGACAGAAATTCTCTTTATTTGGGGGCAAAACTCAGAAATTCCACTTATTTTGGGGCAAAATTCCAGAGATTTCCCTTATTTTGGGGCAAAATTGCAGAAATTTCACTTATGGCAGGGAAAAAAGGCAGAAAATTTCCTTATTTTGTGGCAAAAAGGCAGAAATTCCTAATATTTTGTGGCAAAAATGCAGAAATTCCCCTTTATTTTGAGGTAAAAAGGCTGAAATTCCCCTTATTTGGGGGCAAAAAGGCAGAAATTTCCCTTATTTTGGGGCAAAATTGCAGAAATTTCACTTATTTCAGTGTAATAAGTCAGAAATTTTTTTTTATTTTGGGGCAAAAAATCAGAAATTCCCTTTGTTTTGGGGGAAAAGACAGAAATTCCACTTATTTAGAGGCATAAAAGCAGAAATTCCCCTCATTTTGGAGCAAAAATGAAGAAATTTCCCTTTTTTATGGCAAAAAAATATGCATTCTTATTATTTTCGGACAAAAAAGGCAGAAATTCCCCGTATTTTGGAGCAAAATTGCAGAAATTCCTCTAATTGTGGGGAAAAAAGG
The DNA here is from genome assembly GCF_963924665.1 of Micromys minutus. Lineage (NCBI taxonomy): Eukaryota > Metazoa > Chordata > Mammalia > Rodentia > Muridae > Micromys > Micromys minutus. The sequence goes on along the minus strand of NW_027667252.1, from coordinate 4,717,558 downwards.
CAGAAATTTCCTATATGTTGGGGCAAAAAGACAGAAATTCTCCTTATTTTAGGGCAAAACTCAGAAATTTAACTTATTTTGGGGCAAAATTGCAGAAATTTCACTTATTTCATAAAAAAAGCAGAAATTTTCTTATTTTGAAGCCAAAAGGCAGAAATTTCTTTTATTTTGTTACAAAATTGCAGAATTTTTTCTTATTTTGGGGCAAAAAGGCAGAAATTACCCATATTTTGAGGCAAAAATGCAGAAATTTTTTTTTATTTTGAGTTAAAAGGCTGAAATTCCCCTTATTTGGGGGCAAAAAGGCAGAAATTTCCTTATTTTGGGGCAAAATTGCAGAAATTTCACTTATTTCAGTGAAAAATGGCAGAAATTTTCCTTATTTTGGGGCAAAAAGGCAGAAATTCCTAATATTTTGAAGCAAAAATGCAGAAATTCCCCTTATTTTGAGGTAAAAATGCTGAAATTCCCCTTATTTGGGGGCAAAAAAGCAGAAATTTCCCTTATTTTGGGGCAAAATTGCAGAAATTTCACTTATTTTAGGGTAATAAGTCAGAAATTTTCTTTTTTTTGGGCAAAAAAGACAGAAATTCCCTTTGTTTTGGGGGAAAAATACATAAATTCCACTTATTTAGAGGCAAAAAAGCAGAAATTCCCCTTATTTTGGTTCAAAATTTGCAAAATTTCACTTACTTCATGGTAATAAGTCAGAAATTTTCCTTATTTGGGGGCAAAAAAGACAGAAATTACCTTTGTTTTGGGGGAAAAAGACAGAAATTCCACTTAGTTAGAGGCAAAAAGCAGAATTCCCTTTATTTTGGAGCAAAAATGAAGACATTTCCCTTTTTTATAGAAAAAGTTATGAATTCTTCTTATTTTCGGGCAAATAGGCAGAAATTCCCCGTATTTTGGAGCAAAATTGCAGAAATTCCCCTAATTGTGGGGCAAAAAGGCAGAAATTCCCTATATGTTGGGGCAAAAAGACAGAAATGCTCCTTATTTGGGGGCAAAACTCAGAAATTCCACTTATTTTGGGGCAAAATTCCAGAGATTTCCCTTATTTGGGGGCAAAATTGCAGAAATTTTACTTATGGCAGGGAAAAAAGGCAGAAAATTTCCTTATTTTAGGGCAAAAAGGCAGAAATTCCTAATATTTTGTGGCAAAAATGCAGAAATTCCCCTTATTTTGAGGTAAAAGGGTGAAATTCATCTTTATTGGGGGTAAAAAGGCAGAAATTTCCCTTATTTTGGGGCAAAATTGCAGAAATTTCACTTATTTCAGGGTAATAAGTCAGAAAATTTCCTTATTTTGGTGCAAAAAGGACAGAAATTTCCCTTGTTTTGGGGGAAAAAGACAGAAATTCCACATATTTAGAGGCCAAAAAGCAGAAATTCCCCTTATTTTGGAGCAAAATTACAGAAATTTCCCTGTTTTATGGAAAAAGGTATGCATTCTTCTTATTTTCGGGCAAAAAGGCAGAAATTCCCCGTATTTTGGAGCAAAATTGCAGAAATTAACCTAATTGTGGGGCAAAAATGCAGAAATTCCCTATATGTTGGGGCAAAAAGACAGAAATTCTCCTTATTTTGGGGAAACTCAGAAATTCCACTTATTTTGTGGCAAAATTCCAGAAATTTCCCTTATTTTGGGGCAAAATTGCAGAAATTTCACTTATTTTGTGGCAAAATTAGAGAAATTTCACTTATTTCAGGAAAAAAAAGCAGAAATTTTCTTATTTTGGGGCAAAAAAGCAGAAATTTCCCATATTTTGGTACAAAATTGCAGAAATTTTTCTTATTTTGGGCAAAAAGGCAGAAATTTCCCATATTTTGGGGCAAATATGCAGAAATTCCCATTCATTTTGAGGTAAAAAGGCTGAAATTCCCCTTATTTGGGGGCAAAAAGGCAGAAATTTCCCTTATTTTGAGGCAAAATTGCAGAAATTTCACTTATTTCAGGGTAATAAGTCAGAAATTTTCCTTATTTTGGGGCAAAAAAGACAGAAATTCCCTTTGTTTTGGGGGAAAATGACAGAAATTCCACTTATTTAGAGTCATAAAAGCAGAAATTCCCCTCATTTTGGAGCAAAAATGAAGAAATTTCCCTTTTTTATGGCAAAAAGGTATGCATTCTTATTATTTTCGGACAAAAAAGGCAGAAATTCCCCGTATTCTGGAGCAAAATTGCAGAAATTCCCCTAATTGTGGTACAAAAAGGCAGAAATTCCCTATGTGTTGGGGCAAAAAGAGAGAAATTCTCCTTATTTTAGGGCAAAACTCAGAAATTTAACTTATTTTGGGGCAAAATTGCAGAAATTTCACTTATTTCATAAAAAAAGCAGAAATTTTCTTATTTTGGGGCAAAAAGGCAGAAATTTCCCATATTTTGGGGCAAAAATGCAGAAATTTTTTTTTGAGTTAAAAGGCTGAAATTCCCCTTATTTGGGGGCAAAAAGGCAGAAATTTCTCTTATTTTGGGGCAAAATTGCAGAAATTTCACTTATGTAAGGGTAATAAGTCAGAAATTTTTCTTATTTTGGGGCCAAAAAACAGAAATTCCCTTTGTTTTGGGGGAAAAAGTCAGAAATTCCACTTATTTAGAGGCAAAAATGCAGAAATTCCTAATATTTTGTGGCAAAAATGCAGAAATTCCCCTTATTTTGAGGTAAGAAGCTGAAATTCCCTTTATTTGGGTGCAAAAAGGCCGAAATTTTCTCTTATTTTGGGGAAAAAATGCAGAAATTTCACTTATTTCAGGGTAATAAGTCAGAAATTTTCCTTATTTTGGGGCAAAAAAGACAGAAATTCCCTTTGTTTTGGGGGAAAAAGACAGAAATTCCACTTATTTAGATGCAAAAAAGCAGAAATTCCCTTTATTTTGGAGCAAAAATGAAGAAATTTCCCTTTTCTATGGCAAAAGGTATGCATTCTTCTTATTTTCCGGCAAAATGGCAGAAATTCCCCATATTTTGGAGCAAAATTGCAGAAATTCCCCTAATTTGTCGGGCAAAAAGGCAGAAATTCCCTAAATGTTGGGGCAAAAAGACAGAAATTCTCCTTATTTTGTGCAAAACTCAGAAATTCCACTTATTTCGAAGCAAAATTCCAGAAATTTCACATATATTGGGGCAAAATTGCAGAAATTACACTTATTTTGGGGCAAAATTGCAGAAATTTCACTTATTTCAAAAAAAAAGAAGAAATTTTCTTATTTTGGGGTAAAAAGGCAGAAATTTCTTTTATTTTGGTACAAAATTGCAGAAATTTTTCTTATTTTGGAGCAAAAAGGCAGATATTTTCCATATTTTGGGGCAAAAATGCAGAAATTCCCCTTATTTTGAGTAAAAAGGCTGAAATTCCCCTTAATTGGGGGCAAACAGGCAGAAATTTCCTTATTTTGGGGCAAAATTGCAAAAATTTCACTTATTTCAGGGTAATCAGTCAGAAATTTTCCTTATTTTGGGGCAAAAAGACAGAAATTCCCTGTTTTTGGGGAAAAAGACAGATATTCCACTTTTTTAGAGGCAAAAAAGCAGAAATTCCTTTTATTTTGGAGCAAAAAAAAAGAAATTTCTCTTTTTGGTGGCAAAAGGTATACATTCCCCTTATTTTCAGGCTAAAAAGCAAAAATTCCCCGTATTTTGGAGCAAAATTGCAGAAATTCCCCTAATTGTGGGGCAAAAAGGCAGAAATTCCCTATATGTTAGGGCAAAAAAAAGAAATTCTTTTTATTTTGGGGCAAAACTCAGAAATTCCACTTATTTTGGAGCAAAATTCCAGAAATTTCACATATTTTGGGGCAAAATTGCAGAAATTTCACTTATTTTGGGGCAAAATTGCAGAAATTTCACTTATTTCAGTGAAAAAAGGCAGAAATTTTCCTTATTTTGGGGCAAAAAGGCAGAAATTCCTAATATTTTGTGGCAAAAATGCAGAAATTCCCCTTATTTTGAGGTAAAAATGCTGAAATTCCCCTTATTTGGGGGCAAAAAAGCAGAAATTTCCCTTATTTTGGGGCAAAATTGCAGAAATTTCACTTATTTTAGGGTAATAAGTCAGAAATTTTCCTTATTTTGGGCAAAAAAGACAGAAATTCCCTTTGTTTTGGGTGAAAAATACATAAATTCCACTTATTTAGAGGCAAAAAAGCAGAAATTCCCCTTATTTTGGTTCAAAATTGCAGAAATTTCACTTACTTCAGGGTAATAAGTCAGAAATTTTCCTTATTTGGGGGCAAAAAAGACAGAAATTACCTTTGTTTTGGGGGAAAAAGACAGAAATTCCACTTATTTAGAGGCAAAAATGCAGAATTCCCCTTATTTTGGAGCAAAATTGCAGAAATTCCCCTAATTGTGGGGCAAAAAGGCAGAAATTCCCTATATGTTTGAGCAAAAAGACAGAAATTCTCTTTATTTGGGGGCAAAACTCAGAAATTCCACTTATTTTGGGGCAAAATTCCAGAGATTTCCCTTATTTTGGGGCAAAATTGCAGAAATTTCACTTATGGCAGGGAAAAAAGGCAGAAAATTTCCTTATTTTGTGGCAAAAAGGCAGAAATTCCTAATATTTTGTGGCAAAAATGCAGAAATTCCCCTTTATTTTGAGGTAAAAAGGCTGAAATTCCCCTTATTTGGGGGCAAAAAGGCAGAAATTTCCCTTATTTTGGGGCAAAATTGCAGAAATTTCACTTATTTCAGTGTAATAAGTCAGAAATTTTTTTTTATTTTGGGGCAAAAAATCAGAAATTCCCTTTGTTTTGGGGGAAAAAGACAGAAATTCCACTTATTTAGAGGCATAAAAGCAGAAATTCCCCTCATTTTGGAGCAAAAATGAAGAAATTTCCCTTTTTTATGGCAAAAAAATATGCATTCTTATTATTTTCGGACAAAAAAGGCAGAAATTCCCCGTATTTTGGAGCAAAATTGCAGAAATTCCTCTAATTGTGGGGAAAAAAGGCAGAAATTTCCTATATGTTGGGGCAAAAAGACAGAAATTCTTATTTTAGGGCAAAACTCAGAAATTTAACTTATTTTGGGGCAAAATTGCAGAAATTTCACTTATTTCATAAAAAAAAGCAGAAATTTTCTTATTTTGAAGCCAAAAGGCAGAAATTTCTTTTATTTTGTTACAAAATTGCAGAATTTTTTCTTATTTTGGGGCAAAAAGGCAGAAATTACCCATATTTTGAGGCAAAAATGCAGAAATTTTTTTTTATTTTGAGTTAAAAGGCTGAAATTCCCCTTATTTGGGGGCAAAAAGGCAGAAATTTCCTTATTTTGGGGCAAAATTGCAGAAATTTCACTTATTTCAGTGAAAAATGGCAGAAATTTTCCTTATTTTGGGGCAAAAAGGCAGAAATTCCTAATATTTTGAAGCAAAAATGCAGAAATTCCCCTTATTTTGAGGTAAAAATGCTGAAATTCCCCTTATTTGGGGGCAAAAAAGCAGAAATTTCCCTTATTTTGGGGCAAAATTGCAGAAATTTCACTTATTTTAGGGTAATAAGTCAGAAATTTTCTTTTTTTTGGGCAAAAAAGACAGAAATTCCCTTTGTTTTGGGGGAAAAATACATAAATTCCACTTATTTAGAGGCAAAAAAGCAGAAATTCCCCTTATTTTGGTTCAAAATTGCAGAAATTTCACTTACTTCATGGTAATAAGTCAGAAATTTTCCTTATTTGGGGGCAAAAAAGACAGAAATTACCTTTGTTTTGGGGGAAAAAGACAGAAATTCCACTTATTTAGAGGCAAAAAGCAGAATTCCCTTTATTTTGGAGCAAAAATGAAGACATTTCCCTTTTTTATAGAAAAAGTTATGAATTCTTCTTATTTTCGGGCAAATAGGCAGAAATTCCCCGTATTTTGGAGCAAAATTGCAGAAATTCCCCTAATTGTGGGGCAAAAAGGCAGAAATTCCCTATATGTTGGGGCAAAAAGACAGAAATGCTCCTTATTTGGGGGCAAAACTCAGAAATTCCACTTATTTTGGGGCAAAATTCCAGAGATTTCCCTTATTTGGGGGCAAAATTGCAGAAATTTTACTTATGGCAGGGAAAAAAGGCAGAAAATTTCCTTATTTTAGGGCAAAAAGGCAGAAATTCCTAATATTTTGTGGCAAAAATGCAGAAATTCCCCTTATTTTGAGGTAAAAGGGTGAAATTCATCTTTATTGGGGGTAAAAAGGCAGAAATTTCCCTTATTTTGGGGCAAAATTGCAGAAATTTCACTTATTTCAGGGTAATAAGTCAGAAAATTTCCTTATTTTGGTGCAAAAAGGACAGAAATTCCCCTTGTTTTGGGGGAAAAAGACAGAAATTCCACATATTTAGAGGCCAAAAAGCAGAAATTCCCCTTATTTTGGAGCAAAATTACAGAAATTTCCCTGTTTTATGGAAAAAGGTATGCATTCTTCTTATTTTCGGGCAAAAAGGCAGAAATTCCCCGTATTTTGGAGCAAAATTGCAGAAATTAACCTAATTGTGGGGCAAAAATGCAGAAATTCCCTATATGTTGGGGCAAAAAGACAGAAATTCTCCTTATTTTGGGGAAACTCAGAAATTCCACTTATTTTGTGGCAAAATTCCAGAAATTTCCCTTATTTTGGGGCAAAATTGCAGAAATTTCACTTATTTTGTGGCAAAATTAGAGAAATTTCACTTATTTCAGGAAAAAAAAGCAGAAATTTTCTTATTTTGGGGCAAAAAAGCAGAAATTTCCCATATTTTGGTACAAAATTGCAGAAATTTTTCTTATTTTGGGCAAAAAGGCAGAAATTTCCCATATTTTGGGGCAAATATGCAGAAATTCCCATTCATTTTGAGGTAAAAAGGCTGAAATTCCCCTTATTTGGGGGCAAAAAGGCAGAAATTTCCCTTATTTTGAGGCAAAATTGCAGAAATTTCACTTATTTCAGGGTAATAAGTCAGAAATTTTCCTTATTTTGGGGCAAAAAAGACAGAAATTCCCTTTGTTTTGGGGGAAAATGACAGAAATTCCACTTATTTAGAGTCATAAAAGCAGAAATTCCCCTCATTTTGGAGCAAAAATGAAGAAATTTTTCTTTTTTATGGCAAAAAGGTATGCATTCTTATTATTTTCGGACAAAAAAGGCAGAAATTCCCCGTATTCTGGAGCAAAATTGCAGAAATTCCCCTAATTGTGGTACAAAAAGGCAGAAATTCCCTATGTGTTGGGGCAAAAAGAGAGAAATTCTCCTTATTTTAGGGCAAAACTCAGAAATTTAACTTATTTTGGGGCAAAATTGCAGAAATTTCACTTATTTCATAAAAAAAGCAGAAATTTTCTTATTTTGGGGCAAAAAGGCAGAAATTTCCCATATTTTGGGGCAAAAATGCAGAAATTTTTTTTTGAGTTAAAAGGCTGAAATTCCCCTTATTTGGGGGCAAAAAGGCAGAAATTTCTCTTATTTTGGGGCAAAATTGCAGAAATTTCACTTATGTAAGGGTAATAAGTCAGAAATTTTTCTTATTTTGGGGCCAAAAAACAGAAATTCCCTTTGTTTTGGGGGAAAAAGTCAGAAATTCCACTTATTTAGAGGCAAAAATGCAGAAATTCCTAATATTTTGTGGCAAAAATGCAGAAATTCCCCTTATTTTGAGGTAAGAAGCTGAAATTCCCTTTATTTGGGTGCAAAAAGGCCGAAATTTTCTCTTATTTTGGGGAAAAAATGCAGAAATTTCACTTATTTCAGGGTAATAAGTCAGAAATTTTCCTTATTTTGGGGCAAAAAAGACAGAAATTCCCTTTGTTTTGGGGGAAAAAGACAGAAATTCCACTTATTTAGATGCAAAAAAGCAGAAATTCCCTTTATTTTGGAGCAAAAATGAAGAAATTTCCCTTTTTTATGGCAAAAAGCTATGCATTCTTCTTATTTTCGGGCAAAAAGGCAGAAATTACCCATATTTTGGAGCAAAATTGCAGAAATTCCCCTAATTGTGGGGCAAAAAGGCAGAAATTCCCTAAATGTTGGGGCAAAAAGACAGAAATTCTCCTTATTTTGGGGCAAAACTCAGAAATTCCACTTATTTCGGAGCAAAATTCCAGAAATTTCACTTATATTGGGGCAAAATTGCAGAAATTACACTTATTTTGGGGCAAAATTGCAGAAATTTCACTTATTTCAAAAAAAAGCAGAAATTCTCTTATTTTGGGGCAAAAAGGCAGAAATTCCTAATATTTTGTGGCTAAAATGCAGAAATTCCTTTTATTTTGAGGTAAAAATCCTGAAATTCCCCTTATTTGGGGGCAAAAAAGCAGAAATGTCCCTTATTTTGGGGCAAAATTGCAGAAATTTCACTTATTTCAGGGTAATAAGTCAGAAATTTTCTTTATTTTGGACAAAAAAGACAGAAATTCCCTTTGTTTAGGGGAAAAAATACATAAATTGCACTTATTTAGAGGCAAAAAAGCAGAAATTCCCCTTATTTTGGTTCAAAATTTCAGAAATTACACTTACTTCAGGGTAATAAGTAAAAAATTTTCCTTATTTGGGGGCAAAAAAGACAGAAATTACCTTTGTTTTGGGGAAAAAGACAGAAATTTCACTTATTTAGTGGCAAAAAAGCAGAATTCCCCTTATTTTGGAGCAAAAATGAAGAAATTTCCCTTTTTTATGCCAAAAATTTATGCATTCTTCTTATTTTCCGACAAAAATGCAGAAATTCCCCGTATTTTGGAGCAAAATTGCAGAAATTCCCCTAATTCTGGGGCAAAAAGGCAGAAATTCCCTATATGTTTGGGCAAAAAGACAAAAATTCTCCTTATTTGGGGGCAAAACTCAGAAATTCCACTTATTTTGGGGCGAAATTCCAGAGATTTCCCTTATTTGGGGGCAAAATTGCAGAAATTTCACTTATGACAGAGAAAAAAGGCAGAAATTTTCCTTATTTTGGGGCAAAAAGCAGAAATTCCTAATATTTTGTGGCAAAAATGCAGAAATTCCCCTTATTTTGAGGTAAAAGGGTGAAATTCCTCTTATTTGGGATCAAAAAGGCAGAAATTTCCCTTATTTTGGGGCAAAATTGCAGAAATTTCACTTATGTCAGTGTAATAAGTCAGAAATTTTCCTTATTTTGGGGCCAAAAAACAGAAATTCCCTTTGTTTTGGGGGAAAAAGACAGAAATTCCACTTATTTAGAGGCAAAAATGCAGAAATTCCTAATATTTTGTGGCAAAAATGCAGAAATTCCCCTTATTTTGAGGTAAAATCTGAAATTCCCCTTATTTGGAAGCAAAAAGGCAGAAATTTCCCTTATTTTGGGGAAAAATTGCAGAAATTTCACTTATTTCAGGGTAATAAGTCAGAAATTTTCCTTATTTTGGGGAAAAAAGACAGAAATTCCCTTTGTTTTGGGGGAAAAAGACAGAAATTCCACTTATTTGGATGCAAAAAAGCAGAAATTCCCTTTATTTTGGAGAAAAATTAAGAAATTTCCCCTTTTTATGGCAAAAAGCTATGCATTCTTCTTATTTTCGGGCAAAAAGGCAAAAATTCCCCATATTTTGGAGCAAAATTGCAGAAATTCCCTAAATGTTGGGGCAAAAAGACAGAAATTCTCCTTATTTTGGGGCAAAACTCAGAAATTCCACTTATTTCGGAGCAAAATTCCAGAAATTTCACTTATATTGGGGCAAAATTGCAGAAATTACACTTATTTCAAAAAAAAAAAAAGCAGAAATTTTCTTATTTTGGGGCAAAAAGGAAGAAATTTCATTTATTTTGGTACAAAATTGCAGAAATTTTTCTTATTTTGGAGCAAAAAGGCAGAAAATTTCCATATTTTGGGGCAAAAATGCAGAAATTCCCCTTATTTTGAGTAAAAAGGCTGAAATTCCCCTTAATTGGGGGCAAAAAGGCAGAAATTTCCTTATTTTGGGGCAAAATTGCAGAAATTACACTTATTTCAGGGTAATCAGTCAGAAATTTTCCTTATTTTGGGGCAAAATTGCAGAAAATTCACTTATTTTGGGGCAAAATTGCAGAAATTTCACTTTTTTCAGTGAAAAAAAGCAGAAATTTTCCTTATTTTGGAGCAAAAAGGCAGAAATTCCTAATATTTTGTGGCAAAAATGCAGAAATTCCCCTTATTTGAGGTAAAAATGCTGAAATTCCCCTTATTTGGGGGCAAAAAGCAGAAATTTCCCTTATTTTGGGGCAAAATTGCAGAAAGTTCACTTATTTCAGGGTAATAAGTCTGAAATTTTCCTTATTTTGGGAAAAAAAGACAGAAATTCCCTTTGTTTTGGGGGAAAAATACATAAATTCCTCTTATTTAGAGGCAAAAAAGCAGAAATTCCCCTTATTTTGGTTCAAAATTGCAGAAATTTCACTTACTTCAGGGTAATAAGTCAGAAATTTTCCTTATTTTGGGGCAAAAAAGACAGAAATTACCTTTGTTTTGGGGGAAAAAGACAGAAATTCCACTTATTTAGAGGCAAAAAAGCAGAATTCCCCTTATTTTGGAGCAAAAATGAAGAAATTTCCCTTTTTTATGTAAAAAAGTTATGCATTCTTCTTATTTTCGGGCAAAAATGCAGAAATTCCCCGTATTTTGGAGCAAAATTGCAGAAATTCCCCTAATTGTGGGGCAAAAAGGCAGAAATTCCCTATATGTTGGGCTAAAAAGACCGAAATTCTCCTTATTTGGGGGCAAAACTCAGAAATTCCACTTATTTTGGGGCGAAATTCCAGAGATTTCCCTTATTTGGGGGCAAAATTGCAGAAATTTCACTTATGACAGGGAAAAAAGGCAGAAATTTTCCTTTTTTTGTGGCAAAAGCAGAAATTCCTAATATTTTGTGGCAAAAATGCAGAAATTCCCCTTATTTTGAGGTAAAAGGGTGAAATTCCTCTTATTTGGGATCAAAAAGGCAGAAATTTCCCTTATTTTGGGGCAAAATTGCAGAAATTTCACTTATGTCAGGGTAATAGGTCAGAAATTTTCCTTATTTTGGGGCCAAAAAACAGAAATTCCCTTTGTTTTGGGGGAAAAAGACAGAAATTCCACTTATTTAGAGGCAAAAATGCAGAAATTCCTAATATTTTGTGGCAAAAATGCAGAAATTCCCCTTATTTTGAGGTAAAATCTGAAATTCCCCTTATTTGGAAGCAAAAAGGCAGAAATTTCCCTTATTTTGGGGGAAAATTGCAGAAATTTCACTTATTTCAGGGTAATAAGTCAGAAATTTTCCTTATTTTGGGGAAAAAAGACAGAAATTCCCTTTGTTTTGGGGGAAAAAGACAGAAATTCCACTTATTTGGATGCAAAAAAGCAGAAATTCCCTTTATTTTGGAGAAAAATTAAGAAATTTCCCTTTTTTATGGCAAAAAGCTATGCATTCTTCTTATTTTCGGGCAAAAAGGCAAAAATTCCCCATATTTTGGAGCAAAATTGCAGAAATTCCCTAAATGTTGGGGCAAAAAGACAGAAATTCTCCTTATTTTGGGGCAAAACTCAGAAATTCCACTTATTTCGGAGCAAAATTCCAGAAATTTCACTTATATTGGGGCAAAATTGCAGAAATTACACTTATTTCAAAAAAAAAAGCAGAAATTTTCTTGTTTTGGGGCAAAAAGGAAGAAATTTCATTTATTTTGGTACAAAATTGCAGAAATTTTTCTTATTTTGGAGCAAAAAGGCAGAAAATTTCCATATTTTGGGGCAAAAATGCAGAAATTCCCCTTATTTTGAGTAAAAAGGCTGAAATTCCCCTTAATTGGGGGCAAAAAGGCAGAAATTTCCTTATTTTGGGGCAAAATTGCAGAAATTACACTTATTTCAGGGTAATCAGTCAGAAATTTTCCTTATTTTGGGGCAAAATTGCAGAAAATTCACTTATTTTGGGGCAAAATTGCAGAAATTTCACTTTTTTCAGTGAAAAAAAGCAGAAATTTTCCTTATTTTGGAGCAAAAAGGCAGAAATTCCTAATATTTTGTGGCAAAAATGCAGAAATTCCCCTTATTTGAGGTAAAAATGCTGAAATTCCCCTTATTTGGGGGCAAAAAGCAGAAATTTCCCTTATTTTGGGGCAAAATTGCAGAAAGTTCACTTATTTCAGGGTAATAAGTCTGAAATTTTCCTTATTTTGGGAAAAAAAGACAGAAATTCCCTTTGTTTTGGGGGAAAAATACATAAATTCCTCTTATTTAGAGGCAAAAAAGCAGAAATTCCCCTTATTTTGGTTCAAAATTGCAGAAATTTCACTTACTTCAGGGTAATAAGTCAGAAATTTTCCTTATTTTGGGGCAAAAAAGACAGAAATTACCTTTGTTTTGGGGGAAAAAGACAGAAATTCCACTTATTTAGAGGCAAAAAAGCAGAATTCCCCTTATTTTGGAGCAAAAATGAAGAAATTTCCCTTTTTTATGTAAAAAAGTTATGCATTCTTCTTATTTTCGGGCAAAAATGCAGAAATTCCCCGTATTTTGGAGCAAAATTGCAGAAATTCCCCTAATTGTGGGGCAAAAAGGCAGAAATTCCCTATATGTTGGGCTAAAAAGACCGAAATTCTCCTTATTTGGGGGCAAAACTCAGAAATTCCACTTATTTTGGGGCGAAATTCCAGAGATTTCCCTTATTTGGGGGCAAAATTGCAGAAATTTCACTTATGACAGGGAAAAAAGGCAGAAATTTTCCTTTTTTTGTGGCAAAAGCAGAAATTCCTAATATTTTGTGGCAAAAATGCAGAAATTCCCCTTATTTTGAGGTAAAAGGGTGAAATTCCTCTTATTTGGGATCAAAAAGGCAGAAATTTCCCTTATTTTGGGGCAAAATTGCAGAAATTTCACTTATGTCAGGGTAATAGGTCAGAAATTTTCCTTATTTTGGGGCCAAAAAACAGAAATTCCCTTTGTTTTGGGGGAAAAAGACAGAAATTCCACTTATTTAGAGGCAAAAATGCAGAAATTCCTAATATTTTGTGGCAAAAATGCAGAAATTCCCCTTATTTTGAGGTAAAATCTGAAATTCCCCTTATTTGGAAGCAAAAAGGCAGAAATTTCCCTTATTTTGGGGAAAAATTGCAGAAATTTCACTTATTTCAGGGTAATAAGTCAGAAATTTTCCTTATTTTGGGGAAAAAAGACAGAAATTCCCTTTGTTTTGGGGGAAAAAGACAGAAATTCCACTTATTTGGATGCAAAAAAGCAGAAATTCCCTTTATTTTGGAGAAAAATTAAGAAATTTCCCTTTTTTATGGCAAAAAGCTATGCATTCTTCTTATTTTCGGGCAAAAAGGCAAAAATTCCCCATATTTTGGAGCAAAATTGCAGAAATTCCCTAAATGTTGGGGCAAAAAGACAGAAATTCTCCTTATTTTGGGGCAAAACTCAGAAATTCCACTTATTTCGGAGCAAAATTCCAGAAATTTCACTTATATTGGGGCAAAATTGCAGAAATTACACTTATTTCAAAAAAAAAAGCAGAAATTTTCTTATTTTGGGGCAAAAAGGAAGAAATTTCATTTATTTTGGTACAAAATTGCAGAAATTTTTCTTATTTTGGAGCAAAAAGGCAGAAAATTTCCATATTTTGGGGCAAAAATGCAGAAATTCCCCTTATTTTGAGTAAAAAGGCTGAAATTCCCCTTAATTGGGGGCAAAAAGGCAGAAATTTCCTTATTTTGGGGCAAAATTGCAGAAATTACACTTATTTCAGGGTAATCAGTCAGAAATTTTCCTTATTTTGGGGCAAAATTGCAGAAAATTCACTTATTTTGGGGCAAAATTGCAGAAATTTCACTTTTTTCAGTGAAAAAAAGCAGAAATTTTCCTTATTTTGGAGCAAAAAGGCAGAAATTCCTAATATTTTGTGGCAAAAATGCAGAAATTCCCCTTATTTGAGGTAAAAATGCTGAAATTCCCCTTATTTGGGGGCAAAAAGCAGAAATTTCCCTTATTTTGGGGCAAAATTGCAGAAAGTTCACTTATTTCAGGGTAATAAGTCTGAAATTTTCCTTATTTTGGGAAAAAAAGACAGAAATTCCCTTTGTTTTGGGGGAAAAATACATAAATTCCTCTTATTTAGAGGCAAAAAAGCAGAAATTCCCCTTATTTTGGTTCAAAATTGCAGAAATTTCACTTACTTCAGGGTAATAAGTCAGAAATTTTCCTTATTTTGGGGAAAAAAGACAGAAATTCCCTTTGTTTTGGGGGAAAAAGACAGAAATTCCACTTATTTGGATGCAAAAAAGCAGAAATTCCCTTTATTTTGGAGAAAAATTAAGAAATTTCCCTTTTTTATGGCAAAAAGCTATGCATTCTTCTTATTTTCGGGCAAAAAGGCAAAAATTCCCCATATTTTGGAGCAAAATTGCAGAAATTCCCTAAATGTTGGGGCAAAAAGACAGAAATTCTCCTTATTTTGGGGCAAAACTCAGAAATTCCACTTATTTCGGAGCAAAATTCCAGAAATTTCACTTATATTGGGGCAAAATTGCAGAAATTACACTTATTTCAAAAGAAAAAGCAGAAATTTTCTTATTTTGGGGCAAAAAGGAAGAAATTTCATTTATTTTGGTACAAAATTGCAGAAATTTTTCTTATTTTGGAGCAAAAAGGCAGAAAATTTCCATATTTTGGGGCAAAAATGCAGAAATTCCCCTTATTTTGAGTAAAAAGGCTGAAATTCCCCTTAATTGGGGGCAAAAAGGCAGAAATTTCCTTATTTTGGGGCAAAATTGCAGAAATTACACTTATTTCAGGGTAATCAGTCAGAAATTTTCCTTATTTTGGGGCAAAATTGCAGAAAATTCACTTATTTTGGGGCAAAATTGCAGAAATTTCACTTTTTTCAGTGAAAAAAAGCAGAAATTTTCCTTATTTTGGAGCAAAAAGGCAGAAATTCCTAATATTTTGTGGCAAAAATGCAGAAATTCCCCTTATTTGAGGTAAAAATGCTGAAATTCCCCTTATTTGGGGGCAAAAAGCAGAAATTTCCCTTATTTTGGGGCAAAATTGCAGAAAGTTCACTTATTTCAGGGTAATAAGTCTGAAATTTTCCTTATTTTGGGAAAAAAAGACAGAAATTCCCTTTGTTTTGGGGGAAAAATACATAAATTCCTCTTATTTAGAGGCAAAAAAGCAGAAATTCCCCTTATTTTGGTTCAAAATTGCAGAAATTTCACTTACTTCAGGGTAATAAGTCAGAAATTTTCCTTATTTTGGGGCAAAAAAGACAGAAATTACCTTTGTTTTGGGGGAAAAAGACAGAAATTCCACTTATTTAGAGGCAAAAAAGCAGAATTCCCCTTATTTTGGAGCAAAAATGAAGAAATTTCCCTTTTTTATGTAAAAAAGTTATGCATTCTTCTTATTTTCGGGCAAAAATGCAGAAATTCCCCGTATTTTGGAGCAAAATTGCAGAAATTCCCCTAATTCTGGGGCAAAAAGGCAGAAATTCCCTATATGTTGGGCTAAAAAGACCGAAATTCTCCTTATTTGGGGGCAAAACTCAGAAATTCCACTTATTTTGGGGCGAAATTCCAGAGATTTCCCTTATTTGGGGGCAAAATTGCAGAAATTTCACTTATGACAGGGAAAAAAGGCAGAAATTTTCCTTTTTTTGTGGCAAAAGCAGAAATTCCTAATATTTTGTGGCAAAAATGCAGAAATTCCCCTTATTTTGAGGTAAAAGGGTGAAATTCCTCTTATTTGGGATCAAAAAGGCAGAAATTTCCCTTATTTTGGGGCAAAATTGCAGAAATTTCACTTATGTCAGGGTAATAGGTCAGAAATTTTCCTTATTTTGGGGCCAAAAAACAGAAATTCCCTTTGTTTTGGGGGAAAAAGACAGAAATTCCACTTATTTAGAGGCAAAAATGCAGAAATTCCTAATATTTTGTTGCAAAAATGCAGAAATTCCCCTTATTTTGAGGTAAAATCTGAAATTCCCCTTATTTGGAAGCAAAAAGGCAGAAATTTCCCTTATTTTGGGGAAAAAATGTAGAAATTTCACTTATTTCAGGGTAATAATTCAGAAATTTTCCTTATTTTGGGGCAAAAAAGACAGAAATTCCCTTTGTTTTGGGGGGAAAAGACAGAAATTCCACTTATTTAGATGCAAAAAAGCAGAAATTCCCTTTATTTTGGAGAAAAAATAAAGAAATTTCCCTTTTTTATGGCAAAAAGCTATGCATTCTTCTTATTTTCGGGCAAAAAGGCAAAAATTCCCCATATTTTGGAGCAAAATTGCAGAAATTCCCCTAATTGTGGGGCAAAAAGGCAGAAATTCCCCAAATGTAGGGGTAAAATGACAGAAATTCTCCTTATTTTGGGGCAAAACTCAGAAATTCCACTTATTTCGGAGCAAAATTCCAGAAATTTCACTTATATTGGGGCAAAAATTGCAGAAATTACACTTATTTCAAAAAAAAAGCAGAAATTTTCTTATTTTGGGGCAAAAAGGAAGAAATTTCATTTATTTTGGTACAAAATTGCAGAAATTTTTCTTATTATGGAGCAAAAAGGCAGAAATTTTCCATATTTTGGGGCAAAAATGCAGAAATTCCCCTTATTTTGAGTAAAAAAGGCTGAAATTCCCCTTAATTGGGGGCAAAAAGGCAGAAATTTCCTTATTTTGGGGCAAATTTGCAGAAATTACACTTATTTCAGGGTAATCAGTCAGAAATTTTCCTTATTTTGGGGCAAAATTGCAGAAAATTCACTTATTTTGGGGCAAAATTGCAGAAATTTCACTTTTTTCAGTGAAAAAAAGCAGAAATTTTCCTTATTTTGGAGCAAAAAGGCAGAAATTCCTAATATTTTGTGGCAAAAATGCAGAAATTCCCCTTATTTGAGGTAAAAATGCTGAAATTCCCCTTATTTGGGGGCAAAAAGCAGAAATTTCCCTTATTTTGGGGCAAAATTGCAGAAAGTTCACTTATTTCAGGGTAATAAGTCTGAAATTTTCCTTATTTTGGGAAAAAAAGACAGAAATTCCCTTTGTTTTGGGGGAAAAATACATAAATTCCTCTTATTTAGAGGCAAAAAAGCAGAAATTCCCCTTATTTTGGTTCAAAATTGCAGAAATTTCACTTACTTCAGGGTAATAAGTCAGAAATTTTCCTTATTTTGGGGCAAAAAAGACAGAAATTACCTTTGTTTTGGGGGAAAAAGACAGAAATTCCACTTATTTAGAGGCAAAAAAGCAGAATTCCCCTTATTTTGGAGCAAAAATGAAGAAATTTCCCTTTTTTATGTAAAAAAGTTATGCATTCTTCTTATTTTCGGGCAAAAATGCAGAAATTCCCCGTATTTTGGAGCAAAATTGCAGAAATTCCCCTAATTGTGGGGCAAAAAGGCAGAAATTCCCTATATGTTGGGCTAAAAAGACCGAAATTCTCCTTATTTGGGGGCAAAACTCAGAAATTCCACTTATTTTGGGGCGAAATTCCAGAGATTTCCCTTATTTGGGGGCAAAATTGCAGAAATTTCACTTATGACAGGGAAAAAAGGCAGAAATTTTCCTTTTTTTGTGGCAAAAGCAGAAATTCCTAATATTTTGTGGCAAAAATGCAGAAATTCCCCTTATTTTGAGGTAAAAGGGTGAAATTCCTCTTATTTGGGATCAAAAAGGCAGAAATTTCCCTTATTTTGGGGCAAAATTGCAGAAATTTCACTTATGTCCGGGTAATAGGTCAGAAATTTTCCTTATTTTGGGGCCAAAAAACAGAAATTCCCTTTGTTTTGGGGGAAAAAGACAGAAATTCCACTTATTTAGAGGCAAAAATGCAGAAATTCCTAATATTTTGTGGCAAAAATGCAGAAATTCCCCTTATTTTGAGGTAAAATCTGAAATTCCCCTTATTTGGAAGCAAAAAGGCAGAAATTTCCCTTATTTTGGGGGAAAATTGCAGAAATTTCACTTATTTCAGGGTAATAAGTCAGAAATTTTCCTTATTTTGGGGAAAAAAGACAGAAATTCCCTTTGTTTTGGGGGAAAAAGACAGAAATTCCACTTATTTGGATGCAAAAAAGCAGAAATTCCCTTTATTTTGGAGAAAAATTAAGAAATTTCCCTTTTTTATGGCAAAAAGCTATGCATTCTTCTTATTTTCGGGCAAAAAGGCAAAAATTCCCCATATTTTGGAGCAAAATTGCAGAAATTCCCTAAATGTTGGGGCAAAAAGACAGAAATTCTCCTTATTTTGGGGCAAAACTCAGAAATTCCACTTATTTCGGAGCAAAATTCCAGAAATTTCACTTATATTGGGGCAAAATTGCAGAAATTACACTTATTTCAAAAAAAAAAAAGCAGAAATTTTCTTATTTTGGGGCAAAAAGGAAGAAATTTCATTTATTTTGGTACAAAATTGCAGAAATTTTTCTTATTTTGGAGCAAAAAGGCAGAAAATTTCCATATTTTGGGGCAAAAATGCAGAAATTCCCCTTATTTTGAGTAAAAAGGCTGAAATTCCCCTTAATTGGGGGCAAAAAGGCAGAAATTTCCTTATTTTGGGGCAAAATTGCAGAAATTACACTTATTTCAGGGTAATCAGTCAGAAATTTTCCTTATTTTGGGGCAAAATTGCAGAAAATTCACTTATTTTGGGGCAAAATTGCAGAAATTTCACTTTTTTCAGTGAAAAAAAGCAGAAATTTTCCTTATTTTGGAGCAAAAAGGCAGAAATTCCTAATATTTTGTGGCAAAAATGCAGAAATTCCCCTTATTTGAGGTAAAAATGCTGAAATTCCCCTTATTTGGGGGCAAAAAGCAGAAATTTCCCTTATTTTGGGGCAAAATTGCAGAAAGTTCACTTATTTCAGGGTAATAAGTCTGAAATTTTCCTTATTTTGGGAAAAAAAGACAGAAATTCCCTTTGTTTTGGGGGAAAAATACATAAATTCCTCTTATTTAGAGGCAAAAAAGCAGAAATTCCCCTTATTTTGGTTCAAAATTGCAGAAATTTCACTTACTTCAGGGTAATAAGTCAGAAATTTTCCTTATTTTGGGGAAAAAAGACAGAAATTCCCTTTGTTTTGGGGGAAAAAGACAGAAATTCCACTTATTTGGATGCAAAAAAGCAGAAATTCCCTTTATTTTGGAGAAAAATTAAGAAATTTCCCTTTTTTATGGCAAAAAGCTATGCATTCTTCTTATTTTCGGGCAAAAAGGCAAAAATTCCCCATATTTTGGAGCAAAATTGCAGAAATTCCCTAAATGTTGGGGCAAAAAGACAGAAATTCTCCTTATTTTGGGGCAAAACTCAGAAATTCCACTTATTTCGGAGCAAAATTCCAGAAATTTCACTTATATTGGGGCAAAATTGCAGAAATTACACTTATTTCAAAAGAAAAAGCAGAAATTTTCTTATTTTGGGGCAAAAAGGAAGAAATTTCATTTATTTTGGTACAAAATTGCAGAAATTTTTCTTATTTTGGAGCAAAAAGGCAGAAAATTTCCATATTTTGGGGCAAAAATGCAGAAATTCCCCTTATTTTGAGTAAAAAGGCTGAAATTCCCCTTAATTGGGGGCAAAAAGGCAGAAATTTCCTTATTTTGGGGCAAAATTGCAGAAATTACACTTATTTCAGGGTAATCAGTCAGAAATTTTCCTTATTTTGGGGCAAAATTGCAGAAAATTCACTTATTTTGGGGCAAAATTGCAGAAATTTCACTTTTTTCAGTGAAAAAAAGCAGAAATTTTCCTTATTTTGGAGCAAAAAGGCAGAAATTCCTAATATTTTGTGGCAAAAATGCAGAAATTCCCCTTATTTGAGGTAAAAATGCTGAAATTCCCCTTATTTGGGGGCAAAAAGCAGAAATTTCCCTTATTTTGGGGCAAAATTGCAGAAAGTTCACTTATTTCAGGGTAATAAGTCTGAAATTTTCCTTATTTTGGGAAAAAAAGACAGAAATTCCCTTTGTTTTGGGGGAAAAATACATAAATTCCTCTTATTTAGAGGCAAAAAAGCAGAAATTCCCCTTATTTTGGTTCAAAATTGCAGAAATTTCACTTACTTCAGGGTAATAAGTCAGAAATTTTCCTTATTTTGGGGCAAAAAAGACAGAAATTACCTTTGTTTTGGGGGAAAAAGACAGAAATTCCACTTATTTAGAGGCAAAAAAGCAGAATTCCCCTTATTTTGGAGCAAAAATGAAGAAATTTCCCTTTTTTATGTAAAAAAGTTATGCATTCTTCTTATTTTCGGGCAAAAATGCAGAAATTCCCCGTATTTTGGAGCAAAATTGCAGAAATTCCCCTAATTCTGGGGCAAAAAGGCAGAAATTCCCTATATGTTGGGCTAAAAAGACCGAAATTCTCCTTATTTGGGGGCAAAACTCAGAAATTCCACTTATTTTGGGGCGAAATTCCAGAGATTTCCCTTATTTGGGGGCAAAATTGCAGAAATTTCACTTATGACAGGGAAAAAAGGCAGAAATTTTCCTTTTTTTGTGGCAAAAGCAGAAATTCCTAATATTTTGTGGCAAAAATGCAGAAATTCCCCTTATTTTGAGGTAAAAGGGTGAAATTCCTCTTATTTGGGATCAAAAAGGCAGAAATTTCCCTTATTTTGGGGCAAAATTGCAGAAATTTCACTTATGTCAGGGTAATAGGTCAGAAATTTTCCTTATTTTGGGGCCAAAAAACAGAAATTCCCTTTGTTTTGGGGGAAAAAGACAGAAATTCCACTTATTTAGAGGCAAAAATGCAGAAATTCCTAATATTTTGTTGCAAAAATGCAGAAATTCCCCTTATTTTGAGGTAAAATCTGAAATTCCCCTTATTTGGAAGCAAAAAGGCAGAAATTTCCCTTATTTTGGGGAAAAAATGTAGAAATTTCACTTATTTCAGGGTAATAATTCAGAAATTTTCCTTATTTTGGGGCAAAAAAGACAGAAATTCCCTTTGTTTTGGGGGGAAAAGACAGAAATTCCACTTATTTAGATGCAAAAAAGCAGAAATTCCCTTTATTTTGGAGAAAAAATAAAGAAATTTCCCTTTTTTATGGCAAAAAGCTATGCATTCTTCTTATTTTCGGGCAAAAAGGCAAAAATTCCCCATATTTTGGAGCAAAATTGCAGAAATTCCCCTAATTGTGGGGCAAAAAGGCAGAAATTCCCCAAATGTAGGGGTAAAATGACAGAAATTCTCCTTATTTTGGGGCAAAACTCAGAAATTCCACTTATTTCGGAGCAAAATTCCAGAAATTTCACTTATATTGGGGCAAAAATTGCAGAAATTACACTTATTTCAAAAAAAAAGCAGAAATTTTCTTATTTTGGGGCAAAAAGGAAGAAATTTCATTTATTTTGGTACAAAATTGCAGAAATTTTTCTTATTATGGAGCAAAAAGGCAGAAATTTTCCATATTTTGGGGCAAAAATGCAGAAATTCCCCTTATTTTGAGTAAAAAAGGCTGAAATTCCCCTTAATTGGGGGCAAAAAGGCAGAAATTTCCTTATTTTGGGGCAAATTTGCAGAAATTACACTTATTTCAGGGTAATCAGTCAGAAATTTTCCTTATTTTGGGGCAAAATTGCAGAAAATTCACTTATTTTGGGGCAAAATTGCAGAAATTTCACTTTTTTCAGTGAAAAAAAGCAGAAATTTTCCTTATTTTGGAGCAAAAAGGCAGAAATTCCTAATATTTTGTGGCAAAAATGCAGAAATTCCCCTTATTTGAGGTAAAAATGCTGAAATTCCCCTTATTTGGGGGCAAAAAGCAGAAATTTCCCTTATTTTGGGGCAAAATTGCAGAAAGTTCACTTATTTCAGGGTAATAAGTCTGAAATTTTCCTTATTTTGGGAAAAAAAGACAGAAATTCCCTTTGTTTTGGGGGAAAAATACATAAATTCCTCTTATTTAGAGGCAAAAAAGCAGAAATTCCCCTTATTTTGGTTCAAAATTGCAGAAATTTCACTTACTTCAGGGTAATAAGTCAGAAATTTTCCTTATTTTGGGGCAAAAAAGACAGAAATTACCTTTGTTTTGGGGGAAAAAGACAGAAATTCCACTTATTTAGAGGCAAAAAAGCAGAATTCCCCTTATTTTGGAGCAAAAATGAAGAAATTTCCCTTTTTTATGTAAAAAAGTTATGCATTCTTCTTATTTTCGGGCAAAAATGCAGAAATTCCCCGTATTTTGGAGCAAAATTGCAGAAATTCCCCTAATTGTGGGGCAAAAAGGCAGAAATTCCCTATATGTTGGGCTAAAAAGACCGAAATTCTCCTTATTTGGGGGCAAAACTCAGAAATTCCACTTATTTTGGGGCGAAATTCCAGAGATTTCCCTTATTTGGGGGCAAAATTGCAGAAATTTCACTTATGACAGGGAAAAAAGGCAGAAATTTTCCTTTTTTTGTGGCAAAAGCAGAAATTCCTAATATTTTGTGGCAAAAATGCAGAAATTCCCCTTATTTTGAGGTAAAAGGGTGAAATTCCTCTTATTTGGGATCAAAAAGGCAGAAATTTCCCTTATTTTGGGGCAAAATTGCAGAAATTTCACTTATGTCAGGGTAATAGGTCAGAAATTTTCCTTATTTTGGGGCCAAAAAACAGAAATTCCCTTTGTTTTGGGGGAAAAAGACAGAAATTCCACTTATTTAGAGGCAAAAATGCAGAAATTCCTAATATTTTGTGGCAAAAATGCAGAAATTCCCCTTATTTTGAGGTAAAATCTGAAATTCCCCTTATTTGGAAGCAAAAAGGCAGAAATTTCCCTTATTTTGGGGGAAAATTGCAGAAATTTCACTTATTTCAGGGTAATAAGTCAGAAATTTTCCTTATTTTGGGGAAAAAAGACAGAAATTCCCTTTGTTTTGGGGGAAAAAGACAGAAATTCCACTTATTTGGATGCAAAAAAGCAGAAATTCCCTTTATTTTGGAGAAAAATTAAGAAATTTCCCTTTTTTATGGCAAAAAGCTATGCATTCTTCTTATTTTCGGGCAAAAAGGCAAAAATTCCCCATATTTTGGAGCAAAATTGCAGAAATTCCCTAAATGTTGGGGCAAAAAGACAGAAATTCTCCTTATTTTGGGGCAAAACTCAGAAATTCCACTTATTTCGGAGCAAAATTCCAGAAATTTCACTTATATTGGGGCAAAATTGCAGAAATTACACTTATTTCAAAAAAAAAAGCAGAAATTTTCTTATTTTGGGGCAAAAAGGAAGAAATTTCATTTATTTTGGTACAAAATTGCAGAAATTTTTCTTATTTTGGAGCAAAAAGGCAGAAAATTTCCATATTTTGGGGCAAAAATGCAGAAATTCCCCTTATTTTGAGTAAAAAGGCTGAAATTCCCCTTAATTGGGGGCAAAAAGGCAGAAATTTCCTTATTTTGGGGCAAAATTGCAGAAAGTTCACTTATTTCAGGGTAATAAGTCTGAAATTTTCCTTATTTTGGGAAAAAAAGACAGAAATTCCCTTTGTTTTGGGGGAAAAATACATAAATTCCTCTTATTTAGAGGCAAAAAAGCAGAAATTCCCCTTATTTTGGTTCAAAATTGCAGAAATTTCACTTACTTCAGGGTAATAAGTCAGAAATTTTCCTTATTTTGGGGAAAAAAGACAGAAATTCCCTTTGTTTTGGGGGAAAAAGACAGAAATTCCACTTATTTGGATGCAAAAAAGCAGAAATTCCCTTTATTTTGGAGAAAAATTAAGAAATTTCCCTTTTTTATGGCAAAAAGCTATGCATTCTTCTTATTTTCGGGCAAAAAGGCAAAAATTCCCCATATTTTGGAGCAAAATTGCAGAAATTCCCTAAATGTTGGGGCAAAAAGACAGAAATTCTCCTTATTTTGGGGCAAAACTCAGAAATTCCACTTATTTCGGAGCAAAATTCCAGAAATTTCACTTATATTGGGGCAAAATTGCAGAAATTACACTTATTTCAAAAGAAAAAGCAGAAATTTTCTTATTTTGGGGCAAAAAGGAAGAAATTTCATTTATTTTGGTACAAAATTGCAGAAATTTTTCTTATTTTGGAGCAAAAAGGCAGAAAATTTCCATATTTTGGGGCAAAAATGCAGAAATTCCCCTTATTTTGAGTAAAAAGGCTGAAATTCCCCTTAATTGGGGGCAAAAAGGCAGAAATTTCCTTATTTTGGGGCAAAATTGCAGAAATTACACTTATTTCAGGGTAATCAGTCAGAAATTTTCCTTATTTTGGGGCAAAATTGCAGAAAATTCACTTATTTTGGGGCAAAATTGCAGAAATTTCACTTTTTTCAGTGAAAAAAAGCAGAAATTTTCCTTATTTTGGAGCAAAAAGGCAGAAATTCCTAATATTTTGTGGCAAAAATGCAGAAATTCCCCTTATTTGAGGTAAAAATGCTGAAATTCCCCTTATTTGGGGGCAAAAAGCAGAAATTTCCCTTATTTTGGGGCAAAATTGCAGAAAGTTCACTTATTTCAGGGTAATAAGTCTGAAATTTTCCTTATTTTGGGAAAAAAAGACAGAAATTCCCTTTGTTTTGGGGGAAAAATACATAAATTCCTCTTATTTAGAGGCAAAAAAGCAGAAATTCCCCTTATTTTGGTTCAAAATTGCAGAAATTTCACTTACTTCAGGGTAATAAGTCAGAAATTTTCCTTATTTTGGGGCAAAAAAGACAGAAATTACCTTTGTTTTGGGGGAAAAAGACAGAAATTCCACTTATTTAGAGGCAAAAAAGCAGAATTCCCCTTATTTTGGAGCAAAAATGAAGAAATTTCCCTTTTTTATGTAAAAAAGTTATGCATTCTTCTTATTTTCGGGCAAAAATGCAGAAATTCCCCGTATTTTGGAGCAAAATTGCAGAAATTCCCCTAATTGTGGGGCAAAAAGGCAGAAATTCCCTATATGTTGGGCTAAAAAGACCGAAATTCTCCTTATTTGGGGGCAAAACTCAGAAATTCCACTTATTTTGGGGCGAAATTCCAGAGATTTCCCTGATTTGGGGGCAAAATTGCAGAAATTTCACTTATGACAGGGAAAAAAGGCAGAAATTTTCCTTTTTTTGTGGCAAAAGCAGAAATTCCTAATATTTTGTGGCAAAAATGCAGAAATTCCCCTTATTTTGAGGTAAAAGGGTGAAATTCCTCTTATTTGGGATCAAAAAGGCAGAAATTTCCCTTATTTTGGGGCAAAATTGCAGAAATTTCACTTATGTCAGGGTAATAGGTCAGAAATTTTCCTTATTTTGGGGCCAAAAAACAGAAATTCCCTTTGTTTTGGGGGAAAAAGACAGAAATTCCACTTATTTAGAGGCAAAAATGCAGAAATTCCTAATATTTTGTGGCAAAAATGCAGAAATTCCCCTTATTTTGAGGTAAAATCTGAAATTCCCCTTATTTGGAAGCAAAAAGGCAGAAATTTCCCTTATTTTGGGGAAAAATTGCAGAAATTTCACTTATTTCAGGGTAATAAGTCAGAAATTTTCCTTATTTTGGGGAAAAAAGACAGAAATTCCCTTTGTTTTGGGGGAAAAAGACAGAAATTCCACTTATTTGGATGCAAAAAAGCAGAAATTCCCTTTATTTTGGAGAAAAATTAAGAAATTTCCCTTTTTTATGGCAAAAAGCTATGCATTCTTCTTATTTTCGGGCAAAAAGGCAAAAATTCCCCATATTTTGGAGCAAAATTGCAGAAATTCCCTAAATGTTGGGGCAAAAAGACAGAAATTCTCCTTATTTTGGGGCAAAACTCAGAAATTCCACTTATTTCGGAGCAAAATTCCAGAAATTTCACTTATATTGGGGCAAAATTGCAGAAATTACACTTATTTCAAAAAAAAAAGCAGAAATTTTCTTATTTTGGGGCAAAAAGGAAGAAATTTCATTTATTTTGGTACAAAATTGCAGAAATTTTTCTTATTTTGGAGCAAAAAGGCAGAAAATTTCCATATTTTGGGGCAAAAATGCAGAAATTCCCCTTATTTTGAGTAAAAAGGCTGAAATTCCCCTTAATTGGGGGCAAAAAGGCAGAAATTTCCTTATTTTGGGGCAAAATTGCAGAAATTACACTTATTTCAGGGTAATCAGTCAGAAATTTTCCTTATTTTGGGGCAAAATTGCAGAAAATTCACTTATTTTGGGGCAAAATTGCAGAAATTTCACTTTTTTCAGTGAAAAAAAGCAGAAATTTTCCTTATTTTGGAGCAAAAAGGCAGAAATTCCTAATATTTTGTGGCAAAAATGCAGAAATTCCCCTTATTTGAGGTAAAAATGCTGAAATTCCCCTTATTTGGGGGCAAAAAGCAGAAATTTCCCTTATTTTGGGGCAAAATTGCAGAAAGTTCACTTATTTCAGGGTAATAAGTCTGAAATTTTCCTTATTTTGGGAAAAAAAGACAGAAATTCCCTTTGTTTTGGGGGAAAAATACATAAATTCCTCTTATTTAGAGGCAAAAAAGCAGAAATTCCCCTTATTTTGGTTCAAAATTGCAGAAATTTCACTTACTTCAGGGTAATAAGTCAGAAATTTTCCTTATTTTGGGGAAAAAAGACAGAAATTCCCTTTGTTTTGGGGGAAAAAGACAGAAATTCCACTTATTTGGATGCAAAAAAGCAGAAATTCCCTTTATTTTGGAGAAAAATTAAGAAATTTCCCTTTTTTATGGCAAAAAGCTATGCATTCTTCTTATTTTCGGGCAAAAAGGCAAAAATTCCCCATATTTTGGAGCAAAATTGCAGAAATTCCCTAAATGTTGGGGCAAAAAGACAGAAATTCTCCTTATTTTGGGGCAAAACTCAGAAATTCCACTTATTTCGGAGCAAAATTCCAGAAATTTCACTTATATTGGGGCAAAATTGCAGAAATTACACTTATTTCAAAAGAAAAAGCAGAAATTTTCTTATTTTGGGGCAAAAAGGAAGAAATTTCATTTATTTTGGTACAAAATTGCAGAAATTTTTCTTATTTTGGAGCAAAAAGGCAGAAAATTTCCATATTTTGGGGCAAAAATGCAGAAATTCCCCTTATTTTGAGTAAAAAGGCTGAAATTCCCCTTAATTGGGGGCAAAAAGGCAGAAATTTCCTTATTTTGGGGCAAAATTGCAGAAATTACACTTATTTCAGGGTAATCAGTCAGAAATTTTCCTTATTTTGGGGCAAAATTGCAGAAAATTCACTTATTTTGGGGCAAAATTGCAGAAATTTCACTTTTTTCAGTGAAAAAAGCAGAAATTTTCCTTATTTTGGAGCAAAAAGGCAGAAATTCCTAATATTTTGTGGCAAAAATGCAGAAATTCCCCTTATTTGAGGTAAAAATGCTGAAATTCCCCTTATTTGGGGGCAAAAAGCAGAAATTTCCCTTATTTTGGGGCAAAATTGCAGAAAGTTCACTTATTTCAGGGTAATAAGTCTGAAATTTTCCTTATTTTGGGAAAAAAAGACAGAAATTCCCTTTGTTTTGGGGGAAAAATACATAAATTCCTCTTATTTAGAGGCAAAAAAGCAGAAATTCCCCTTATTTTGGTTCAAAATTGCAGAAATTTCACTTACTTCAGGGTAATAAGTCAGAAATTTTCCTTATTTTGGGGCAAAAAAGACAGAAATTACCTTTGTTTTGGGGGAAAAAGACAGAAATTCCACTTATTTAGAGGCAAAAAAGCAGAATTCCCCTTATTTTGGAGCAAAAATGAAGAAATTTCCCTTTTTTATGTAAAAAAGTTATGCATTCTTCTTATTTTCGGGCAAAAATGCAGAAATTCCCCGTATTTTGGAGCAAAATTGCAGAAATTCCCCTAATTGTGGGGCAAAAAGGCAGAAATTCCCTATATGTTGGGCTAAAAAGACCGAAATTCTCCTTATTTGGGGGCAAAACTCAGAAATTCCACTTATTTTGGGGCGAAATTCCAGAGATTTCCCTTATTTGGGGGCAAAATTGCAGAAATTTCACTTATGACAGGGAAAAAAGGCAGAAATTTTCCTTTTTTTGTGGCAAAAGCAGAAATTCCTAATATTTTGTGGCAAAAATGCAGAAATTCCCCTTATTTTGAGGTAAAAGGGTGAAATTCCTCTTATTTGGGATCAAAAAGGCAGAAATTTCCCTTATTTTGGGGCAAAATTGCAGAAATTTCACTTATGTCAGGGTAATAGGTCAGAAATTTTCCTTATTTTGGGGCCAAAAAACAGAAATTCCCTTTGTTTTGGGGGAAAAAGACAGAAATTCCACTTATTTAGAGGCAAAAATGCAGAAATTCCTAATATTTTGTTGCAAAAATGCAGAAATTCCCCTTATTTTGAGGTAAAATCTGAAATTCCCCTTATTTGGAAGCAAAAAGGCAGAAATTTCCCTTATTTTGGGGAAAAAATGTAGAAATTTCACTTATTTCAGGGTAATAATTCAGAAATTTTCCTTATTTTGGGGCAAAAAAGACAGAAATTCCCTTTGTTTTGGGGGGAAAAGACAGAAATTCCACTTATTTAGATGCAAAAAAGCAGAAATTCCCTTTATTTTGGAGAAAAAATAAAGAAATTTCCCTTTTTTATGGCAAAAAGCTATGCATTCTTCTTATTTTCGGGCAAAAAGGCAAAAATTCCCCATATTTTGGAGCAAAATTGCAGAAATTCCCCTAATTGTGGGGCAAAAAGGCAGAAATTCCCCAAATGTAGGGGCAAAATGACAGAAATTCTCCTTATTTTGGGGCAAAACTCAGAAATTCCACTTATTTCGGAGCAAAATTCCAGAAATTTCACTTATATTGGGGCAAAAATTGCAGAAATTACACTTATTTCAAAAAAAAAGCAGAAATTTTCTTATTTTGGGGCAAAAAGGAAGAAATTTCATTTATTTTGGTACAAAATTGCAGAAATTTTTCTTATTATGGAGCAAAAAGGCAGAAATTTTCCATATTTTGGGGCAAAAATGCAGAAATTCCCCTTATTTTGAGTAAAAAAGGCTGAAATTCCCCTTAATTGGGGGCAAAAAGGCAGAAATTTCCTTATTTTGGGGCAAATTTGCAGAAATTACACTTATTTCAGGGTAATCAGTCAGAAATTTTCCTTATTTTGGGGCAAAATTGCAGAAAATTCACTTATTTTGGGGCAAAATTGCAGAAATTTCACTTTTTTCAGTGAAAAAAAGCAGAAATTTTCCTTATTTTGGAGCAAAAAGGCAGAAATTCCTAATATTTTGTGGCAAAAATGCAGAAATTCCCCTTATTTGAGGTAAAAATGCTGAAATTCCCCTTATTTGGGGGCAAAAAGCAGAAATTTCCCTTATTTTGGGGCAAAATTGCAGAAAGTTCACTTATTTCAGGGTAATAAGTCTGAAATTTTCCTTATTTTGGGAAAAAAAGACAGAAATTCCCTTTGTTTTGGGGGAAAAATACATAAATTCCTCTTATTTAGAGGCAAAAAAGCAGAAATTCCCCTTATTTTGGTTCAAAATTGCAGAAATTTCACTTACTTCAGGGTAATAAGTCAGAAATTTTCCTTATTTTGGGGCAAAAAAGACAGAAATTACCTTTGTTTTGGGGGAAAAAGACAGAAATTCCACTTATTTAGAGGCAAAAAAGCAGAATTCCCCTTATTTTGGAGCAAAAATGAAGAAATTTCCCTTTTTTATGTAAAAAAGTTATGCATTCTTCTTATTTTCGGGCAAAAATGCAGAAATTCCCCGTATTTTGGAGCAAAATTGCAGAAATTCCCCTAATTGTGGGGCAAAAAGGCAGAAATTCCCTATATGTTGGGCTAAAAAGACCGAAATTCTCCTTATTTGGGGGCAAAACTCAGAAATTCCACTTATTTTGGGGCGAAATTCCAGAGATTTCCCTTATTTGGGGGCAAAATTGCAGAAATTTCACTTATGACAGGGAAAAAAGGCAGAAATTTTCCTTTTTTTGTGGCAAAAGCAGAAATTCCTAATATTTTGTGGCAAAAATGCAGAAATTCCCCTTATTTTGAGGTAAAAGGGTGAAATTCCTCTTATTTGGGATCAAAAAGGCAGAAATTTCCCTTATTTTGGGGCAAAATTGCAGAAATTTCACTTATGTCAGGGTAATAGGTCAGAAATTTTCCTTATTTTGGGGCCAAAAAACAGAAATTCCCTTTGTTTTGGGGGAAAAAGACAGAAATTCCACTTATTTAGAGGCAAAAATGCAGAAATTCCTAATATTTTGTGGCAAAAATGCAGAAATTCCCCTTATTTTGAGGTAAAATCTGAAATTCCCCTTATTTGGAAGCAAAAAGGCAGAAATTTCCCTTATTTTGGGGGAAAATTGCAGAAATTTCACTTATTTCAGGGTAATAAGTCAGAAATTTTCCTTATTTTGGGGAAAAAAGACAGAAATTCCCTTTGTTTTGGGGGAAAAAGACAGAAATTCCACTTATTTGGATGCAAAAAAGCAGAAATTCCCTTTATTTTGGAGAAAAATTAAGAAATTTCCCTTTTTTATGGCAAAAAGCTATGCATTCTTCTTATTTTCGGGCAAAAAGGCAAAAATTCCCCATATTTTGGAGCAAAATTGCAGAAATTCCCTAAATGTTGGGGCAAAAAGACAGAAATTCTCCTTATTTTGGGGCAAAACTCAGAAATTCCACTTATTTCGGAGCAAAATTCCAGAAATTTCACTTATATTGGGGCAAAATTGCAGAAATTACACTTATTTCAAAAAAAAAAGCAGAAATTTTCTTATTTTGGGGCAAAAAGGAAGAAATTTCATTTATTTTGGTACAAAATTGCAGAAATTTTTCTTATTTTGGAGCAAAAAGGCAGAAAATTTCCATATTTTGGGGCAAAAATGCAGAAATTCCCCTTATTTTGAGTAAAAAGGCTGAAATTCCCCTTAATTGGGGGCAAAAAGGCAGAAATTTCCTTATTTTGGGGCAAAATTGCAGAAATTACACTTATTTCAGGGTAATCAGTCAGAAATTTTCCTTATTTTGGGGCAAAATTGCAGAAAATTCACTTATTTTGGGGCAAAATAGCAGAAATTTCACTTTTTTCAGTGAAAAAAAGCAGAAATTTTCCTTATTTTGGAGCAAAAAGGCAGAAATTCCTAATATTTTGTGGCAAAAATGCAGAAATTCCCCTTATTTGAGGTAAAAATGCTGAAATTCCCCTTATTTGGGGGCAAAAAGCAGAAATTTCCCTTATTTTGGGGCAAAATTGCAGAAAGTTCACTTATTTCAGGGTAATAAGTCTGAAATTTTCCTTATTTTGGGAAAAAAAGACAGAAATTCCCTTTGTTTTGGGGGAAAAATACATAAATTCCTCTTATTTAGAGGCAAAAAAGCAGAAATTCCCCTTATTTTGGTTCAAAATTGCAGAAATTTCACTTACTTCAGGGTAATAAGTCAGAAATTTTCCTTATTTTGGGGCAAAAAAGACAGAAATTACCTTTGTTTTGGGGGAAAAAGACAGAAATTCCACTTATTTAGAGGCAAAAAAGCAGAATTCCCCTTATTTTGGAGCAAAAATGAAGAAATTTCCCTTTTTTATGTAAAAAAGTTATGCATTCTTCTTATTTTCGGGCAAAAATGCAGAAATTCCCCGTATTTTGGAGCAAAATTGCAGAAATTCCCCTAATTGTGGGGCAAAAAGGCAGAAATTCCCTATATGTTGGGCTAAAAAGACCGAAATTCTCCTTATTTGGGGGCAAAACTCAGAAATTCCACTTATTTTGGGGCGAAATTCCAGAGATTTCCCTTATTTGGGGGCAAAATTGCAGAAATTTCACTTATGACAGGGAAAAAAGGCAGAAATTTTCCTTTTTTTGTGGCAAAAGCAGAAATTCCTAATATTTTGTGGCAAAAATGCAGAAATTCCCCTTATTTTGAGGTAAAAGGGTGAAATTCCTCTTATTTGGGATCAAAAAGGCAGAAATTTCCCTTATTTTGGGGCAAAATTGCAGAAATTTCACTTATGTCAGGGTAATAGGTCAGAAATTTTCCTTATTTTGGGGCCAAAAAACAGAAATTCCCTTTGTTTTGGGGGAAAAAGACAGAAATTCCACTTATTTAGAGGCAAAAATGCAGAAATTCCTAATATTTTGTGGCAAAAATGCAGAAATTCCCCTTATTTTGAGGTAAAATCTGAAATTCCCCTTATTTGGAAGCAAAAAGGCAGAAATTTCCCTTATTTTGGGGAAAAATTGCAGAAATTTCACTTATTTCAGGGTAATAAGTCAGAAATTTTCCTTATTTTGGGGAAAAAAGACAGAAATTCCCTTTGTTTTGGGGGAAAAAGACAGAAATTCCACTTATTTGGATGCAAAAAAGCAGAAATTCCCTTTATTTTGGAGAAAAATTAAGAAATTTCCCTTTTTTATGGCAAAAAGCTATGCATTCTTCTTATTTTCGGGCAAAAAGGCAAAAATTCCCCATATTTTGGAGCAAAATTGCAGAAATTCCCTAAATGTTGGGGCAAAAAGACAGAAATTCTCCTTATTTTGGGGCAAAACTCAGAAATTCCACTTATTTCGGAGCAAAATTCCAGAAATTTCACTTATATTGGGGCAAAATTGCAGAAATTACACTTATTTCAAAAAAAAAAGCAGAAATTTTCTTATTTTGGGGCAAAAAGGAAGAAATTTCATTTATTTTGGTACAAAATTGCAGAAATTTTTCTTATTTTGGAGCAAAAAGGCAGAAAATTTCCATATTTTGGGGCAAAAATGCAGAAATTCCCCTTATTTTGAGTAAAAAGGCTGAAATTCCCCTTAATTGGGGGCAAAAAGGCAGAAATTTCCTTATTTTGGGGCAAAATTGCAGAAATTACACTTATTTCAGGGTAATCAGTCAGAAATTTTCCTTATTTTGGGGCAAAATTGCAGAAAATTCACTTATTTTGGGGCAAAATTGCAGAAATTTCACTTTTTTCAGTGAAAAAAAGCAGAAATTTTCCTTATTTTGGAGCAAAAAGGCAGAAATTCCTAATATTTTGTGGCAAAAATGCAGAAATTCCCCTTATTTGAGGTAAAAATGCTGAAATTCCCCTTATTTGGGGGCAAAAAGCAGAAATTTCCCTTATTTTGGGGCAAAATTGCAGAAAGTTCACTTATTTCAGGGTAATAAGTCTGAAATTTTCCTTATTTTGGGAAAAAAAGACAGAAATTCCCTTTGTTTTGGGGGAAAAATACATAAATTCCTCTTATTTAGAGGCAAAAAAGCAGAAATTCCCCTTATTTTGGTTCAAAATTGCAGAAATTTCACTTACTTCAGGGTAATAAGTCAGAAATTTTCCTTATTTTGGGGAAAAAAGACAGAAATTCCCTTTGTTTTGGGGGAAAAAGACAGAAATTCCACTTATTTGGATGCAAAAAAGCAGAAATTCCCTTTATTTTGGAGAAAAATTAAGAAATTTCCCTTTTTTATGGCAAAAAGCTATGCATTCTTCTTATTTTCGGGCAAAAAGGCAAAAATTCCCCATATTTTGGAGCAAAATTGCAGAAATTCCCTAAATGTTGGGGCAAAAAGACAGAAATTCTCCTTATTTTGGGGCAAAACTCAGAAATTCCACTTATTTCGGAGCAAAATTCCAGAAATTTCACTTATATTGGGGCAAAATTGCAGAAATTACACTTATTTCAAAAGAAAAAGCAGAAATTTTCTTATTTTGGGGCAAAAAGGAAGAAATTTCATTTATTTTGGTACAAAATTGCAGAAATTTTTCTTATTTTGGAGCAAAAAGGCAGAAAATTTCCATATTTTGGGGCAAAAATGCAGAAATTCCCCTTATTTTGAGTAAAAAGGCTGAAATTCCCCTTAATTGGGGGCAAAAAGGCAGAAATTTCCTTATTTTGGGGCAAAATTGCAGAAATTACACTTATTTCAGGGTAATCAGTCAGAAATTTTCCTTATTTTGGGGCAAAATTGCAGAAAATTCACTTATTTTGGGGCAAAATTGCAGAAATTTCACTTTTTTCAGTGAAAAAAGCAGAAATTTTCCTTATTTTGGAGCAAAAAGGCAGAAATTCCTAATATTTTGTGGCAAAAATGCAGAAATTCCCCTTATTTGAGGTAAAAATGCTGAAATTCCCCTTATTTGGGGGCAAAAAGCAGAAATTTCCCTTATTTTGGGGCAAAATTGCAGAAAGTTCACTTATTTCAGGGTAATAAGTCTGAAATTTTCCTTATTTTGGGAAAAAAAGACAGAAATTCCCTTTGTTTTGGGGGAAAAATACATAAATTCCTCTTATTTAGAGGCAAAAAAGCAGAAATTCCCCTTATTTTGGTTCAAAATTGCAGAAATTTCACTTACTTCAGGGTAATAAGTCAGAAATTTTCCTTATTTTGGGGCAAAAAAGACAGAAATTACCTTTGTTTTGGGGGAAAAAGACAGAAATTCCACTTATTTAGAGGCAAAAAAGCAGAATTCCCCTTATTTTGGAGCAAAAATGAAGAAATTTCCCTTTTTTATGTAAAAAAGTTATGCATTCTTCTTATTTTCGGGCAAAAATGCAGAAATTCCCCGTATTTTGGAGCAAAATTGCAGAAATTCCCCTAATTGTGGGGCAAAAAGGCAGAAATTCCCTATATGTTGGGCTAAAAAGACCGAAATTCTCCTTATTTGGGGGCAAAACTCAGAAATTCCACTTATTTTGGGGCGAAATTCCAGAGATTTCCCTTATTTGGGGGCAAAATTGCAGAAATTTCACTTATGACAGGGAAAAAAGGCAGAAATTTTCCTTTTTTTGTGGCAAAAGCAGAAATTCCTAATATTTTGTGGCAAAAATGCAGAAATTCCCCTTATTTTGAGGTAAAAGGGTGAAATTCCTCTTATTTGGGATCAAAAAGGCAGAAATTTCCCTTATTTTGGGGCAAAATTGCAGAAATTTCACTTATGTCAGGGTAATAGGTCAGAAATTTTCCTTATTTTGGGGCCAAAAAACAGAAATTCCCTTTGTTTTGGGGGAAAAAGACAGAAATTCCACTTATTTAGAGGCAAAAATGCAGAAATTCCTAATATTTTGTTGCAAAAATGCAGAAATTCCCCTTATTTTGAGGTAAAATCTGAAATTCCCCTTATTTGGAAGCAAAAAGGCAGAAATTTCCCTTATTTTGGGGAAAAAATGTAGAAATTTCACTTATTTCAGGGTAATAATTCAGAAATTTTCCTTATTTTGGGGCAAAAAAGACAGAAATTCCCTTTGTTTTGGGGGGAAAAGACAGAAATTCCACTTATTTAGATGCAAAAAAGCAGAAATTCCCTTTATTTTGGAGAAAAAATAAAGAAATTTCCCTTTTTTATGGCAAAAAGCTATGCATTCTTCTTATTTTCGGGCAAAAAGGCAAAAATTCCCCATATTTTGGAGCAAAATTGCAGAAATTCCCCTAATTGTGGGGCAAAAAGGCAGAAATTCCCCAAATGTAGGGGCAAAATGACAGAAATTCTCCTTATTTTGGGGCAAAACTCAGAAATTCCACTTATTTCGGAGCAAAATTCCAGAAATTTCACTTATATTGGGGCAAAAATTGCAGAAATTACACTTATTTCAAAAAAAAAGCAGAAATTTTCTTATTTTGGGGCAAAAAGGAAGAAATTTCATTTATTTTGGTACAAAATTGCAGAAATTTTTCTTATTATGGAGCAAAAAGGCAGAAATTTTCCATATTTTGGGGCAAAAATGCAGAAATTCCCCTTATTTTGAGTAAAAAAGGCTGAAATTCCCCTTAATTGGGGGCAAAAAGGCAGAAATTTCCTTATTTTGGGGCAAATTTGCAGAAATTACACTTATTTCAGGGTAATCAGTCAGAAATTTTCCTTATTTTGGGGCAAAATTGCAGAAAATTCACTTATTTTGGGGCAAAATTGCAGAAATTTCACTTTTTTCAGTGAAAAAAAGCAGAAATTTTCCTTATTTTGGAGCAAAAAGGCAGAAATTCCTAATATTTTGTGGCAAAAATGCAGAAATTCCCCTTATTTGAGGTAAAAATGCTGAAATTCCCCTTATTTGGGGGCAAAAAGCAGAAATTTCCCTTATTTTGGGGCAAAATTGCAGAAAGTTCACTTATTTCAGGGTAATAAGTCTGAAATTTTCCTTATTTTGGGAAAAAAAGACAGAAATTCCCTTTGTTTTGGGGGAAAAATACATAAATTCCTCTTATTTAGAGGCAAAAAAGCAGAAATTCCCCTTATTTTGGTTCAAAATTGCAGAAATTTCACTTACTTCAGGGTAATAAGTCAGAAATTTTCCTTATTTTGGGGCAAAAAAGACAGAAATTACCTTTGTTTTGGGGGAAAAAGACAGAAATTCCACTTATTTAGAGGCAAAAAAGCAGAATTCCCCTTATTTTGGAGCAAAAATGAAGAAATTTCCCTTTTTTATGTAAAAAAGTTATGCATTCTTCTTATTTTCGGGCAAAAATGCAGAAATTCCCCGTATTTTGGAGCAAAATTGCAGAAATTCCCCTAATTGTGGGGCAAAAAGGCAGAAATTCCCTATATGTTGGGCTAAAAAGACCGAAATTCTCCTTATTTGGGGGCAAAACTCAGAAATTCCACTTATTTTGGGGCGAAATTCCAGAGATTTCCCTTATTTGGGGGCAAAATTGCAGAAATTTCACTTATGACAGGGAAAAAAGGCAGAAATTTTCCTTTTTTTGTGGCAAAAGCAGAAATTCCTAATATTTTGTGGCAAAAATGCAGAAATTCCCCTTATTTTGAGGTAAAAGGGTGAAATTCCTCTTATTTGGGATCAAAAAGGCAGAAATTTCCCTTATTTTGGGGCAAAATTGCAGAAATTTCACTTATGTCAGGGTAATAGGTCAGAAATTTTCCTTATTTTGGGGCCAAAAAACAGAAATTCCCTTTGTTTTGGGGGAAAAAGACAGAAATTCCACTTATTTAGAGGCAAAAATGCAGAAATTCCTAATATTTTGTGGCAAAAATGCAGAAATTCCCCTTATTTTGAGGTAAAATCTGAAATTCCCCTTATTTGGAAGCAAAAAGGCAGAAATTTCCCTTATTTTGGGGGAAAATTGCAGAAATTTCACTTATTTCAGGGTAATAAGTCAGAAATTTTCCTTATTTTGGGGAAAAAAGACAGAAATTCCCTTTGTTTTGGGGGAAAAAGACAGAAATTCCACTTATTTGGATGCAAAAAAGCAGAAATTCCCTTTATTTTGGAGAAAAATTAAGAAATTTCCCTTTTTTATGGCAAAAAGCTATGCATTCTTCTTATTTTCGGGCAAAAAGGCAAAAATTCCCCATATTTTGGAGCAAAATTGCAGAAATTCCCTAAATGTTGGGGCAAAAAGACAGAAATTCTCCTTATTTTGGGGCAAAACTCAGAAATTCCACTTATTTCGGAGCAAAATTCCAGAAATTTCACTTATATTGGGGCAAAATTGCAGAAATTACACTTATTTCAAAAAAAAAAGCAGAAATTTTCTTATTTTGGGGCAAAAAGGAAGAAATTTCATTTATTTTGGTACAAAATTGCAGAAATTTTTCTTATTTTGGAGCAAAAAGGCAGAAAATTTCCATATTTTGGGGCAAAAATGCAGAAATTCCCCTTATTTTGAGTAAAAAGGCTGAAATTCCCCTTAATTGGGGGCAAAAAGGCAGAAATTTCCTTATTTTGGGGCAAAATTGCAGAAATTACACTTATTTCAGGGTAATCAGTCAGAAATTTTCCTTATTTTGGGGCAAAATTGCAGAAAATTCACTTATTTTGGGGCAAAATTGCAGAAATTTCACTTTTTTCAGTGAAAAAAAGCAGAAATTTTCCTTATTTTGGAGCAAAAAGGCAGAAATTCCTAATATTTTGTGGCAAAAATGCAGAAATTCCCCTTATTTGAGGTAAAAATGCTGAAATTCCCCTTATTTGGGGGCAAAAAGCAGAAATTTCCCTTATTTTGGGGCAAAATTGCAGAAAGTTCACTTATTTCAGGGTAATAAGTCTGAAATTTTCCTTATTTTGGGAAAAAAAGACAGAAATTCCCTTTGTTTTGGGGGAAAAATACATAAATTCCTCTTATTTAGAGGCAAAAAAGCAGAAATTCCCCTTATTTTGGTTCAAAATTGCAGAAATTTCACTTACTTCAGGGTAATAAGTCAGAAATTTTCCTTATTTTGGGGCAAAAAAGACAGAAATTACCTTTGTTTTGGGGGAAAAAGACAGAAATTCCACTTATTTAGAGGCAAAAAAGCAGAATTCCCCTTATTTTGGAGCAAAAATGAAGAAATTTCCCTTTTTTATGTAAAAAAGTTATGCATTCTTCTTATTTTCGGGCAAAAATGCAGAAATTCCCCGTATTTTGGAGCAAAATTGCAGAAATTCCCCTAATTGTGGGGCAAAAAGGCAGAAATTCCCTATATGTTGGGCTAAAAAGACCGAAATTCTCCTTATTTGGGGGCAAAACTCAGAAATTCCACTTATTTTGGGGCGAAATTCCAGAGATTTCCCTTATTTGGGGGCAAAATTGCAGAAATTTCACTTATGACAGGGAAAAAAGGCAGAAATTTTCCTTTTTTTGTGGCAAAAGCAGAAATTCCTAATATTTTGTGGCAAAAATGCAGAAATTCCCCTTATTTTGAGGTAAAAGGGTGAAATTCCTCTTATTTGGGATCAAAAAGGCAGAAATTTCCCTTATTTTGGGGCAAAATTGCAGAAATTTCACTTATGTCAGGGTAATAGGTCAGAAATTTTCCTTATTTTGGGGCCAAAAAACAGAAATTCCCTTTGTTTTGGGGGAAAAAGACAGAAATTCCACTTATTTAGAGGCAAAAATGCAGAAATTCCTAATATTTTGTGGCAAAAATGCAGAAATTCCCCTTATTTTGAGGTAAAATCTGAAATTCCCCTTATTTGGAAGCAAAAAGGCAGAAATTTCCCTTATTTTGGGGAAAAATTGCAGAAATTTCACTTATTTCAGGGTAATAAGTCAGAAATTTTCCTTATTTTGGGGAAAAAAGACAGAAATTCCCTTTGTTTTGGGGGAAAAAGACAGAAATTCCACTTATTTGGATGCAAAAAAGCAGAAATTCCCTTTATTTTGGAGAAAAATTAAGAAATTTCCCTTTTTTATGGCAAAAAGCTATGCATTCTTCTTATTTTCGGGCAAAAAGGCAAAAATTCCCCATATTTTGGAGCAAAATTGCAGAAATTCCCTAAATGTTGGGGCAAAAAGACAGAAATTCTCCTTATTTTGGGGCAAAACTCAGAAATTCCACTTATTTCGGAGCAAAATTCCAGAAATTTCACTTATATTGGGGCAAAATTGCAGAAATTACACTTATTTCAAAAAAAAAAGCAGAAATTTTCTTATTTTGGGGCAAAAAGGAAGAAATTTCATTTATTTTGGTACAAAATTGCAGAAATTTTTCTTATTTTGGAGCAAAAAGGCAGAAAATTTCCATATTTTGGGGCAAAAATGCAGAAATTCCCCTTATTTTGAGTAAAAAGGCTGAAATTCCCCTTAATTGGGGGCAAAAAGGCAGAAATTTCCTTATTTTGGGGCAAAATTGCAGAAATTACACTTATTTCAGGGTAATCAGTCAGAAATTTTCCTTATTTTGGGGCAAAATTGCAGAAAATTCACTTATTTTGGGGCAAAATTGCAGAAATTTCACTTTTTTCAGTGAAAAAAAGCAGAAATTTTCCTTATTTTGGAGCAAAAAGGCAGAAATTCCTAATATTTTGTGGCAAAAATGCAGAAATTCCCCTTATTTGAGGTAAAAATGCTGAAATTCCCCTTATTTGGGGGCAAAAAGCAGAAATTTCCCTTATTTTGGGGCAAAATTGCAGAAAGTTCACTTATTTCAGGGTAATAAGTCTGAAATTTTCCTTATTTTGGGAAAAAAAGACAGAAATTCCCTTTGTTTTGGGGGAAAAATACATAAATTCCTCTTATTTAGAGGCAAAAAAGCAGAAATTCCCCTTATTTTGGTTCAAAATTGCAGAAATTTCACTTACTTCAGGGTAATAAGTCAGAAATTTTCCTTATTTTGGGGAAAAAAGACAGAAATTCCCTTTGTTTTGGGGGAAAAAGACAGAAATTCCACTTATTTGGATGCAAAAAAGCAGAAATTCCCTTTATTTTGGAGAAAAATTAAGAAATTTCCCTTTTTTATGGCAAAAAGCTATGCATTCTTCTTATTTTCGGGCAAAAAGGCAAAAATTCCCCATATTTTGGAGCAAAATTGCAGAAATTCCCTAAATGTTGGGGCAAAAAGACAGAAATTCTCCTTATTTTGGGGCAAAACTCAGAAATTCCACTTATTTCGGAGCAAAATTCCAGAAATTTCACTTATATTGGGGCAAAATTGCAGAAATTACACTTATTTCAAAAGAAAAAGCAGAAATTTTCTTATTTTGGGGCAAAAAGGAAGAAATTTCATTTATTTTGGTACAAAATTGCAGAAATTTTTCTTATTTTGGAGCAAAAAGGCAGAAAATTTCCATATTTTGGGGCAAAAATGCAGAAATTCCCCTTATTTTGAGTAAAAAGGCTGAAATTCCCCTTAATTGGGGGCAAAAAGGCAGAAATTTCCTTATTTTGGGGCAAAATTGCAGAAATTACACTTATTTCAGGGTAATCAGTCAGAAATTTTCCTTATTTTGGGGCAAAATTGCAGAAAATTCACTTATTTTGGGGCAAAATTGCAGAAATTTCACTTTTTTCAGTGAAAAAAAGCAGAAATTTTCCTTATTTTGGAGCAAAAAGGCAGAAATTCCTAATATTTTGTGGCAAAAATGCAGAAATTCCCCTTATTTGAGGTAAAAATGCTGAAATTCCCCTTATTTGGGGGCAAAAAGCAGAAATTTCCCTTATTTTGGGGCAAAATTGCAGAAAGTTCACTTATTTCAGGGTAATAAGTCTGAAATTTTCCTTATTTTGGGAAAAAAAGACAGAAATTCCCTTTGTTTTGGGGGAAAAATACATAAATTCCTCTTATTTAGAGGCAAAAAAGCAGAAATTCCCCTTATTTTGGTTCAAAATTGCAGAAATTTCACTTACTTCAGGGTAATAAGTCAGAAATTTTCCTTATTTTGGGGCAAAAAAGACAGAAATTACCTTTGTTTTGGGGGAAAAAGACAGAAATTCCACTTATTTAGAGGCAAAAAAGCAGAATTCCCCTTATTTTGGAGCAAAAATGAAGAAATTTCCCTTTTTTATGCCAAAAAGTTATGCATTCTTCTTATTTTCGGGCAAAAATGCAGAAATTCCCCGTATTTTGGAGCAAAATTGCAGAAATTCCCCTAATTGTGGGGCAAAAAGGCAGAAATTCCCTAAATGTTGGGGCAAAAAGACAGAAATTCTCCTTATTTTGGGGCAAAACTCAGAAATTCCACTTATTTCGGAGCAAAATTCCAGAAATTTCACTTATATTGGGGCAAAATTGCAGAAATTACACTTATTTTGGGGCAAAATTGCAGAAATTTCACTTATTTCAAAAAAAAGCAGAAATTCTCTTATTTTGGGGCAAAAAGGCAGAAATTTCTTTTATTTTGGTACAAAATTGCAGAAATTTTTCTTATTTTGGAGCAAAAAGGCAGAAATTTTCCATATTTTGGGGCAAAAATGCAGAAATTCCCCTTATTTTGAGTTAAAAGGCTGAAATTCCCCTTAATTGAGGGCAAAAAGGCAGAAATTTCCTTATTTTGGGGCAAAATAGCAAAAATTTCACTTATTTCAGGGTAATCAGTCAGAAATTTTCCTTATTTTGGGGCAAAAAGACAGAAATTCCTTTTGTTTTTGGGGAAAAAGACAGATATTTCACTTTTTTAGAGGCAAAAAAGGAGAAATTTCTTTTTATTTTGGAGCATAAATAAAGAAATTTCTCTTTTTTGTGGCAAAAGGTATGCATTCCCCTTATTTTCTGGCTAAAAAGCAGAAATTCCCCGTATTTTGTAGCAAAATTGCAGAAATTCCCCTAATTGTGGGGCAAAAAGGCAGAAATTCCCTATATGTTGGGCTAAAAAGACCGAAATTCTCCTTATTTGGGGGCAAAACTCAGAAATTCCACTTATTTTGGGGCGAAATTCCAGAGATTTCCCTTATTTGGGGGCAAAATTGCAGAAATTTCACTTATGACAGGGAAAAAAGGCAGAAATTTTCCTTATTTTGTGGCAAAAAGGCAGAAATTCCTAATATTTTGTGGCAAAAATGCAGAAATTCCCCTTATTTTGAGGTAAAAGGGTGAAATTCCTCTTATTTGGGATCAAAAAGGCAGAAATTTCCCTTATTTTGGGGCAAAATTGCAGAAATTTCACTTATGTCAGGGTAATAGGTCAGAAATTTTCCTTATTTTGGGGCCAAAAAACAGAAATTCCCTTTGTTTTGGGGGAAAAAGACAGAAATTCCACTTATTTAGAGGCAAAAATGCAGAAATTCCTAATATTTTGTTGCAAAAATGCAGAAATTCCCCTTATTTTGAGGTAAAATCTGAAATTCCCCTTATTTGGAAGCAAAAAGGCAGAAATTTCTCTTATTTTGGAGAAAAAATGCAGAAATTTCACTTATTTCAGGGTAATAAGTCAGAAATTTTCCTTATTTTGGGGCAAAAAAGACAGAAATTCCCTTTGTTTTGGGGGGAAAAGACAGAAATTCCACTTATTTAGATGCAAAAAAGCAGAAATTCCCTTTATTTTGGAGAAAAAATAAAGAAATTTCCCTTTTTTATGGCAAAAAGCTATGCATTCTTCTTATTTTCGGGCAAAAAGGCAAAAATTCCCCATATTTTGGAGCAAAATTGCAGAAATTCCCCTAATTGTGGGGCAAAAAGGCAGAAATTCCCTAAATGTAGGGGCAAAATGACAGAAATTCTCCTTATTTTGGGGCAAAACTCAGAAATTCCACTTATTTCGGAGCAAAATTCCAGAAATTTCACTTATATTGGGGCAAAATTGCAGAAATTACACTTATTACAAAAAAAAAGCAGAAATTTTCTTATTTTGGGGCAAAAAGGAAGAAATTTCATTTATTTTGGTACAAAATTGCAGAAATTTTTCTTATTTTGGAGCAAAAAGGCAGAAATTTTCCATATTTTGGGGCAAAAATGCAGAAATTCCCCTTATTTTGAGTAAAAAGGCTGAAATTCCCCTTAATTGGGGGCAAAAAGGCAGAAATTTCCTTATTTTGGGGCAAAATTGCAGAAATTACACTTATTTCAGGGTAATCAGTCAGAAATTTTCCTTATTTTGGGGCAAAATTGCAGAAAATTCACTTATTTTGGGGCAAAATTGCAGAAATTTCACTTTTTTCAGTGAAAAAAAGCAGAAATTTTCCTTATTTTGGAGCAAAAAGGCAGAAATTCCTAATATTTTGTGGCAAAAATGCAGAAATTCCC
Organism: Micromys minutus; assembly: GCF_963924665.1. Classification (NCBI taxonomy): domain Eukaryota; kingdom Metazoa; phylum Chordata; class Mammalia; order Rodentia; family Muridae; genus Micromys; species Micromys minutus. The sequence continues at coordinate 4,674,368 of NW_027667252.1, read as the reverse complement.
CTTATTTTGAGGTAAAAATGCGGAAATTCCCCTTATTTGGGGGCAAAAAGCAGAAATTTCCCTTATTTTGGGGCAAAATTGCAGAAAGTTCACTTATTTCAGGGTAATAGGTCAGAAATTTTCCTTATTTTGGGCAAAAAAGACAGAAATTCCCTTTGTTTTGTGGGAAAAATACATAAATTCCTCTTATTTTGAGGCAAAAAAGCAGAAATTCCCCTTATTTTGGTTCAAAATTGCAGAAATTTCACTTACTTCAGGGTAATAAGTCAGAAATTTTCCTTATTTTGGGGCAAAAAAGACAGAAATTACCTTTGTTTTGGGGGAAAAAGACAGAAATTCCACTTATTTAGAGGCAAAAAAGCAGAATTCCCCTTATTTTGGAGCAAAAATGAAGAAATTTCCCTTTTTTATGCCAAAAAGTTATGCATTCTTCTTATTTTCGGGCAAAAATGCAGAAATTCCCCGTATTTTGGAGCAAAATTGCAGAAATTCCCCTAATTGTGGGGCAAAAAGGCAGAAATTCCCTATATGTTGGGGCAAAAAGACAGAAATTCTCCTTATTTGGGGGCAAAACTCAGAAATTCCACTTATTTTGGGGCGAAATTCCAGAGATTTCCCTTATTTGGGGGCAAAATTGCAGAAATTTCACATATGACAGGGAAAAAAGGCAGAAATTTTCCTTATTTTGGGGCAAAAAGGCAGAAATTCCTAATATTTTCTGGCAAAAATGCAGAAATTCCCCTTATTTTGAGGTAAAATCTGAAATTCCCCTTATTTGGAAGCAAAAAGGCAGAAATTTCCCTTATTTTCGGGAAAAAATGCAGAAATTTCACTTATTTCAGGGTAATAAGTCAGAAATTTTCCTTATTTTGGGGCAAAAAAGACAGAAATTCCCTTTGTTTTGGGGGGAAAAGACAGAAATTCCACTTATTTAGATGCAAAAAAGCAGAAATTCCCTTTATTTTGGAGAAAAATTAAGAAATTTCCCTTTTTTATGGCAAAAAGCTATGCATTCTTCTTATTTTCGGGCAAAAAGGCAAAAATTCCCCATATTTTAGAGCAAAATTGCAGAAATTCCCCTAATTGTGGGGCAAAAAGGCAGAAATTCCCTAAATGTTGGGGCAAAAAGACAGATATTCTCCTTATTTTGGGGCAAAACTCAGAAATTCCACTTATTTCGGAGCAAAATTCCAGAAATTTCACTTATATTGGGGCAAAATTGCAGAAATTACACTTATTTCAAAAAAAAAGCAGAAATTTTCTTATTTTGGGGCAAAAAGGAAGAAATTTCATTTATTTTGGTACAAAATTGCAGAAATTTTTCTTATTTTGGAGCAAAAAGGCAGAAATTTTCCATATTTTGGGGCAAAAATGCAGAAATTCCCCTTATTTTGAGTAAAAAGGCTGAAATTCCCCTTAATTGGGGGCAAAAAGGCAGAAATTTCCTTATTTTGGGGCAAAATTGCAGAAATTACACTTATTTCAGGGTAATCAGTCAGAAATTTTCCTTATTTTGGGGCAAAATTGCAGAAAATTCACTTATTTTGGGGCAAAATTGCAGAAATTTCACTTTTTTCAGTGAAAAAAAGCAGAAATTTTCCTTATTTTGGAGCAAAAAGGCAGAAATTCTTAATATTTTGTGGCAAAAATGCAGAAATTCCCCTTATTTTGAGGTAAAAATGCTGAAATTCCCCTTATTTGGGGGCAAAAAGCAGAAATTTGCTTTATTTTGGGGCAAAATTGCAGAAAGTTCACTTATTTCAGAGTAATAAGTCAGAAATTTTCCTTATTTTGGGCAAAAAAGACAGAAATTCCCTTTGTTTTGGGGGAAAAATACATAAATTCCTCTTATTTAGAGGCAAAAAAGCAGAAATTCCCCTTATTTTGGTTCAAAATTGCAGAATTTTCACTTACTTCAGGGTAATAAGTCAGAAATTTTCCTTATTTTGGGGCAAAAAAGACAGAAATTACCTTTGTTTTGGGGGAAAAAGACAGAAATTCCACTTATTTAGAGGCAAAAAAGCAGAATTCCCCTTATTTTGGAGCAAAAATGAAGAAATTTCCCTTTTTATGCCAAAAAGTTATGCATTCTTCTTATTTTCGGGCAAAAATGCAGAAATTCCCCGTATTTTGGAGCAAAATTGCAGAAATTCCCCTAATTGTGGGGCAAAAAGGCAGAAATTCCCTATATGTTGGGGCAAAAAGACAGAAATTCTCCTTATTTGGGGGCAAAACTCAGAAATTCCACTTATTTAGGGGCGAAATTCCAGAGATTTCCCTTATTTGGGGGCAAAATTGCAGAAATTTCACTTATGACAGGGAAAAAAGGCAGAAATTTTCCTTATTTTGGGGCAAAAAGGCAGAAATTCCTAATATTTTGTGGCAAAAATGCAGAAATTCCCCTTATTTTGAGGTAAAAGGGTGAAATTCCTCTTATTTGGGATCAAAAAGGCAGAAATTTCCCTTATTTTGGGGCAAAATTGCAGAAATTTCACTTATGTCAGGGTAATAAGTCAGAAATTTTCCTTATTTTGGGGCCAAAAAACAGAAATTCCCTTTGTTTTGGGGGAAAAAGACAGAAATTCCACTTATTTAGAGGCAAGAATGCAGAAATTCCTAATATTTTGTGGCAAAAATGCAGAAATTCCACTTATTTTGAGGTAAAATCTGAAATTCCCCTTATTTGGAAGCAAAAAGGCAGAATTTTCCTTTATTTTGGGGAAAAAATGCAGAAATTTCACTTATTTCAGTGTAATAAGTCAGAAATTTTCCTTATTTTGGGGCAAAAAAGACAGAAATTCCCTTTGTTTTGGGGGGAAAAGACAGAAATTCCACTTATTTAGATGCAAAAAAGCAGAAATTCCCTTTATTTTGGAGAAAAATTAAGAAATTTCCCTTTTTTATGGCAAAAAGCTATGCATTCTTCTTATTTTCGGGCAAAAAGGCAAAAATTCCCCATATTTTGGAGCAAAATTGCAGAAATTTCCCTAATTGTGGGGCAAAAAGGCAGAAATTCCCTAAATGTTGGGGCAAAAAGACAGAAATTCTCCTTATTTTGGGGCAAAACTCAGAAATTCCACTTATTTCGGAGCAAAATTCCAGAAATTTCACTTATATTGGGGCAAAATTGCAGAAATTACACTTATTTCAAAAAAAAAGCAGAAATTTTCTTATTTTGGGGCAAAAAGAAAGAAATTTCATTTATTTTGGTACAAAATTGCAGAAATTTTTCTTATTTTGGAGCAAAAAGGCAGAAATTTTCCATATTTTGGGGCAAAAATGCAGAAATTACACTTATTTCAGGGTAATCAGTCAGAAATTTTCCTTATTTTGGGCAAAAAAGACAGAAATTCCCTTTGTTTTGGGGGAAAAATACATAAATTCCACTTATTTAGAGGCAAAAAAGCAGAAATTCCCTTTATTTTGGTTCAAAATTGCAGAAATTTCACTTACTTCAGGGTAATAAGTCAGAAATTTTCTTTATTTTGGGGCAAAAAAGACAGAAATTACCTTTGTTTTGGGGGAAAAAGACAGAAATTCCACTTATTTAGAGGCAAAAAAGTAGAATTCCCCTTATTTTGGAGCAAAAACGAAGAAATTTCCCTTTTTAATGCAAAAAGTTATGCATTCTTCTTATTTTCGGGCAAAAAGGCAGAAATTCCCCGTATTTTGGAGCAAAATTGCAGAAATTCCCCTAATTGTGTGGCAAAAAGGCAGAAATTCCCTATATGTTGGGGCAAAAAGACAGAAATGCTCCTTATTTGGGGGCAAAACTCAGAAATTCCACTTATTTTGGGGCAAAATTACAGAGATTTCCCTTATTTTGGGGCAAAATTGCAGAAATTTCACTTATGGCAGGGAAAAAAGGCAGAAAATTTCATTATTTTGGGGCAAAAGTCAGAAATTCCTAATATTTTGTGGCAAAAATGCAGAAATTCCCCTTATTTTGAGGTAAAAGGATGAAATTTCACTTATTTGGGGGCAAAAGGCAGAAATTTCCCTTATTTTGGGGCAAAATTGCAGAAATTTCACTTATTTCAGGGTAATAAGTCAGAAAATTTCCTTATTTTGGTGCAAAAAAGACAGAAATTCCCCTTGTTTTGGGGGAAAAAGACGGAAATTCCACATATTTAGAGGCAAAAAAGCAGAAATTCCCCTTATTTTGGAGTAAAATTACAGAAATTTCCCTTTTTTACGGAAAAAGGTACGCATTCTTCTTATTTTCGGGAAAAAAGGCAGAAATTCCCCGTATTTTGGAGCAAAATTGCAAAAATTAATCTAATTGTGGGGCAAAAATGCAGAAATTCCCTATATGTTGGGGCAAAAAGACAGAAATTCTCCTTATTTTGGGGAAACTCAGAAATTCCACTCATTTTGGGGCAAAATTCCAGAAATTTCCCTTATTTTGGGGCAAAATTGCAGAAATTTCACTTATTTTGTGGCAAAATTAGAGAAATTTCACTTATTTCAGAGAAAAAAAAGCAGAAAATTTCTTATTTTGGCGCAAATAGGCAGAAATTTCCCATATTATGGGGCAAACATGCAGAAATTCCCCTTCATTTTGAGGTAAAAAGGCTGAAATTCCCCTTATTTGGGGGTAAAAATGCAGAAATTTTCCTTATTTTGGGGCAAAATTTCAGAAATTCCCCTAATTGTGGGGCAAAAAGGCAGAAATTCCCTAAATGTTAGGGCAAAAAGACAGAAATTCTCCTTATTTTGGGGCAAAACTCAGAAATTCCACTTATTTCGGAGCAAAATTCCAGAAATTTCACTTATATTGGGGCAAAATTGCAGAAATTACACTTATTTTGGGGCAAAATTGCAGAAATTTCACTTATTTCAAAAAAAAAGCAGAAATTTTCTTATTTTGGGGCAAAAAGGCAGAAATTTCTTTTATTTTGGTACAAAATTGCAGAAATTTTTCTTATTTTGGAGCAAAAAGGCAGAAATTTTCCATATTTTGGGGCAAAAATGCAGAAATTCCCCTTATTTTGAGTAAAAAGGCTGAAATTCCCCTTAATTTTGGGCAAAAAGGCAGAAATTTCCTTAATTTGGGGCAAAATTGTAAAAATTTCACTTATTTCAGGATAATCAGTCAGAAATTTTGCTTATTTTGGGGCAAAATTGCAGAAAATTTACTTATTTTGGGGCAAAATTGCAGAAATTTCACTTATTTCAGTGAAAAAAGGCAGAAATTTTCCTTATTTTGGGGCAAAAAGGCAGAAATTCCTAATATTTTGTGGCAAAAATGCAGAAGTTCCCGTTATTTTGAGGTAAAAATGCTGAAATTCCCCTTATTTGGGGGCAAGATAGCAGAAATTTCCCTTATTTTGGGGCAAAATTGAAGAAAGTTCATTTATTTCAGGGTAATAAGTCAGAAATTTTCCTTATTTTGGGCAAAAAAGACAGAAATTCCCTTTGTTTTGGGGGAAAAATACATAAATTCCACTTATTTAGAGGCAAAAAAGCAGAAATTCCCCTATTTTGGTTCAAAATTGCAGAAATTTCACTTACTTCAGGGTAATAAGTCAGAAATTTTCCTTATTTTGGGGCAAAAAAGACAGAAATTACCTTTGTTTTGGGGGAAAAAGACAGAAATTCCACTTATTTAGAGGCAAAAAAGCAGAATTCCCCTTATTTTGGAGCAAAAATGAAGAAATTTCCATTTTTTATGGCAAAAAGTTATGCATTCTTCTTATTTTCGGGCAAAAAGGCAGAAATTCCCCGTATTTTGGAGCAAAATTGAAGAAATTCCCCTAATTGTGGGGCAAAAAGGCAGAAATTCCCTATATGTTGGGGCAAAAAGCCAGAAATTCTCCTTATTTGGGGGCAAAACTCAGAAATTACACTTATTTTGGGGCAAAATTCCAGAGATTTCCCTTATTTTGGGGCAAAATTGCAGAAATTTCACTTATGGCAGGGAAAAAAAACAGAAAATTTCATTATTTTGGGGCAAAAAGTCAGAAATTCCTAATATTTTGTGGCAAAAATGCAGAAATTCCCCTTATTTTGAGGTAAAAGGGTGAAATTCCTCTTATTTGGGGGCAAAAAGGCAGAAATTTCCCTTATTTTTGGGCAAAATTGCAGAAATTTCACTTATTTCAGGGTAATAAGTCAGAAATTTTCCTTATTTTGGGCAAAAAAGACAGAAATTCCCTTTGTTTTGGGGAAAAAATAAATAAATTCCACTTATTTAGAGGCAAAAAAGCAGAAATTCCCCTTATTTTGGAGCAAAATTACAGAAATTTCCCTTTTTTATGGAAAAAGGTATGCATTCTTCTTATTTTCGGGCAAAAAGGCAGAAATTCCCCGTATTTTGGAGCAAAATTGCAGAAATTAACCTAATTGTGGGGCAAAAATGCAGAAATTCCCTATATGTTGGGGCAAAAAGACAGAAATTCTCCTTATTTTGGGGAAACTCAGAAATTCCACTCATTTTGGGGCAAAATTCCAGAAATTTCCCTTATTTTGGGGCAAAATTGCAGAAATTTCACTTATTTTGTGGCAAAATTAGAGAAATTTCACTTATTTCAGGGAAAAAAAGCAGAAATTTTCTTATTTTGGTGAAAAAGTCAGAAATTTCCCATATTTTGGTACAAAATTGCAGAAATTTTTCTTATTTTGGGCAAAAAGGCAGAAATTTCCCATATTTTGGGGCAAACATGCAGAAATTCCCCTTCATTTTGAGGTAAAAAGGCTGAAATTCCCCTTATTTGGGGGTAAAAAGGCAGAAATTTCCCTTATTTTGGGGCAAAATTGCAGAAATTTCACTTATCTCAGGGTAATAAGTCAGAAATTTTCCTTATTTTGGGGCAAAAAATACAGAATTTCCTTTTGTTTTGCGGGAAAAAGACAGAAATTCCACGTATTTAGAGGTATAAAAGCAGAAATTCCCCTCATTTTGGAGCAAAAATGAAGAAATTTCCCTTTTTTATGGCAAAAAGGTATGCATTCTTATTATTTTCGGACAAAAATGGCAGAAATTCTCCGTATTTTGGAGCAAAATTGCAGAAATACCCCTAATTGTGGGGCAAAAAGGCAGAAATTCCCTATATTTTGGGGCAAAAAGACAGAAATTCTCCTTATTTTAGGGCAAAATTCAGAAATTTAACTTATTTTTGAGCAAAATTGCAGAAATTTCACTTATTTCATAAAAAAAGGAGAAATTTTCTTATTTTGGATCCAAAAGGCAGAAATTTCTTTTATTTTGTTACAAAATTGCAGAATTTTTTATTATTTTGGGGCAAAAAGGCAGAAATTTCCCATATTTTGGGGCAAAAATGCAGAAATTTTTTTTATTTTGAGTTTAAATGCTGAAATTCCCCTTATTTGGGGGCAAAAAGGCAGAAATTTCTCTTATTTTGGAACAAAATTGCAGAAATTTCACTTATGTCAGGGTAATAAGTCAGAAATTTTCCTTTTTTGGGGCCAGAAAACAGATATTCCCTTTGTTTTGGGGGAAAAAGACAGAAATTCCACTTATTTAGAGGCAAAAATTCAGAAATTCCTAATATTTTGTGGCAAAAATGCAGAAATTCCCCTTATTTTGAGGTAAAAAGCTGAAATTCCCCTTATTTGGGAGCAAAAAGGCAGAAATTTCCCTTATTTTGGGGAAAAATTGCAGAAATTTCACTTATTTCAGGGTAATAAGTCAGAAATTTTCCTTATTTTGGGGCAAAAAAACAGAAATTCCCTTTGTATTGGGGGACAAAGACAGAAATTCCACATATTTAGAGGCATAAAAGTAGAAATTCCCCTTCTTTTGGAGCAAAAATGAAGAAATTTTCCTTTTTTATGGCAAAAAGGTATGGATTCTTCTTATTTTCGGGCAAAAAGGCAGAAATTCCCCGTATTTTGGAGCAAAATTGCAGAAATTCCCCTAATTGTGGGGCAAACAGGCAGAAATTCCTTATATGTTGGGGCAAAAAGACAGAAATTCTCCTTATTTTGGGTCAAAAGTCAGAAATTCCACATATTTCCGGGCAAAATTCCAGAAATTTCACATATTTTGGGGCAAAATTGGAGAAATTTCACTTATTTTGGGGCAAAATTTCAGAAATTTCACTTATTTCAGAAAAAAAAATCAGAAATTTTCTTATTGGGAAGCAAAAAGGGACAAATTTCTTTTATTTTGTTACAAAATTGCAGAAATTTCCCTTATTTTGGGACAAAATTGCAGAAATTTCCCTTATTTTGGGGCAAAATTGCAGAAATTTCACTTATTTCAGGAAGAAAAGGCAGAAATTTTCCTTATTTTGAGGCAAAAAAGCAGAAATTCCTAATATTTTGTGGAAAAAATGCAGAAATTCTCCTTATTTTGAGGTAAAAGGGTGAAATTCCTCTTATTTGGGAGCAAAAAGTCAGAAATTTCCCTTATTTTGGGGCAAAATTGCAGAAATTTCACTTATTTCAGGGTAATAAGTCAGAAATTTTTTTTAATTTGGTGCAAAAAAGACAGAAATTCCCTTTGTTTTGGCGGAAAAAGACAGAAATTCCACATATTTAGAGGCAAAAAAGCAGAAATTCCCCTTATTTTGGAGCAAAATTACAGAAATTTCCCTTTTTTATGGCAAAAAGGTATGCATTCTTCTTATTTTCGGGCAAAAATGCAGAAATTCCTTGTATTTTAGAGCAAAATTGCAGAAATTAACCTAACTGTGGGGCAAAAAGGCAGAAATTCCCTATATGTTGGGGCAAAAAGACAGAAATTCTCCTTATTTTGGGGCAAAACTCAGAAATTCCACTTATTTTGGGGCAAAATTCCAGAAATTTCCCTTATTTGGGGCAAAATTGCAGAAATTTCACTTATTTTGGGGCAAAATTGAAGAAATTTTACTTATTTCAAGGAAAAAAAGCAGAAATTATCTTATTTTGGGGCAAAAAGGCAGAAATTTCTCATATTTTGGTACAAAATTGCAGAAATTTTTCATATTTTGGGCAAAAAGGCAGAAATTTTCCATATTTTGGGGCAAAAATGCAGAAATTCCCCTTATTTTGAATAAAAAGGCTGAAATTCCCCTTAATTGGGGGCAAAAAGTCAGAAATTTCCTTAATTTGGGGCAAAATTGTAAAAATTTCACTTATTTCAGGATAATCAGTCAGAAATTTTGCTTATTTTGGGGCAAAATTGCAGAAAATTTAATTATTTTGGGGCAAAATTGCAGAAATTTCACTTATTTCAGTGAAAAAAGGCAGAAATTTTCCTTATTTTGGGGCAAAAAGACAGAAATTCCTAATATTTTGTGGCAAAAATGCAGAAGTTCCCGTTATTTTGAGGTAAAAATGCTGAAATTCCCCTTATTTGGGGGCAAGAAAGCAGAAATTTCCCTTTTTTTTGGGGCAAAATTGAAGAAAGTTCATTTATTTCATGGTAATAAGTCAGAAATTTTCCTTATTTTGGGCAAAAAAGACAGAAATTCCCTTTGTTTTGGGGGAAAAATACATAAATTCCACTTATTTAGAGGCAAAAAAGCAGAAATTCCCCTATTTTGGTTCAAAATTGCAGAAATTTCACTTACTTCAGGGTAATAAGTCAGAAATTTTCCTTATTTTGGGGCAAAAAAGACAGAAATTACCTTTGTTTTGGGGGAAAAAGACAGAAATTCCACTTATTTAGAGGCAAAAAAGCAGAATTCCCCTTATTTTGGAGCAAAAATGAAGAAATTTCCATTTTTTATGGCAAAAAGTTATGCATTCTTCTTATTTTCGGGCAAAAAGGCAGAAATTCCCCGTATTTTGGAGCAAAATTGAAGAAATTCCCCTAATTGTGGGGCAAAAAGGCAGAAATTCCCTATATGTTTGGGCAAAAAGCCAGAAATTCTCCTTATTTGGGGGCAAAACTCAGAAATTACACTTATTTTGGGGCAAAATTCCAGAGATTTCCCTTATTTTGGGGCAAAATTGCAGAAATTTCACTTATGGCAGGGAAAAAAAACAGAAAATTTCATTATTTTGGGGCAAAAAGTCAGAAATTCCTAATATTTTGTGGCAAAAATGCAGAAATTCCCCTTATTTTGAGGTAAAAGGGTGAAATTCCTCTTATTTGGGGGCAAAAAGGCAGAAATTTCCCTTATTTTTGGGCAAAATTGCAGAAATTTCACTTATTTCAGGGTAATAAGTCAGAAATTTTCCTTATTTTGGGCAAAAAAGACAGAAATTCCCTTTGTTTTGGGGAAAAAATACATAAATTCCACTTATTTAGAGGCAAAAAAGCAGAAATTCCCCTTATTTTGGAGCAAAATTACAGAAATTTCCCTTTTTTATGGAAAAAGGTATGCATTCTTCTTATTTTCGGGCAAAAAGGCAGAAATTCCCCGTATTTTGGAGCAAAATTGCAGAAATTAACCTAATTGTGTGGCAAAAATGCAGAAATTCCCTATATGTTGGGGCAAAAAGACAGAAATTCTCCTTATTTTGGGGAAACTCAGAAATTCCACTTATTTTGAAACAATATTCCAGAAATTTCCCTTATTTTGGGGCAAAATTGCAGAAATTTCACTTATTTTGTGGCAAAATTAGAGAAATTTCACTTATTTCAGGGAAAAAAAGCAGAAATTTTCTTATTTTGGTGAAAAAGGCAGAAATTTCCCATATTTTGGTACAAAATTGCAGAAATTTTTCTTATTTTGGGCAAAAAGGCAGAAATTTCCCATATTTTGGGGCAAACATGCAGAAATTCCCCTTCATTTTGAGGTAAAAAGGCTGAAATTCCCCTTATTTGGGGGTAAAAAGGCAGAAATTTCCCTTATTTTGGGGCAAAATTGCAGAAATTTCACTTATCTCAGGGTAATAAGTCAGAAATTTTCCTTATTTTGGGGCAAAAAATACAGAATTTCCTTTTGTTTTGCGGGAAAAAGACAGAAATTCCACGTATTTAGAGGTATAAAAGCAGAAATTCCCCTCATTTTGGAGCAAAAATGAAGAAATTTCCCTTTTTTATGGCAAAAAGGTATGCATTCTTATTATTTTCGGACAAAAATGGCAGAAATTCTCCGTATTTTGGAGCAAAATTGCAGTAATACCCCTAATTGTGGGGCAAAAAGGCAGAAATTCCCTATATTTTGGGGCAAAAAGACAGAAATTCTCCTTATTTTAGGGCAAAATTCAGAAATTTAACTTATTTTTGAGCAAAATTGCAGAAATTTCACTTATTTCATAAAAAAAGGAGAAATTTTCTTATTTTGGATCCAAAAGGCAGAAATTTCTTTTATTTTGTTACAAAATTGCAGAATTTTTTATTATTTTGGGGCAAAAAGGCAGAAATTTCCCATATTTTGGGGCAAAAATGCAGAAATTTTTTTTATTTTGAGTTTAAATGCTGAAATTCCCCTTATTTGGGGGCAAAAAGGCAGAAATTTCTCTTATTTTGGAACAAAATTGCAGAAATTTCACTTATGTCAGGGTAATAAGTCAGAAATTTTCCTTTTTTGGGGCCAGAAAACAGAAATTCCCTTTGTTTTGTGGGAAAAAGACAGAAATTCCACTTATTTAGAGGCAAAAATGCAGAAATTCCTAATATTTTGTGGCAAAAATGCAGAAATTCCCCTTATTTTGAGGTAAAAAGCTGAAATTCCCCTTATTTGGGAGCAAAAAGGCAGAAATTTCCCTTATTTTGGGGAAAAATTGCAGAAATTTCACTTATTTCAGGGTAATAAGTCAGAAATTTTCCTTATTTTGGGGCAAAAAAACAGAAATTCCCTTTGTATTGGGGGACAAAGACAGAAATTCCACATGTTTAGAGGCATAAAAGTAGAAATTCCCCTTCTTTTGGAGCAAAAATGAAGAAATTTTCCTTTTTTATGGCAAAAAGGTATGGATTCTTCTTATTTTCGGGCAAAAAGGCAGAAATTCCCCGTATTTTGGAGCAAAATTGCAGAAATTCCCCTAATTGTGGGGCAAACAGGCAGAAATTCCTTATATGTTGGGGCAAAAAGACAGAAATTCTCCTTATTTTGGGTCAAAAGTCAGAAATTCCACATATTTCCGGGCAAAATTCCAGAAATTTCACATATTTTGGGGCAAAATTGGAGAAATTTCACTTATTTTGGGGCAAAATTTCAGAAATTTCACTTATTTCAGAAAAAAAAATCAGAAATTTTCTTATTTGGAAGCAAAAAGGCACAAATTTCTTTTATTTTGTTACAAAATTGCAGAAATTTCCCTTATTTTGGGACAAAATTGCAGAAATTTCCCTTATTTTGGGGCAAAATTGCAGAAATTTCACTTATTTCAGGAAGAAAAGGCAGAAATTTTCCTTATTTTGAGGCAAAAAAGCAGAAATTCCTAATATTTTGTGGAAAAAATGCAGAAATTCTCCTTATTTTGAGGTAAAAGGGTGAAATTCCTCTTATTTGGGAGCAAAAAGTCAGAAATTTCCCTTATTTTGGGGCAAAATTGCAGAAATTTAACTTATTTCAGGGTAATAAGTCAGAAATTTTCTTTATTTTGGACAAAAAAGACAGAAATTCCCTTTGTTTTTGGGAAAAAATACATAAATTGCACTTATTTAGAGGCAAAAAAGCAGAAATTCCCCTTATTTTGGTTCAAAATTGCAGAAATTTCACTTACTTCAGGGCAATAAGTAAAAAATTTTCCTTATTTGGGGGCAAAAAAGACAGAAATTACCTTTGTTTTGGGGGAAAAAGACAGAAATTCCACTTATTTAGTGGCAAAAAAGCAGAATTCCCCTTATTTTGGAGCAAAATTACAGAAATTTCCCTTTTTTATGGCAAAAAGGTATGCATTCTTCTTATTTTCGGGCAAAAATGCAGAAATTCCCTGTATTTTAGAGCAAAATTGCAGAAATTAACCTAACTGTGGGGCAAAAAGGCAGAAATTCCCTATATGTTGGGGCAAAAAGACAGAAATTCTCCTTATCTTGGGGCAAAACTCAGAAATTCCACTTATTTTGGGGCAAAATTCCTGAAATTTCCCTTATTTGGGGCAAAATTGCAGAAATTTCACTTATTTTGGGGCAAAATTGAAGAAATTTCACTTATTTCAAGGAAAAAAAGCAGAAATTATCTTATTTTGGGGCAAAAAGGCAGAAATTTCTCATATTTTGGTACAAAATTGCAGAAATTTTTCTTATTTTGGGCAAAAAGGCAGAAATTTCCCATATTTTAAGGCAAAAATGCAGAAATTCCCATTATTTTGAGGTAAAAAGGCTGAAATTCCCCTTATTTGAGGGTAAAAAGGCAGAAATTTCCCTTATTTTGTGGCAAAATTGCAGAAATTTCACTTATTTCAGGGTAATAAGTCAGAAATTTTCCTTATTTTGGGGCAAAAAAAACAGAAATTCCCTTTGTTTTGGGGGAAAAAGACAGAAATTCCACATATTTAGAGGCATATAAGCAGAAATTCCCCTCATTTTGGAGCAAAAACGGAGAAATTTCCCTTTTTTATGGCCAAAAGTTATGCATTCCTATTATTTTCAGACAAAAAAGGCAGAAATTCCCTTTATTTTCGAGCAAAATTGCAGAAATTTTCCTAATTGTGGGGCAAAAAGGCAGAAATTCCCTATATGTTGGGGCAAAAAGACAGAAATTCTCCTTATTTTTGGGCAAAACTCAGAAATTTAACTTATTTTGTGGCAAAATTGTCAGAAATTTCATTTATTTCAGAAAAAAAGGAGATATTTTCTTATTTTGGGGCCAAAAGGCAGAAATTTTTTTTATTTTGTTACAAAATTGCAAATTTTTTTCTCTTATTTTGGGGCAAAAAGACAGAAATTCCCTTTTTTTGGAGAAAAAGACAGAAATTCCACTTTTTTAGAGGTAAAAAAGCAGTAATTCCCCTTATTTTGGAGCAAAAATGAAGAAATTTCACTTTTTAAGGGCAAAAAGGTATGCATTCTTCTTATTTTGGAGCAAAATTGCAGAAATTTTCCTTTTTTATGGCAAAAAGGTATGCATTCTTCTTTTTTTTGGTCAAAATGGCAGAAATTCCCCGTATTTTGGAGCAAAATTGCAGAAATTCCCCTAACTGTGAAGCAAAAAGGCAGAAATTTCCTATATGTTGGGGCAAAAAGACAGAAATCCTCCTTATTTTGGGGCAAAACTCAGAAATTCCACTTATTTTGGGGCAAAATTCCAGAAATTTCCCTTATTTTGGGGCAAAATTGCAGAAATTTCACTTATTTTGAGGCAAAATTGGAGAAATTTCACTTATTTCAGGGAAGAAAAGCAGAAATTTTCTTATTTTGTGGCAAAAAGGAAGAAATTTCTTTTATTTTTGTACAAAATTGCAGAAATTTTTCTTATTTTGTGCAAAAAGGCAGAAATTTTCCATATTTTGGGGCAAAAATGCAGAAATTCCCCTTATTTTGAGGTAAAAAGGCTGAAATTCCCTTTATTTGGGGACAAAAAGGCAGAAATTTCCCTTATTTTGGTACAAAATTACAGAAATTTTATTTATTTCAGAAAAAAAATGCAGAAATTTTCTTATTTTGGGGCAAAAAGGCAGAATTTTTTTTTATTTTGTTACAAAATTGCAGAATTTATTCTTATTTTGGGGCAAAAAAGCAGAAATTTCCCATATTTTGGGGCAATAATTCAGAAATTGCCCTTATTTTGAGGTAAAAAGGCTGAAATTCCCCATATTTGGGTCAAAAAGGCAGAAATTTCTCTTATTTTGGGGCAAATTGCAGAAATTTCACTTACTTCAGGGTAATAAGTCAGAAATTTTCCTTATTTTGGGGCAAAAAAGAGAGAAATTACCTTTGTTTTGGGGGAAAAAGACAGAAATTCCACTTATTTAGAGGCAAAAAAGCAGAATTCCCCTTATTTTGGAGCAAAAATGAAGAAATTTCCTTTTTTTATGCCAAAAAGTTATGCATTCTTCTTATTTTCGGGCAAAAATGCAGAAATTCCCCGTATTTTTGGAGCAAAATTGCAGAAATTCCCCTAATTGTGGGGCAAAAAGGCAGAAATTCCCTAAATGTTGGGGCAAAAAGACAGAAATTCTCCTTATTTTGGGGCAAAACTCAGAAATTCCACTTATTTCGGAGCAAAATTCCAGAAATTTCACTTATATTGGGGCAAAATTGCAGAAATTACACTTATTTTGGGGCAAAATTGCAGAAATTTCACTTATTTCAAAAAAAAGCAGAAATTCTCTTATTTTGGGGCAAAAAGGCAGAAATTTCTTTTATTTTGGTACAAAATTGCAGAAATTTTTCTTATTTTGGAGCAAAAAGGCAGAAATTTTCCATATTTTGGGGCAAAAATGCAGAAATTCCCCTTATTTTGAGTTAAAAGGCTGAAATTCCCCTTAAGTGAGGGCAAAAAGGCAGAAATTTCCTTATTTTGGGGCAAAATAGCAAAAATTTCACTTATTTCAGGGTAATCAGTCAGAAATTTTCCTTATTTTGGGGCAAAAAGACAGAAATTGTTTTGTTTTTGGGGAAAAAGACAGATATTCCACTTTTTTAGAGGCAAAAAGGGAGAAATTTCTTTTTATTTTGGAGCAAAAATAAAGAAATTTCTCTTTTTTGTGGCAAAAGGTATGCATTCCCCTTATTTTCTGGCTAAAAAGCAGAAATTCCCCGTATTTTGGAGCAAAATTGCAGAAATTCCCCTAATTGTGGGGCAAAAAGGCAGAAAATCCCTATATGTTAGGGCAAAAAATCAAAAATTCTCTTTATTTTGGTGGCAAAACTCAGAAATTCCACTTATTTTGGGACAAAATTCCAGAAATTTGCCTCATTTTGTGGCAAAATTGCCGAAATTTCACTTATTTTGGGGCAAAATTGCAGAAATTTCACTTATTTCAGTGAAAAAAGGCAGAAATTTTTTTATTTTGAGGCAAAAAGGCAGAAATTCCTAATATTTTGTGGCTAAAATGCAGAAATTCCTTTTATTTTGAGGTAAAAATCCTGAAATTCCCCTTATTTGGGGGCAAAAAAGCAGAAATTTCCCTTATTTTGGGGCAAAATTGCAGAAATTTCACTTATTTCAGGGTAATAAGTCAGAAATTTTCTTTATTTTGGACAAAAAAGACAGAAATTCCCTTTGTTTTGGGGAAAAAATACATAAATTGCACTTATTTAGAGGCAAAAAAGCAGAAATTCCCCTTATTTTGGTTCAAAATTGCAGAAATTTCACTTACTTCAGGGCAATAAGTAAAAAATTTTCCTTATTTGGGGGCAAAAAAGACAGAAATTACCTTTGTTTTGGGGGAAAAAGACAGAAATTCCACTTATTTAGTGGCAAAAAAGCAGAATTCCCCTTATTTTGGAGCAAAAATGAAGAAATTTCCCTTTTTTATGCCAAAAAGTTATGCATTCTTCTTATTTTCGGGCAAAAATGCAGAAATTCCCCGTATTTTGGAGCAAAATTGCAGAAATTCCCCTAATTCTGGGGCAAAAAGGCAGAAATTCCCTATATGTTGGGGCAAAAAGACAAAAATTCTCCTTATTTGGGGGCAATACTCAGAAATTCCACTTATTTTGGGGCGAAATTCCAGAGATTTCCCTTATTTGGGGGCAAAATTGCAGAAATTTCACTTATGACAGGGAAAAAAGGCAGAAATTTTCCTTATTTTGGGGCAAAAAGCAGAAATTCCTAATATTTTGTGGCAAAAATGCAGAAATTCCCCTTATTTTTAGGTAAAAGGGTGAAATTCCTCTTCTTTGGGATCAAAAATGCAGAAAATTCCCTTATTTTGGGGCAAAATTGCAGAAATTTCACTTATGTCAGGGTAATAAGTCAGAAATTTTCCTTATTTTGGGGCCAAAAAACAGAAATTCCCTTTGTTTTGGGGGAAAAAGACAGAAATTCCACTTATTTAGAGGCAAAAATGCAGAAATTCCTAATATTTTGTGGCAAAAATGCAGAAATTCCCCTAATTTTGAGGTAAAATCTGAAATTCCCCTTATTTGGAAGCAAAAAGGCAGAAATTTCCCTTATTTTGGGGAAAAATTGCAGAAATTTCACTTATTTCAGGGTAATAAGTCAGAAATTTTCCTTATTTTGGGGCAAAAAAGACAGAAATTCCCTTTGTTTTGGGGGGAAAAGACAGAAATTCCACTTATTTGGATGCAAAAAAGCAGAAATTCCCTTTATTTTGGAGAAAAATTAAGAAATTTCCCTTTTTTATGGCAAAAAGCTATGCATTCTTCTTATTTTCGGGCAAAAAGGCAAAAATTCCCCATATTTTGGAGCAAAATTGCAGAAATTCCCCTAATTGTGGGGCAAAAAGGCAGAAATTCCCTAAATGTTGGGGCAAAAAGACAGAAATTCTCCTTATTTTGGGGCAAAACTCAGAAATTCCACTTATTTCGGAGCAAAATTCCAGAAATTTCACTTATATTGGGGCAAAATTGCAGAAATTACACTTATTTCAAAAAAAAAGCAGAAATTTTCTTATTTTGGGGCAAAAAGGAAGAAATTTCATTTATTTTGGTACAAAATTGCAGAAATTTTTTTTATTATGGAGCAAAAAGGCAGAAATTTTCCATATTTTGGGGCAAAAATGCAGAAATTCCCCTTATTTTGAGTAAAAAGGCTGAAATTCCCCTTATTTGGGGGCAAAAAGGCAGAAATTTCCTTATTTTGGGGCAAAATTGCAGAAATTACACTTATTTCAGGGTAATCAGTCAGAAATTTTCCTTATTTTGGGGCAAAATTGCAGAAAATTCACTTATTTTGGGGCAAAATTGCAGAAATTTCACTTTTTTCAGTGAAAAAAAGCAGAAATTTTCCTTATTTTGGAGCAAAAAGGCAGAAATTCCTAATATTTTGTGGCAAAAATGCAGAAATTCCCCTTATTTTGAGGTAAAAATGCTGAAATTCCCCTTATTTGGGGGCAAAAAGCAGAAATTTCCCTTATTTTGGGGCAAAATTGCAGAAAGTTCACTTATTTCAGGGTAATAAGTCTGAAATTTTCCTTATTGTGGGAAAAAAAGACAGAAATTCCCTTTGTTTTGGGGGAAAAATACATAAATTCCTCTTATTTATAGGCAAAAAAGCAGAAATTCCCCTTATTTTGGTTCAAAATTGCAGAAATTTCACTTACTTCAGGGTAATAAGTCAGAAATTTTCCTTATTTTGGGGCAAAAAAGACAGAAATTACCTTTGTTTTGGGGGAAAAAGACAGAAATTCCACTTATTTAGAGGCAAAAAAGCAGAATTCCCCTTATTTTGGAGCAAAAATGAAGAAATTTCCCTTTTTTATGCCAAAAAGTTATGCATTCTTCTTATTTTCGGGCAAAAATGCAGAAATTCCCCGTCTTTTGGAGCAAAATTGCAGAAATTCCCCTAATTGTGGGGCAAAAAGGCAGAAATTCCCTATATGTTGGGGCAAAAAGACAGAAATTCTCCTTATTTGGGGGCAAAACTCAGAAATTCCACTTATTTTGGGGCGAAATTCCAGAGATTTCCCTTATTTGGGGGCAAAATTGCAGAAATTTCACTTATGACAGGGAAAAAAAGCAGAAATTTTCCTTATTTTGGGGCAAAAAGGCAGAAATTCCTAATATTTTGTGGCAAAAATGCAGAAATTCCCCTTATTTTGAGGTAAAAGGGTGAAATTCCTCTTATTTGGGATCAAAAAGGCAGAAATTTCCCTTATTTTGGGGCAAAATTGCAGAAATTTCACTTATGTCAGGGTAATAAGTCAGAAATTTTCCTTATTTTGGGGCCAAAAAACAGAAATTCCCTTTGTTTTGGGGGAAAAAGACAGAAATTCCACTTATTTAGAGGCAAAAATGCAGAAATTCCTAATATTTTGTGGCAAAAATGCAGAAATTCCCCTTATTTTGAGGTAAAATCAGAAATTCCCCTTATTTGGAAGCAAAAAGGCAGAAATTTCCCTTATTTTGGGGAAAAAATGCAGAAATTTCACTTATTTCAGGGTAATAAGTCAGAAATTTTCCTTATTTTGGGGCAAAAAGAAAAAAATTTCATTTATTTTGGTACAAAATTGCAGAAATTTTTCTTATTTTGGAGCAAAAAGGCAGAAATTTTCCATATTTTGGGGCAAAAATGCAGAAATTCCCCTTATTTTGAGTAAAAAGGCTGAAATTCCCCTTAATTGGGGGCAAAAAGGCAGAAATTTCCTTATTTTGGGGCAAAATTGCAGAAATTACACTTATTTCAGGGTAATCAGTCAGAAATTTTCCTTATTTTGGGGCAAAATTGCAGAAAATTCACTTATTTTGGGGCAAAATTGCAGAAATATCCCTTTTTTCAGTGAAAAAAAGCAGAAATTTTCCTTATTTTGGAGCAAAAAGGCAGAAATTCCTAATATTTTGTGGCAAAAATGCAGATATTCCCCTTATTTTGAGGTAAAAATGCGGAAATTCCCCTTATTTGGGGGCAAAAAGCAGAAATTTCCCTTATTTTGGGGCAAAATTGCAGAAAGTTCACTTATTTCAGGGTAATAGGTCAGAAATTTTCCTTATTTTGGGCAAAAAAGACAGAAATTCCCTTTGTTTTGGGGGAAAAATACATAAATTCCTCTTATTTAGAGGCAAAAAAGCAGAAATTCCCCTTATTTTGGTTCAAAATTGCAGAAATTTCACTTACTTCAGGGTAATAAGTCAGAAATTTTCCTTATTTTGGGGCAAAAAAGACAGAAATTACCTTTGTTTTGGGGGAAAAAGACAGAAATTCCACTTATTTAGAGGCAAAAAAGCAGAATTCCCCTTATTTTGGAGCAAAAATGAAGAAATTTCCCTTTTTTATGCCAAAAAGTTATGCATTCTTCTTATTTTCGGGCAAAAATGCAGAAATTCCCCGTATTTTGGAGCAAAATTGCAGAAATTCCCCTAATTGTGGGGCAAAAAGGCAGAAATTCCCTATATGTTGGGGCAAAAAGACAGAAATTCTCCTTATTTGGGGGCAAAACTCAGAAATTCCACTTAATTTGGGGCGAAATTCCAGAGATTTCCCTTATTTGGGGGCAAAATTGCAGAAATTTCACATATGACAGGGAAAAAAGGCAGAAATTTTTCTTATTTTGGGGCAAAAAGGCAGAAATTCCTAATATTTTCTGGCAAAAATGCAGAAATTCCCCTTATTTTGAGGTAAAATCTGAAATTCCCCTTATTTGGAAGCAAAAAGGCAGAAATTTCCCTTATTTTGGGGAAAAAATGCAGAAATTTCACTTATTTCAGGGTAATAAGTCAGAAATTTTCCTTATTTTGGGGCAAAAAAGACAGAAATTCCCTTTGTTTTGGGGGGAAAAGACAGAAATTCCACTTATTTAGATGCAAAAAAGCAGAAATTCCCTTTATTTTGGAGAAAAATTAAGAAATTTCCCTTTTTTATGGCAAAAAGCTATGCATTCTTCTTATTTTCGGGCAAAAAGGCAAAAATTCTCCATATTTTAGAGCAAAATTGCAGAAATTCCCCTAATTGTGGGGCAAAAAGGCAGAAATTCCCTAAATGTTGGGGCAAAAAGACAGAAATTCTCCTTATTTTGGGGCAAAACTCAGAAATTCCACTTATTTCGGAGCAAAATTCCAGAAATTTCACTTATATTGGGGCAAAATTGCAGAAATTACACTTATTTCAAAAAAAAAGCAGAAATTTTCTTATTTTGGGGCAAAAAGGAAGAAATTTCATTTATTTTGGTACAAAATTGCAGAAATTTTTCTTATTTTGGAGCAAAAAGGCATAAATTTTCCATATTTTGGGGCAAAAATGCAGAAATTCCCCTTATTTTGAGTAAAAAGGCTGAAATTCCCCTTAATTGGGGGCAAAAAGGCAGAAATTTCCTTATTTTGGGGCAAAATTGCAGAAATTACACTTATTTCAGGGTAATCAGTCAGAAATTTTCCTTATTTTGGGGCAAAATTGCAGAAAATTCACTTATTTTGGGGCAAAATTGCAGAAATTTCACTTTTTTCAGTGCAAAAAGGCAGAAATTTTCCTTGTTTTGGAGCAAAAAGGCAGAAATTCCTAATATTTTGTGGCAAAAATGCAGAAATTCCCCTTATTTTGAGGTAAAAATGCTGAAATTCCCCTTATTTGGGGGCAAAAAGCAGAAATTTCCTTTATTTTGGGGCAAAATTGCAGAAAGTTCACTTATTTCAGGGTAATAAGTCAGAAATTTTCCTTATTTTGGGCAAAAAAGACAGAAATTCCCTTTGTTTTGGGGGAAAAATACATAAATTCCTCTTATTTAGAGGCAAAAAAGCAGAAATTCCCCTTATTTTGGAGAAAAATTGCAAAAATTTCCCTTTTTTATTGTGGGGCAAAAAGGCAGAAATTCCCTATATGTTGGGGCAAAAAGACAGAAATTCTCCTTAGTTGGGGGCAAAACTCAGAAATTCCACTTATTTTGGGGCGAAATTCCAGAGATTTCCCTTATTTGGGGGCAAAATTGCAGAAATTTCACTTATGACAGGGAAAAAAGGCAGAAATTTTCCTTATTTTGGGGCAAAAAGGCAGAAATTCCTAATATTTTGTGGCAAAAATGCAGAAATTCCCCTTATTTTGAGGTAAAAGGGTGAAATTCATCTTATTTGGGATCAAAAAGGCAGAAATTTCCCTTATTTTGGGGCAAAATTGCAGAAATTTCACTTATGTCAGGGTAATAAGTCAGAAATTTTCCTTATTTTGGGGCCAAAAAACAGAAATTCCCTTTGTTTTGGGGGAAAAAGACAGAAATTCCACTTATTTAGAGGCAAGAATGCAGAAATTCCTAATATTTTGTGGCAAAAATGCAGAAATTCCCCTTATTTTGAGGTAAAATCTGAAATTCCCCTTATTTGGAAGCAAAAAGGCAGAAATTTCCCTTATTTTGGGGAAAAAATGCAGAAATTTCACTTATTTCAGTGTAATAAGTCAGAAATTTTCCTTATTTTGGGGCAAAAAAGACAGAAATTCCCTTTGTTTTGGGGGGAAAAGACAGAAATTCCACTTATTTAGATGCAAAAAAGCAGAAATTCCCTTTATTTTGGAGAAAAATTAAGAAATTTCCCTTTTTTATGGCAAAAAGCTATGCATTCTTCTTATTTTCGGGCAAAAAGGCAAAAATTCCCCCTATTTTGGAGCAAAATTGCAGAAATTCCCCTAATTGTGGGGCAAAAAGGCAGAAATTCTCTAAATGTTGGTGCAAAAAGACAGAAATTCTCCTTATTTTGGGGCAAAACTCAGAAATTCCACTTATTTCGGAGCAAAATTCCAGAAATTTCACTTATATTGGGGCAAAATTGCAGAAATTACACTTATTTCAAAAAAAAAGCAGAAATTTTCTTATTTTGGGGCAAAAATGCAGAAATTCCCCTTATTTTGAGTAAAAAGGCTGAAATTCCCCTTAATTGGGGGCAAAAAGGCAGAAATTTCCTTATTTTGGGGCAAAATTGCAGAAATTACACTTATTTCAGGGTAATCAGTCAGAAATTTTCCTTATTTTGGGCAAAAAAGACAGAAATTCCCTTTGTTTTGGGGGAAAAATACATAAATTCCACTTATTTAGAGGCAAAAAAGCAGAAATTCCCTTTATTTTGGTTCAAAATTACAGAAATTTCACTTACTTCAGGGTAATAAGTCAGAAATTTTCTTTATTTTGGGGCAAAAAAGACAGAAATTACCTTTGTTTTGGGGGAAAAAGACAGAAATTCCACTTATTTAGAGGCAAAAAAGTAGAATTCCCCTTATTTTGGAGCAAAAACGAAGAAATTTCCCTTTTTAATGCAAAAAGTAATGCATTCTTCTTATTTTCGGGCAAAAAGGCAGAAATTACCCCGTATTTTGGAGCAAAATTGCAGAAATTCCCCTAATTGTGTGGCAAAAAGGCAGAAATTCCCTATATGTTGGGGCAAAAAGACAGAAATGCTCCTTATTTGGGGGCAAAACTCAGAAATTCCACTTATTTTGGGGCAAAATTACAGAGATTTCCCTTATTTTGGGGCAAAATTGCAGAAATTTCACTTATGGCAGGGAAAAAAGGCAGAAAATTTCATTATTTTGGGGCAAAAGTCAGAAATTCCTAATATTTTGTGGCAAAAATGCAGAAATTCCCCTTATTTTGAGGTAAAAGGATGAAATTTCTCTTATTTGGGGGCAAAAGGAAGAAATTTCCCTTATTTTGGGGCAAAATTGCAGAAATTTCACTTATTTCAGGGTAATAATTCAGAAAATTTCCTTATTTTGGTGCAAAAAAGACAGAAATTCCCCTTGTTTTAGGGGAAAAAGACGGAAATTCCACATATTTAGAGGCAAAAAAGCAGAAATTCCCCTTATTTTGGAGTAAAATTACAGAAATTTCCCTTTTTTACGGAAAAAGGTATGCATTCTTCTTATTTTCGGGCAAAAAGGCAGAAATTCCCCGTATTTTGGAGCAAAATTGCAAAAATTAATCTAATTGTGGGGCAAAAATGCAGAAATTCCCTATATGTTGGGGCAAAAAGACAGAAATTCTCCTTATTTTGGGGAAACTCAGAAATTCCACTCATTTTGGGGCAAAATTCCAGAAATTTCCCTTATTTTGGGGCAAAATTGCAGAAATTTCACTTATTTTGTGGCAAAATTAGAGAAATTTCACTTATTTCAGAGAAAAAAAAGCAGAAAATTTCTTATTTTGGGGCAAATAGGCAGAAATTTCCCATATTATGGGGCAAACATGCAGAAATTCCCCTTCATTTTGAGGTAAAAAGGCTGAAATTCCCCTTATTTGGGGGTAAAAATGCAGAAATTTTCGTTATTTTGGGGCAAAATTTCAGAAATTCCCCTAATTGTGGGGCAAAAAGGCAGAAATTCCATAAATGTTAGGGCAAAAAGACAGAAATTCTCCTTATTTTGGGGCAAAACTCAGAAATTCCACTTATTTCGGAGCACTTATTCCACTTATTTCAGGGTAATAAGTCAGAAATTTTCCTTATTTTGGGCAAAAAAGACAGAAATTCCCTTTGTTTTGGGGGAAAAATACATAAATTCCACTTATTTAGAGGCAAAAAAGCAGAAATTCCCCTATTTTGGTTCAAAATTGCAGAAATTTCACTTACTTCAGGGTAATAAGTCAGAAATTTTCCTTATTTTGGGGCAAAAAAGACAGAAATTACCTTTGTTTTGGGGGAAAAAGACAGAAATTCCACTTATTTAGAGGCAAAAAAGCAGAATTCCCCTTATTTTGGAGCAAAAATGAAGAAATTTCCTTTTTTTATGCCAAAAAGTTATGCATTCTTCTTATTTTCGGGCAAAAATGCAGAAATTCCCCGTATTTTGGAGCAAAATTGCAGAAATTCCCCTAATTGTGGGGCAAAAAGGCAGAAATTCCCTAAATGTTGGGGCAAAAAGACAGAAATTCTCCTTATTTTGGGGCAAAACTCAGAAATTCCACTTATTTCGGAGCAAAATTCCAGAAATTTCACTTATATTGGGGCAAAATTGCAGAAATTACACTTATTTTGGGGCAAAATTGCAGAAATTTCACTTATTTCAAAAAAAAGCAGAAATTCTCTTATTTTGGGGCAAAAAGGCAGAAATTTCTTTTATTTTGGTACAAAATTGCAGAAATTTTTCTTATTTTGGAGCAAAAAGGCAGAAATTTTCCATATTTTGGGGCAAAAATGCAGAAATTCCCCTTATTTTGAGTTAAAAGGCTGAAATTCCCCTTAAGTGAGGGCAAAAAGGCAGAAATTTCCTTATTTTGGGGCAAAATAGCAAAAATTTCACTTATTTCAGGGTAATCAGTCAGAAATTTTCCTTATTTTGGGGCAAAAAGACAGAAATTCCTTTTGTTTTTGGGGAAAAAGACAGATATTCCACTTTTTTAGAGGCAAAAAAGGAGAAATTTCTTTTTATTTTGGAGCAAAAATAAAGAAATTTCTCTTTTTTGTGGCAAAAGGTATGCATTCCCCTTATTTTCTGGCTAAAAAGCAGAAATTCCCCGTATTTTGGAGCAAAATTGCAGAAATTCCCCTAATTGTGGGGCAAAAAGGCAGAAAATCCCTATATGTTAGGGCAAAAAAACAAAAATTCTCTTTATTTTGGTGGCAAAACTCAGAAATTCCACTTATTTTGGGGCAAAATTCCAGAAATTTGCCTCATTTTGTGGCAAAATTGCCGAAATTTCACTTATTTTGGGGCAAAATTGCAGAAATTTCACTTATTTCAGTGAAAAAAGGCAGAAATTTTTTTATTTTGAGGCAAAAAGGCAGAAATTCCTAATATTTTGTGGCTAAAATGCAGAAATTCCTTTTATTTTGAGGTAAAAATCCTGAAATTCCCCTTATTTGGGGGCAAAAAAGCAGAAATTTCCCTTATTTTGGGGCAAAATTGCAGAAATTTCACTTATTTCAGGGTAATAAGTCAGAAATTTTCTTTATTTTGGACAAAAAAGACAGAAATTCCCTTTGTTTTGGGGAAAAAATACATAAATTGCACTTATTTAGAGGCAAAAAAGCAGAAATTCCCCTTATTTTGGTTCAAAAATTGCAGAAATTTCACTTACTTCAGGGCAATAAGTAAAAAATTTTCCTTATTTGGGGGCAAAAAAGACAGAAATTACCTTTGTTTTGGGGGAAAAAGACAGAAATTCCACTTATTTAGTGGCAAAAAAGCAGAATTCCCCTTATTTTGGAGCAAAAATGAAGAAATTTCCCTTTTTTATGCCAAAAAGTTATGCATTCTTCTTATTTTCGGGCAAAAATGCAGAAATTCCCCGTATTTTGGAGCAAAATTGCAGAAATTCCCCTAATTCTGGGGCAAAAAGGCAGAAATTCCCTATATGTTGGGGCAAAAAGACAAAAATTCTCCTTAGTTGGGGGCAATACTCAGAAATTCCACTTATTTTGGGGCGAAATTCCAGAGATTTCCCTTATTTGGGGGCAAAATTGCAGAAATTTCACTTATGACAGGGAAAAAAGGCAGAAATTTTCCTTATTTTGGGGCAAAAAGCAGAAATTCCTAATATTTTGTGGCAAAAATGCAGAAATTCCCCTTATTTTTAGGTAAAAGGGTGAAATTCCTCTTCTTTGGGATCAAAAATGCAGAAAATTCCCTTATTTTGGGGCAAAATTGCAGAAATTTCACTTATGTCAGGGTAATAAGTCAGAAATTTTCCTTATTTTGGGGCCAAAAAACAGAAATTCCCTTTGTTTTGGGGGAAAAAGACAGAAATTCCACTTATTTAGAGGCAAAAATGCAGAAATTCCTAATATTTTGTGGCAAAAATGCAGAAATTCCCCTAATTTTGAGGTAAAATCTGAAATTCCCCTTATTTGGAAGCAAAAAGGCAGAAATTTCCCTTATTTTGGGGAAAAATTGCAGAAATTTCACTTATTTCAGGGTAATAAGTCAGAAATTTTCCTTATTTTGGGGCAAAAAAGACAGAAATTCCCTTTGTTTTGGGGGGAAAAGACAGAAATTCCACTTATTTGGATGCAAAAAAGCAGAAATTCCCTTTATTTTGGAGAAAAATTAAGAAATTTCCCTTTTTTATGGCAAAAAGCTATGCATTCTTCTTATTTTCGGGCAAAAAGGCAAAAATTCCCCATATTTTGGAGCAAAATTGCAGAAATTCCCCTAATTGTGGGGCAAAAAGGCAGAAATTCCCTAAATGTTGGGGCAAAAAGACAGAAATTCTCCTTATTTTGGGGCAAAACTCAGAAATTCCACTTATTTCGGAGCAAAATTCCAGAAATTTCACTTATATTGGGGCAAAATTGCAGAAATTACACTTATTTCAAAAAAAAAGCAGAAATTTTCTTATTTTGGGGCAAAAAGGAAGAAATTTCATTTATTTTGGTACAAAATTGCAGAAATTTTTCTTATTATGGAGCAAAAAGGCAGAAATTTTCCATATTTTGGGGCAAAAATGCAGAAATTCCCCTTATTTTGAGTAAAAAGGCTGAAATTCCCCTTATTTGGGGGCAAAAAGGCAGAAATTTCCTTATTTTGGGGCAAAATTGCAGAAATTACACTTATTTCAGGGTAATCAGTCAGAAATTTTCCTTATTTTGGGGCAAAATTGCAGAAAATTCACTTATTTTGGGGCAAAATTGCAGAAATTTCACTTTTTTCAGTGAAAAAAAGCAGAAATTTTCCTTATTTTGGAGCAAAAAGGCAGAAATTCCTAATATTTTGTGGCAAAAATGCAGAAATTCCCCTTTATTGAGGTAAAAATGCGGAAATTCCCCTTATTTGGGGGCAAAAAGCAGAAATTTCCCTTATTTTGGGGCAAAATTGCAGAAAGTTCACTTATTTCAGGGTAATAAGTCTGAAATTTTCCTTATTGTGGGAAAAAAAGACAGAAATTCCCTTTGTTTTGAGGGAAAAATACATAAATTCCTCTTATTTAGAGGCAAAAAAGCAGAAATTCCCCTTATTTTGGTTCAAAATTGCAGAAATTTCACTTACTTCAGGGTAATAAGTCAGAAATTTTCCTTATTTTGGGGCAAAAAAGACAGAAATTACCTTTGTTTTGGGGGAAAAAGACAGAAATTCCACTTATTTAGAGGCAAAAAAGCAGAATTCCCCTTATTTTGGAGCAAAAATGAAGAAATTTCCCTTTTTTATGCCAAAAAGTTATGCATTCTTCTTATTTTCGGGCAAAAATGCAGAAATTCCCCGTATTTTGGAGCAAAATTGCAGAAATTCCCCTAATTGTGGGGCAAAAAGGCAGAAATTCCCTATATGTTGGGGCAAAAAGACAGAAATTCTCCTTATTTGGGGGCAAAACTCAGAAATTCCACTTATTTTGGGGCGAAATTCCAGAGATTTCCCTTATTTGGGGGCAAAATTGCAGAAATTTCACTTATGACAGGGAAAAAAAGCAGAAATTTTCCTTATTTTGGGGCAAAAAGGCAGAAATTCCTAATATTTTGTGGCAAAAATGCAGATATCCCCTTATTTTGAGGTAAAAGGGTGAAATTCCTCTTATTTGGGATCAAAAAGGCAGAAATTTCCCTTATTTTGGGGCAAAATTGCAGAAATTTCACTTATGTCAGGGTAATAAGTCAGAAATTTTCCTTATTTTGGGGCCAAAAAACAGAAATTCCCTTTGTTTTGGGGGAAAAAGACAGAAATTCCACTTATTTAGAGGCAAAAATGCAGAAATTCCTAATATTTTGTGGCAAAAATGCAGAAATTCCCCTTATTTTGAGGTAAAATCTGAAATTCCCCTTATTTGGAAGCAAAAAGGCAGAAATTTCCCTTATTTTGGGGAAAAAATGCAGAAATTTCACTTATTTCAGGGTAATAAGTCAGAAATTTTCCTTATTTTGGGGCAAAAAGAAAGAAATTTCATTTATTTTGGTACAAAATTGCAGAAATTTTTCTTATTTTGGAGCAAAAAGGCAGAAATTTTCCATATTTTGGGGCAAAAATGCAGAAATTCCCCTTATTTTGAGTAAAAAGGCTGAAATTCCCCTTAATTGGGGGCAAAACGGCAGAAATTTCCTTATTTTGGGGCAAAATTGCAGAAATTACACTTATTTCAGGGTAATCAGTCAGAAATTTTCCTTATTTTGGGGCAAAATTGCAGAAAATTCACTTATTTTGGGGCAAAATTGCAGAAATTTCACTTTTTTCAGTGAAAAAAAGCAGAAATTTTCCTTATTTTGGAGCAAAAAGGCAGAAATTCCTAATATTTTGTGGCAAAAATGCAGAAATTCCCCTTATTTTGAGGTAAAAATGCGGAAATTCCCCTTATTTGGGGGAAAAAAGCAGAAATTTCCCTTATTTTGGGGCAAAATTGCAGAAAGTTCACTTATTTCAGGGTAATAGGTCAGAAATTTTCCTTATTTTGGGCAAAAAAGACAGAAATTCCCTTTGTTTTGGGGGAAAAATACATAAATTCCTCTTATTTAGAGGCAAAAAAGCAGAAATTCCCCTTATTTTGGTTCAAAATTGCAGAAATTTCACTTACTTCAGGGTAATAAGTCAGAAATTTTCCTTATTTTGGGGCAAAAAAGACAGAAATTACCTTTGTTTTGGGGGAAAAAGACAGAAATTCCACTTATTTAGAGGCAAAAAAGCAGAATTCCCCTTATTTTGGAGCAAAAATGAAGAAATTTCCCTTTTTTATGCCAAAAAGTTATGCATTCTTCTTATTTTCGGGCAAAAATGCAGAAATTCCCCGTCTTTTGGAGCAAAATTGCAGAAATTCCCCTAATTGTGGGGCAAAAAGGCAGAAATTCCCTATATGTTGGGGCAAAAAGACAGAAATTCTCCTTATTTGGGGGCAAAACTCAGAAATTCCACTTATTTTGGGGCGAAATTTCAGAGATTTCCCTTATTTGGGGGCAAAATTGCAGAAATTTCACATATGACAGGGAAAAAAGGCAGAAATTTTCCTTATTTTGGGGCAAAAAGGCAGAAATTCCTAATATTTTCTGGCAAAAATGCAGAAATTTCCCTTATTTTGAGGTAAAATCTGAAATTCCCCTTATTTGGAAGCAAAAAGGCAGAAATTTCCCTTATTTTGGGGAAAAAATGCAGAAATTTCACTTATTTCAGGGTAATAAGTCAGAAATTTTCCTTATTTTGGGGCAAAAAAGACAGAAATTCCCTTTGTTTTGGGGGAAAAAGACAGAAATTCCACTTATTTAGATGCAAAAAAGCAGAAATTCCCTTTATTTTGGAGAAAAATTAAGAAATTTCCCTTTTTTATGGCAAAAAGCTATGCATTCTTCTTATTTTCGGGCAAAAAGGCAAAAATTCCCCATATTTTGGAGCAAAATTGCAGAAATTCCCCTAATTGTGGGGCAAAAAGGCAGAAATTCCCTAAATGTTGGGGCAAAAAGACAGAAATTCTCCTTATTTTGGGGCAAAACTCAGAAATTCCACTTATTTCGGAGCAAAATTCCAGAAATTTCACTTATATTGGGGCAAAATTGCAGAAATTACACTTATTTCAAAAAAAAAGCAGAAATTTTCTTATTTTGGGGCAAAAAGGAAGAAATTTCATTTATTTTGGTACAAAATTGCAGAAATTTTTCTTATTTTGGAGCAAAAAGGCAGAAATTTTCTATATTTTGGGGCAAAAATGCAGAAATTCCCCTTATTTTGAGTAAAAAGGCTGAAATTCCCCTTAATTGGGGGCAAAAAGGCAGAAATTTCCTTATTTTGGGGCAAAATTGCAGAAATTACACTTATTTCAGGGTAATCAGTCAGAAATTTTCCTTATTTTGGGGCAAAATTGCAGAAAATTCACTTATTTTAGGGCAAAATTGCAGAAATTTCACTTTTTTCAGTGAAAAAAAGCAGAAATTTTCCTTATTTTGGAGCAAAAAGGCAGAAATTCCTAATATTTTGTGGCAAAAATGCAGAAATTCCCCTTATTTTGAGGTAAAAATGCTGAAATTCCCCTTATTTGGGGGCAAAAAGCAGAAATTTCCTTTATTTTGGGGCAAAATTGCAGAAAGTTCACTTATTTCAGGGTAATAAGTCAGAAATTTTCCTTATTTTGGGCAAAAAAGACAGAAATTCCCTTTGTTTTGGGGGAAAAATACATAAATTCCTCTTATTTAGAGGCAAAAAAGCAGAAATTCCCCTTATTTTGGAGAAAAATTGCAAAAATTTCCCTTTTTTATTGTGGGGCAAAAAGGCAGAAATTCCCTATATGTTGGGGCAAAAAGACAGAAATTCTCCTTATTTGGGGGCAAAACTTAGAAATTCCACTTATTTTGGGGCGAAATTCCAGAGATTTCCCTTATTTGGGGGCAAAATTGCAGAAATTTCACTTATGACAGGGAAAAAAGGCAGAAATTTTCCTTATTTTGGGGCAAAAAGGCAGAAATTCCTAATATTTTGTGGCAAAAATGCAGAAATTCCCCTTATTTTGAGGTAAAAGGGTGAAATTCCTCTTATTTGGGATCAAAAAGGCAGAAATTTCCCTTATTTTGGGGCAAAATTGCAGAAATTTCACTTATGTCAGGGTAATAAGTCAGAAATTTTCCTTATTTTGGGGCCAAAAAACAGAAATTCCCTTTGTTTTGGGGGAAAAAGACAGAAATTCCACTTATTTAGAGGCAAGAATGCAGAAATTCCTAATATTTTGTGGCAAAAATGCAGAAATTCCCCTTATTTTGAGGTAAAATCTGAAATTCCCCTTATTTGGAAGCAAAAAGGCAGAAATTTCCCTTATTTTGGGGAAAAAATGCAGAAATTTCACTTATTTCAGTGTAATAAGTCAGAAATTTTCCTTATTTTGGGGCAAAAAAGACAGAAATTCCCTTTGTTTTGGGGGGAAAAGACAGAAATTCCACTTATTTAGATGCAAAAAAGCAGAAATTCCCTTTATTTTGGAGAAAAATTAAGAAATTTCCCTTTTTTATGGCAAAAAGCCATGCATTCTTCTTATTTTCGGGCAAAAAGGCAAAAATTCCCCATATTTTGGAGCAAAATTGCAGAAATTCCCCTAATTGTGGGGCAAAAAGGCAGAAATTCTCTAAATGTTGGTGCAAAAAGACAGAAATTCTCCTTATTTTGGGGCAAAACTCAGAAATTCCACTTATTTCGGAGCAAAATTCCAGAAATTTCACTTATATTGGGGCAAAATTGCAGAAATTACACTTATTTCAAAAAAAAAGCAGAAATTTTCTTATTTTGGGGCAAAAATGCAGAAATTCCCCTTATTTTGAGTAAAAAGGCTGAAATTCCCCTTAATTGGGGGCAAAAAGGCAGAAATTTCCTTATTTTGGGGCAAAATTGCAGAAATTACACTTATTTCAGGGTAATCAGTCAGAAATTTTCCTTATTTTGGGCAAAAAAGACAGAAATTCCCTTTGTTTTGGGGGAAAAATACATAAATTCCACTTATTTAGAGGCAAAAAAGCAGAAATTCCCTTTATTTTGGTTCAAAATTGCAGAAATTTCACTTACTTCAGGGTAATAAGTCAGAAATTTTCTTTATTTTGGGGCAAAAAAGACAGAAATTACCTTTGTTTTGGGGGAAAAAGACAGAAATTCCACTTATTTAGAGGCAAAAAAGTAGAATTCCCCTTATTTTGGAGCAAAAACGAAGAAATTTCCCTTTTTAATGCAAAAAGTTATGCATTCTTCTTATTTTCGGGCAAAAAGGCAGAAATTCCCCGTATTTTGGAGCAAAATTGCAGAAATTCCCCTAATTGTGTGGCAAAAAGGCAGAAATTCCCTATATGTTGGGGCAAAAAGACAGAAATGCTCCTTATTTGGGGGCAAAACTCAGAAATTCCACTTATTTTGGGGCAAAATTACAGAGATTTCCCTTATTTTGGGGCAAAATTGCAGAAATTTCACTTATGGCAGGGAAAAAAGGCAGAAAATTTCATTATTTTGGGGCAAAAGTCAGAAATTCCTAATATTTTGTGGCAAAAATGCAGAAATTCCCCTTATTTTGAGGTAAAAGGATGAAATTTCTCTTATTTGGGGGCAAAAGGAAGAAATTTTCCTTATTTTGGGGCAAAAAATACAGAATTTCCTTTTGTTTTGCGGGAAAAAGACAGAAATTCCACGTATTTAGAGGTATAAAAGCAGAAATTCCCCTCATTTTGGAGCAAAAATGAAGAAATTTCCCTTTTTTATGGCAAAAAGGTATGCATTCTTATTATTTTCGGACAAAAATGGCAGAAATTCTCTGTATTTTGGAGCAAAATTGCAGAAATACCCATAATTGTGGGGCAAAAAGGCAGAAATTCCCTATATTTTGGGGCAAAAAGACAGAAATTCTCCTTATTTTAGGGCAAAATTCAGAAATTTAACTTATTTTTGAGCAAAATTGCAGAAATTTCACTTATTTCATAAAAAAAGGAGAAATTTTCTTATTTTGGAGCCAAAAGGCAGAAATTTCTTTTATTTTGTTACAAAATTGCAGATTTTTTTCTTATTTTGGGGCAAAAAGGCAGAAATTTCCCATATTTTGGGGCAAAAATGCAGAAATTTTTTTTATTTTGAGTTTAAATGCTGAAATTCCCCTTATTTGGGGGCAAAAAGGCAGAAATTTCTCTTATTTTGGAACAAAATTGCAGAAATTTCACTTATGTCAGGGTAATAAGTCAGAAATTTTCCTTTTTTGGGGCCAGAAAACAGAAATTCCCTTTGTTTTGGGGGAAAAAGACAGAAATTCCACTTATTTAGAGGCAAAAATGCAGAAATTCCTAATATTTTGTGGCAAAAATTCAGAAATTCCCCTTATTTTGAGGTAAAAAGCTGAAATTCCCCTTATTTGGGAGCAAAAAGGCAGAAATTTCCCTTATTTTGGGGAAAAATTGCAGAAATTTCACTTATTTCAGGGTAATAAGTCAGAAATTTTCCTTATTTTGGGGCAAAAAAACAGAAATTCCCTTTGTATTGGGGGACAAAGACAGAAATTCCACATATTTAGAGGCATAAAAGTAGAAATTCCCCTTCTTTTGGAGCAAAAATGAAGAAATTTTCCTTTTTTATGGCAAAAAGGTATGGATTCTTCTTATTTTCGGGCAAAAAGGCAGAAATTCCCCGTATTTTGGAGCAAAATTGCAGAAATTCCCCTAATTGTGGGGCAAACAGGCAGAAATTCCTTATATGTTGGGGCAAAAAGACAGAAATTCTCCTTATTTTGGGTCAAAACTCAGAAATTCCACATATTTCCAGGCAAAATTCCAGAAATTTCACATATTTTGGGGCAAAATTGGAGAAATTTCACTTATTTTGGGGCAAAATTTCAGAAATTTCACTTATTTCAGAAAAAAAAATCAGAAATTTTCTTATTGGGAAGCAAAAAGGGACAAATTTCTTTTATTTTGTTACAAAATTGCAGAAATTTCCCTTATTTTGGGACAAAATTGCAGAAATTTCCCTTATTTTGGGGCAAAATTGCAGAAATTTCACTTATTTCAGGAAAAAAAGGCAGAAATTTTCCTTATTTTGAGGCAAAAAAGCAGAAATTCCTAATATTTTGTGGAA
Source organism: Micromys minutus (assembly GCF_963924665.1). Taxonomy (NCBI): domain Eukaryota; kingdom Metazoa; phylum Chordata; class Mammalia; order Rodentia; family Muridae; genus Micromys; species Micromys minutus. The sequence goes on along the minus strand of NW_027667252.1, from coordinate 4,640,553 downwards.
AAAATGCAGAAATTCTCCTTATTTTGAGGTAAAAGGGTGAAATTCCTCTTATTTGGGAGCAAAAAGTCAGAAATTTCCCTTATTTTGGGGCAAAATTGCAGAAATTTCACTTATTTCAGGGTAATAAGTCAGAAATTTTTTTTAATTTGGTGCAAAAAAGACAGAAATTTCCTTTGTTTTGGCGGAAAAAGACAGAAATTCCACATATTTAGAGGCAAAAAAGCAGAAATTCCCCTTATTTTGGAGCAAAATTACAGAAATTTCCCTTTTTTATGGCAAAAAGGTATGCATTCTTCTTATTTTCGGGCAAAAATGCAGAAATTCCTTGTATTTTAGAGCAAAATTGCAGAAATTAACCTAACTGTGGGGCAAAAAGGCAGAAATTCCCTATATGTTGGGGCAAAAAGACAGAAATTCTCCTTATTTTGGGGCAAAACTCAGAAATTCCACTTATTTTGGGGCAAAATTCCAGAAATTTCCCTTATTTGGGGCAAAATTGCAGAAATTTCACTTATTTTGGGGCAAAATTGAAGAAATTTCACTTATTTCAAGGAAAAAAAGCAGAAATTATCTTATTTTGGGGCAAAAAGGCAGAAATTTCTCATATTTTGGTACAAAATTGCAGAAATTTTTCTTATTTTGGGCAAAAAGGCAGAAATTTTCCATATTTTGGGGCAAAAATGCAGAAATTCCCCTTATTTTGAATAAAAAGGCTGAAATTCCCCTTAATTGGGGGCAAAAAGGCAGAAATTTCCTTAATTTGGGGCAAAATTGTAAAAATTTCACTTATTTCAGGATAATCAGTCAGAAATTTTGCTTATTTTGGGGCAAAATTGCAGAAAATTTACTTATTTTGGGGCAAAATTGCAGAAATTTCACTTATTTCAGTGAAAAAATGCAGAAATTTTCCTTATTTTGGGGCAAAAAGGCAGAAATTCCTAATATTTTGTGGCAAAAATGCAGAAGTTCCCGTTATTTTGAGGTAAAAATGCTGAAATTCCCCTTATTTGGGGGCAAGAAAGCAGAAATTTCCCTTATTTTGGGGCAAAATTGAAGAAAGTTCATTTATTTCAGGGTAATAAGTCAGAAATTTTCCTTATTTTGGGCAAAAAAGACAGAAATTCCCTTTGTTTTGGGGGAAAAATACATAAATTCCACTTATTTAGAGGCAAAAAAGCAGAAATTCCCCTATTTTGGTTCAAAATTGCAGAAATTTCACTTACTTCAGGGTAATAAGTCAGAAATTTTCCTTATTTTGGGGCAAAAAAGACAGAAATTACCTTTGTTTTGGGGGAAAAAGACAGAAATTCCACTTATTTAGTGGCAAAAAAGCAGAATTCCCCTTATTTTGGAGCAAAAATGAAGAAATTTCCATTTTTTATGGCAAAAAGTTATGCATTCTTCTTATTTTCGGGGAAAAAGGCAGAAATTCCCCGTATTTTGGAGCAAAATTGAAGAAATTCCCCTAATTGTGGGGCAAAAAGGCAGAAATTCCCTATATGTTGGGGCAAAAAGACAGAAATTCTCCTTATTTGAGGGCAAAACTCAGAAATTACACTTATTTTGGGGCAAAATTCCAGAGATTTCCCTTATTTTGGGGCAAAATTGCAGAAATTTCACTTATGGCAGGGAAAAAAAACAGAAAATTTCATTATTTTGGGGCAAAAAGTCAGAAATTCCTAATATTTTGTGGCAAAAATGCAGAAATTCCCCTTATTTTGAGGTAAAAGGGTGAAATTCCTCTTATTTGGGGGCAAAAAGGCAGAAATTTCCCTTATTTTTGGGCAAAATGCAGAAATTTCACTTATTTCAGGGTAATAAGTCAGAAATTTTCCTTATTTTGGGCAAAAAAGACAGAAATTCCCTTTGTTTTGGGGAAAAAATACATAAATTCCACTTATTTAGAGGCAAAAAAGCAGAAATTCCCCTTATTTTGGAGCAAAATTACAGAAATTTCCCTTTTTTATGGAAAAAGGTATGCATTCTTCTTATTTTCGGGCAAAAAGGCAGAAATTCCCCGTATTTTGGAGCAAAATTGCAGAAATTAACCTAATTGTGGGGCAAAAATGCAGAAATTCCCTATATGTTGGGGCAAAAAGACAGAAATTCTCCTTATTTTGGGGAAACTCAGAAATTCCACTCATTTTGGGGCAAAATTCCAGAAATTTCCCTTATTTTGGGGCAAAATTGCAGAAATTTCACTTATTTTGTGGCAAATTTAGAGAAATTTCACTTATTTCAGGGAAAAAAAGCAGAAATTTTCTTATTTTGGTGAAAAAGGCAGAAATTTCCCATATTTTGGTACAAAATTGCAGAAATTTTTGTTATTTTGGGCAAAAAGGCAGAAATTTCCCATATTTTAAGGCAAAAATGCAGAAATTCCCCTTCATTTTGAGGTAAAAAGGCTGAAATTCCCCTTATTTGGGGGTAAAAAGGCAGAAATTTCCCTTATTTTGGGGCAAAATTGCAGAAATTTCACTTATCTCAGGGTAATAAGTCAGAAATTTTCCTTATTTTGGGGCAAAAAATACAGAATTTCCTTTTGTTTTGCGGGAAAAAGACAGAAATTCCACGTATTTAGAGGTATAAAAGCAGAAATTCCCCTCATTTTGGAGCAAAAATGAAGAAATTTCCCTTTTTTATGGCAAAAAGGTATGCATTCTTATTATTTTCGGACAAAAATGGCAGAAATTCTCCGTATTTTGGAGCAAAATTGCAGAAATACCCCTAATTGTGGGGCAAAAAGGCAGAAATTCCCTATATTTTGGGGCAAAAAGACAGAAATTCTCCTTATTTTAGGGCAAAATTCAGAAATTTAACTTATTTTTGAGCAAAATTGCAGAAATTTCACTTATTTCATAAAAAAAGGAGAAATTTTCTTATTTTGGAGCCAAAAGGCAGAAATTTCTTTTATTTTGTTACAAAATTGCAGATTTTTTTCTTATTTTGGGGCAAAAAGGCAGAAATTTCCCATATTTTGGGGCAAAAATGCAGAAATTTTTTTTATTTTGAGTTTAAATGCTGAAATTCCCCTTATTTGGGGGCAAAAAGGCAGAAATTTCTCTTATTTTGGAACAAAATTGCAGAAATTTCACTTATGTCAGGGTAATAAGTCAGAAATTTTCCTTTTTTTGGGGCCAGAAAACAGAAATTCCCTTTGTTTTGGGGGAAAAAGACAGAAATTCCACTTATTTAGAGGCAAAAATGCAGAAATTCCTAATATTTTGTGGCAAAAATGCAGAAATTCCCCTTATTTTGAGGTAAAAAGCTGAAATTCCCCTTATTTGGGAGCAAAAAGTCAGAAATTTCCCTTATTTTGGGGCAAAATTGCAGAAATTTCACTTATTTCAGGGTAATAAGTCAGAAATTTTTTTTAATTTGGTGCAAAAAAGACAGAAATTTCCTTTGTTTTGGCGGAAAAAGACAGAAATTCCACATATTTAGAGGCAAAAAAGCAGAAATTCCCCTTATTTTGGAGCAAAATTACAGAAATTTCCCTTTTTTATGGCAAAAAGCTATGCATTCTTCTTATTTTCGGGCAAAAATGCAGAAATTCCTTGTATTTTAGAGCAAAATTGCAGAAATTAACCTAACTGTGGGGCAAAAAGGCAGAAATTCCCTATATGTTGGGGCAAAAAGACAGAAATTCTCCTTATTTTGGGGCAAAACTCAGAAATTCCACTTATTTTGGGGCAAAATTCCAGAAATTTCCCTTATTTGGGGCAAAATTGCAGAAATTTCACTTATTTTGGGGCAAAATTGAAGAAATTTCACTTATTTCAAGGAAAAAAAGCAGAAATTATCTTATTTTGGGGCAAAAAGGCAGAAATTTCTCATATTTTGGTACAAAATTGCAGAAATTTTTCTTATTTTGGGCAAAAAGGCAGAAATTTTCCATATTTTGGGGCAAAAATGCAGAAATTCCCCTTATTTTGAATAAAAAGGCTGAAATTCCCCTTAATTGGGGGCAAAAAGGCAGAAATTTCCTTAATTTGGGGCAAAATTGTAAAAATTTCACTTATTTCAGGATAATCAGTCAGAAATTTTGCTTATTTTGGGGCAAAATTGCAGAAAATTTACTTATTTTGGGGCAAAATTGCAGAAATTTCACTTATTTCAGTGAAAAAATGCAGAAATTTTCCTTATTTTGGGGCAAAAAGGCAGAAATTCCTAATATTTTGTGGCAAAAATGCAGAAGTTCCCGTTATTTTGAGGTAAAAATGCTGAAATTCCCCTTATTTGGGGGCAAGAAAGCAGAAATTTCCCTTATTTTGGGGCAAAATTGAAGAAAGTTCATTTATTTCAGGGTAATAAGTCAGAAATTTTCCTTATTTTGGGCAAAAAAGACAGAAATTCCCTTTGTTTTGGGGGAAAAATACATAAATTCCACTTATTTAGAGGCAAAAAAGCAGAAATTCCCCTATTTTGGTTCAAAATTGCAGAAATTTCACTTACTTCAGGGTAATAAGTCAGAAATTTTCCTTATTTTGGGGCAAAAAAGACAGAAATTACCTTTGTTTTGGGGGAAAAAGACAGAAATTCCACTTATTTAGTGGCAAAAAAGCAGAATTCCCCTTATTTTGGAGCAAAAATGAAGAAATTTCCATTTTTTATGGCAAAAAGTTATGCATTCTTCTTATTTTCGGGCAAAAAGGCAGAAATTCCCCGTATTTTGGAGCAAAATTGAAGAAATTCCCCTAATTGTGGGGCAAAAAGGCAGAAATTCCCTATATGTTGGGGCAAAAAGACAGAAATTCTCCTTATTTGAGGGCAAAACTCAGAAATTACACTTATTTTGGGGCAAAATTCCAGAGATTTCCCTTATTTTGGGGCAAAATTGCAGAAATTTCACTTATGGCAGGGAAAAAAAACAGAAAATTTCATTATTTTGGGGCAAAAAGTCAGAAATTCCTAATATTTTGTGGCAAAAATGCAGAAATTCCCCTTATTTTGAGGTAAAAGGGTGAAATTCCTCTTATTTGGGGGCAAAAAGGCAGAAATTTCCCTTATTTTTGGGCAAAATGCAGAAATTTCACTTATTTCAGGGTAATAAGTCAGAAATTTTCCTTATTTTGGGCAAAAAAGACAGAAATTCCCTTTGTTTTGGGGAAAAAATACATAAATTCCACTTATTTAGAGGCAAAAAAGCAGAAATTCCCCTTATTTTGGAGCAAAATTACAGAAATTTCCCTTTTTTATGGAAAAAGGTATGCATTCTTCTTATTTTCGGGCAAAAAGGCAGAAATTCCCCGTATTTTGGAGCAAAATTGCAGAAATTAACCTAATTGTGGGGCAAAAATGCAGAAATTCCCTATATGTTGGGGCAAAAAGACAGAAATTCTCCTTATTTTGGGGAAACTCAGAAATTCCACTCATTTTGGGGCAAAATTCCAGAAATTTCCCTTATTTTGGGGCAAAATTGCAGAAATTTCACTTATTTTGTGGCAAATTTAGAGAAATTTCACTTATTTCAGGGAAAAAAAGCAGAAATTTTCTTATTTTGGTGAAAAAGGCAGAAATTTCCCATATTTTGGTACAAAATTGCAGAAATTTTTCTTATTTTGGGCAAAAAGGCAGAAATTTCCCATATTTTAAGGCAAAAATGCAGAAATTCCCCTTCATTTTGAGGTAAAAAGGCTGAAATTCCCCTTATTTGGGGGTAAAAAGGCAGAAATTTCCCTTATTTTGGGGCAAAATTGCAGAAATTTCACTTATCTCAGGGTAATAAGTCAGAAATTTTCCTTATTTTGGGGCAAAAAATACAGAATTTCCTTTTGTTTTGCGGGAAAAAGACAGAAATTCCACGTATTTAGAGGTATAAAAGCAGAAATTCCCCTCATTTTGGAGCAAAAATGAAGAAATTTCCCTTTTTTATGGCAAAAAGGTATGCATTCTTATTATTTTCGGACAAAAATGGCAGAAATTCTCCGTATTTTGGAGCAAAATTGCAGAAATACCCCTAATTGTGGGGCAAAAAGGCAGAAATTCCCTATATTTTGGGGCAAAAAGACAGAAATTCTCCTTATTTTAGGGCAAAATTCAGAAATTTAACTTATTTTTGAGCAAAATTGCAGAAATTTCACTTATTTCATAAAAAAAGGAGAAATTTTCTTATTTTGGAGCCAAAAGGCAGAAATTTCTTTTATTTTGTTACAAAATTGCAGATTTTTTTCTTATTTTGGGGCAAAAAGGCAGAAATTTCCCATATTTTGGGGCAAAAATGCAGAAATTTTTTTTATTTTGAGTTTAAATGCTGAAATTCCCCTTATTTGGGGGCAAAAAGGCAGAAATTTCTCTTATTTTGGAACAAAATTGCAGAAATTTCACTTATGTCAGGGTAATAAGTCAGAAATTTTCCTTTTTTTGGGGCCAGAAAACAGAAATTCCCTTTGTTTTGGGGGAAAAAGACAGAAATTCCACTTATTTAGAGGCAAAAATGCAGAAATTCCTAATATTTTGTGGCAAAAATGCAGAAATTCCCCTTATTTTGAGGTAAAAAGCTGAAATTCCCCTTATTTGGGAGCAAAAAGGCAGAAATTTCCCTTATTTTGGGGAAAAATTGCAGAAATTTCACTTATTTCAGGGTAATAAGTCAGAAATTTTCCTTATTTTGGGGCAAAAAAACAGAAATTCCCTTTGTATTGGGGGACAAAGACAGAAATTCCACATATTTAGAGGCATAAAAGTAGAAATTCCCCTTCTTTTGGAGCAAAAATGAAGAAATTTTCCTTTTTTATGGCAAAAAGGTATGGATTCTTCTTATTTTCGGGCAAAAAGGCAGAAATTCCCCGTATTTTGGAGCAAAATTGCAGAAATTCCCCTAATTGTGGGGCAAACAGGCAGAAATTCCTTATATGTTGGGGCAAAAAGACAGAAATTCTCCTTATTTTGGGTCAAAAGTCAGAAATTCCACATATTTCCGGGCAAAATTCCAGAAATTTCACATATTTTGGGGCAAAATTGGAGAAATTTCACTTATTTTGGGGCAAAATTTCAGAAATTTCACTTATTTCAGAAAAAAAAATCAGAAATTTTCTTATTTGGAAGCAAAAAGGCACAAATTTCTTTTATTTTGTTACAAAATTGCAGAAATTTCCCTTATTTTGGGACAAAATTGCAGAAATTTCCCTTTTTTTGGGGCAAAATTGCAGAAATTTCACTTATTTCAGGAAGAAAAGGCAGAAATTTTCCTTATTTTGAGGCAAAAAAGCAGAAATTCCTAATATTTTGTGGAAAAAATGCAGAAATTCTCCTTATTTTGAGGTAAAAGGGTGAAATTCCTCTTATTTGGGAGCAAAAAGTCAGAAATTTCCCTTATTTTGGGGCAAAATTGCAGAAATTTAACTTATTTCAGGGTAATAAGTCAGAAATTTTCTTTATTTTGGACAAAAAAGACAGAAATTCCCTTTGTTTTGGGGAAAAAATACATAAATTGCACTTATTTAGAGGCAAAAAAGCAGAAATTCCCCTTATTTTGGTTCAAAATTGCAGAAATTTCACTTACTTCAGGGCAATAAGTAAAAAATTTTCCTTATTTGGGGGCAAAAAAGACAGAAATTACCTTTGTTTTGGGGGAAAAAGACAGAAATTCCACTTATTTAGTGGCAAAAAAGCAGAATTCCCCTTATTTTGGAGCAAAATTACAGAAATTTCCCTTTTTTATGGCAAAAAGGTATGCATTCTTCTTATTTTCGGGCAAAAATGCAGAAATTCCCCGTATTTTAGAGCAAAATTGCAGAAATTAACCTAACTGTGGGGCAAAAAGGCAGAAATTCCCTATATGTTGGGGCAAAAAGACAGAAATTCTCCTTATCCTGGGGCAAAACTCAGAAATTCCACTTATTTTGGGGCAAAATTCCTGAAATTTCCCTTATTTGGGGCAAAATTGCAGAAATTTCACTTATTTTGGGGCAAAATTGAAGAAATTTCACTTATTTCAAGGAAAAAAAGCAGAAATTATCTTATTTTGGGGCAAAAAGGCAGAAATTTCTCATATTCTGGTACAAAATTGCAGAAATTTTTCTTATTTTGGGCAAAAAGGCAGAAATTTCCCATATTTTAAGGCAAAAATGCAGAAATTCCCATTATTTTGAGGTAAAAAGGCTGAAATTCCCCTTATTTGAGGGTAAAAAGGCAGAAATTTCCCTTATTTTGTGGCAAAATTGCAGAAATTTCACTTATTTCAGCGTAATAAGTCAGAAATTTTCCTTATTTTGGGGCAAAAAAAACAGAAATTCCCTTTGTTTTGGGGGAAAAAGACAGAAATTCCACATATTTAGAGGCATATAAGCAGAAATTCCCCTCATTTTGGAGCAAAAACGGAGAAATTTCCCTTTTTTATGGCCAAAAGTTATGCATTCCTATTATTTTCAGACAAAAAAGGCAGAAATTCTCTTTATTTTCGAGCAAAATTGCAGAAATTTTCCTAATTGTGGGGCAAAAAGGCAGAAATTCCCTATATGTTGGGGCAAAAAGACAGAAATTCTCCTTATTTTTGGGCAAAACTCAGAAATTTAACTTATTTTGTGGCAAAATTGTCAGAAATTTCATTTATTTCAGAAAAAAAGGAGATATTTTCTTATTTTGGGGCCAAAAGGCAGAAATTTTTTTTATTTTGTTACAAAATTGCAAATTTTTTTCTCTTATTTTGGGGCAAAAAGACAGAAATTCCCTTTTTTTGGAGAAAAAGACAGAAATTCCACTTTTTTAGAGGTAAAAAAGCAGTAATTCCCCTTATTTTGGAGCAAAAATGAAGAAATTTCACTTTTTAAGGGCAAAAAGGTATGCATTCTTCTTATTTTTGGGCAATAAGGCAGAAATTCCTCTTATTTTGGAGCAAAATTGCAGAAATTTCCCAAATTGTGGGGCAAAAAGGAAGAAATTCCCTATGTGTTTGGGCAAAAATACAGAAATTCTTCTTATTTTGGGGCAAAACTTAGAAATTCCACTTATTTTGGGGCAAAATTCCAATAATTTCCCTTATTTTGGGGCAAAATTGCAGAAATTTCACTTATTTCAGGAAAAAAAAGCAGAAATTTTCTTATTTCGGGGCAAAATTGCAGAAATTTCACTTATTTTGGGGCAAAATTGGAGAAATTTCACTTATTTCAGGGAAAAAAGCATAAATTGTCTTATTTTGGGGCAAAAAGGCAGAAATTCCTAATATTTAGTGGCAAAAATGCAGAAATTACCCTTATTTTGAGGTAAAATAGCTGAAATTCCCCTTATTTGGGGGCAAAAAGGCAGAAATTTCCCTTATTTGGGGCAAAATTGCAGAAATTTCACTTACTTCAAGGTAAGGAGTCAGAAATTTTCCTTATTTTGGGGCAAAAAGACAGAAATTCCCTTTGTTTTGGGGGATAAAGACAGAAATTCCACTTACTTAGTGGCAAAAAAGCAGAAATTCCCCTTATTTTGCAGAAAAATTGCAGAAATTTCTTTTTTTTATGGCAAAAAGGTATGCATTCTTATTATTTTCGGCTAAAAAGAAGAAATTTCCCGTATTTTCGAGCAAAATTGCAGAAATTCCTCTAATTGTGGGTCAAAAAGGCAGAAATTCCCTATATCTTGGTGCATAAAGACAGAAATTCTCCTTATTTTGGGGCAAAACTCAGAAATTCCACTTATTTTGGGGCAAAATTCAAGAAATTTCCTTTATTTTGGGGCAAAATTGCAGAAATTTCACTTATTTTGGGGCAAAATTGCAGAAATTTCACTTATTTAAGAGAAAAAAAGCAGAAATTTTTTATTTTGGGGCAAAAAGGCAGAAATTTCTTTTATTTTGGTACAAAAATGCAGAAATTTTTCTTATTTTGGGCAAAAAGGCAGAAATTTCCCATATTTTGGGGCAAAAATGCAGAAATTCCCCTTATTTTGAGGTAAAAAGGCTGAAATTCCCATTATTTGGGGTCAAAAAGGCAGAAATTTCCCTTATTTTGGGGCAAGATTGCAGAAATTTCACTTATTTCAGGGTAATAAGTCAGAAATTTTCCTTATTTTGGGGCAAAAAAGACAGAAATTCTCTTTGTTTTGGGGGAAAAAGACAGAAATTCCACATATTTAGAGGCATAAAAGCAGAAATTCCCTTCATTTTGGAGCAAAAATGAAGAAACTTCCCTTTTTTATGGCAAAAAGGTATGCATTCTTATTATTTTTGGACAAAAAAGGAAGAAATTTCCCGTATTTTGGAGCAAAATTGCAGAAATTCCCTTAATTGTGGCGCAAAAAGGCAGAAATTCCTTATATGTTGGGGCAAAAAGACAGAAATTCTCCTTATTTTAGGGCAAAACTCAGAAATTTAACTTATTTTGGGGCAAAATTGAAGAAATTTCACTTATTTCAGAAAAAAATCAGAATTTTTCTTATTTTGGGGCCAAAAGGCAGAAATTTCTTTTATTTTGTTACAAAATTGCAGAATTTTTTCTTATTTTGGGGAAAAAAGGTAGAAATATCCCATATTTTGGGGCAAAAATGCAGAAATTTCTCTTATTTTGAGGTAAAAGGCTGAAATTCCCCTTATTTGGGGGCAAAAATGCAGAAATTTCTCTAATTTTGGGGCAAAATTGCAGAAATTTCACTTATTTCAGGGTAATAAGTCAGAAATTTTCCTTATTTTGGGGCCAAAAAACAGAAATTCCCTTTGTTTTGGAGAAAAAAGTCAGACATTCCACTTTTTTAGAGGCAAAAAAGCAGAAATTCCCCTTATTTTGGAGCAAAAATGAAGAAATTTCACATTTTAAGGGCAAAAAGGTATGCATTCTTCTTATTTTTGGGCAAAAAGGCAGAAATTCCCCTTATTTTGGAGCAAAATGCAGAAATTCCCCAAATTGTGGGGCAAAAAGGCAGAAATTCCCTTCATGTGGGGCAAAAAGACAGAAATTCTCCTTATTTTGGGGCAAAACTCAGAAATTCCACTTATTTCGGAGCAAAATTCCAGAAATTTCACTTATATTGGGGCAAAATTGCAGAAATTTCACTTATTTCAGAAAAAAAGCAGAAATTTTCTTATTTTGGGGCAAAAAGGCAGAAATTTTTTTTATTTTGGTACAAAATTGCAGAAATTTTTCTTATTTTGGGGCAAAAAGGCAGAAATTTCCCATATTTTGCGTCAAAAATGCAGAAAGTCCCCTTATTTTGAGGTAAAAAGGCTGAAATTCCCCTGATTTGGGGGCAAAAAGGCAGAAATTTCTCTTATTTTGAGGCAAAATTCCAGAAATTTCACTTATTTTGGGGCAAAATTGCAGAAATTTCACTTTTTTTGGGGCAAAATTGCAGAAATTTCACTTATTTCAAAAAAAAACAGAAATTTTCTTATTTTGGGGCAAAAAGGCAGAAATTTCTTTTATTTTGGTACAAAATTGCAGAAATTTTTTTTATTTTGGAGCAATAAGGCAGAAATTTCCCATATTTTGTGGCAAAAATGCAGAAATTCCTCTTATTTTGAGGAAAAAGGCTGAAATTCCCCTTAGTGGGGGCAATAAGGCAGAAATTTCCTTATTTTGGAGAAAAATTGAAAAAATTTCACTTATTTCAGGGTAATAAGTCAGAATTTTTTTTTATTTTGGGGCAAAAATACAGAAATTCCCTTTGTCTTTGGGGAAAAAGACAGAAATTCCACTTTTTAGAGGCAAAAAAGCAGAAATTCCTTTTATTTTGGAGCAAAAATGAAGAAATTTCCTTTTTTGTGGCAAAAGGTATACATTCCCCTTATTTTCACGCTAAAAAGCAGAAATTCCCCGTATTTTGGAGCAAAATTGCAGAAATTCCCCTAATTGTGGGGCAAAAAGGCAAAAATTCCGTATATGTTAGGGCAAAAAAACAGAAATTCTCCTTATTTTGGGGCAAAACTCATAAATTCCAATATTTTGGTGCAAAATTCCAGAAATTTCCCTTATTTTGGGGCAAAATTGCAGAAATTTTACTTATTTTGGGGCAAAATTGCAGAACTTTCACTTATTTCAATGAAAAAAGGCAGAAATTTTCCTTATTTTGGGGCAAAAAGGCAGAAATTCCTAATATTTTGTGGCAAAAATGCAGAAATTCCTGTTATTTTGAGGTAAAAAGGCTGAAATTCACCTTATTTGGGGGCAAAAAGAAGAAATTCCCCTTCTTTTGGGGCAAAGTTGCAGAAATTTCACTTACTTCAGGGTAATAAGTCAGAAATTTTCTTTATTTTGAGGCAAAAAAACAGAAATTACATTTGTTTTGGGGGAAAAAGACAGAAATTCCACATATTTTGAGGCAAAAAAGCAGAAATTCCCCTTATTTTGGAGCAAAAATGAAGAAATTTCCATTTTTTATGGCAAAAAGGTATGCATTCTTCTTATTTTCGGACAAAAAGGCAGAAATTCCCCGTATTTTGGATCAAAATTGCAGAAATTCCCCTAATTGTGGGGCAAAAAGACAGAAATTCTCCTTATTTTGGGGCAAAACTCAGAAATTCCACTTATTTTGGGGCAAAATTCCAGAAATTTCTTTTATTTTGGGGCAAAAGTGCAGAAATTTCACTTATTTTGGGGCAAAATTGCAGAAATTTCATTTATTTCAGGGAAAAAAGCAGAAATTTTCTTATTTTGGGAAAAAGGCAGAAATTTTCCATATTTTGTGGCAAAAATGCAGAAATTCTCCTTATTTTGAGCTAAAAAAGCTTAAATTACCCTTATTTGGGTGGAAAAAGTCAGAAATTTCCCTCATTTTGCGGCAAAATTGCAGAAATTTCACTTATTTCAGGGTAATAAGTCAGAAATTTTCCTTATCTTGTTGCAAAAAAGACAGAAATTCCTTTTTTTGTGGGAAAAAGACAGAAATTCCACTTATTTAGAGGCAAAAAGCAGAAATTCCCTTTATTTTGAAGCAAAAATGAAGAAATTTCTTTTTTTTGTGGCAAAATGTATACATTCCCCTTCTTTTCGGGCTAAAAACAGAAAATCCCCGTATTTTGGGCAAAATTTCAGAAATTCCCCTAATTGTGGGGCATAAAGGCAGAAATTCTCTATATGTTAGGGGAAAAAGACAGAAATTCTCCTTATTTTGGTTCAAAACTCAGAAATTCCACTTATTTTGGGGCAAAATTCCAGAAATTTTCCTTATTTTGGGGCAAAATTGCAGAAATTTCACTTATTTTGGGGCAAAATTGCAAAAATTTCACTTATTTCAGGGAAAAAAGGCAGAAATTTTCTTTATTTTGGGGCAAAAAGGCCAAAATTCCTAATATTTTGTGGCAAAAATGCAGAAATTCTCCTTATTTTGAGGTAAAAAGGCTGAAATTCCCCTTATTTGGGGGCAAAAAGGCAGAAATTTCCCTTATTTTGGGGCAAAATTGCAGAAATTTCACTTATTTCAGGGTAATAAGTCAGAAATTTTCCTTATTTTGGGGCAAAAAAGACAGAAATTCCCTTTGTTTTCGGGTAAAAAGACAGAAATTCCACTTATTTAGAGGCAAAAAAGCAGAAATTCTTTTTATTTTGGAGCAAAAATGAAAAAAATTCCCCTTATTATGGCAAAAAGGTATGCATTCTTTGTATTTTAGGGCAAAAAGGCAGAAATTCCCTGTATTTTGGAGCAAAATTGCAGAAATTCCCCTAATTGTGGGGCAAAAAGGCAGAAATTTCCTATATGTTGTGGCAAAGAGACAGAAATTCTACTTATTTTGGGTCAAAACTCAGAAATTACACTTATTTTGGGGCAAAATTCCAGAAATTTCCATTATTTTGGGGCAAAAAAGCAGAAATTCCCCTTATTTTCGAGAAAAATTGCTGAAATTTCTCTTTTTTATGGCAAAAAGTTATGCATTCTTTTTATTTTCGTGCAAAATGCAGAAATTTTCTGTATTTTGGAGCAAAATTGCAAAATTCCCCTAATTGTGAAGCAAAAAAGCAGAAATTTCCTATATGTTGGGGCAAAAAGACAGAAATCCTCCTTATTTTGGGGCAAAACTCAGAAATTCCACTTATTTTGGGGCAAAATTCCAGAAATTTCCCTTATTTTGGGGCAAAATTGCAGAAATTTCACTTATTTCAGAAAAAAAAGCAGAAATTTTTTTATTTGGAAGCAAAAAGGCAGAAATTTCTTTTATTTTGCTACAAAATTGCAGAAATTTTTCTTATTTTGAAGCAAAAAAGCAGAAATTGCTAATATTTTGTGGCAAAAATGATGAAATTCCCCTTATTTTGAGGTAAAAAGGCTGAAATTCCTTTTATTTCGGGGCAAAAAGGCAGAAAATTCTCTTATTTTGAGGCAAAATTGCAGAAATTTCACTTATTTCAGAGGAATAAGTCAGAAATTTTCTTTATTTTGGAGCAAAAAAGACAGAAATTCCCTTTGTTTTGAGGGAAAAAGACAAAAATTCCACTTATTTAGAGGCAAAAAAGCAGAAATTCCCCTTATTTTGGAGCAAAAATGAAGAAATTTCCCTTTTTTGTGGCAAAAGGTATACATTCCCCTTATTTTCGGGCTAAAAAGCAGAAATTCCCCGTATTTTGGAGCAAAATTGCAGAAATTCCCCTAATTGTGGGGCAAAAAGGCAGAAATTCCTTATATGTTGGGGCAAAAAGACAGAAATTCTCCTTATTTTGGGGCAAAACTCAGAAATTCCACTTATTTTGGGGCAAAATTCCAGAAATTTCCCTTATTTTGGGGCAAAATTGCAGAAATTTCACTTATTTTGGGGTAAAATTGCAGAAATTTCACTTATTTCAGTGAAAAAAGCAGAAATTTTCCTCATTTTGGAACAAAAATGCAGAAATTCCTAATATTTTGTGGCAATAATGCAGAAATTCCACTTATTTTGAGGTAAAAAGGCTGAAATTCCCCTTATTTGGGCAAAAAAGGCAGAAATTTCCCTTATTTTGGGGCAAAATTGCAAAAATTTCACTTATTTCAGGGTAATAAATCAGAAATTTTCTTTATTTTGGGGCAAAAAAGACAGAAATTTCCTTTGTTCTGGGGGAAAAAGATAGAAATTCCACTTATTTAGAGGCAAAATGCAGAAATTCCCCTTATTTTGGAGCAAAATTGCAGAAATTTTCCTTTTTTATGGCAAAAAGGTATGCATTCTTCTTTTTTTTGGTCAAAATGGCAGAAATTCCCCGTATTTTGGAGCAAAATTGCAGAAATTCCCCTAATTGTGAAGCAAAAAGGCAGAAATTTCCTATATGTTGGGGCAAAAAGACAGAAATCCTCCTTATTTTGGGGCAAAACTCAGAAATTCCACTTATTTTGGGGCAAAATTCCAGAAATTTCCCTTATTTTGGGGCAAAATTGCAGAAATTTCAATTATTTTGAGGCAAAATTGGAGAAATTTCACTTATTTCAGGGAAGAAAAGCAGAAATTTTCTTATTTTGTGGCAAAAAGGAAGAAATTTCTTTTATTTTTGTACAAAATTGCAGAAATTTTTCTTATTTTGTGCAAAAAGGCAGAAATTTTCCATATTTTGGGGCAAAAATGCAGAAATTCCCCTTATTTTGAGGTAAAAAGGCTGAAATTCCCTTTATTTGGGGACAAAAAGGCAGAAATTTCCCTTATTTTGGTACAAAATTACAGAAATTTTATTTATTTCAGAAAAAAAATGCAGAAATTTTCTTATTTTGGGGCAAAAAGGCATAAATTTTTTTTATTTTGTTACAAAATTGCAGAATTTATTCTTATTTTGGGGCAAAAAAGCAGAAATTTCCCATATTTTGGGGCAATAATTCAGAAATTGCCCTTATTTTGAGGTAAAAATGCTGATATTCCCCATATTTGGGTCAAAAAGGCAGAAATTTCTCTTATTTTGGGGCAAATTGCAGAAATTTCACTTATTTCAGAGTAATAAGTCAGAAATTTTCCTTATTTTGGGGCAAAAAAGACTGAAATTCCCTTTGTTTTGGGGAAAAAAGACAGAAATTCCACTTATTTAGAGGCAAAAAAGCAGAAATTTCCCTTATTTTGGAGCAAAAATGAATAAATTTCCCTTTTTTATGGCAAAAAGGTATGCATTCTTCTTATTTTCGGGCAAAAAAGCAGAAATTTCCCGTATTTTGGAGCAAAATTGCAGAAATTCCCCTATTTGTGGGGCAAAAAGCCAGAAATTCCCTATATGTTGGGGCAAAAAGACAGAAATTCTCCTTATTTTGAGGCAAAAGTCAGACATTCCACATATTTTGGGGCAAAATTCCAAAAATTTCCATTATTTTGGGGCAAAATTGCAGAAATTTCACTTATTTTTTGCAAAATTGAAGAAATATCAGTTATTTCTGGGATAAAAAGCAAAAATTTTTTTTACTTTGGGGCAAAATTGCAGAAATTTCACTTATTTTGTGGCAAAATTGAAGAAATTTCATTTATTTCAGGGAAAAAAAGCAGAAATTTTTTTAAATTGGCGCAAAAAGTCAGAAATATCCCATATTTTGGGGCAAAAATGCAGAAATTCCCCTTATTTTGAGGTAAAAAGGCTGAAATTCCCCTTATTTGGGAGCAAAAAAGCAGAAATTTCACTTATTTTGGGGCAAAATTGCAGAAATTTCACTTATTTCAGGGAAAAAATGCAGAAATTTTCTTATTTTGTGGCAAAAAAAAAGAAATTTCTTCTATTTTGGTACAAAATTGCAGAAATTTTTATTTTGGGCAAAAGGCAGAAATTTTCCATATTTTGGAGCAAAAATGCAGAAATTCCCCTTATTTTGAGGTAAAAAGGCTGAAATTCCCCTTATTTGGGGCAAAAAGGCAGAAATTTTCCTTATTTTGGGGCAAAATTGCAGAAATTTCACTTATTTCAGTGAAAAAAGCAGAAATTTTCCTTATTTTGGAACAAAAATGCAGAAATTCCTAATATTTTGTGGCAAAAATGCAGAAATTCCACTTATTTTGAGGTAAAAAGGCTGAAATTCCCCTTATTTGGGCGCAAAAAGGCAGAAATTTCCCTTATTTTGGGGCAAAATTGCAGAAATTTCACTTATTTCAGGGTAATAAGTCAGAAATTTTCTTTATTTTGGGGCAAAAAAGACAGAAATTTCCTTTGTTCTGGGGGAAAAAGATAGAAATTCCACTTATTTAGAGGCAAAATGCAGAAATTCCCCTTATTTTGGAGCAAAATTGCAGAAATTTTCCTTTTTTATGGCAAAAAGGTATGCATTCTTCTTTTTTTTGGTCAAAATGGCAGAAATTCCCCGTATTTTGGAGCAAAATTGCAGAAATTCCCCTAATTGTGAAGCAAAAAGGCAGAAATTTCCTATATGTAGGGGCAAAAAGACAGAAATCCTCCTTATTTTGGGGCAAAACTCAGAAATTCCACTTATTTTGGGGCAAAATTCCAGAAATTTCCCTTATTTTGGGGCAAAATTGCAGAAATTTCACATATTTTGAGGCAAAATTGGAGAAATTTCACTTATTTCAGGGAAGAAAAGCAGAAATTTTCTTATTTTGTGGCAAAAAGGAAGAAATTTCTTTTATTTTTGTACAAAATTGCAGAAATTTTTCTTATTTTGTGCAAAAAGGCAGAAATTTTCCATATTTTGGGGCAAAAATGCAGAAATTCCCCTTATTTTGAGGTAAAAAGACTGAAATTCCCCTTATTTAGGGCCAAAAAGGCAGAAATTTCCCTTATTTTGGTACAAAATTACAGAAATTTTATTTATTTCAGAAAAAAAATGCAGAAATTTTCTTATTTTGGGGCAAAAAGGCAGAAATTTCTTTTATTATGTTACAAAATTGCAGAATTTATTCTTATTTTTGGGCAAAAAAGCAGAAATTTCCCATATTTTGGGGCAATAATTCAGAAATTGCCCTCATTTTGAGGTAAAAAGGCTGAAATTCCCCTTATTTGGGTCAAAAAGGCAGAAATTTCTCTTATTTTGGGGCAAATTGCGGATATTTCACTTATGTCAGGGTAATAAGTCAGAAATTTTCCTTATTTTGGGGCAAAAAAGACTGAAATTCCCTTTGTTTTGGGGAAAAAAGACAGAAATTCCACTTATTTAGAGGCAAAAAAGCAGAAATTTCCCTTATTTTGGAGCAAAAATGAATAAATTTCCCTTTTTTATGGCAAAAAGGTATGCATTCTTCTTGTTTTCGGGCAAAAAAGCAGAAATTTCCCGTATTTTGGAGCAAAATTGCAGAAATTCGCCTTATTGTGGGGCAAAAAGCCAGAAATTCCCTATATGTTGGGGCAAAAAGACAGAAATTCTCCTTATTTTGAGGCAAAAGTCAGACATTCCACATATTTTGGGGCAAAATTCCAAAAATTTCCCTTATTTTGGGGCAAAATTGAAGAAATTTCACTTATTTTTTGCAAAATTGAAGAAATTTCACTTATTTCAGTGATAAAAAGCAAAAATTTTTTTTATTTTGGGGCAAAATTGCAGAAATTTCACTTATTTTGGGGCAAAATTGCAGAAATTTCATTTATTTCAGGGAAAAAAAGCAGAAATTTTTTTATTTGGCGCAAAAAGTCAGAAATATCCCATATTTTGGGGCAAAAATGCAGAAATTCCCCTTATTTTGAGGTAAAAAGGCTGAAATTCCCCTTACTTGGGGGCAAAAAAGCAGAAATTTCACTTATTTTGGGGCAAAATTGCAGATATTTAACTTATTTCAGGGAAAAAAGCAGAAATTTTCTTATTTTGTGGCAAAAAAAAAGAAATTTCTTCTATTTTGGTACAAAATTGCAGAAATTTTTATTTTGGGCAAAAGGCAGAAATTTTCCATATTTTGGGGCAAAAATGCAGAAATTCCCCTTATTTTGAGGTAAAAAGGCTGAAATTCCCCTTATTTGGGGGCAAAAAGGCAGAAATTTCCCTTATTTTGGGGCAAAATTGCAGAAATTTCACCTATTTCAGGGTAATAAGTCAGAAATTTTCTTTATTTTGGGGCAAAAAAGACAGAAATTCCCTTTGTTTATGGGGAGAAATACAGAAATTTCACTTATTTAGAGGCAAAAAAGCAGAAATTCCCCATATTTTGGTAGCAAAAATGAAGAAATTTCCTTTTTTTATGGCAAAAAGGTATGCATCCTTCTAATTTTCGGACAAAAAAGGCAGAAATTCCCCTTTTTTTGGATCAAAATTGCAGAAATTCTGCTAATTGTGGGGAAAAAAGGCAGAAATTCCCTATATGTTGGGGCAAAAAGACAGAAATTCTCCTTATTTTGGGGCAAAACTCAGAAATTTAACTTATTTTAGGACAAAATTGCAGAAATTTCATTTATTTCAGAAAAAAAGCAGAAATTTTCTTATTTTGGGGCAAAAAGGCAGAAATTTCCAAATTTTGGGGCAAAAATGCAGAAATTCCCTTTATTTTGAGGTAAAAAGGCTGAAATTCCCCTTATTTTGGGACAAAAAGTCAGAAATTTCTGTTATTTTATGGCAAAATTGCAGAAATTTCACATATTTCAGGGTAATAAGTCAGAAATTTTCCTTATTTTGGGGCAAGAAAGACAGAAATTCCCTTTGTTTTGGAAGAAAAAGACAGAAATTCCACCTATTTAGAGGCAAAAATCTGAAATTCACATTATTTTGGAGAAAAATGAGGAAATTTTCTTTTTTATTTCAAAAAGGTATGCATTTTTCTTATTTTCGGGCAAAAAAGCAGAAATTTCCCGTATTTTGGAGCAAAATTGCAGAAAATCCCCTAATTGTGGGGCAAAAAGGCAGAAATTCCCTATATGTTAGGGCAAAAGGGCAGAAATCCTCCTTATTTTGGGGCAAAACTCAGAAATTCCACTGATTTTGGAGCAAAATTCCAGAAATTTCCCTTATTTTGGGGCAAAATTGCAGAAATTTCACTTATTTCAGAAAAAAAAAGGAGAAATTTTCTTTTTTGGAAGCAAAAAGGCAGAAATTTCTTTTATTTTGCTACAAAATTGCAGAAATTTTTCTTATTTTGGGGCAAAAAGGCAGAAATTGCTAATATTTTGTGGCAAAAATGCAGAAATTCCACTTATTTTGAGGAAAAAAGGCTGAAATTCCCCTTATTTGGGGACAAAAGGGCAGAAATTTCCCTTATTTTGGGGCAAAATTGCAGAAATTTCACTTATTTCAGTGTAATAAGTCAGAAATTTTTCTTATTTTGGGGCAAAAAAGACAGAAATTCCCTTTTTTTGGGGGGAAATAGATAGAAATTCCACTTATTTAAAGGCAAAATGCAGAAAATCCCCTTATTTTGGAGCAAAATTGCAGAAATTCCCCTAATTGTGAAGCAAAAAGGCAGAAATTTCCTATATGTTGGGGCAAAAAGACAGAAAGCCTCCTTATTTTGGGGCCAAACTCAGAAATTCCACTTACTTTGGGGCAAAATTCCAGAAATTTCCCTTATTTTGGGGCAAAATTGCAGAAATTTCACTTATTTTGGGGCAAAATTGCAGAAATTTCACTTATTTCAGAGAAAAAAAGCAGAAATTTTCTTATTTTGTGGCAGAAACTAAGAAATTTCTTTTATTTTGGTACAAAATTGCAGAAATTTTTCTTATTTTGGGCAAAAAGGCAGAAATTATCCTTATTTTGGGGCAAAAATGCAGAAATTCACCTTATTTTGAGGTAAAAAAGCCGAATTTCTCCTTATTTGGGGGTAAAAAGCCAGAAATTTCCTTTATTTTGGGGCAAAATAGCAGAAATTTCACTTATTTCAGGGTAATAAGTCAGAAATTTTCTTTATTATGGGGCAAAAAAAACAGAAATTCCCTTTGTTTTGAGGGAGAAAGACAGAAATTCCACTTATTTAAAGGCAAAAAAGCAGAAATTTCCCTTATTTTGGAGCAAAAATGAAGAAATTTCCTTTTTTTATGGCAAAAAGGTATGCATTCTTCTTATTTTCGGACAAAAAAGGCAGAAATTCCCCTTTTTTGGATCAAAATTGCAGAAATTCTGCTAATTGTGGGGAAAAAAGGCAGAAATTCCCTATATGTTGGGGCAAAAAGACAGAAATTCTCCTTATTTTGAGGCAAAACTCAGAAATTCCACATATTTTGGGGCAAAATTCCAAAAATTTCCCATATTTTGGGGCAAAACTGCAGAAATTTCACTTATTTTGGAGAAAAAAATTGAAGAAATTTCACTTATTTCATGGAAAAAAGCAGAAATGTTTCTATTTTGGGGCAAAATTGCACAAATTTCGCTTATTTTGGGGCAAAATTGCAGAAATTTCACTTATTTCAGGGAAAAAAAGCAGAAATTTTCTTAATTTGGGGTAAAAAGGCTGAAATTCCCCTTATTTGGGGGCAAAAAGGCAATAATTTCACCCATTTTGGGGCAAAAAGCCAGAAATTCCCTTTATGTTGGGGCAAAAAGACAGAAATTCTCCTTATTTGAGGCAAAACTCAGAAATTCCACATATTTTGGGGTAAAATTCCAAAAATTTCCCTTATTTTGGGGCAAAATTGCAGAAATTTCACTTATTTCAGTGTAATAAGTCAGAAATTTTTCTTATTTTGGGGCAAAAAAGACAGAAATTCCCTTTTTTTTGGGGGAAATAGATAGAAATTCCACTTATTTAAAGGCAAAATGCAGAAAATCCCCTTATTTTGGAGCAAAATTGCAGAAATTCCCCTAATTGTGAAGCAAAAAGGCAGAAATTTCCTATATGTTGGGGCAAAAAGACAGAAAGCCTCCTTATTTTGGGGCCAAACTCAGAAATTCCACTTACTTTGGGGCAAAATTCCAGAAATTTCCCTTATTTTGGGGCAAAATTGCAGAAATTTCACTTATTTTGGGGCAAAATTGCAGAAATTTCACTTATTTCAGAGAAAAAAAGCAGAAATTTTCTTATTTTGTGGCAGAAACTAAGAAATTTCTTTTATTTTGGTACAAAATTGCAGAAATTTTTCTAATTTTGGGCAAAAAGGCAGAAATTATCCTTATTTTGGGGCAAAAATGCAGAAATTCACCTTATTTTGAGGTAAAAAAGCCGAATTTCTCCTTATTTGGGGGTAAAAAGCCAGAAATTTCCTTTATTTTGGGGCAAAATAGCAGAAATTTCACTTATTTCAGGGTAATAAGTCAGAAATTTTCTTTATTATGGGGCAAAAAAAACAGAAATTCCCTTTGTTTTGAGGGAGAAATACAGAAATTCCACTTATTTAAAGGCAAAAAAGCAGAAATTTCCCTTATTTTGGAGCAAAAATGAAGAAATTTCCTTTTTTTATGGCAAAAAGGTATGCATTCTTCTTATTTTCGGACAAAAAAGGCAGAAATTCCCCTTTTTTTGGATCAAAATTGCAGAAATTCTGCTAATTGTGGGGAAAAAAGGCAGAAATTCCCTATATGTTGGGGCAAAAAGACAGAAATTCTCCTTATTTTGAGGCAAAACTCAGAAATTCCACATATTTTGGGGCAAAATTCCAAAAATTTCCCATATTTTGGGGCAAAACTGCAGAAATTTCACTTATTTTGGAGAAAAAAATTGAAGAAATTTCACTTATTTCATGGAAAAAAGCAGAAATGTTTCTATTTTGGGGCAAAATTGCACAAATTTCGCTTATTTTGGGGCAAAATTGCAGAAATTTCACTTATTTCAGGGAAAAAAAGCAGAAATTTTCTTAATTTGGGGTAAAAAGGCTGAAATTCCCCTTATTTGGGGGCAAAAAGGCAATAATTTCACCCATTTTGGGGCAAAAAGCCAGAAATTCCCTTTATGTTGGGGCAAAAAGACAGAAATTCTCCTTATTTGAGGCAAAACTCAGAAATTCCACATATTTTGGGGTAAAATTCCAAAAATTTCCCTTATTTTGGGGCAAAATTGCAGAAATTACACTTATTTCAGGGAAAAAAACAGAAATTTTCTTAATTTGGGGCAAAAAAGCAGAAATTTCCCATATTTTGGGGCAAAAATGCAGAAATTCCCCTTATTTTGAGGTAAAAGGGCTGAAATTCCCCTTATTTGGGGGCAAAAAGGCAGAAATTACACTTATTTTGGGGCAAAATTGCAGAAATTTCAATTATTTCAGGGAAAAAAAGCAGAAATTTTCTTATTTTGTGGCAAAAAGTAAGAAATTTCTTTAATTTTGGTACAAAATTGCAGAAATTTTTCTTATTTTGAACAAAAAAGAAGAAATTATCCATATTTGGGGGCAAAAATGCAGAAATTCCCATTATTTTGAGGTAAAAAGGCTGAAATTCCCTTATTTGGTTGCAAAAAGGCAGAAATTTCCATTATTTTTGGGCAAAATTGCAGAAATTTCACTTATTTCAGGGTAATAACTCAGAAATTATCTTTATTTTGGGGCAAAAAAGACAGAAATTCCCTTTGTTTTGGGGGAAAATGACAGAAATTCCACATATTTAGAGGCAAAAAAAAAGAAATTCCCCTTATTTCGGAGCAAAATTGCAAAAATTTCTCTTTTTTATGGCAAAAAGTTATTCATTCTTCTTATTTTCGGGCAAAATGGCAGAAATTCCTTGTATTTTGGAGCAAAATTGCAGAAATTCCCCTAATTGTGGGGCAAAAAGGAAGATATTCCCTATATATGGGGCAAAAAGACAGAAATTCTCCTCATTTTGGCGCAAAACTCAGAAATTTCACTTATTTTGGGCAAAATTTCAGAAATTTGACTTATTTCAGGGAAAAAAGCAGAAATTTTCTTATTTTGGGGCAAAAAGGCAGAAATTTCCCATATAATGGGGAAAAATGCAGAAATTTTCCTTATTTTGAGGTAAAAATGCTGAAATTCCCCTTATTTGGGGGAAAAAGGCTGAAATTTCTCTTATTTTGGAGCAAAATTGCAAAAATTTCACTTATTTCAGGGTAATAAGTCAGAAATTTTCTTTATTTTGGGGCAAAAAAGACAGAAATTCCCTTTGTTTTGGGGGAAAAAGACAGAAATTCCACTTATTTAGAGGCAAAAAAGCAGAAATTCTCCTTATTTTGGAGCAGAAATGAAGAAATTTCCTTTTTTTATGACAAAAGGTATGCATTCTTCTTATTTTCAGGCAAAAAGGCAGAAATTCCTCGTATTTTGGAGCAAAAATGCAAAAATTCCCCTAATTGTGGGGCAAAAAGGAAGAAATTACCTATATGTTGGGGCATAAAGACAGAAATTCTCCTTATTTTGGGGAAAAACTCAGAAATTCCACTTATTTTGGGGCAAAATTCCAGATATTTCCCTTATTTTGGGGCAAAATTGCAGAAATTTCACTTATTTTGAGGCAAAATTGCAGAAATTTCACTTATTTTGGGGCAAAATTGCAGAAATTTCACGTATTTCAGAAAAAAAAAGCAGAAATTTTCTTATTTGGAAAAAAAAGGCAGAAATTTCTTTTATTTTGCTACAAAATTGCAGAAATTTTTCTTATTTTGGGGCAAAAAGGAAGAAAATCCTAATATTTTGTGGCAAAAATGCAGAAATTCCCCTTATTTTGAGGTAAAAAGGCTGAAATTCCCCTTATTTGGGTGCAAAAAGGCAAAAATTTCCCTTATTTTGAGGCAAAATTGCAGAAATTTCACTTATTTCAGGGTAATAAGTCAGAAATTTTCCTTATTTTGGGGCAAAAAAGACACTAATTCCCTTTGTTTTGGGGGAAAAAGACAGAAATTCCACTTATTAGAGGCAAAAATGCAGAAATTCCCCTTGTTTTGGGGGAAAAAGACAGAAATTCCACTTATTTAGAGGCAAAAAAGCAGAAATTCCCCTTATTTTGGAGCAAAAATGGAGAAATTTCTCTTTTTCATGGAAAAAAGGTATGCATTCTTCTTATTTTCGGACAAAGACAGAAATTCCACTTATTTTGAGGCAAAATTGCAGAAATTTCATTTATTTCAGAAAAAAAGCAGAAATTTTCTTATTTTGGGGCAAAAAGGCAGAAATTTCTTTTATTTTGTTACAAAATTGCAGAAATCTTTCTTAATTTGGGCAAAAGGCAGAAATTTCCCATATTTTGGGGCAAAAATTCAGAAATTCCCCATATTTTAAGGTAAAAAAGCTGAAATTCCCCTTATTTGGGGTCAAAAAGGCGGAAATTTCTTTTAATTTGGGGCAAAATTTTAGAAATTTCCCTTATTTTGGGGCAAAATTGCAGAAATTTCACTTATTTTGGGGCAAAATTGCAGAAATTTCACTTATTTCAGGGAAAAAGTCAAAAATTTTCCTTATTTTTGGGCAAAAGAACAGAAATTCCTAATATTCTATGGCAAAAATGCAGAAATTACCCTTATTTTGAGGTAAAAAGTCTGAAATTTCCCTTATTTGGGAGCAAAAAGGCAGGAATTTTCCTTATTTTGGGGCAAAATTGCAGAAATTTCACTTATTTCAGGGTAATAACTCAGAAATTTTACTTATTTTGGAGCAAAAAGACAGAAATTCCCTTTGTTTTGGGGGAAAAAGACAGTAATTCCACATATTTAGAGGCAAAAAAGCAGAAATTCCCCTTATTTTGGAGAAAAATTGCAAAAATTTCCCTTTTTTATGGCAAAAAGGTATGCATTCTTCTTATTTTCTGGCAAAAAGGAAGAAATTCCCCGTATTTTAGAGCAAAACTGCAGATAATCCCCTAATTGTGGGGCAAAAAGGCAGAAATTCTCTATATGTTAGGGCAAAAAGACAGAAATTCTCCATATTGTGGGGCAAAACTCAGAAATTCCACTTATTTTCGGGCAAAATTCCAGAAATTTCCCTTATTTTGGTGCAAAATTGCAGAAATTTCACTTATTTTGGTGCAAAATTGCAGAAATTTCACTTATTTCAGGGAAAAAAGGCAGAAATTTTTCTTATTATGGAGCAAAAAGGCAAAAATTTCTAATATTTTGTGGCAAATATGCAGAAATTCCTCTTATTTTGAGGTAAAAATCCTGAAATTCCTTTTATTTGGGGGCAAAAAGGCAAATACTTCCATTATTTTGGGGCAAAATTGCAGAAATTTCACTTATTTCAGGGTAATAAGTCGGAAATTTTTCTTATTTTGGGGCAAAAAAGACAGAAATTCCCTTACTTTTGAGGGAAAAGGACAGAAATTCCACTTATTTAGAGGCAAAAAAGCAGAAATTCCCCTTATTTTGTAGCAAAAATGAAGAAATTTCTCTTTTTTATGGAAAAAAGGTTCGCATTCTTCTTATTTTCAGGCAAAAAGGGAGAAATTCCTCGTATTGTGGAGCAAAATTGCAGAAATTAACCTAATTGTGGGGCAAAAAGGCAGAAATTCCCTATAAGTTGGGGCAAAAAGACAGAAATTCTTTTTATTTTAAGGCAAAACTCAGAAATTTAACGTATTTTGGGGCAAAATTGCAGAAATTTCACTTATTTCAGAAAAAAAAGCAGAAATTTTCTTATTTGGGGGCCAAAAGTCAGAAATTTCTTTTATTTTGTTACAAAATTGCAGAATTTTTTCTTATTTTGGGGCAAAAAGGAAGAAATTTCCCATATTTTGGGGCAAAAATGCAGAAATTTCACTTATTTCAGGATAATAAGTCAGAAATTTTCCTTATTTTGGGGCAAAAAAGAAAGAAATTCCTTTTGTTTTGGGGAAAAAAAGACAGATATTCCACTTATTTAGATGCAAAAAAGGAGAAATTCCCCTTATTTTGGAGCAAAAATGAAGAAATTTCCCTTTTTTATGGCAAAAAGCTATGCATTCTTCTTATTTTCGGGCAAAAAGGAAGAAATTCCCCATATTTTGGAGCAAATTGCACAAATTCCCCTAATTGTTGGGCAAAAAGGCAGAAATTCCCGATATGTTGGGGCAAAAAGACAGAAATTCTCCTTATTTTGCAGCAAACTCAGAAATTCCACTTATTTTGGGGCAAACTTCCAAAAATTTTCCTTATTTTAGGGCAAAATTGCAGAAATTTCACTTATTTGGGGGCAAAATTGCAGAAATTTCACTTATTTCAGGAAAAAAAAGCAGAAATTTTCTTATTTTGGGGCAAAATTGCAAAAATTTCACTTATTTTGGGGCAAAATTGCAGAAATTTCACTTATTTCAGGGAAAAAAGCAGAAATTTTCTTATTTTGGGGCAAAAAGGCAGAAATTTTCCATATTTTGGGGCAAAAATGCAGTAATTCCCCTTATTTTGAGGTAAAAAGTCTGAATTTCCCATTATTTGGCAGCAAAAAGGCAGAAATTTCCCTTATTTCAGGGTAATAAGTCAGAAATTTTCCTTATTTTGGGGCAAAAAAAAACAGAAATTCCCTTTTTTGGGGGGGAAAAAGACAGAAATTCCACTTATTTAGAGGCAAAAATGCAGAAATTCCTTTTATTTTGGAGCAAAAATGAAGAAATTTCTTCTTTTTATGGCAAAAAATATGCATTCTTCTTATTTTCTGACAAAAAAGGCAGAAATTCCCCGTATTTTGTAGCAAAATTGCAGAAATTCCTATAAATGTGGGGCAAAAAGACAGAAATTCCCTATATGTTGGAGCAAAAAGACAGAAATTCTCGTTATTTTGGGGCAAAACTCAGAAATTTCACTTATTTTGGGGCAAAATTGCAGAAATTTCACTTATTTCAGAAAAAAAAGCAGAATTTTTTTTATTGA
Source organism: Micromys minutus (assembly GCF_963924665.1). Classification (NCBI taxonomy): domain Eukaryota; kingdom Metazoa; phylum Chordata; class Mammalia; order Rodentia; family Muridae; genus Micromys; species Micromys minutus. Next base: position 4,613,120 of record NW_027667252.1, on the reverse strand, counting down.
GGCAAAAAGGCTGAAATTTCTTTATTTTGGTACAAAATTGTAGAAATTTTTCTTATTTAGGGGCAAAAAGGCAGAGATTTCCCATATTTTGGGGCAAAAATGCAGAAATTTCCCTTATTTTGAGGTAAAAAGGCTGAAATTCCCCTTATTTGGGGGCAAAATTGCAGAAATTTCACTTATTTCAGGGTAATAAGTCAGATATTTTCCTTATTTTGGGGCAAAAAAGACAGAAATTCTTTTTTTTGGGGGGGGGGAAAGACAGAAATTCCACTTATTTAGAGGCAAAAATGCAGAAATTCCCCTTATTTTGGAGCAAAAATGAAGAAATTTCCCTTTTTTATGGAAAAAAGGTATGGATTCTTCTTATTTTCGGACAAAAAGGCAGAAATTCCCCGTATTTTGGAGCAAAATTGCAGAAATTTCCCTAAATGTGGGGCAAAAAGTCAGAAATTCCCTATATGTTGAGACAAAAAGACAGAAATTCTTTTTATTTAGGGGAAAACTCAGAAATTTCACTTGTTTTGGGGCAAAATTGCAGAAATTTCACTTATTTCAGAAAAAAAGCAGAAATTTTCTTATTTTGGGGCAAAAAGGCTGATTTTTCTTTTATTTTGGTACAAAATTTCAGAAATTTTTCTTATTTTGGCGCAAAAAGGCAGAAGTTTTCCATATTTTGGGGCAAAAATGCAGAAATTCCCCTTATTTTGAAGTAAAAAGGCTGAAATTCCCCTTATTTGGGGGCAAACAGGCAGAAATTTCTCTTATGTTGGGTTAAAATTGCAGAAATTTAACTTATTTCAGGGAAAAAAGGCAGAAATTTTCCTTATTTTGAAGCAAAAAAGACAGAAATTCCCTTTGTTTTGGGGGAAAAATACAGAAATTCCACTTATTTAGAGGCAAAAAAGCAGAAATTCCCCTTATTTTGGAGCAAAATTGCAGAAATTTTCCTTTTTTATGGCAAAAAGGTGTGCATTCTTCTTATTTTCCGGCAAAGAGGCATAAATTCCCCGTATTTTGGAGCAAAATTGCAGAAATTCCCCTAATTGTGGGGCAAAAAGGCAGAAATTTCCTATATGTTGGGGCAAAAAGACAGAAATCCTCCTTACTTTGGGGCAAAACTCAGAAATTCCACTTATTTTGGGGCAAAATTCCAGAAATTTCCCTAATTTTGGGGCAAAATTTCAGAAATTTTGCTTATTTTGGGGCAAAATTGCACAAATTTCACTTATTTCAGGGAAAAAAAGCAGAAATTTTCTTATTTTGTGGCAAAAAGGCAGAAATTTCTTTTATTTTGATGCAAAATTGCAGAAATTTTTCTTATTTTGGGCAAAAAGGAAGAAATTTTCCATATTTTGGGGCAAAAATGCAGAAATTCCTTTTATTTTGGGTAAAAAGGCTGAAATTCCCCTTATTTGGGGGCAAAAAGGCAGAAATTTCCCTTATTTTGGGGCAAAATTGCAGAAATTTCACTTATTTCAGGGTAATAAGTCAGAAATTTTCCTTATTTTGGGGCAAAAAAGAGAGAAATTCCCTTTTTTGGGGGGGAAAAAACAGAAATTCCACTTATTTAGATGCAAAAAGGAGAAATTCCCCTTATTTTGGAGCAAAAATGAAGAAATTTCCCTTTTTTATGGAAAAAAGGTATGCATTCTTCTTATTTTCGGACAAAAAGGCAGAAATTCCCATATTTTGGAGCAAAATTGCAGAAATTCCCCTAATTGTGGGGCAAAAAGGCAGAAATTTTCTATATGTTGGGGCAAAAAGACAGAAATCGTCCTTATTTTGGGGCCAAACTCAGAAATTCCACTTATTTTGGGGCAAAATTCCAGAAATTTCCATTATTTTGGGGAAAGATTGCAGAAATTTCTCTTATTTTGGGGAAAAATTGCAGAAATTTCACTTATATCAGGGGAAAAAAGCAGAAATTTTCGTATTTTGTGGCAAAAAGGCAGAAATTTTTTATATTTTGGGGCAAAAATGCAGAAAATCTTCTTATTTTGAGGTTAAAAAGGCTGAAATTCCCCTTATTTGGGGGCAAAAAGGCAGAAATTTCCCTTATTTTGAGGCAAAATTGCAGAAATTTCACTTATTTCAGGGTAATAAGTCAGAAATTTTCCTTATTTTGGGGCAAAAAAGACAGAAATTACCTTTGTTTTGGGGGGAAAAGACAGAAATTCCACTTATTTAGAGGCAAATGCAGAAATTCACCTTATTTTAGAGCAAAATGAAGAAATTTCTTTTTAAGTCAAAAAGGTATGCATTCTTCTTATTTTCCGAAAAAAAGGCAGAAATTCCCAGTATTTTGGAGCAAAATTGCAGAAATTCCCCTAATTGTGGGGCAAAAAGGCAGAAATTCCCTATATGTTGGGGCAAAAAGACATAAATCCTCCTTATTTTGGGGCAAAACTCAGAAATACCACTTATTTTGGGGCAAAATTCCAGAAATTTCCCTTATTTTGGGGCAAAATTGCAGAAATTTCACTTATTTTGGGCAAAATTGCAGAAATTTCACTTATTTCAGAAAAACAGCAGAAATTTTTTTATTTTGGGGCAAAAAGGCAGAAATTTCTTTTATTTTGGTACAAAATTGAAGAAATTTTTCTTATTTTGGAGCAAAAACGCAGAAATTTCCCATATTTTGGGGCAAAAATGCAGAAAATTTACTTATTTTGTGGTAAAAAGGCTGAAATTCCCCTTATTTGGGGGCAAAAAGGGAGAAATTTTTCTTATTTTGAGGCAAAATTGCAGAAATTTCACTTATTTCAGGGTAATAAGTCAGAAATTTTCCTTATCTTGGGGCAAAAAATACAGAGATTTCCTTTGTTTTGGGGGAAATAGACAGAAATTCCACTTATTTAGAGGCAAAAAAGCAGAAATTCCCCTTATTTTGGAGCAAAAATGAGGAAATTTCTCTTTTTTGTGGCAAAATGTATACATTCCTCTTATTTTCGGACTAAAAATCAGAAATTCCCCGTATTTTGGAGCAAAATTCTAGGAATTCCTCTAATTGTGGGGCAAAAAGGAAGAAATTTCATTATTTTGTGGCAAATTTGGAAAAATTTCACTTATTTCAGGATAATAAGTCATAAATTTTCCTTATTTTGGGGCAAAAAGGCAGAAATTCCTAATATTATGTGGCAAAAATGCAGAAATTCCCTTTATTTTGTGGTAAAAAGGCTGAAATTCCCCTTATTTGGGGGCAAAAAGGGAGAAATTTTTTCTTATTTTGAGGCAAAATTGCAGAAATTTCACTTATTTCAGGGTAATAAGTCAGAAATTTTCCTTATCTTGGGGCAAAAAATACAGGAATTCCCTTGTTTTGGGGGAAATAGACAGAAATTCCACTTATTTAGAGGCAAAAAAGCAGAAATTCCCCTTATTTTGGAGCAAAAATGAAGAAATTTCCCTTTCTTATGGCAAAAAGTTATGCATTCTTCTTATTTTCGGGCAAAAAGGCAGAAATTCCCCGTATTTTGGAGCAAAATTGCAGAAATTCCCCTAATTGTGGGGCAAAAAGGCAGAAATTCTCTATATGTTGGGGCGAAAAGACAGAAATTCTCCTTATTTTGGGGCAGAACTCAGAAATTACACTTATTTTGGGGCAAAATTCCAGAGATTTCCCTTATTTTGGGGCAAAATTGCAGAAATTTCACTTATTTTGGGGCAAAATTTCAGAAATTTCACTTATTTCAAAAAAAAGCAGAAATTTTCTTATTTTGGGGCAAAAAGGCAAAAATTTCTTTTATTTTGGTACAAAATTGCAGAAATTTTTCTTATTTTGGAGCAAAAAGGCTGAAATTTCCAATATTTTGGGGCAAAAATGCAGAAATTCCTCTTATTTTGAGGAAAAAGGCTTTAATTCCCCTTAATTATGGGCAAAAAGGCAGAAATTTCCTTATTTTGGGGCAAAATTGCAAAAATTTCACTTATTTCAGGGTAATAAGTAAGAAATTTTCCTTAATTTGGGGCAAAAAGGCAGAAATTCCTAATATTTTGTGGAAAAAATGCAGAAATTCCCCTTATTTTGAGGTAAAAAGGCTGAAATTCCCCTTATTTGGGGGCAAAAAGCAGAAATTTCACAAATTTTTGGGCAAAATTGCAGAAATTTGACTTATTTCAGGGTAATAAATCAGAAATTTCCCTTATTTTGGGGCAAAATAGACAGAAATTCCCTTTGTTTTGGGGGAAAAAACAGAAATTCCAATTATTTAGAGGAAAAAAGCAGAAATTCCCCTTATTTTGGAGCAAAAATGAAAAAATTTCACTTTTTTATAGCAAAAAGGTATGCATTCTTCTTATTTTCATACAAAAAGGCAGAAATTCCCCGTATTATGGAGCAAAATTGCAGAAATTCCCCTAATTGTGGGGCAAAAAGGCAGAAATTCCTTATATGTTGGGGCAAAAAGACAGAAATTCTCTTTATTTTGTTGCAAAACTCAGAAATTTCACTTATTTTTGGGCAAAATTGCAGAAATTTCAGTTATTTAAGAAAAAAAAAAGCAGAAATTTTCTTATTTTGGGGCAAAAAGGCAAAAATTTCTTTAATTTTGGTACAAAATAGCAGAATTTTTTCTTATTTTGGGGCAAAAAGGCAGAAATTTCCCATATTTTGAAGCAAAAACGCAGAAGTTCCCCTTATTTTGGGGTAAAAAGGCTGAAATTCCCTTATTTGGGGGCAAAAAAGCAGAAATTTCACTTATTTTGGGGCAAAATTGCAGAAATTTCACTTATTTCAAGGTAATAAGTCAAAAATTTTCCTTATTTTGGGGCAAAAAAGACAGAAATTCCCTTTGTTTTGGGGGAAAAAGACAGAAATTCCACTTATTTAGAGGCAAAAAAGCAGAAATTCCCATCATTTTAGAGCAAAACTGAAGAAATTTCCCTTTTTTATGGCAAAAAGGTATGCATTCTACTTATTTTCGGGCAAAAAGGCAGAAATTCCCCGTATTTGGGAGCAAATTTGCAGAAATTCCCCTAATTGTGGGGCAACAAGGCAGAAATTCCCTATATGTTGGGGCAAAAATACAGAAATTCTCCTTATTTTGGGGCAAAACTCAGAAATTCCACATATTTTGGGGCAAAATTCCAGAAATTTCCCTTATTTTGGGGCAAAATTGCAGAAATTTCACTTATTTTGGGCAAAATTGCAGAAATTTCACTTATTTCAGAAAAACAGCAGAAATTTTTTTATTTTGGGGCAAAAAGGCAGAAATTTTTTTTATTTTGGTACAAAATTGAAGAAATTTTTCTTATTTTGGAGCAAAAACGCAGAAATTTCCCATATTTTGGGGCAAAAATGCAGAAAATTTACTTATTTTGTGGTAAAAAGGCTGAAATTCCCCTTATTTGGGGGCAAAAAGGGAGAAATTTTTTCTTATTTTGAGGCAAAATTGCAGAAATTTCACTTATTTCAGGGTAATAAGTCAGAAATTTTCCTTATCTTGGGGCAAAAAATACAGGAATTCCCTTGTTTTGGGGGAAATAGACAGAAATTCCACTTATTTAGAGGCAAAAAAGCAGAAATTCCCCTTATTTTGGAGCAAAAATGAAAAAATTTCCCTTTCTTATGGCAAAAAGTTATGCATTCTTCTTATTTTCGGGCAAAAAGGCAGAAATTCCCCGTATTTTGGAGCAAAATTGCAGAAATTCCCCTAATTGTGGGGCAAAAAGGCAGAAATTCTCTATATGTTGGGGCGAAAAGACAGAAATTCTCCTTATTTTGGGGCAGAACTCAGAAATTACACTTATTTTGGGGCAAAATTCCAGAGATTTCCCTTATTTTGGGGCAAAATTGCAGAAATTTCACTTATTTTGGGGCAAAATTTCAGAAATTTCACTTATTTCAAAAAAAAGCAGAAATTTTCTTATTTTGGGGCAAAAAGGCAAAAATTTCTTTTATTTTGGTACAAAATTGCAAAAATTTTTCTTATTTTGGAGCAAAAAGGCTGAAATTTCCAATATTTTGGGGCAAAAATGCAGAAATTCCTCTTATTTTGAGGAAAAAGGCTTTAATTCCCCTTAATTATGGGCAAAAAGGCAGAAATTTCCTTATTTTGGGGCAAAATTGCAAAAATTTCACTTATTTCAGGGTAATAAGTAAGAAATTTTCCTTAATTTGGGGCAAAAAGGCAGAAATTCCTAATATTTTGTGGAAAAAATGCAGAAATTCCCCTTATTTTGAGGTAAAAAGGCTGAAATTCCCCTTATTTGGGGGCAAAAAGCAGAAATTTCACAAATTTTTGGGCAAAATTGCAGAAATTTGACTTATTTCAGGGTAATAAATCAGAAATTTCCCTTATTTTGGGGCAAAATAGACAGAAATTCCCTTTGTTTTGGGGGAAAAAACAGAAATTCCAATTATTTAGAGGAAAAAAGCAGAAATTCCCCTTATTTTGGAGCAAAAATGAGGAAATTTCTCTTTTTTGTGGCAAAATGTATACATTCCCCTTATTTTCGGACTAAAAATCAGAAATTCCCCGTATTTTGGAGCAAAATTCTAGAAATTCCTCTAATTGTGGGGCAAAAAGGAAGAAATTTCATTATTTTGTGGCAAAATTGCAAAAATTTCACTTATTTCAGGATAATAAGTCAGAAATTTTCCTTATTTTGGGGCAAAAAGGCAGAAATTCCTAATATTATGTGGCAAAAATGCAGAAATTCCCTTTATTTTGAGGTAAAAAGGCTGAAATTCCCCTTATTTGGGGGCAAAAAAGCAAAAAATTCCCTTATTTTGGGGCAAAATTGCAGAAATTTCACTTACTTCAGGGTAATAAGTCAGAAATTTTCCTTATTTAGGGGCAAAAAATACAGATATTACCTTTGTTTTGGGGGAAAAAGACAGAAATTCCACTTATTTAGAGGCAAAAAAGCAGAAATTCCCCTTATTTTGGAGCAAAAATGAAGAAATTTCCCTTTCTTATGGCAAAAAGTTATGCATTCTTCTTATTTTCGGGCAAAAAGGCAGAAATTCCCCGTATTTTGGAGCAAAATTGCAGAAATTCCCCTAATTGTGGGGCAAAAAGGCAGAAATTCTCTATATGTTGGGGCGAAAAGACAGAAATTCTCCTTATTTTGGGGCAGAACTCAGAAATTCCACTTATTTTGGGGCAAAATTCCAGAGATTTCCCTTATTTTGGGGCAAAATTGCAGAAATTTCACTTATTTTGGGGCAAAATTTCAGAAATTTCACTTATTTCAAAAAAAAGCAGAAATTTTCTTATTTTGGGGCAAAAAGGCAAAAATTTCTTTTATTTTGGTACAAAATTGCAGAAATTTTTCTTATTTTGGAGCAAAAAGGCAGAAATTTCCCATATTTTGGGGTAAAAATGCAGAAATTCCTCTTATTTTGAGGAAAAAGGCTTTAATTCCCCTTAATTATGGGCAGAAAGGCAGAAATTTCCTTATTTTGGGGCAAAATTGCAAAAATTTCACTTATTTCAGGGTAATAAGTAAGAAATTTTCCTTAATTTGGGGCAAAAAGGCAGAAATTCCTAATATTTTGTGGAAAAAATGCAGAAATTCCCCTTATTTTGAGGTAAAAAGGCTGAAATTCCCCTTATTTGGGGGCAAAAAGCAGAAATTTCAAAAATTTTTGGGCAAAATTGCAGAAATTTGACTTATTTCAGGGTAATAAATCAGAAATTTCCCTTATTTTGGGGCAAAATAGACAGAAATTCCCTTTGTTTTGGGGGAAAAAACAGAAATTCCAATTATTTAGAGGAAAAAAGCAGAAATTCCCCTTATTTTGGAGCAAAAATGAAAAAATTTCACTTTTTTATAGCAAAAAGGTATGCATTCTTCTTATTTTCATACAAAAGGGCAGAAATTCCCCGTATTTTGGAGCAAAATTGCAGAAATTCCCCTAATTGTGGGGCAAAAAGGCAGAAATTCCTTATATGTTGGGGCAAAAAGACAGAAATTCTCTTTATTTTGTGGCAAAACTCAGAAATTTCACTTTTTTTGGGCAAAATTGCAGAAATTTCAGTTATTTAAGAAAAAAAAAGCAGAAATTTTCTTATTTTGGGGCAAAAAGGCAAAAATTTCTTTAATTTTGGTACAAAATTGCAGAATTTTTTCTTATTTTGGGGCAAAAAGGCAGAAATTTCCTATATTTTGAAGCAAAAACGCAAAGTTCCCCTTATTTTGGGGTAAAAAGGCTGAAATTCCCTTATTTGGGGGCAAAAAAGCAGAAATTTCACTTATTTTGGGGCAAAATTGCAGAAATTTCACTTATTTCAAGGTAATAATTCAAAAATTTTCCTTATTTTGGGGCAAAAAAGACAGAAATTCCCTTTGTTTTTGGGGAAAAAGACAGAAATTCCACTTATTTAGAGGCAAAAAGCAGAAATTCCCATCATTTTAGAGCAAAAATGAAGAAATTTCCCTTTTTTATGGCAAAAAGGTATGCATTCTACTTATTTTCGGGCAAAAAGGCAGAAATTCCCCGTATTTGGGAGCAAATTTGCAGAAATTCCCCTTAATGTGGGGCAACAAGGCAGAAATTCCCTATATGTTGGGGCAAAAATACAGAAATTCTCCGTATTTTGGTGCAAAACTCAGAAATTCCACATATTTTGGGGCAAAATTCCAGAAATTTCCCTTATTTTGAAACAAAATTGCAGAAATTTCACTAATTTTGTGGCAAAATTTCAGAAATTTCACTTATTTCAGGGAATAAAGGAAGAAATTTTCTTTATTTTGGAGCAAAAAGGCTGAAATTCCTAATATTTTGTGGCAAAAATGCAGAAATTTCCCTTACTTTTAGCTAAAAAGGCTGAAATTTCCCATATTTGGGGAAAAAGGCAGAAATTTCACTTATTTTGGGGCAAAATTGCAGAAATTTCACTTATTTCAGTGTAATAAGTCAGAAATTTTCCTTATTTTGGGGCAAAAAACACAGAAATTCCCTTTGTTTTGGGGGAAAAAGACAGTAATTCCACTTATTTACCGGCAAAAAAAGGAGAAATTCCCCTTATTTTGGAGCAAAAATGAAGATATTTCCCTTTTTTATGGCAAAAAGGTATGCATTCTTCATATTTTCGAACAAAAAGGCAGAAATTCCCCGTATTTTGGAGCAAAATTGCAGAAATTCCCCTTATTGTGGGGCAAAAAGGCAGAAATTCCCTATATGTTGGGGCAAAAAAAACAAAAATTCTCCTTATTTTGGGGCAAAACTCAGAAATTCCACTTATTTGGGGCAAAATTCCAGAAATTTACCTTATTTTAGGGCAAAATTGCAGAAATTTCACTTATTTTGGGGCAAAGTTGCAGCAATTTCACTTATTTCAGGGAAAAACAGCAGAAATTTTCCTTATTTTGGGGCAAAAAAGCAGAAATTCCTAATATTTTGTGGCAAAAATGCAGAAATTCCTCTTATTTTGAGGTAAAAAGGGTGAAATTCCCTGTATTTGGGGGCAAAAAGGCAGAAATTTCCCTTATTTTGGGGCAAAATTGCAGAAATTTCACTTATTTCAGGGTAATAAGAATGAAATTTTCCTTATTTTGGACCAAAAATAGAGAAATTCCTTTGTTTTGTGAAAAAAAAAAACAGAAATTCCACTTATTTAGAGTCAAAAAGGCAGAAATTCCCCTTATTTTGGAGCAAAAATGAAGAAATTTCCCTTTTTTATGGCAAAAAGGTATGCATTCTTCTTATTTTCAGGCAAAAAGGCAGAAATTCCCCGTATTTTGAGCAACATTTCAGAAATTCCCCTAATTGTGGGGCAAAAAGGCACAAATTCCCTATATGTTGGGGCAAAAAGACAAAAATTCTTCTTATTTTAGGGCAAAACTCAGAAATTCCACTTAATTTGGGGCAAAATTCCAGAAATTTCCTTTATTTTGGGGCAAAATTGCAGAAATTTCACTTATTTTGGGGCAAAATTGCAGAAATTTCACTTATTTCAAAGAAAAAAAGCAGAGATTTTCTTATTTTGGGGCAAAAAGGCAAAAATTTCCCATATTTTGAAGCAAAAATGCAGAAATGTCCCTTATTTTGAGGTAAAAAGGCTGAAATTCCCCTTATTTGGGGGCAAAAAGGCAGAAATTTCCCAAATTTTGGGGCAAAATTGCAGAAATTTGACTTATTTCAGGGTAATAAATCAGAAATTTTCCTTATTTTGGGGCAAAAAAGACAGAAATTCCCTTTGTTTTGGGAAAAAAACAGAAAGTCCAATTATTTAGAGGAAAAAAGCAGAAATTCTTCTTATTTTAGAGCAAAAATGAAAAAATTTCACTTTTTTATGGCAAAAAGGTATGCATTCTTCTTATTTTCTAACAAAACGGCAGAAATTCCCCGTATTATGGAGCAAAATTGCAGAAATTCCCCTAATTGTGGGGCAAAAAGGCAGAAATTCCTTATATGTTGGGGCAAAAAGACAGAAATTCTCCTTATTTTGTGGCAAAACTCAGAAATTTCCCTTATTATAAGGCAAAATTGCAGAAATTTCAGTTATTTCAGAAAAAAAAGCAGAAATTTTCTTATTTTGGGGCAAAAGGCAGAAATTTCTTTTATTTTGGTACAAAATTGCAGATTTTTTTCCTATTTTGGGGCAAAAAGTTAGAAATTTCCCATATTTTGGGGCAAAAATGCAGAAATTCCCCTTATTTTGGGGTAAAAATGCTGAAATTCCCTTATTTGGGGGCAAAAAAGCAGAAATTTCACTTATTTTGAAGCAAAATTGCAGAAATTTCACTTATTTCAGGGTAATAAGTCAGAAATTTTCCTTATTTTGGGGCAAAAAAGACAGAAATTCCCTTTGTTTTAGGGGGAAAAGACAGAAATTCCACTTATTTAGAGGCAAAAAAGCAGAAATTCCCCTCATTTTGGAGCAAAAATGAAGAACTTTCCCTTATTTATGGCAAAAAGGTATGCATTCTACTTATTTTCGGGCAAAAAGGCAGAAATTCTTCGTATTTTGGAGCAAAATTGCAAAAATTCCCCTAATTGTGGGGCAACAAGGTAGAAATTCCCTATATGTTGTGGCAAAAATACAGAAATTTTCTTTATTTTGGGGCAAAACTCAGAAATTCCACATATTTTGGGGCAAAATTTCAGAAATTTCACTTATTTCAGGGAAAAAAGGCAGAAATTTTCTTTTTTTGGGGGCAAAAAGGCTGAAATTCATAATATTTTGTGGCAAAAATGCAGAAATTCCCCTTACATTTAGGTAGAAAGGCTGAAATTCCCCATATTTGGGGGCAAAAAGGCAGAAATTTCCCTTATTTTGGGGCAAAATTTCAGAAATTTCACTTATTTTGGGCAAAATTGCAGAAATTTCACTTATTTCAGAAAAAAAGCAGAAATTTTCTTATTTTGGGGCAAAAAGGCAGAAATTTCTTTTATTTTGGTACAAAATTGCAGAAATTTATCTTATTTTAGGGCTAAAACGCAGAAATTTCCCATATTTTGGGGCAAAAATGCAGAAATTTCCCTTATTTTGAGGTAAATAGGCTGAAATTCCCCTTATTTGGGGGCAAAAAGGGAGAAATTTTTCTTATTTTGAGGCAAAATTGCAGCAATTTCACTTATTTCAGGGTAATAAGTCAGAAATTTTCCTTATCTTGGGACAAAAAATAGAGAAGTTTTCTTAGTTTTGGGGGAAAAAGACAAAAATTCCACTTATTTAGAGGCAAAAAAGCAGAAATTCCCCTTATTTTGGAGCAAAAATGAAGAAATTTCCCTTTGTTGTGGCAAAAGGTATACATTCCCCTTATTTTCGGGCTAAAAATCAGAAATTCCCCGTATTTTGGAGCAAAATTCTAGAAATTCCCCTAATTGTGGGGCAAAAAGGCAGAAATTTCCTATATGTTAGGGCAAAAAGACAGAAATTTTCCTTATTTTGAAGCAAAACTCAGAAATTCCACTTATTTTAGGGCAAAATTTCAGAGATTTCCCTTATTTTGGGGCAAAATTCCAGAAATTTCCCTTATTTTGGGGCAAAATTGCAGAAATTTCACTTATTTCAGTGAAAAAAGGCTGAAATTTTCCTTATTTTGGGGCAAAAATGCAGAAATTCCTAATATTTTGTGGCAAAAATGCAGAAATTCCCCTTTTTTTAGGTAAAAAGAATGAAATTCCCCTTATTTGGGGGCAAAAAGGCAGAAATTTCCCTTATTTTGGGGCAAAATTGCAGAAATTTCACTTATTTCAGAATAATAAGTCAGAAATTTTTCTTATTTTGGGCAAAAAAGACAGAAATTCCCTTTGTTTTGGGAGAAAAATACATAAATTCCACTTATTTAGAGGCAAAAAAGCAGAAATTCTCCTTATTTTGGGGCAAAATTGCAGAAATTTCACTTACTTCAGGGTAATAAGTCAGAAATTTTTCATATTTTGGGGCAAAAAAGACAGAAATTACCTTTGTTTTGGGGGAAAAAGACAGAAATTTCACTTATTTAGAGGCAAAAAAGCAGAAATTCCCCTTATTTTGGAGCAAAAATGAACAAATTTCCCTTTTTTATGGCAAAAAATTATGCATTCTTCTTATTTTCGGGCAAAAAGGCAGAAATTCCCCGTATTTTGGAGCAAAATTGCAGAAATTCCCCTGATTGTGGGGCAAAAAGGCAGAAATTCCCTATATGTTGGGGCAAAAAGACAGAAATTCTCCTTATTTTGGGGCAGAACTCAGAAATTCCACTTATTTTGGGGCAAAATTCCAGAGATTTCCCTTATTTTGGGGCAAAATTGCAGAAATTTCACTTATTTTGGGGCAAAATTTCAGAAATTTCACTTATTTCAGGGAAAAAAGGCAGAAATTTTCCTTATTTTGGGGCAAAAAGGCAGAAATTCCTAATATTTTGTGGCAAAAATGCAGAAATTTCCCTTATTTTGAGGTAAAAAGGCTGAAATTCCCATTATTTGAGAGCAAAAAGGCAAAAATTTCTCTTATTTTGGGGCAAAATTGCAGAAATTTCACTTATTTCAGGGTAATAAGTCAGAAATTTTTCTTATTTTGGGGCAAAAAATACAGAAATTCCCTTTGTTTTGGGGGAAAAAGACAGAAATTCCACTTATTTAGATGCAAAAAAGCAGAAATTCCCCTTATTTTGGAGTAAAAATGAAGAAATTTCCCTTTTTTATGGCAAAAAGCTATGCATTCTTCTTATTTTCGGGCAAAAAGGCAGAAATTCCCTATATTTTGGAGCAAAATTGCAGAAATTCCCCTAATTGTGGGGCAAAAAGGAAGAAATTATCTATATGTTGGGGCAAAAAGACAGAAATTCTCCTTATTTTGGGGCAAAACTTAGAAATTCCACTTATTTTGGAGCAAAATTCCAGAAATTCCACTTATTTTGGGGCAAAATTGCCGAAATTTCACTTATTTTCGGGCAAAATTGCAGAAATTTCACTTATTTCAAAAAAAAAGCAGAAATTTTCTTATTTTGGAGCCAAAAGGCAGAAATTTCCCATATTTTGGGGCAAAAATGCAAAAATTCCTTTTATTTTGAGGAAAAAGGTTGAAATTCCCCTTAATTGGGGGCAAAAAGGCAGAAATTTCCTTATTTTTGGGCAAAATTACAAAAATTTCACTTATTTAAGTGTAATAAGACAGAAATTTTCCTTATTTTGGGGAAAAAAGACAGAAATTCCCTTTGTTTTTGGGGAAAAAGACAGAAATTCCACTTTTTTAGAGGCAAAAAATAGAAATTCCTTTTATTTTGGAGCAAAAATGAAGAAATTTCCCTTTTTTGTGGCAAAAGTTATACATTCCCCTTATTTTCAGGCTAAAAAGCAGAAATTCCCCGTATTTTAGAGCAAAATTGCAGAAATTCCCCTAATTGTGGGGCAAAAAGGCAGAAATTCCCTATATGTTAGGGCAAAAAACAGAAATTCTCCTTATTTTGGGTCAAAACTCAGAAATTCCACTTATTTTGGGGAAAAATTCCAGAAATTTCCCTTATTTTGGGGCAAAATTGCAGAAATTTCAGTTATTTTGGGGCAAAATTGCAGAAATTTCACTTATTTCAGTGAAAAAAGGCAGAAATTTTCCTTATTTTGGGGCAAAAAGGCAGAAATTCCTAATATTTTGTGGCAAAAATGCAGAAATTCCCCTTATTTTCAGGTAAAAAGGCTTAAATTCCCCTTATTTGGGGGCAAAATGCAGAAATTTCCCTTATTTTTGGGCAAAATTGCAGAAATTTCACTTATTTCAGGGTAATAAGTCAGAAATTTTCCTTATTTTGGGCAAAAAAAAACCCAAAAATTCCCTTTGTTTTGGGGGAAAAATACATATATTCCAATTATTTAGAGGCAAAAAAGCAGAAATTCCCTTTATTTTGGGGCAAAATTGCAGAAATTTTACTTACTTCAGTGTAATAAGTCAGAAATTTTCCTTATTTTGGGGCAAAAAAGACAGAAATTACCTTTTTTTAAGGGAAAAAACAGAAATTCCACTTATTTAGAGGCAAAAACGCAGAAATTCTCCTTATTTTGGAGCAAAAATGAAGAAATTTCTCTTTTTTATGGGAAAAATTTATGCAATCTTCTTATTTTCGGACAAAAAGGCAGAAATTCCCTGTATTTTGGAGCAAAATTGCAGAAATTTTACTTATTTCAGGGTAATAAGTCAGAAATTTTCCTTATTTTGGGGCAAAAAAAGACAGAAATTCCCTTTGTTTTGTGGGAAAAAGACAGAAATTCAACTTATTTAGAGGCATGAAAGCAGAAATTCCCCTCATTTTGGAGCAAAAATGAAGAAATTTTCCTTTTTTATTGCAAAAAGGTATGCATTCTTATTATTTTCGGGCAAAAAAGCAGAAATTCTCCGTATTTGGAGGCAAAAATGTAGAAATTTCTCTTATTTTGAGGTAAAAGGCTGAAATTCCCCTTATTTGGTGGCAAAAATGCAGAAATTTCTCAGATTTTGGGGCAAAATTGCAGAAATTTCACTTATTTCAGGGTAATTAGTCAGAAATTTTCCTGATTTTGGAGGCAAAAAACAGAAATTCCCTTCGTTTTGAAGGAAAAAGACAGAAATTCCACTTTTTTAGAGGCAAAAAAGCAGAAATTCCGCTTATTTTGGAGCAAAAATGAAGAAATTTCACTTTTTAAGGGCAAAAAAATATGCATTCTTCTTATTTTTGGGCAAAAATGCAGAAATTCCCCTTATTTTGGAGCAAAATGCAGAAATGCCCCAAATTGTGGGGCAAAAAGGCAGAAATTCCCTATATGTTGTGGCAAAAAGACAGAAATTCTCCTTATTTAGGGGCAAAACTCAGAAATTCCACTTATTTTGGGGCAAAATTCCAATAATTTCCCTTATTTTGGGGCAAAATTGCAGAAATTTCAATTATTTTGGGCAAAATTGCAGAAATTTCACTTATTTCAGAAAAAAAACAGAAATTTTCTTATTTTGGGGCAAAAAGGCAGAAATTTCTTTTATTTTGGTACAAAATTGCAGAAATTTTTCTTATTTTGGGGCAAAAAGGCAGAAATTTCCAATATTTTGGGTCAAAAATGCAGAAAGTCCCCTTATTTTGAGGTAAAAAGGCTGAAATTCCCCTGATTTGGGGGCAAAAAACAGAAATTTCTTTTATTTTGAGGCAAAATTGCAGAAATTTCACTTATTTCAGGGTAATAAGTCAGAAATTTTCCTTATTTTGGGTCATAAAAGACAGAAATTCCCTTTGTTTTGGGGGAAAATGACAGAAATTCCACTTATTTAGAGGCAAAAAGGCAGAAATTCCTAATATTTTGTGGCAAAAATGCAGAAATTCCCCTTATTTTGAGGTAAAAAGGCTGAAATTTCCCTTATATGGGGGCAAAAAGGCAGAAATTTCCCTTATTTTGGGACAAATTTGCAGAAATTTCACTTATTTCAGGGTAATAAGTCAGAAATTTTCCTTATTTTGGGCAAAAAAAGACAGAAATTCCCTTTGTTTTGGGGGAAAAATACATAAATTCCACTTATTTAGAGGCAAAAAAGCAGAAATTCCTTTATTTTGGCCAAAATTGCAGAAATTTCACTTACTTCAGGGTAATAAGTCAGAAAATTTCCTTATTTTGGGGCAAAAAAGACAGAAATTACCTTTGTTTTGGGGGAAAAAGACAGAAATTCCACTTATTTAGAGGCAAAAAAGCAGAAATTCCCCTTATTTTGGAGCAAAAATGAAGAAATTTCCATTTTTTATGGGAAAGAGTTATGCATTCTTCTTATTTTCGGGCAAAAAGGCAGAAATTCCCCGTATTTTGGAGCAAAATTGCAGAAATTCCCCTAATTGTGGGGCAAAAATACAGAAATTCTCCTTATTTTGGGTCAAAACTCAGAAATTCCACTTATTTTGGGTCAAAATTTCAATAATTTCACTTATTTTGGGGCAAAATTGCAGAAATTTCACTTATTTCAGGGTAATAAGTCAGAAATTTTCCTTATTTTGGGGCAAAAAAGACAAATTCTCTTTGTTTTGGGGGAAAAAGACAGAAATTCCACTTTTTTATAGGCAAAAAAGCAGAAATTCCCCTTATTTTGGAAAAAAATGAAGAAATTTCACTTTTTAAGGGCAAAAAGTTATGCATTCTTCTTATTTTTGGGCAAAAAGGCAGAAATTCCCCTTATTTTGGAGCAAAATTGCAGAAATTTCCCAAATTGTGGGGCAAAAAGGCAGAAATTCCCTATATGTTGGGGCAATAAGACAGAAATTCTCCTTATTTTGGGGCAAAACTCAGAAATTCCACTTATTTCGGAGCAAAATTCCAGAAATTTCACTTATTTTGGGGCAGAATTGCAGAAATTAAAATTATTTTGGGGCAAAATTGCAGAAATTTCACTTATTTCAATAAAAAGCAGAAATTTTCTTATTTTGGGGCAAAAAGGCAGAAATTCTCTTTGTTTTTGAGGAAAAAGAAAGAAATTCTACTTTTTTAGAGGCAAAAAAGCAGAAATTCCTTTTATTTTGGAGCAAAAATGAAGAAATTTCTCTTTTTTGTGGCAAAAGGTATGCATTCCCCTTATTTTCAGGCTAAAAGGCAGAAATTCCCTGTATTTTAAAGCAAAACTGCAGAAATTCCCCTAATTGTGGGGCAAAAAGGCAGAAATTCCCTATATGTTAGGGCAAAAAACAGAAATTCTCCTTATTTTGGGGCAAAACTCAGAAATTCCACTTATTTTGGGGCCACATTCCAGAAATTTCCCTTATTTTGGGAGAAAATTGCAGAAATTTCACTTATTTTGTGGCAAAATTGCCGAAATTTCACTTATTTCAGTGAAAAAAGGCAGAAATTTTCCTTATTTTGGGGCAAAAAGTCAGGAATTCCTAATATTTTGTGGCAAAAATGCAGAAATTCCCCTTATTTTGAGGTCAAAGGCTGAAATTCTCCTTATTTGGGAGCAAAAAAGCAGAAATTTCCCTTATTTTGGGGCAAAATTGCAGAAATTTCACTTATTTCAGTCAGAAATTTTTCTTATTTTGGGCAAAAAAGACAGAAATTCCCATTAATTTATGGGAAAAATACATAAATTCCACTTATTTAGAGGCAAAAAAGCAGAAATTTCCCTTATTTTGTTGCAAAATTGTAGAAATTTCACTTACTTCAGGGTAATAAGTCAGAAATTTTTCTTATTTAGGGGCAAAAAAGACAGGAATTCTTTTTGTTTTGGGGGAAAAAGAAAAATTCCACTTATTTAGAGGCAAAAAGCAGAAATTCCCCTTATTTTGGGGCAAAATTGCAGAAATTTCACTTATTTTGGGGCAAAATTGTAGAAATTTCACTTATTTCAAAAAAAAAAGCAGAGATTTTCTTATTTTGGAGCAAAAAGCCAGAAATTTCACTTATTTTGGAGCAAAATTGCAGAAATTTCACTTATTTCAGTCAGAAATTTTTCTTATTTTGTGCAAAAAAGACAGAAATTCCCATTATTTTGGGGGAAAAATACATAAATTCCACTTATTTAGAGGCAAAAAAGCAGAAATTTCCCTTATTTTGGGGCAAAATTGTAGAAATTTCACTTACTTCAGGGTAATAAGTCAGAAATTTTTCTTATTTAGGGGCAAAAAAGACAGGAATTCTTTTTGTTTTGGGGGAAAAAGAAAAATTCCACTTATTTAGAGGCAAAAAGCAGAAATTCCCCTTATTTTGGGGCAAAATTGCAGAAATTTCACTTATTTTGGGGCAAAATTGTAGATATTTCACTTATTTCAAAAAAAAAGCAGAAATTTTCTTATTTTGGAGCAAAAAGCCAGAAATTTCACTTATTTTGGAGCAAAATTGCAGAAATTTCACTTATTTCAGTGAAAAAAGGCAGAAATTTCCCATATTTTGGGGCAAAAATGCAGAAATTTCTCTTATTTTGAGGTAAAAGGCTGAAATTCCCATTATTTGGGGGGGAAAGGCAGAATTTTCTCTTATTTTGGGGTAAAATTGCAGAAATATCACTTACTTCAGGGTAATAAGTCAGAAATTTTCCTTATTTTGGGGCCAAAAAAAAGAAATTCCCTTTGTTTTGGGAGAAAAAGACAGAAATTCCACTTTTTTATAGGCAAAATAGCAGAAATTCCCCTTATTTTGGACAAAAATGAAGAAATTTCACTTTTTAAGGGCAAAAAGTTATGCATTCTTCTTATTTTTGGGCAAAAAGGCAAAAATTCCCCTTATTTTGGAGCAAAATTGCAGAAATTTCCCAAATTGTGGGGCAAAAAGGCAGAAATTCCCTATATGTTGGGGCAATAAGACAAATTCTCCTTATTTTGGGGCAAAACTCAGAAATTCCACTTATTTTGGAGCAAAATTCCAGAAATTTCACTTATTTTGGGGCAGAATTGCAGAAATTAAAATTATTTTGGGGCAAAATTGCAGAAATTTCACTTATTTCAATAAAAAGCAGAAATTTTCTTATTTTGGGGCAAAAAGGCAGAAATTTTTTTTATTTTGGTACAAAATTGCCGAAATTTTTCTTATTTTGGAGTAAAAAGGCAGAAATTTCCCATATTTTGGGGCAAAAATGCAGAAATTCCTTTTATTTTGAGGAAAAAGGTTGAAATTCCCCTTAATTGGGGGCAAAAAGGCAGAAATTTCCTTATTTTGGGGCAAAATTGCAGAAATTACAATTATTTTGTGGCAAAATTGCACAAATTGCACTTATTTCAAAAAAAAGCAGAAATTTTCTTATTTTGGGGCAAAAAGGAAGAAATTTCCCATATTTTGGGGCAAAAATGCAGAAATTTCTTTTATTTTGAGGAAAAAGGCTGAAATTCTCCTTAATTTAGGGAAAAAAGGCAGAAATTTCCTTATTTTTGGGCAAAATTGCAAAAATTTCACTTATTTCAGGGTAATAAGTCAGAAATTTTCCTTATTTTGGGGCAAAAATACAGAAATTCTTTTTGTTTTTGGGGAAAAAGACAGAAATTGCACTTTTTTAGAGGCAAAAAAGCAGAAATTCCTTTTATTTTGGAGCCAAAATGAAGAAATTTCCCTTTTTTGTGGCAAAAGGTATACATTCCCCTTATTTTCAGGCTAAAAAGCAGAAATTCCCCGTATTTTGGAGCAAAATTGCAGAAATTCCACTAATTGTGGGGCAAAAATGCAGAAATTCCCTATATGTTAGGGCAAAAAAACAGAAATTCTCCTTATTTTGGTGGCAAAACTCAGAAATTCCACTTATTTTCGGGCAAAATTCCAGAAATTTGCCTCATTTTGGGGCAAAATTGCCGAAATTTCACTTATTTTGGGGCAAAATTGCAGAAATTTCACTTATTTCAGTGAAAAAAGGCAGAAATTTTCCTTATTTTGGGGCAAAAAGGCAGAAATTCCTAATATTTTGTGGCAAAAATGCAGAAATTCCCCTTATTTTGAGGTAAAAAGGCTGAAATTTCCCTTATATGGGGGCAAAAAGGCAGAAATTTCCCTTATTTTGGGACAAATTTGCAGAAATTTCACTTATTTCAGGGTAATAAGTCAGAAATTTTCCTTATTTTGGGCAAAAAAAGACAGAAATTCCCTTTGTTTTGGGGGAAAAATACATAAATTCCACTTATTTAGAGGCAAAAAAGCAAAAATTCCTTTTATTTTGGCCAAAATTGCAGAAATTTCACTTACTTCAGGGAAATAAGTCAGAAAATTTCCTTATTTTGGGGCAAAAAATACAGAAATTACCTTTGTTTTGGGGGGAAAAGACAGAAATTCCACTTATTTAGAGGCAAAAAAGCAGAAATTCCCCTTATTTTGGAGCAAAAATGAAGAAATTTCCATTTTTTATGGGAAAGAGTTATGCATTCTTCTTATTTTCAGGCAAAAAGGCAGAAATTCCCCGTATTCTGGAGCAAAATTGCAGAAATTCCCCTAATTGTGGGGCAAAAATACAGAAATTCTCCTTATTTTGAGTCAAAACTCAGAAATTCCACTTATTTTGGGTCAAAATTTCAATAATTTCACTTATTTTGGGGCAAAATTGCAGAAATTTCACTTATTTCAGGGTAATAAGTCAGAAATTTTCCTTATTTTGGGGCAAAAAAGACAAATTCTCTTTGTTTGGGGGAAAAAGACAGAAATTCCACTTTTTTATAGGCAAAAAAGCAGAAATTCCCCTTATTTTGGAAAAAAATGAAGAAATTTCACTTTTTAAGGGCAAAAAGTTATGCATTCTTCTTATTTTTGGGCAAAAAGGCAGAAATTCCCCTTATTTTGGAGCAAAATTGCAGAAATTTCCTAAATTGTGGGGCAAAAAGGCAGAAATTCCCTATATGTTGGGGCAATAAGACAGAAATTGTCCTTATTTTGGGGCAAAACTCAGAAATTCCACTTATTTTGGAGCAAAATTCCAGAAATTTCACTTATTTTGGGGCAGAATTGCAGAAATTAAAATTATTTTGGGGCAAAATTGCAGAAATTTCACTTATTTCAATAAAAAGCAGAAATTTTCTTATTTTGGGGCAAAAAGGCAGAAATTCTCTTTGTTTTTGAGGAAAAAGAAAGAAATTCTACTTTTTTAGAGGCAAAAAAGCAGAAATTCCTTTTATTTTGGAGCAAAAATGAAGAAATTTCTCTTTTTTGTGGCAAAAGGTATGCATTCCCCTTATTTTCAGGCTAAAAGGCAGAAATTCCCTGTATTTTAAAGCAAAACTGCAGAAATTTCCCTAATTGTGGGGCAAAAAGGCAGAAATTCCCTATATGTTAGGGCAAAAAACAGAAATTCTCCTTATTTTGGGGCAAAACTCAGAAATTCCACTTATTTTGGGGCCACATTCCAGAAATTTCCCTTATTTTGGGAGAAAATTGCAGAAATTTCACTTATTTTGTGGCAAAATTGCCGAAATTTCACTTATTTCAGTGAAAAAAGGCAGAAATTTTCCTTATTTTGGGGCAAAAAGTCAGGAATTCCTAATATTTTGTGGCAAAAATGCAGAAATTCCCCTTATTTTGAGGTCAAAAGGCTGAAATTCTCCTTATTTGGGAGCAAAAAAGCAGAAATTTCCCTTATTTTGGGGCAAAATTGCAGAAATTTCACTTATTTCAGTCAGAAATTTTTCTTATTTTGGGCAAAAAAGACAGAAATTCCCATTAATTTATGGGAAAAATACATAAATTCCACTTATTTAGAGGCAAAAAAGCAGAAATTTCCCTTATTTTGGGGCAAAATTGTAGAAATTTCACTTACTTCAGGGTAATAAGTCAGAAATTTTTCTTATTTAGGGGCAAAAAAGACAGGAATTCTTTTTGTTTTGGGGGAAAAAGAAAAATTCCACTTATTTAGAGGCAAAAAGCAGAAATTCCCCTTATTTTGGGGCAAAATTGCAGAAATTTCACTTATTTTGGGGCAAAATTGTAGAAATTTCACTTATTTCAAAAAAAAAAGCAGAAATTTTCTTATTTTGGAGCAAAAAGCCAGAAATTTCACTTATTTTGGAGCAAAATTGCAGAAATTTCACTTATTTCAGTCAGAAATTTTTCTTATTTTGGGCAAAAACGACAGAAATTCCCATTATTTTGGGGGAAAAATACATAAATTCCACTTATTTAGAGGCAAAAAAGCAGAAATTTCCCTTATTTTGGGGCAAAATTGTAGAAATTTCACTTACTTCAGGGTAATAAGTCAGAAATTTTTCTTATTTAGGGGCAAAAAAGACAGGAATTCTTTTTGTTTTGGGGGAAAAAGAAAAATTCCACTTATTTAGAGGCAAAAAGCAGAAATTCCCCTTATTTTGGGGCAAAATTGCAGAAATTTCACTTATTTTGGGGCAAAATTGTAGATATTTCACTTATTTCAAAAAAAAAGCAGAAATTTTCTTATTTTGGAGCAAAAAGCCAGAAATTTCACTTATTTTGGAGCAAAATTGCAGAAATTTCACTTATTTCAGTGAAAAAAGGCAGAAATTTCCCATATTTTGGGGCAAAAATGCAGAAATTTCTCTTATTTTGAGGTAAAAGGCTGAAATTCCCATTATTTGGGGGCGAAAAGGCAGAAATTTCTCTTATTTTGGGGTAAAATTGCAGAAATTTCACTTACTTCATGGTAATAAGTCAGAAATTTTGCTTATTTTGGGGCCAAAAAAAAGAAATTCCCTTTGTTTTGGGAGAAAAAGACAGAAATTCCACTTTTTTATAGGCAAAATAGCAGAAATTCCCCTTATTTTGGACAAAAATGAAGAAATTTCACTTTTTAAGGGCAAAAAGTTATGCATTCTTCTTATTTTTGGGCAAAAAGGCAGAAATTCCCCTTATTTTGGAGCAAAATTGCAGAAATTTCCCAAATTGTGTGGCAAAAAGGCAGAAATTTTCTATATGTTGGGGCAATAAGACAGAAATTCTCCTTATTTTGTGGCAAAACTCAGAAATTCCACTTATTTTGGAGCAAAATTCCAGAAATTTCACTTATTTTGGGTCAGAATTGCAGAAATTAAAATTATTTTGGGGCAAAATTGCAGAAATTTCACTTATTTCAATAAAAAGCAGAAATTTTCTTATTTTGGGGCAAAAAGGCAGAAATTTTTTTTATTTTGGTACAAAATTGCCGAAATTTTTCTTATTTTGGAGTAAAAAGGCAGAAATTTCCCATATTTTGGGGCAAAAATGCAGAAATTCCTTTTATTTTGAGGAAAAAGGTTGAAATTCCCCTTAATTGGGGGCAAAAAGGCAGAAATTTCCTTATTTTGGGGCAAAATTGCAGAAATTACAATTATTTTGTGGCAAAATTGCACAAATTGCACTTATTTCAAAAAAAAGCAGAAATTTTCTTATTTTGGGGCAAAAAGGAAGAAATTTCCCATATTTTGGGGCAAAAATGCAGAAATTTCTTTTATTTTGAGGAAAAAGGCTGAAATTCTCCTTAATTTAGGGAAAAAAGGCAGAAATTTCCTTATTTTTGGGCAAAATTGCAAAAATTTCACTTATTTCAGGGTAATAAGTCAGAAATTTTCCTTATTTTGGGGCAAAAATACAGAAATTCTTTTTGTTTTTGGGGAAAAAGACAGAAATTGCACTTTTTTAGAGGCAAAAAAGCAGAAATTCCTTTTATTTTGGAGCCAAAATGAAGAAATTTCCCTTTTTTGTGGCAAAAGGTATACATTCCCCTTATTTTCAGGCTAAAAAGCAGAAATTCCCCGTATTTTGGAGCAAAATTGCAGAAATTCCACTAATTGTGGGGCAAAAATGCAGAAATTCCCTATATGTTAGGGCAAAAAAACAGAAATTCTCCTTATTTTGGTGGCAAAACTCAGAAATTCCACTTATTTTCGGGCAAAATTCCAGAAATTTGCCTCATTTTGGGGCAAAATTGCCGAAATTTCACTTATTTTGGGGCAAAATTGCAGAAATTTCACTTATTTCAGTGAAAAAAGGCAGAAATTTTCCTTATTTTGGGGCAAAAAGGCAGAAATTCCTAATATTTTGTGGCAAAAATGCAGAAATTCCCCTTATTTTGAGGTAAAAAGGCTGAAATTTCCCTTATATGGGGGCAAAAAGGCAGAAATTTCCCTTATTTTGGGACAAATTTGCAGAAATTTCACTTATTTCTGGGTAATAAGTCAGAAATTTTCCTTATTTTGGGCAAAAAAAGACAGAAATTCCCTTTGTTTTGGGGGAAAAATACATAAATTCCACTTATTTAGAGGCAAAAAAGCAAAAATTCCTTTTATTTTGGCCAAAATTGCAGAAATTTCACTTACTTCAGGGAAATAAGTCAGAAAATTTCCTTATTTTGGGGCAAAAAATACAGAAATTACCTTTGTTTTGGGGGGAAAAGACAGAAATTCCACTTATTTAGAGGCAAAAAAGCAGAAATTCCCCTTATTTTGGAGCAAAAATGAAGAAATTTCCATTTTTTATGGGAAAGAGTTATGCATTCTTCTTATTTTCAGGCAAAAAGGCAGAAATTCCCCGTATTTTGGAGCAAAATTGCAGAAATTCCCCTAATTGTGGGGCAAAAATACAGAAATTCTCCTTATTTTGAGTCAAAACTCAGAAATTCCACTTATTTTGGGTCAAAATTTCAATAATTTCACTTATTTTGGGGCAAAATTGCAGAAATTTCACTTATTTCAGGGTAATAAGTCAGAAATTTTCCTTATTTTGGGGCAAAAAAGACAAATTCTCTTTGTTTTGGGGGAAAAAGTCAGAAATTCCACTTTTTTATAGGCAAAAAAGCAGAAATTCCCCTTATTTTGGACAAAAATGAAGAAATTTCACTTTTTAAGGGCAAAAAGTTATGCATTCTTCTTATTTTTGGGCAAAAAGGCAGAAATTCCCCTTATTTTGGAGCAAAATTGCAGAAATTTCCTAAATTGTGGGGCAAAAAGGCAGAAATTCCCTATATGTTGGGGCAATAAGACAGAAATTGTCCTTATTTTGGGGCAAAACTCAGAAATTCCACTTATTTCGGAGCAAAATTCCAGAAATTTCACTTATTTTGGGGCAGAATTGCAGAAATTAAAATTATTTTGGGGCAAAATTGCAGAAATTTCACTTATTTCAATAAAAAGCAGAAATTTTCTTATTTTGGGGCAAAAAGGCAGAAATTCTCTTTGTTTTTGAGGAAAAAGAAAGAAATTCTACTTTTTTAGAGGCAAAAAAGCAGAAATTCCTTTTATTTTGGAGCAAAAATGAAGAAATTTCTCTTTTTTGTGGCAAAAGGTATGCATTCCCCTTATTTTCAGGCTAAAAGGCAGAAATTCCCTGTATTTTAAAGCAAAACTGCAGAAATTTCCCTAATTGTGGGGCAAAAAGGCAGAAATTCCCTATATGTTAGGGCAAAAAACAGAAATTCTCCTTATTTTGGGGCAAAACTCAGAAATTCCACTTATTTTGGGGCCACACTCCAGAAATTTCCCTTATTTTGGGACAAAATTGCAGAAATTTCACTTATTTTGTGGCAAAATTGCCGAAATTTCACTTATTTCAGTGAAAAAAGGCAGAAATTTTCCTTATTTTGGGGCAAAAAGTCAGGAATTCCTAATATTTTGTGGCAAAAATGCAGAAATTCCCCTTATTTTGAGGTCAAAAGGCTGAAATTCTCCTTATTTGGGAGCAAAAAAGCAGAAATTTCCCTTATTTTGGGGCAAAATTGCAGAAATTTCACTTATTTCAGTCAGAAATTTTTCTTATTTTGGGCAAAAAAGACAGAAATTCCCATTAATTTATGGGAAAAATACATAAATTCCACTTATTTAGAGGCAAAAAAGCAGAAATTTCCCTTATTTTGGGGCAAAATTGTAGAAATTTCACTTACTTCAGGGTAATAAGTCAGAAATTTTTCTTATTTAGGGGCAAAAAAGACAGGAATTCTTTTTGTTTTGGGGGAAAAAGAAAAATTCCACTTATTTAGAGGCAAAAAGCAGAAATTCCCCTTATTTTGGGGCAAAATTGCAGAAATTTCACTTATTTTGGGGCAAAATTGTAGAAATTTCACTTATTTCAAAAAAAAAGCAGAAATTTTCTTATTTTGGAGCAAAAAGCCAGAAATTTCACTTATTTTGGAGCAAAATTGCAGAAATTTCACTTATTTCAGTCAGAAATTTTTCTTATTTTGGGCAAAAACGACAGAAATTCCCATTATTTTGGGGGAAAAATACATAAATTCCACTTATTTAGAGGCAAAAAAGCAGAAATTTCCCTTATTTTGGGGCAAAATTGTAGAAATTTCACTTACTTCAGGGTAATAAGTCAGAAATTTTTCTTATTTAGGGGCAAAAAAGACAGGAATTCTTTTTGTTTTGGGGGAAAAAGAAAAATTCCACTTATTTAGAGGCAAAAAGCAGAAATTCCCCTTATTTTGGGGCAAAATTGCAGAAATTTCACTTATTTTGGGGCAAAATTGTAGATATTTCACTTATTTCAAAAAAAAAGCAGAAATTTTCTTATTTTGGAGCAAAAAGCCAGAAATTTCACTTATTTTGGAGCAAAATTGCAGAAATTTCACTTATTTCAGTGAAAAAAGGCAGAAATTTCCCATATTTTGGGGCAAAAATGCAGAAATTTCTCTTATTTTGAGGTAAAAGGCTGAAATTCCCATTATTTGGGGGCGAAAAGGCAGAAATTTCTCTTATTTTGGGGTAAAATTGCAGAAATTTCACTTACTTCAGGGTAATAAGTCAGAAATTTTCCTTATTTTGGGGCCAAAAAAAGAAATTCCCTTTGTTTTGGGAGAAAAAGACAGAAATTCCACTTTTTTATAGGCAAAATAGCAGAAATTCCCCTTATTTTGGACAAAAATGAAGAAATTTAACTTTTTAAGGGCAAAAAGTTATGCATTCTTCTTATTTTTGGGCAAAAAGGCAGAAATTCCCCTTATTTTGGAGCAAAATTGCAGAAATTTCCCAAATTGTGTGGCAAAAAGGCAGAAATTTTCTATATGTTGGGGCAATAAGACAGAAATTCTCCTTATTTTGGGGCAAAACTCAGAAATTCCACTTATTTTGGAGCCAAATTCCAGAAATTTCACTTATTTTGGGGCAGAATTGCAGAAATTAAAATTATTTTGGGGCAAAATTGCAGAAATTTCACTTATTTCAATAAAAAGCAGAAATTTTCTTATTTTGGGGCAAAAAGGCAGAAATTTTTTTTATTTTGGTACAAAATTGCCGAAATTTTTCTTATTTTGGAGTAAAAAGGCAGAAATTTCCCATATTTTGGGGCAAAAATGCAGAAATTCCTTTTATTTTGAGGAAAAAGGTTGAAATTCCCCTTAATTGGGGGCAAAAAGGCAGAAATTTCCTTATTTTGGGGCAAAATTGCAGAAATTACAATTATTTTGTGGCAAAATTGCACAAATTGCACTTATTTCAAAAAAAAGCAGAAATTTTCTTATTTTGGGGCAAAAAGGAAGAAATTTCCCATATTTTGGGGCAAAAATGCAGAAATTTCTTTTATTTTGAGGAAAAAGGCTGAAATTCTCCTTAATTTAGGGAAAAAAGGCAGAAATTTCCTTATTTTTGGGCAAAATTGCAAAAATTTCACTTATTTCAGGGTAATAAGTCAGAAATTTTCCTTATTTTGTGGCAAAAATACAGAAATTCTTTTTGTTTTTGGGGAAAAAGACAGAAATTGCACTTTTTTAGAGGCAAAAAAGCAGAAATTCCTTTTATTTTGGAGCCAAAATGAAGAAATTTCCCTTTTTTGTGGCAAAAGGTATACATTCCCCTTATTTTCAGGCTAAAAAGCAGAAATTCCCCGTATTTTGGAGCAAAATTGCAGAAATTCCACTAATTGTGGGGCAAAAATGCAGAAATTCCCTATATGTTAGGGCAAAAAAACAGAAATTCTCCTTATTTTGGTGGCAAAACTCAGAAATTCCACTTATTTTCGGGCAAAATTCCAGAAATTTGCCTCATTTTGGGGCAAAATTGCCGAAATTTCACTTATTTTGGGGCAAAATTGCAGAAATTTCACTTATTTCAGTGAAAAAAGGCAGAAATTTTCCTTATTTTGGGGCAAAAAGGCAGAAATTCCTAATATTTTGTGGCAAAAATGCAGAAATTCCCCTTATTTTGAGGTAAAAAGGCTGAAATTTCCCTTATATGGGGGCAAAAAGGCAGAAATTTCCCTTATTTTGGGACAAATTTGCAGAAATTTCACTTATTTCAGGGTAATAAGTCAGAAATTTTCCTTATTTTGGGCAAAAAAAGACAGAAATTCCCTTTGTTTTGGGGGAAAAATACATAAATTCCACTTATTTAGAGGCAAAAAAGCAAAAATTCCTTTTATTTTGGCCAAAATTGCAGAAAGTTCACTTACTTCAGGGAAATAAGTCAGAAAATTTCCTTATTTTGGGGCAAAAAATACAGAAATTACCTTTGTTTTGGGGGAAAAAGACAGAAATTCCACTTATTTAGAGGCAAAAAAGCAGAAATTCCCCTTATTTTGGAGCAAAAATGAAGAAATTTCCATTTTTTATGGGAAAGAGTTATGCATTCTTCTTATTTTCAGGCAAAAAGGCAGAAATTCCCCGTATTTTGGAGCAAAATTGCAGAAATTCCCCTAATTGTGGGGCAAAAATACAGAAATTCACCTTATTTTGAGTCAAAACTCAGAAATTCCACTTATTTTGGGTCAAAATTTCAATAATTTCACTTATTTTGGGGCAAAATTGCAGAAATTTCACTTATTTCAGGGTAATAAGTCAGAAATTTTCCTTATTTTGGGGCAAAAAAGACAAATTCTCTTTGTTTTGGGGGAAAAAGACAGAAATTCCACTTTTTTATAGGCAAAAAAGCAGAAATTCCCCTTATTTTGGACAAAAATGAAGAAATTTCACTTTTTAAGGGCAAAAAGTTATGCATTCTTCTTATTTTTGGGCAAAAAGGCAGAAATTCCCCTTATTTTGGAGCAAAATTGCAGAAATTTCCCAAATTGTGGGGCAAAAAGGCAGAAATTCCCTATATGTTGGGGCAATAAGACAGAAATTGTCCTTATTTTGGGGCAAAACTCAGAAATTCCACTTATTTCGGAGCAAAATTCCAGAAATTTCACTTATTTTGGGGCATAATTGCAGAAATTAAAATTATTTTGGGGCAAAATTGCAGAAATTTCACTTATTTCAATAAAAAGCAGAAATTTTCTTATTTTGGGGCAAAAAGGCAGAAATTCTTTTTGTTTTTGAGGAAAAAGAAAGAAATTCTACTTTTTTAGAGGCAAAAAGCAGAAATTCCTTTTATTTTGGAGCAAAAATGAAGAAATTTCTCTTTTTTGTGGCAAAAGGTATGCATTCCCCTTATTTTCAGGCTAAAAGGCAGAAATTCCCTGTATTTTAAAGCAAAACTGCAGAAATTCCCCTAATTGTGGGGCAAAAAGGCAAAAATTCCCTATATGTTAGGGCAAAAAACAGAAATTCTCCTTATTTTGGGGCAAAACTCAGAAATTCCACTTATTTTGGGGCCACATTCCAGAAATTTCCCTTATTTTGGGAGAAAATTGCAGAAATTTCACTTATTTTGTGGCAAAATTGCCGAAATTTCACTTATTTCAGTGAAAAAAGGCAGAAATTTTCCTTATTTTGGGGCAAAAAGTCAGGAATTCCTAATATTTTGTGGCAAAAATGCAGAAATTCCTCTTATTTTGAGGTCAAAAGGCTGAAATTCTCCTTATTTGGGAGCAAAAAAGCAGAAATTTCCCTTATTTTGGGGCAAAATTGCAGAAATTTCACTTATTTCAGTCAGAAATTTTTCTTATTTTGGGCAAAATGACAGAAATTCCCATTAATTTATGGGAAAAATACATAAATTCCACTTATTTAGAGGCAAAAAAGCAGAAATTTCCCTTATTTTGGGGCAAAATTGTAGAAATTTCACTTACTTCAGGGTAATAAGTAAGAAATTTTTCTTATTTAGGGGCAAAATGACAGGAATTCTTTTTGTTTTGGGGGAAAAAGAAAAATTCCACTTATTTAGAGGCAAAAAGCAGAAATTCCCCTTATTTTGGGGCAAAATTGCAGAAATTTCACTTATTTTGGGGCAAAATTGTAGAAATTTCACTTATTTAAAAAAAAAGCAGAAATTTTCTTATTTTGGAGCAAAAAGCCAGAAATTTCACTTATTTTGGAGCAAAATTGCAGAAATTTCACTTATTTCAGTCAGAAATTTTTCTTATTTTGGGCAAAAAAGACAGAAATTCCCATTATTTTGGGGGAAAAATACATAAATTCCACTTATTTAGAGGCAAAAAAGCAGAAATTTCCCTTATTTTGGGGCAAAATTGTAGAAATTTCACTTACTTCAGGGTAATAAGTCAGAAATTTTTCTTATTTAGGGGCAAAAAAGACAGGAATTCTTTTTGTTTTGGGGGAAAAAGAAAAATTCCACTTATTTAGAGGCAAAAAGCAGAAATTCCCCTTATTTTGGGGCAAAATTGCAGAAATTTCACTTATTTTGGGGCAAAATTGTAGATATTTCACTTATTTCAAAAAAAAAGCAGAAATTTTCTTATTTTGGAGCAAAAAGCCAGAAATTTCACTTATTTTGGAGCAAAATTGCAGAAATATCACTTATTTCAGTGAAAAAAGGCAGAAATTTCCCATATTTTGGGGCAAAAATGCAGAAATTTCTCTTATTTTGAGGTAAAAGGCTGAAATTCCCATTATTTGGGGGCGAAAAGGCAGAAATTTCTCTTATTTTGGGTTAAAATTGCAGAAATTTCACTTACTTCAGGGTAATAAGTCAGAAATTTTCCTTATTTTGGGGCCAAAAAAAAGAAATTCCCTTTGTTTTGGGAGAAAAAGACAGAAATTCCACTTTTTTATAGGCAAAATAGCAGAAATTCCCCTTATTTTGGACAAAAATGAAGAAATTTCACTTTTTAAGGGCAAAAAGTTATGCATTCTTCTTATTTTTGGGCAAAAAGGCAGAAATTCCCCTTATTTTAAAGCAAAATTGCAGAAATTTCCCAAATTGTGTGGCAAAAAGGCAGAAATTTTCTATATGTTGGGGCAATAAGACAGAAATTCTCCTTATTTTGGGGCAAAACTCAGAAATTCCACTTATTTTGGAGCAAAATTCCAGAAATTTCACTTATTTTGGGTCAGAATTGCAGAAATTAAAATTATTTTGGGGCAAAATTGCAGAAATTTCACTTATTTCAATAAAAAGCAGAAATTTTCTTATTTTGGGGCAAAAAGGCAGAAATTTTTTTTATTTTGGTACAAAATTGCCGAAATTTTTCTTATTTTGGAGTAAAAAGGCAGAAATTTCCCATATTTTGGGGCAAAAATGCAGAAATTCCTTTTATTTTGAGGAAAAAGGTTGAAATTCCCCTTAATTGGGGGCAAAAAGGCAGAAATTTCCTTATTTTGGGGCAAAATTGCAGAAATTACAATTATTTTGTGGCAAAATTGCACAAATTGCACTTATTTCAAAAAAAAGCAGAAATTTTCTTATTTTGGGGCAAAAAGGAAGAAATTTCCCATATTTTGGGGCAAAAATGCAGAAATTTCTTTTATTTTGAGGAAAAAGGCTGAAATTCTCCTTAATTTAGGGAAAAAAGGCAGAAATTTCCTTATTTTTGGGCAAAATTGCAAAAATTTCACTTATTTCAGGGTAATAAGTCAGAAATTTTCCTTATTTTGGGGCAAAAATACAGAAATTCTTTTTGTTTTTGGGGAAAAAGACAGAAATTGCACTTTTTTAGAGGCAAAAAAGCAGAAATTCCTTTTATTTTGGAGCCAAAATGAAGAAATTTCCCTTTTTTGTGGCAAAAGGTATACATTCCCCTTATTTTCAGGCTAAAAAGCAGAAATTCCCCGTATTTTGGAGCAAAATTGCAGAAATTCCACTAATTGTGGGGCAAAAATGCAGAAATTCCCTATATGTTAGGGCAAAAAACAGAAATTCTCCTTATTTTGGTGGCAAAACTCAGAAATTCCACTTATTTTCGGGCAAAATTCCAGAAATTTGCCTCATTTTGGGGCAAAATTGCCGAAATTTCACTTATTTTGGGGCAAAATTGCAGAAATTTCACTTATTTCAGTGAAAAAAGGCAGAAATTTTCCTTATTTTGGGGCAAAAAGGCAGAAATTCCTAATATTTTGTGGCAAAAATGCAGAAATTCCCCTTATTTTGAGGTAAAAAGGCTGAAATTTCCCTTATATGGGGGCAAAGAGGCAGAAATTTCCCTTATTTTGGGACAAATTTGCAGAAATTTCACTTATTTCAGGGTAATAAGTCAGAAATTTTCCTTATTTTGGGCAAAAAAAGACAGAAATTCCCTTTGTTTTGGGGGAAAAATACATAAATTCCACTTATTTAGAGGCAAAAAAGCAAAAATTCCTTTTATTTTGGCCAAAATTGCAGAAATTTCACTTACTTCAGGGAAATAAGTCAGAAAATTTCCTTATTTTGGGGCAAAAAATACAGAAATTACCTTTGTTTTGGGGGAAAAAGACAGAAATTCCACTTATTTAGAGGCAAAAAAGCAGAAATTCCCCTTATTTTTGAGCAAAAATGAAGATATTTCCATTTTTTATGGGAAAGAGTTATGCATTCTTCTTATTTTCAGGCAAAAAGGCAGAAATTCCCCGTATTTTGGAGCAAAATTGCAGAAATTCCCCTAATTGTGGGGCAAAAATACAGAAATTCTCCTTATTTTGAGTCAAAACTCAGAAATTCCACTTATTTTGGGTCAAAATTTCAATAATTTCACTTATTTTGGGGCAAAATTGCAGAAATTTCACTTATTTCAGAGTAATAAGTCAGAAATTTTCCTTATTTTGGGGCAAAAAAGACAAATTCTCTTTGTTTTGGGGGAAAAAGACAGAAATTCCACTTTTTTATAGGCAAAAAAGCAGAAATTCCCCTTATTTTGGACAAAAATGAAGAAATTTCACTTTTTAAGGGCAAAAAGTTATGCATTCTTCTTATTTTTGGGCAAAAAGGCAGAAATTCCCCTTATTTTGGAGCAAAATTGCAGAAATTTCCCAAATTGTGGGGCAAAAAGGCAGAAATTCCCTATATGTTGGGGCAATAAGACAGAAATTGTCCTTATTTTGGGGCAAAACTCAGAAATTCCACTTATTTCGGAGCAAAATTCCAGAAATTTCACTTATTTTGGGGCAGAATTGCAGAAATTAAAATTATTTTGGGGCAAAATTGCAGAAATTTCACTTATTTCAATAAAAAGCAGAAATTTTCTTATTTTGGGGCAAAAAGGCAGAAATTCTTTTTGTTTTTGAGGAAAAAGAAAGAAATTCTACTTTTTTAGAGGCAAAAAAGCAGAAATTCCTTTTATTTTGGAGCAAAAATGAAGAAATTTCTCTTTTTTGTGGCAAAAGGTATGCATTCCCCTTATTTTCAGGCTAAAAGGCAGAAATTCCCTGTATTTTAAAGCAAAACTGCAGAAATTCCCCTAATTGTGGGGCAAAAAGGCAGAAATTCCCTATATGTTAGGGCAAAAAACAGAAATTCTCCTTATTTTGGGGCAAAACTCAGAAATTCCACTTATTTTGGGGCAACATTCCAGAAATTTCCCTTATTTTGGGACAAAATTGCAGAAATTTCACTTATTTTGTGGCAAAATTGCAGAAATTTCACATATTTCACTGAAAAAAGGCAGAAATTTTCCTTATTTTGGGGCAAAAAGTCAGGAATTCCTAATATTTTGTGGCAAAAATGCAGAAATTCCCCTTATTTTGAGGTCAAAAGGCTGAAATTCTCCTTATTTGGGAGCAAAAAAGCAGAAATTTCCCTTATTTTGGGGCAAAATTGCAGAAATTTCACTTATTTCAGTCAGAAATTTTTCTTATTTTGGGCAAAAAAGACAGAAATTCCCTTTATTTTGGGGGAAAAATACATAAATTCCACTTATTTAGAGGCAAAAAAGCAGAAATTTCCCTTATTTTGGGGCAAAATTGTAGAAATTTCACTTACTTCAGGGTAATAAGTCAGAAATTTTTCTTATTTAGGGGCAAAAAAGACAGGAATTCTTTTTATTTTGGGGGAAAAAGACAGAAATTCCACTTATTTAGAGGCAAAACAGAAATTCCCCTTATTTTGGGGCAAAATTGCAGAAATTTCACTTATTTTGGGGCAAAATTGTACAAATTTAACTTATTTCAAAAAAAAAGCAGAAATTTTCTTATTTTGGAGCAAAATGCCAGAAATTTCACTTATTTTGGGGCAAAATTGCTGAAATTTCACTTATTTCAGTGAAAAAAGGCAGAAATTTCCCATATCTTGGGGAAAAAATGCAGAAATTTCTCTTATTTTGAGGTAAAAGGCTGAAATTCCCCTTATTTGGGGGCGAAAAGACAGAAATTTCTCTTATTTTGGGGTAAAATTGCAGAAATTTCACTTACTTCAGTGTAATAAGTCAGAAATTTTCCTTATTTTGGGGCCAAAAAAAAAGAATTTCCCTTTGTTTTGGGAGAAAAAGACAGAAATTCC
This sequence comes from Micromys minutus, assembly GCF_963924665.1. Lineage (NCBI taxonomy): Eukaryota > Metazoa > Chordata > Mammalia > Rodentia > Muridae > Micromys > Micromys minutus. The sequence continues at coordinate 4,578,827 of NW_027667252.1, read as the reverse complement.
ACTTTTTTATAGGCAAAATAGCAGAAATTCCCCTTATTTTGGACAAAAATGAAGAAATTTCACTTTTTAAGGGCAAAAAGTTATGCATTCTTCTTATTTTTGGGCAAAAAGGAAGAAATTCCCCTTATTTAGGAGCAAAATTGCAGAAATTTCCCAAATTGTGGGGCAAAAAGGCAGAAATTCCCTATATGTTGGGGCAATAAGACAGAAATTCTCCTTATTTTGGGGCAAAACTCAGAAATTCCACTTATTTTGGAGCAAAATTCCAGAAATTTCACTTATTTTGGGGCAGAATTGCAGAAATTAAAATTATTTTGGGGCAAAATTGCAGAAATTTCACTTATTTCAATAAAAAGCAGAAATTTTCTTATTTTGGGGCAAAAAGGCAGAAATTTTTTTTATTTTGGTACAAAATTGCCGAAATTTTTCTTATTTTGGAGTAAAAAGGCAGAAATTTCCCATATTTTGGGGCAAAAATGCAGAAATTCCTTTTATTTTGAGGAAAAAGGCTGAAATTCCCCTTAATTGGGCGCAAAAAGGCAGAAATTTCCTTATTTTGGGGCAAAATTGCAAAAATTTCACTTATTTCAGGGTAATAAGTCAGAAATTTTCCTTATTTTGGGGCAAAAAGACAGAAATTCTTTTATTTTTTTAAGGAAAATAAAGAAATTCCACTTTTTTAGAGGCAAAAAAGCAGAAATTCCTTTTATTTTGGAGCAAAAATGAAGAAATTTCTCTTTTTTGTGGCAAAAGGTATACATTCCCCTTATTTTCAGGCTAAAAGGCAGAATTTCCCTGTATTTTAAAGCAAAACTGCAGAAATTCCCCTAATTGTGGGGCAAAAAGGCAGAAATTCCCTATATGTTAGGGCCAAAAACAGAAATTCTCCTTATTTTGGGGCAAAACTCAGAAATTCCACTTATTTTGGGGCAAAATTCCAGAAATTTCCATTATTTTGGGACAAAATTGCAGAAATTTCACTTATTTTGTGGCAAAATTGCAGAAATTTCACTTATTTCATTGAAAAAAGGCAGAAATTTTCCTTATTTTGGGGCAAAAAGTCAGGAATTCCTAATATTTTGTGGCAAAAATGCAGAAATTCCTCTTATTTTGAGGTCAAAAGGCTGAAATTCTCCTTATTTGGGAGCAAAAAAGCAGAAATTTCCCTTATTTTGGGGCAAAATTGCAGAAATTTTACTTATTTCAGTCAGAAATTTTCCTTATTTTGGGCAAAAAAGACAGAAATTTCCTTTGTTTTGGGGGTAAAATACATAAATTCCACTTATTTAGAGGCAAAAAAGCAGAAATTTCCCTTATTTGGGGGCAAAATTGTAGAAATTTCACTTACTTCAGGGTAATAAGTCAGAAATTTTTCTTATTTAGGGGCAAAAAAGACAGAAATCATTTTTGTTTTGGGGTGAAAAAGACAGAAATTCCACTTATTTAGAGGCGAAAAAGCAGAAATTCCCCTTATTTTGGAGCAAAATTGCAGAAATTTCACTTTCTTAAGGGTAATAAGTAAGAAATTTTCCTTATTTTGGGGCAAAATTGCAGAAATTTCACTTATTTTGGGGCAATATTGCAGAAATTTCACTTATTTCAAAAAAAGCAGAAATTTTCTTATTTTGGAGCAAAAAGGCAGAAATTTCCCATATTTTGGGGCAAAAATGCAGAAATTAGTTTTATTTTGAGGAAAAAGGCTGAAATTCCCCTTAATTTGGGCCAAAAGGCAGAAATTTCCTTATTTTGGGGCAAAATTGCAAAAATTTCATTTATTTCAGGGTAATAAGTCAAAAATTTTCCTCATTTTGGGGCAAAAAGACAGAAATTCCCTTTGTTTTTGGGGAAAAATACAGAAATTGCACTTTTTTAGAGGCAAAAAACAGAAATTCTTATTATTTTGGAGCACAAATGAAGAAATTTTCGTTTTTTGTGGCAAAAGGTATACATTCCCCTTATTTTCAGGCTAAAAAGCAGAAATTCCCCGTGTTTTGGAGCAAAATTGCAGAAATACCCCTAATTGTGGGGCAAAAATGCAGAAATTCCCTATATGTTAGGGCAAAAAAACAGAAATTCTCCTTATTTTGGGGCAAAACTGAGAAATTCTACTTATTTTGGGGCAAAATTCCAGAAATTTTTCTTATTTTGGGGCAAAATTGCAGAAATTTCACTTATTTTGGGGCAAAATTGCAGAAATTTCACTTATTTCAGTGAAAAAGGCAGAAATTTCCCTTATATGGGGGCAAAAAGGCAGAAATTTCCCTTATTTTGTACAAAAATTGCAGGAATTTCACTTATTTCAGGGTAATAAGTCGGAAATTTTCTTTATTTTGGGCAAAAAAAGACAGAAATTCCCTTAGTTTTGGAGGAAAAAATACATAAATTCCACTTATTTAGAGGCAAAAAAGCAGAAATTCCTTTTATTTTGGCCAAAATTTCAGAAATTTCACTTACTTCAGGGTAATAAGTCAGAAATTTCATTATTTTGGGGCAAAAAATACAGAAATTACCTTTGTTTTGGGGGAAAAAGACAGAAATTCCACTTATTTAGAGGCAAAAAAGCAGAAATTCCCCTTATTTTGGAGCAAAAATGAAGAAATTTCCCTTTTTTATGGGAAAAACTTATGCATTCTTCTTATTTTCGGGCAAAAAGGGAGAAATTCCCCGTATTTTGGAGCAAAATTGCAGAAATTCCCCAAATTGTGGGGCAAAATGACAGAAATTCTCCTTATTTTGGGTCAAAACTCAGAAATTCCACTTATTTTGGGTCAAAATTTCAATAATTTCACTTATTTTGGGGCAAAATTGCAGAAATTTCACTTATTTCAGTGTAATAAGTCAGAAATTATCCTTATTTTGGGGCAAAAAAGACAAATTCCCTTTGTTTTGGGGGAAAAAGACAGAAATTCCACTTATTTAGAGGCAATAAAGCAGAAATTCCCCTCATTTTGGAGCAAAAAGAAGAAATTTCTCTTTTTTATGGCAAAAAAGTATGCATTCTTATTATTTTCAGACAAAAAAGGCAGAAATTCCCCGTATTTTGGAGCAAAATTGCAGAAATTCCTCTAATTGTGGGGCAAAAAGGCAGAAATTCCCTATATGTTGGGGCAAAAAGACAGAAATTCTCCTTATTTTAGGGAGAAATTCTGAAATTTAACTTATTTTGGGGCAAAATTGCAGAAATTTCACTTATTTCAGAAATAAAAGCAGAAATTTTCTTATTTTGGGGCCAAAAGGCAGAAATTTCTTTTATTTTGTTACAAAATTGCAGAATTTTTTCTTATTTTGGGGCAAAAAGTCAGAAATTTCCCATATTTTGGGGTAAAAATGCAGAAATTTCTCTTATTTTGAGGTAAAAGGCTGAAATTCCTTTTATTTGGGGGCAAAAAGTCAAAACTTTCTCTTATTTTGGGGCAAAATTGTAGAAATTTCACTTATTTTGGGGCAAAATTGCAGAAATTTCACTTATTTCAAAAAAAAGCAGAAATTTTCTTATTTTGGAGCAAAAAGGCAGAAATTTCCCATATTTTGGGACAAAAATGCAGAAATTCCTTTTATTTTGAGGAAAAAGGCTGAAATTCCCCTTAATTGGGGGCAAAAAGGCAGAAATTTCCTTATTTTGGGGCAAAACTGCAAAAATTTCACATAGTTCAGGGTAATAAGTCAGAAATTTTTTTTATTTTGGGGCAAAAAGACAGAAATTCCCTTTGTTTTTGGAGAAAAAGACAGAAATTCCACTTTTTTAGAGGCAAAAAAGCTGAAATTCCTTTTATTTTGGAGCAAAAATGATGAAATTTCCCTTTTTTGTGGCAAAAGGTATACATTCCCCTTATTTTCAGGCTAAAAAGCAGAAATTCCCTGTATTTTGGAGCAAAATTGCAGAAATTCCCCTAATTGTGGGGCAAAAATGCAGAAATTCCCTATATGTTAGTGCAAAAAACAGAAATTCTCCTTATTTTAGGGCAAAACTCAGAAATGCCACTTATTTTGGGGCAAAATTCCAGAAATTTCCCTTATTTTGGGGCAAAATTGCAGAAATTTCACTTATTTTGAGGAAAAATTGCAGAAATTTCACTTATTTCAGTGAAAAAAGGCAGAAATTTCCCATATTTTGGGGCAAAAATGCAGAAATTTCTCTTATTTTGAGGTAAAAGGCTGAATCCCCCTTATTTGGGAGCAAAAAGGCAGAAATTTCTCTTATTTTGGGGTAAAATTGCAGAAATTTCACTTATTTCAGGGTAATAAGTCAGAAATTTTCCTTATTTTGGGACCAAAAAACAGAAATTCCCTTTGTTTTGGGAGAAAAACACAGAAATTCCACTTTTTTAGAGGCAAAAAAGCAGAAATTTCCCTTATTTTGGAGCAAAAATGAAGAAATTTCACTTTTTAAGGGCAAAAAGGTATGCATTCTTCTTATTTTTGGGCAAAAAGGCAGAAATTCCTCTTATTTTGGAACAAAATTGAAGAAATTTCTCAAATTGTTGGGCAAAAAGGCAGAAATTCCCTATATGTTGGGGCAAAAAGACAGAAATTCTCCTTATTTTGGGGCAAAACTCAGAAATTCCACATATTTTGGAACAAAATTCCAGAAATTTCACTTATTTTGGGGCAAAATTTAGAAATTACAATTATTTTGGGGCAAAATTGCAGAAATTTCACTTATTTCAAAAAAAAAAGCAGAAATTTTCTTTTTTGGGGGCAAAAAGGAAGTAATTTCCCATATTTTGGGGCAAAAATGCAGAAATTTCTTTTATTTTGAGGAAAAAGGCTGAAATTCTCCTTAATTTAGGGAAAAAAGGCAGATATTTCCTTATTTTGGGGCAAAATTGCAAAAATTTCACTTATTTCAGGGTAATAAGTCAGAAATTTTCCTTATTTTGGGGCAAAAAGACAGAAATTCCCTTTTTTTGGGGAAAAAGACAGAAATTGCACTTTTTTAGAGGCAAAAAAGCAGAAATTCCTTTTATTTTGGAGCAAAAATGAAGAATTTTCCTTTTTTTGTGGCAAAAGGTATACATTCCCCTTATTTTCAGGCTAAAAAGCAGAAATTCCCCGTATTTTGGAGCAAAATTGCAGAAATTCCACTAATTGTGGGGCAAAAATGCAGAAAATCCCTATATGTTAGGGCAAAAAAACAGAAATTCTCTTTATTTTGGTGGCAAAACTCAGAAATTCCACTTATTTTGGGGCAAAATTCCAGAAATTTGCCTCATTTTGTGGCAAAATTGCCGAAATTTCACTTATTCTGCGGCAAAATTGCAGAAATTTCACTTATTTCAGTGAAAAAAGGCAGAAATTTTCCTTATTTTGGGGCAAAAAGGCAGAAATTCCTAATATTTTGTGGCAAAAATGCAGAAATTCCCCTTATTTTGAGGTAAAAAGGCTGAAATTCCCATTATTTGAGAGCAAAAAGGCAAAAATTTCTCTTATTTTGGGGCAAAATTGCAGAAATTTCACTTATTTCAGGGTAATAAGTCAGAAATTTTCCTTATTTTGGGCAAAAAAAGACAGAAATTCCCTTTGTTTTGGGGGAAAAATACATAAATTCCACTTATTTAGAGGCAAAAAAGCAGAAATTCCTTTTATTTTGGCCAAAATTGCAAAAATTTCACTTACTTCAGGGTAATAAGTCAGAAAATTTCCTTATTTTGGGGCAAAAAAGACAGAAATTACCTTTGTTTTGGGGGAAAAAGACAGAAATTCCACTTATTTACAGGCAAAAAAGCAGAAATTCCCCTTATTTTGGAGCAAAAATGAAGAAATTTCCCTTTTTTATGGGAAAGAGTTATGCATTCTTCTTATTTTCGGGCAAAAAGGCAGAAATTCCCCGTATTTTGGAGCAAAATTGCAGAAATTCCCCTAATTGTGGGGCAAAAATACAGAAATTCTCCTTATTTTGGATCAAAACTCAGAAATTCCACTTATTTTGGGTCAAAATTTCAATAATTTCACTTATTTTGGGGCAAAATTGCAGAAATTTCACTTATTTCAGGGTAATAAGTCAGAAATTTTCCTTATTTTGGGGCAAAAAAGACAAATTCTCTTTGTTTTGGGGGAAAAAGACAGAAATTCCACTTATTTAAAGGCAATAAAGCAGAAATGCCCCTCATTTTGGAGCAAAAAGCAGAAATTTCCCTTTTTTATGGCAAAAAGGTATGCATTCTGATTATTTTCGGACAAAAAATGCAGAAATTCCCCGTATTTTGGAGCAAAATTGCAGAAATTTTTCTAATTGTGGGGCAAAAAGGCAGAAATTCCCTATATGTTGGGGCAAAAAGACAGAAATTCTCCTTATTTTAGGGAAAAATTCTGAAATATAACTTATTTTGGGGCAAAATTGCAGAAATTTCACTTACTTCAGAAATAAAAGCAGAAATTTTCTTATTTTGGGGCCAAAAGACAGAAATTTCTTTTATTTTGTTACAAAATTGCAGAATTTTTTCTTATTTTGGGGCAAAAAGTCAGAAATTTCCCATATTTTGGGGTAAAAATGCAGAAATTTCTCTTATTTTGAGGTAAAAGGCTGAAATTCCCCTTATTTGGGGGCAAAAAGTCAAAAATTTCTCTTATTTTGGGGCAAAATTGTAGAAATTTCACTTATTTTGGGGCAAAATTGCAGAAATTTCACTTATTTCAAAAAAAAGCAGAAATTTTCTTATTTTGGAGCAAAAAGGCAGAAATTTCCCATATTTTGGGACAAAAATGCAGAAATTCCTTTTATTTTGAGGAAAAAGGCTGAAATTCCCCTTAATTGGGGGCAAAAAGGCAGAAATTTCCTTATTTTGGGGCAAAACTGCAAAAATTTCACTTATTTCAGGGTAATAAGTCAGAAATTTTTTTTATTTTGGGGCAAAAAGACAGAAATTCCCTTTGTTTTTGGAGAAAAATACATAAATTCCACTTATTTAGAGGCAAAAAAGCAGAAATTCCTTTTATTTTGGACAAAATTGCAAAAATTTCACTTACTTCAGGGTAATAAGTCAGAAAATTTCCTTATTTTGGGGCAAAAAATACAGAAATTACCTTTGTTTTGGGGGAAAAAGACAGAAATTCCACTTATTTAGAGGCAAAAAAGCAGAAATTCCCCTTATTTTGGAGCAAAAATGAAGAAATTTCCCTTTTTTATGGGAAAGAGTTATGCATTCTTCTTATTTTCGGGCAAAAAGGCAGAAATTCCCCGTATTTTGGAGCAAAATTGCAGAAATTCCCCTAATTGTGGGGCAAAAATACAGAAATTCTCCTTATTTTGGATCAAAACTCAGAAATTCCACTTATTTTGGGTCAAAATTTCAATAATTTCACTTATTTTGGGGCAAAATTGCAGAAATTTCACTTATTTCAGGGTAATAAGTCAGAAATTTTCCTTATTTTGGGGCAAAAAAGACAAATTCTCTTTGTTTTGGGGGAAAAAGACAGAAATTCCACTTATTTAAAGGCAATGAAGCAGAAATGCCCCTCATTTTGGAGCAAAAAGCAGAAATTTCCCTTTTTTATGGCAAAAAGGTATGCATTCTGATTATTTTCGGACAAAAAATGCAGAAATTCCCCGTATTTTGGAGCAAAATTGCAGAAATTCCTCTAATTGTGGGGCAAAAAGGCAGAAATTCCCTATATGTTGGGGCAAAAAGACAGAAATTCTCCTTATTTTAGGGAAAAATTCTGAAATATAACTTATTTTGGGGCAAAATTGCAGAAATTTCACTTATTTCAGAAATAAAAGCAGAAATTTTCTTATTTTGGGGCCAAAAGACAGAAATTTCTTTTATTTTGTTACAAAATTGCAGAATTTTTTCTTATTTTGGGGCAAAAAGTCAGAAATTTCCCATATTTTGGGGTAAAAATGCAGAAATTTCTCTTATTTTGAGGTAAAAGGCTGAAATTCCCCTTATTTGGGGGCAAAAAGTCAAAAATTTCTCTTATTTTGGGGCAAAATTGTAGAAATTTCACTTATTTTGGGGCAAAATTGCAGAAATTTCACTTATTTCAAAAAAAAGCAGAAATTTTCTTATTTTGGAGCAAAAAGGCAGAAATTTCCCATATTTTGGGACAAAAATGCAGAAATTCCTTTTATTTTGAGGAAAAAGGCTGAAATTCCCCTTAATTGGGGGCAAAAAGGCAGAAATTTCCTTATTTTGGGGCAAAACTGCAAAAATTTCACTTATTTCAGGGTAATAAGTCAGAAATTTTTTTTATTTTGGGGCAAAAAGACAGAAATTCCCTTTGTTTTTGGAGAAAAATACATAAATTCCACTTATTTAGAGGCAAAAAAGCAGAAATTCCTTTTATTTTGGCCAAAATTGCAAAAATTTCACTTACTTCAGGGTAATAAGTCAGAAAATTTCCTTATTTTGGGGCAAAAAAGACAGAAATTACCTTTGTTTTGGGGGAAAAAAACAGAAATTCCACTTATTTAGAGGCAAAAAAGCAGAAATTCCCCGTATTTTGGAGCAAAATTGCAGAAATTCCCCTAATTGTGGTGCAAAAATGCAGAAATTCCCTATATGTTAGTGCAAAAAACAGAAATTCTCCTTATTTTAGGGCAAAACTCAGAAATTCCACTTATTTTGGGGCAAAATTCCAGAAATTTCCCTTATTTAGGGGCAAAATTGCAGAAATTTCACTTATTTTGGGGCAAAATTGCAGAAATTTCACTTATTTCAGTGAAAAAAGGCAGAAATTTCCTATATTTTGGAGCAAAAATGCAGAAATTTCTGTTATTTTGAGGTAAAAGGCTGAAATTCCCCTTATTTGGGTGTAAAAAGGCAGAAATTTCTCTTATTTTGGGGTAAAATTGCAGAAATTTCACTTATTTCAGGGTAATAAGTCAGAGAATTTCCTTATTTTGGGGCCAAAAAACAGAAATTCCCTTTGTTTTGGGAGAAAAAGACAGAAATTCCACTTTTTTAGAGGCAAAAAAGCAGAAATTCCCCTTATTTTGGAGCAAAAATAAAGAAATTTCACTTTTTAAGGGCAAAAAGGTATGCATTCTTCTTATTTTTGCGCAAAAAGGCAGAAATTCCCCATATTTTGGAGCAAAATTGCAGAAATTTCCCAATGTGTGGGGCAAAAAGGCAGAAATTCCCTATATGTTGGGGCAAAAAGACAGAAATTCTCCTTATTTTGGGGCAAAACTCAGAAATTCCACTTATTTTGAAGCAAAATTTCAGAAATTTCACTTATTTTGGGGCAAAATTGCAGAAATTACAATTATTTTGGAGCAAAATTGCAGAAATTTCACTTATTTAAAAAAAAAAGCAGAAATTTTCTTATTTTGGGGCAAAAAGGCAGAATTTTTTTTTATTTTGGTACAAAATTGCAGAAATTTTTCTTATTTTGGAATAAAAAGGCAGAAATTTCTCATATTTTGGGGCAAAAATGCAGAAATTCCCTTTATTTTGAGGGAAAAAGCTGAAATTCCCCTTAATTGGGGGCAAAAAAGCAGAAATTTCCTTATTTTGGGGCAAAATTGCAAAAATTTCACTTATTTCAGGGTAATAAGTCAGAAATTTTCCTTATTTTGGGGCAAAAAGACAGAAATTCTCTTTGTTTTTGAGAAAAAAGACAGAAATTCCACTTTTTTAGAGGCAAAAAAGCAGAAATTCCTTTTATTTTGGAGCAAAAATGAAGAAATTTCTCTTTTTTGTGGCAAAAGGTATACATTCCCCTTATTTTCAGGCTAAAAAGCAGAAATTCCCTGTATTTTGGAGCAAAATTGCAGAAATTCCCCTAATTATGGGGCAAAAAGGCAGAAATTCCCTATATGTTAGTGCAAAAAACAGAAATTCTCCTTATTTTCGGGCAAAACTCAGAAATTCCACTTATTTTGGAGCAAAATTCCACAAATTTCACTTATTTTGGGGCAAAATTGCAGAAATTACAATTATTTTGGGGCTAAATTGCAGAAATTTCAAAAATTTCAAAAAAAAGCAGAAATTTTCTTATTTTGGGGCAAAAAGGCAGAAATTTCCGATATTTTGGGGCAAAAATGCAGAAATTCCTTTTATTTTGAGTAAAAAGGCTGAAATTCCCCTTAATTTGGGGCAAAAAGGCAGAAATTTTATTATATTGGTGCAAAATTGCAAAAATTTCACTTATTTCAGGGTAATAAGTCAGAAATTTTCCTTATTTTGGGGCAAAAAGACAGAAATTCCCTTTGTTTTTGGGGAAAAACAGAAATTGCACTTTTTTAGAGGCAAAAAACAGAAATTCCTTTTATTTTGGAGCAAAAATGAAGAAATTTGTCTTTTTTGTGGCAAAAGGTATACATTCCCTTTATTTTCAGGCTAAAAAGCAGAAATTCCCCGTATTTTGGAGCAAAATTGCAGAAATTCCCCTAATTTTGGGGCAAAAATGCAGAAATTCCCTATATGTTAGCGCAAAAAAACAGAAATTCTCTTTATTTTGGGGCAAAACTCAGAAATTCCACTTATTTTGGGGCAAAATTCCAGAAATTTCTCTTATTTTGGGGCAAAATTTCCGAAATTTCACTTATTTTGGGGCAAAATTGCAGAAATTTCACTTATTTCAGTGAAAAAAGGCAGAAATTTCCCATATTTTGGGGCAAAAATGCAGAAATTTCTCTTATTTTGAGGTAAAAGGCTGAAATTCCCCTTATTTGGGGGCAAAAAGGCAGAAATTTCTCTTATTTTGGGGTAAAATTGCAGAAATTTCACTTATTTCAGGGTAATAAGTCAGAAATTTTCCTTATTTTGGGGCCAAAAAACAGAAATTCCCTTTGTTTTGGGAGAAAAAGACAGAAATTCCACTTTTTTAGAGGCAAAAAAGCAGAAATTCCCCTTATTTTGGAGCAAAAATGAAGGAATTTCACTTTTTAAGGGCAAAAAGGTATGCAATCTTCTTATTTTTGGGCAAAAAGGCAGAAATTCCCCATATTTTGGAGCAAAATTGCAGAAATTTGCCAAATTTTGGGGCAAAATGCAGAAATTCCCTATATGTTGGGGCAAAAAGACAGAAATTCTTCTTATTTTGGGGCAAAACTCAGAAATTCCACTTATTTTGGAGCAAAATTCCAGAAATTTCACTTATTTTGGGGCAAAATTGCAGAAATTACAATTATTTTGGGGCAAAATTGCAGAAATTTCACTTATTTCAAAAAAAAGCAGAAATTTTCTTATTTTGGGGCAAAAAGGCAGAAATTTTTTTATTTTGGTACAAAATTGCAGAAATTTTTCTTATTTTGGTGTAAAAAGGCAGAAATTTCTTTTATTTTGCGGCAAAAATGCAGAAATTCCCTTTATTTTGAGGAAAAAGACTGAAATTCCCCTTAATTGGGGGCAAAAAGGCAGAAATTTCTTTATTTTGGGGCAAAATTGCAAAAATTTCACTTATTTCAGGGTAATAAGTCAGAAATTTTCCTTATTTTGGGGCAAAAAACAGAAATTCTCTTTGTTTTTGAGGAAAAAGACAGAAATTCCACTTTTTTAGAGGCAAAAAAGCAGGAATACCTTTTATTTTGGAACAAAAATGAAGAAATTTCTTTTTTTTTGTGGCAAAAAGGATACATTCCCCTTATTTTAAGGCTAAAAAGCAGAAATTCCCCGTATTTTGGAGCAAAATTGCAGAAATTCCCCTAATTATGGGGCAAAAAGGCAGAAATTCCCTATATGTTAGGGCAAAAAACAGAAATTCTACTTATTTTGGGGCAAAACTCAGAAATTCCACTCTTTGGGGGCAAAATTCCAGAAATTTCCCTTATTTTGGGGCAAAATTGCAGAAATTTCACTGATTTTGGGCCAAAATTGCACAAATTTCACTTATTTCAGTGAAAAAAGGGAGAAATTTTTCTTATTTTGGAAAAAAAAGACAGAAATTCCCTTTGTTTTGGGGGAAAAATACATAAATTCCACTTATTTAGAGGCAAAAAAGCAGAAATTTCTCTTATTTTGGGGCAAAATTGCAAAAATTTCACTTACTTCAGGGTAATAAGTCAGAAATTTTTCTTATTTGGGGCAAAAAAGACAGAAATTATTTTTGTTTTGGAGAAAAAAGACAGAAATTCCACTTATTTAGAGGCAAAAAAGCAGAAATTCCCATTATTTTGGAGCAAAAATGAAGAAATTTTTTTATGGCAAAAAGTTATGCATTCTTCTTATTTTCTGGCAAAAAGGCAGAAATTCCCCATATTTTGGAGCAAAATTGCAGAAATTCCCCTAATTGTTGGGCAAAAGGCAGAAATTCCCTATATGTTTGGGTAAAAAGACAGAAATTCTCCTTATTTTGGGGCAAAGCTAAGAAATTCCTCTTTTTTTGGGACAAAAAACCAGAAATTTCCCTTATTTTGGGGCAAAATTGCAGAAATTTCACTTATTTTGGGGCAAAATTGCAGAAATTTCACTTATTTCAGTGAAAAAAGGCAGAAATTTTTCTTATTTTGGGGCAAAAAGGCAGAAATTCCTAATATATTGTGGCAAAAATGCAGAAATTCCCCTTATTTTGAGGTAAAAAGGCTGAAATTTCCCTTATATGGGGGCAAAAAGGCAGAAATTTCCCTTGTTTTGGGGCAAAATTGCAGAAATTTCACTTATTTCAGCGTAATAAGTCAGAAATTTTCATTATTTTGGGCAAAAAAGACAGAAATTCCCTTTGTTTTGGGGGAAAAATACATAAATTCCACTTATTTAGAGGCAAAAATGCAGAAATTCCTTTTATTTTGGCCAAAATTGCTAAAATTTCACTTACTTCAGTGTAATAGGTCAGAAAATTTTCTTATTTTGGGGCAAAAAAGTCAGTAATTACCTTTGTTTTGGGGGAAAAAGACAGAAATTCCACTTATTTAGAGGCAAAAAAGCAGAAATTCCCCTTATTTTGGAGGAAAAATGAAGAAATTTCCGTTTTTTATAAGAAAAAGTTATGCATTCTTTTTATTTTCTGGCAAAAAGGCAGAAATTCCATGTCTTTTGAAGCAAAATTGCAGAAATTCCCCTAATTGTGGGGCAAAAAGACAGAAATTCTCCTTATTTTGGGTCAAAACTCAGAAATTCCACTTATTTTGGGTCAAATTTTCAATAATTTCACTTATTTTGGGCAAAATTGCAGAAATTTCACTTATTTCAGGGTAATAAGTCAGAAATTTTCCTTATTTTGGGACAAAAAAGACAAATTCCCTTTGTTTTGGGGGAAAAAAACAGAAATTCCACTTATTTAGAGGCAATAAAGCAGAAATTCCCCTCATTTTGGAGCAAAAAGAAGAAATTTCCCTTTTTTATGGCAAAAAGGTATGCATTCTTATTATTTTCGGACAAAAAAGGCAGAAATTCCCCGTATTTTGGAACAAAATTGCAGAAATTCCTCTAATTGTGGGGCAAAAAGGCAGAAATTTCTCTTATTTTGGGGTAAAATTGCAAAAATTTCACTTATTTCAGGAAAATAAGGCAGAAATTTTCCTTATTTTGGGGCAAAAAGGCAGAAATTCCTAATATTTTGTGGCAAACATGCAGAACTTCCCCTTATTTTGAGGTAAAAAGGCTGAAATTCCCCTTATTTGGGAGCAATAATCCAGAAATTTCCCTTATTTTGGGGCAAAATTGCAGAAATTTCACTTATTTCAGGGTAATAAGTCAGAAATTTTCCTTATTTTGGGGCAAAAAAGACAGAAATTCCCTTTGTTTTGGGGGAAAAAGACAGAAATTCCACTTATTTAGATGCAAAAAAGCAGAAATTCCCTTTATTTTGGAGCAAAAATGAAGAAATTTCCCTTTTTTATGGCAAAAAGTTACGCATTCTTCTTATTTTCGGACAAATAGGCAGAAATTCCACATATTTTGGAGCAAAATTGCAGAAATTCCCCTAATTGTGGGGCAAAAAGGCAGAAATTCCCTATATGTTTGAGCAAAAAGACAGCAATTCTCTTTATTTGAGGGCAAAACTCAGAAATTCCACTTATTTTGGGGCAAAATTCCAGAGATTTCCCTTATTTTGGGGGAAAATTGCAGAAATTTCACTTATGGCAGGGAAAAAAGGCAGAAAATTTCCTTATTTTGGGGCAAAAAGGCAGAAATTTCCCGTATTTTGGAGCAAAATTGCAGAAATTAACCTAATTGTGGGGCAAAAAGGCAGAAATTCCCTATATGTTGGGGCAAAAAGACAGAAATTCTCCTTATTTTGGGGCAAAACTCAGAAATTCCACTTATTTTGGGGCAAAATTCCAGAAATTTCTTTAATTTTGGGGCCAAATTTCAGAAATTTCACTTATTTTGCAGGAAAATTGGAAAAATTTCACCTATTTCAGGGAAAAAAAGCAGAAATTTTCTTATTTTGGGGCAAAAAGGCAGAAATTTCCTTATTTTGGGGCAAAATTGCAAAAATTTCACTTATTTAAATAAAAAGCAGAAATTTTCTTATTTTGGGGCAAAAAGGCAGAAATTTCTTTTATTTTGGTACAAAATTGCAGAAATTTTTCTTATTTTGGAGCAAAAAGGCAGAAATTTCCCATATTTTGGTACAAAATTGCAGAAATTTTTCTTATTTTGGGCAAAAAGGCAGAAATTTCCTTATTTTGAGGCAAAAATGCAGAAATTCCCATTATTTTGAGGAAAAAGGCTGAAATTCCACTTAATTGGGGGCAAAAAGGCAAAAATTTCCTTATTTCGGGGCAAAATTGCATAAATTTCACTTATTTCAGGGTAATAATTCAGAAATTTATCTTATTTTGGGGCAAAAAGACAGAAATTCCCTTGTTTTTTGGGGAAAAACACAGAAATTCCACTTTTTTAGAGGCAAAAAAGCAGAAATTTTTTTTTATTTTGGAGCAAAAATGAAGAAATTTCCTTTTTCTGTGGCAAAAGGTATACATTCCTATTATTTTCAGGCTAAAATGCAGAAATTCCCTGTATTTTGGAGCAAAATTGCAGAAATTCCCCTAATTGTGGGGCATAAAGGCAGAAATTCCCTTTATGTTAGGGCAAAAAACAGAAATTCTCCTTATTTTGGGGCAAAACTCAGAAATTCCACTTATTTTGGGGCAAAATTCCAGAAATTTCCCTTATTTTGGGGCAAAATTGCAGAAATTTCACTTATTTTGCGGCAAAAAGGCAGAAATTCCTAATATTTTGTGGCAAAAATGCAGAGATTCTCCTTATTTTGAGGTAAAAAGGCTGAAATTCTCCTTATTTGGGGGCAAAAATGCAGAAATTTCCGTTATTTTGGGGCAAAATTGCAGAAATTGCACTTATTTCAGGGTAATAAGTCAGAAATTTTCCATATTTTGTACAAAAAAAGACAGAAATTCCCTTTGTTTTGGGGGAAAAATACATATATTCCACTTATTTAGAGGCAAAAAAGCAGAAATTCCTCTTATTTTGGGGCAAAATTGCAGGAATTTTACTTACTTCAGGGTAATACGTCAGAAATTTTCTTTTTTGGGGGCAAAAAAGACAGAAATTACCTTTGTTTTGGGGAAAAAAGACAGAAATTCCACTTATTTAGAGGCTAAAAAGCAGAAATTTCCCTTATTTTGGAGCAAAAATGAAGAAATTTCCCTTTTTTATGGGAAAAAGTTATGCATTCTTCTTATTTTCGGGCAAAAATGCAGAAATTACCTGTATTTTGGAGCAAATTGCAGAAATTCCCCTAATTGTGGGGCAAAAATTCAGAAATTCCCTATATTTTGGGACAAAAAGACAGAAATTCTCCTTATTTTGGGTCAAAACTCAGAAATTCCACTTATTTTGGGGCAAAATTCCAATAATTTCACTTATTTTGGGGCAAAATTGCAGAAATTTCACTTATTTCAGGGTAATAAGTCAGTAATTTTCCTTATTTTGGGGCAAAAAAGACAGAAATTACCTTTGTTTTGGGGGAAAAAGACAGAAATTCCACTTATTTAGAGGCATAAAAGCAGTAATTCCCCTCATTTTGGAGCAAAAATGAAGAAATTTCCCTTTTTTATGGCAAAAAGGTTTGCATTCTTATTATTTTCGGGCAAAAAGGCAGAAATTCCCCGTATTTTATAGCAAAATTGCCGAAATTCCCCTAATTGTGGGGCAAAAAGGAAAATATTCCCTATATGTTGGGGCAAAAAGACAGAAATTCTCCTTATTTTGGAGCAAAACTCAGAAATTCCATTCATTTTGGTGCAAAATTCCAGAAATTTCCCTTATTTTGGGGCAAAATTGCAGAAATTTCTCTTATTTTGGGGCAAAATTGCAGAAATTTCACTTATTTCAGAAAAAAAGCAGAAATTTTCTTATTTTGGGGCAAAAAGGCAAAAATTTTCCATATTTTGGGGCAAAAATGCAAAAATTCCCCTTATTATGAGGTAAAAAGGCTGAAATTCCCCTTATTTGGGGGCAAAAAGGCAGAAATTTCCCATATTTTGGGGCAAAAATGCAGAAATTCCCATTATTTTGAGGAAAAAGGCTGAAATTCCACTTAATTGGGGGCAAAAAGGCAAAAATTTCCTTATTTCGGGGCAAAATTGCAAAAATTCCACTTATTTCAGGGTAATAATTCAGAAATTTATCTTATTTTGGGGCAAAAAGACAGAAATTCCCTTGTTTTTTGGGGAAAAACACAGAAATTCCACTTTTTTAGAGGCAAAAAAGCAGAAAATTTTTTTATTTTGGAGCAAAAATGAAGAAATTTCCTTTTTCTGTGGCAAAAGGTATACATTCCTATTATTTTCAGGCTAAAATGCAGAAATTCTCTGTATTTTGGAGCAAAATTGCAGAAATTCCCCTAATTGTGGGGCATAAAGGCAGAAATTCCCTTTATGTTAGTGCAAAAAAAAGAAATTCTCCTTATTTTGGGGCAAAACTCAGAAATTCCACTTATTTTGGGGCAAAATTCCAGAAATTTCCCTTATTTTGGGGCAAAATTGCAGAAATTTCACTTATTTTGCGGCAAAAAGGCAGAAATTCCTAATATTTTGTGGCAAAAATGCAGAGATTCTCCTTATTTTGAGGTAAAAAGGCTGAAATTCTCCTTATTTGGGGGCAAAAATGCAGAAATTTCCGTTATTTTGGGGCAAAATTGCAGAAATTTCACTTATTTCAGGGTAATAAGTCAGAAATTTTCCATTTTTTGTACAAAAAAAGACAGAAATTCCCTTTGTTTTGGGGGAAAAATACATATATTCCACTTATTTAGAGGCAAAAAAGCAGAAATTCCTCTTATTTTGGGGCAAAATTGCAGAAATTTTACTTACTTCAGGGTAATACGTCAGAAATTTTCTTTTTTTGGGGCAAAAAAGACAGAAATTACCTTTGTTTTGGGGAAAAAAGACAGAAATTCCACTTATTTAGAGGCTAAAAAGCAGAAATTTCCCTTATTTTGGAGCAAAAATGAAGAAATTTCCCTTTTTTATGGGAAAAAGTTATGCATTCTTCTTATTTTCGGGCAAAAATGCAGAAATTACCTGTATTTTGGAGCAAATTGCAGAAATTCCCCTAATTGTGGGGTAAAAATTCAGAAATTCCCTATATTTTGGGACAAAAAGACAGAAATTCTCCTTATTTTGGGGCAAAACTCAGAAATTCCATTCATTTTGGTGCAAAATTCCAGAAATTTCCATTATTTTGGGGCAAAATTGCAGAAATTTCTCTTATTTTGGGGCAAAATTGCAGAAATTTCACTTATTTCAGAAAAAAAGCAGAAATTTTCTTATTTTGGGGCAAAAAGGCAGAAATTTCACATATTTTGGGGCAAAAATGCAAAAATTCCCCTTATTATGAGGTAAAAAGGCTGAAATTCCCCTTATTTGGGGGCAAAAAGGCAGAAATTTCCCATATTTTGGGGCAAAAATGCAGAAATTCCCATTATTTTGAGGACAAAAGTCTGAAATTCCCTTTATTAGGGGCAAAAAGGCAGAAATTTCCCTTATTTTGGGGCAAAATTGCAGAAATTTCATTTATTTCAGGGTAATAAGTCAGAAATTTTCCTTATTTTGGGGCAAAAAAGACAGAAATTCCCTTTGTTTAGGGGGAAAAAGACAGAAATTCCACTTATTTAGAGGCAAAAAAGCAGAAATTCCCCTTATTTTGGAGCAAAAATGAAGAAATTTCCTTTTTTATGGTAGAAAGGTTTGCATTCCTCTTATTTTTGGGCAAAGAAGCAGAAATTCCCCATATTTTGGAGCAAAATTTCAGAAATTCCCCTAATTGTGGGGCAAAAAGGCAGAAATTCCATATATGCTGGGGAAAAACTCAGAAATTCTCATTATTTTGAGGAAAAAGGCTGAAATTCCCCTTAATTGGGGCCAAAAGGCAGAAATTTCATTATTTTGGGGCAAAATTGCAAAAATTTCACTTTTTTCAGGGTAATAATTCAGAAATTTTTCTTATTTCGGGGCAAAAAGACAGAAATTTTCTTGGTTTTTGGGGAAAAAGACAGAAATTCCACTTTTTTAAAGGCTAAAAAGCAGAAATTCCCATTATTTTGGAACAAAAATGAAGAAATTTCCTTTTTCTGTGGCAAAAGGTATACATTCCCCTTATTTTCAGGCTAAAAAGCAGAAATTCCCTGTATTTTGGAGCAAAATTGCAGAAAATCCCCTAATTGTGGGGCATAAAGGCAAAAATTCCCTATATGTTAGGGCAAAAAACAGAAATTCTCCTTATTTTGGGGCAAAACTCATAAATTCCACTTATTTTGGGGAAAATTCCAGAAATTTCCCTTATTTTGGGGCAAAATTGCAGAAATTTCACTTATTTTGGGGCAAAATTGCAAAAATTTCACTTATTTCAGTGAAAAAAGGCAGAAATTTTGCTCATTTTGGGGCAAAAAGTCAGAAATTCCTAATATTTTGTGGCCACAATGCAGAAATTCCCCTTATTTTGAGGTAAAAAGGCTGAAATTCCCCTTATTTGGGGGCAAAAAGGCAGAAATTTCCTTAATTTTGGGGCAAAATTGCAGAAATTTCACTTATTTCAGGGTAATAAGTCAGAAATTTTCCTTATTTTGGGCATAAAAAGACAGAAATTAACTTTGTTTTGGGGGAAAAATACATAAATTCCACTTATTTAGAGGCAAAAAAGTAGAAATTCCCCTTATTTTGGGGCAAAATTGCAGAAATTTCACTTACTTCAGGGTAATAAGTCAGAAATTTTCCTTATTTTCTGGCAAAAAGACAGAAATTCCCTTTTTTTTGGGGGAAAAATACATAAATTCCACTTCTTTAGAGGCAAAAAAGCAGAAATTCCCTTTATTTTAGGGCAAAATTGCAAAAATTTCACTTATTTCAGTGAAAAAGGGCAGAAATTTTCCTTATTTAGAGGCAAAAAGGCAGAAATTCCTAATATTTTGTGGAAAAATGCAGAAATAATCCCTTATTTTGAGGTAAAAAGGCTGAAATTCCCCTTATTTGGGAGCAAAAAGGCAGAAATTTCCCTTATTTTGGGGCAAGATTGCAGAAATTTCACTTATTTCAGGGTAATAAGTCAGAAATTTTCCTTATTTTGGGGCAAAAAAGACAGAAATTCCTTTTTTTTTGGTGGGAAAAAGGAATTCCACTTATTTAGATGCAAAAAAGCAGAAATTCCCCTTATTTTGGAGCAAAAATAAAGAAATTTCCCTTTTTTTATTGCAAAAAGCTATGCATTCTTCTTATTTTCGGGCAAAAAGGCAGAAATTCCCCATATTTTGGAGCAAAATTGCAGAAATTCCCCTAATTGTGGGGCAAAAAGGCAGAAATTCCCTATATGTTGGGGCAAAAACAGAATTTCTCCTTATTTTGGGGCAAAACTTAGAAATTCCACTTATTTCGGAGCAAAATTCCAGAAATTTCACTTATTTTGGGGCAAAATTGCAGAAATTACACTTATTTTGGGGCAAAATTGCAGAAATTTCACTTATTTCAAAAAAAAAAGCAGAAATTATCTTATTTTGGGGCAAAAAGGCAGAAATTTCTTCTATTTTGGTACAAAATTGCAGAAATTTTTTTTATTTGGAGCAAAAAGGCAGAAATTTCTTATATTTTGGGGCAAAAATGAAGAAATTCCCCTTATTTTGAGGAAAAAGGCTGAAATTCCAGTTAATTGGGGGCAAAAAGGCAGAAATTTCCTTATTTTGGGGCAAAATTTCAAAAATTTCACTCATTTTAGGGTAATCAGTCAGAAATTTTTCTTATTTTGGGGCAAAAAGAAAGAAATTCCCTTTGGTTTTGGGGAAAAATATAGAAATTCCACTTTTTTAGAGGCAAAAAAGCAGAAATTCGTTTTATTTTGGAGCAAAAATGAAGAAATTTCTCTTTTTTGTGGCAAAAGGTATACATTCCCCTTATTTTCAGGCTAAAAAGCAGAAATTCCCCGTATTTTGGAGCAAAATTGCAGAAATTATCCTAATTGTGGGGCAAAAAGGCAGAAATTCCATATATGTTAGGGCAAAAACCAGAAATTCTTTTTATTTTGGGGCAAAACTCAGAAATTCCACTTATGTTGGGGCAAAATTCCAGAAATTTCCCTTATTTTGGGGCAAAATTGCTGAAATTTCACTTATTTCAGGGAAAAAAAGCAGAAATTTTTTTATTTTATGGCAAAAAGGCAGAAATTTCCAATATTTTGGTACAAAATTGCAGAAATTTTTCTTAATTTGGGCAAAAAGGCAGAAATTTCCCATATTTTGGGGCAAACATGCAGAAATTCCCCTTATTTTGAGGGAAAAAGGCTGAAATTCCCCTTATTTGGAAGTAAAAAGGCACAAATTTCCCTTGTTTTGGCGGCAAAATTGCAGAAATTTCACTTATTTCAGAGTAATAAGTCAGAAATTTTCCTTATTTTCGGGCAAAAAAGACCGAAATTCCCTTTGTTTTGGGGGAAAAATACATAAATTCCACTTATTTAGAGGCAAAAAGCAGAAATTCTTTTTATTTTGGGGCAAAATTGCAAAAATTTCACTTATTTCAGTGAAAAAAGGCAGAAATTTTCCTTATTTAGAGCTAAAAAGGCAGAAATTCCTAATATTTTGTGGAAAATGCAGAAATTCCCCTTATTTTGAGGTTAAAAGGCTAAAATTCCCCTTATTTGGGAGCAAAAAGGCAGAAATTTCTTTTATTTTGGGGCAAAATTGCAGAAATTTCACTTATTTCAGGGTAATAAGTCAGAAATTTTCCTTTCTTTGGGGCAAAAAAGACAGAAATTCCCTTTATTTTGGGGGAAAAAAAATTCCACTTATTTAGATGCAAAAAAAGCAGAAATTCCCCTTATTTTGGAGCAAAAATGAAGAAATTTCCCTTTTTATGGCAAAAAGCTATGCATTCTTCTTATTTTCGGGCAAAAAGGCAGAAATTCCCCATATTTTGGAGCAAAATTGCAGAAATTCCCCTAATTGTTGGGCAAAAAGGCAGAAATTCCCTATATGTTGGGGCAAAAACAGAAATTCTCTTTATTTTGGGGCAAAACTTAGAAATTCCTCTTATTTCGGAGGAAAATTTCAGAAATTTCACTTATTTTGGGGAAAAGTTGCAGAAATTTCACTTATTTCAGGGAAAAAAATCAGAAATTTCCTTATTTTGGGGCAAAAAGGCAGAAATTTCCCATATTTTGGTACACAATTGCAGAAATTTTTCTTATTTTGGGCAAAAAAGCAGAAATTTCCCACATTTTGGGGCAAACATTCAGAAATTCCCATTATTTTGAGGTAAAAAGGCTGAAATTCCCCTTATTTGGGGGTAAAAAGGCAGAAATTTCCCTTATTTTGGGGCAAAATTGCAGAAATTTCACTTATTTCAGGGTAATAAGTCAGAAATTTTCTATATTTTGGGGAAAAAAAGACAGAAATTCCCTTTGTTATGGGGAAAAAAGACAGAAATTCCACTTATTTAGAGGCATAAAAGCAGAAATTCCCCTCATTTTGGAGCAAAAATGAAGAAATTTCACTTTTTTATGTCAAAAAGCTATGCATTCTTCTTATTTTCGACAAAAAAGGCATAAATTCCTCGTATTTTGGAGCAAAATTGCAGAAATTCCCCTAATTGTGGGGCAAAAAGGCAGAAATTCCCTATATGTTGGGGCAAAAAGACAGAAATTCTTTTTATTTTAAGGCAAAACTCAGAAATTTAATGTATTTTGGGGCAAAATTGCAGAAATTTCACTTATTTTAGAAAAAAAAGCAGAAATTTTCTTATTTTGGGGCCAAAAGTCAGAAATTTCTTTTATTTTGTTACAAAATTGCAGAATTTTTTCTTATTTTGGGGCAAAAAGGAAGAAATTTCCCATATTTTGTGGCAAAAATGCAGAAATTTCTCTTATTTTGAGGTAAAAGGCTGAAAATCCCCTTATTTGGGGGCAAAAAGGCAGAAATTTCTCTTATTTTGGGGCAAAATTGCAGAAATTTCACTTATGTCAGGGTAATAAGTCACAAATTTTCCTTATTTTGGGACCAAAAAATAAAAATTCCCTTTGTTTTGGGGGAAAAAGACAGAAATTCTTCTTCTTTAGAGGCAAAAAGACCGAAATTCCTAATATTTTGTGGCAAAAATGCAGAAATTCCCCTTATTTTGAGGTAAAAATGCTGAAATTCCCCTTATTTGGGAGCAAAAAGGCAGAAATTTCCATTAGTTTGGAGCAAAATTGCAGAAATTTCACTTATTTCAGGGTAATAAGTCAGAAATTTTCCTTATTTTGGGGCAAAAAAGACAGAAATTCCTTTTGTTTTGGGGGAAAAAGACAGAAATTCCACTTATTTAGATGCATAAAGCAGAAATTCCCTTTACTTTGGAGCAAAAATGAAGAAATTTCCCTTTTTTTATTGCAAAAAGCTATGCATTCTTCTTATTTTCGGGCAAATAGGCAGAAATTCCCTATATGTTAGGGCAAAAAGACAGAAATTCTCCTTATTTTGGGGCAAAACTCAGAAATTCCACTTATTTTGGAGCAAAATTCCAGAAATTTCACTTATTTTGGGGCAAAATTGCAGAAATTTCACTTATTTTGGGGCAAAATTGCAGAAATTTCACTTATTTTGGGGCAAAATTGCAGAAATTTCACTTATTTCAGGAAAAAAAGGCAGAAATTTTCCTTATTTTAGGGCAAAAAGCCAGAAATTCCTGATATTATGTGACAAAAATGCAGAAATTCCCCTTATTTTGAGGTAAAAAGGCTAAAATTCCCCTTATTTGGGGGCAAAAAGGCAGAAAATTCCCTTATTTTGGGGCAAAATTGCAAAAATTTCACTTATTTCAGAGTAATAAGTCAGAAATTTTCCTTATTTTGGGCAAAAAAACAGAAATTCCCTTTGTTTTGGGGGAAAAATACATAAATTCCACTTATTTAGAGGCAAAAAAGCAGAAATTCTCCTTATTTTGGGTGCAAAATTGCAGAAATTTCACTTACTTCAGGGTAATAAGTCAGAAATTCTCCTTATTTTAGGGCAAAAAAGACAGAAATTACCTTTGTTTTGGGGAAAAAAGACAGAAATTCCACTTCTTTAGAGGCAAAAAGACAGAAATTCCTAATATTTTGATGCAAAAATGCAGAAATTCCCCTTATTTTGACATAAAAAGGCTGAAATTCCCCTTATTTGGGAGCCAAAAGGCAGAAATTTCCATTATTTTGGGGCAATATTGCAGAAATTTCACTTAATTCAGGGTAATAAGTCAGAAATTTTCCTTATTTTGGGGCAAAAAATACAAATTCCCTTTGTTATGGGGGAAAAAGACAGAAATTTCACTTATTTAGATGCAAAAAAGCAGAAATTCCCCTTATTTTGGAGAAAAAAAATGAAGAAATTTCTCTTTTTAGTGGCAAAAGGTATACATTCCCCTTATTTTCAGGCTAAAAAGCAGAAATTCCCTGTATTTTGGAGCAAAATTGCAGAAATTCCCCTAATTGTGGGGCATAAAGGCAGAAATTCCCTATATGTTAGGGCAAAAAACAGAAATTCTCCTTATTTTGGGGCAAAACTCAGAAATTCCACTTATTTTGGGGCAAAATTCCAGAAATTTCCCTTATTTTGGGGCATAATTGCAGAAATTTCACTTATTTTGGGGCAAAATTGCGAAAATTTCACTTATTTCAGTGAAAAAAGGCAGAAATTTTCCTTATTTTGGGGCAAAAAGTCAGAAATTCCTAATATTTTGTGGACAAAATGCAGAATTTCCCCTTATTTTGAGGTAAAAAGGCTGAAATTCCCCTTTTTTGTGGGCAAAAATGCAGAAATTTCTATTATTTGGGGGCAAAATTGCAGAAATTTCACTTATTTAAGGGTAATAAGTCAGAAATTTTCCTTATTTTGGGCAAAAAAAGACAGAAATTCCCTTTGTTTTGGGGGAAAAATACATAAATTCCACTTATTTAGAGGCAAAAAAGCAGAAATTCCCCTTATTTTGGGGCAAAATTGCAGAAATTTCACTTACTTCAGGGTAATAAGTCAGAAATTTTCCTTATCATCGGGCAAAAAAAAAACAGAAATTCCTTTTGTTTTGGGGGAACAATACATAAATTCCACTTATTTAGAGGCAAAAAAGCAGAAATTCCCTTTATTTTGGGAAAAATTGCAAAAATTTCACTTATTTCAGTGAAAAAAGGAAGAAATTTTACTTATTTAGAGGCAAAAATTCAGAAATTACTAATATTTTGTGGAAAAATGCAGAAATTCCCCTTATTTTGAGGTAAAAAGGCTGAAATTCCCCTTATTTGGGAGCAAAAAGGCAGAAATTTCCCTTATTTTGGGGCAAGATTGCAAAAATTTCACTTAATTCAGGGTAATAAGTCAGAAATTTTTCTTATTTTGGGGCAAAAAAGAAAGAAATTCCCTTTGTTTTGGGGGAAAAAGGAATTCCACTTATTTAGATGCAAAAAAAGCAGAAATTCCCCATATTTTGGAGCAAAAATGAAGAAATTTCCCTTTTTTATGGCAAAAAGCTATGCATTCTTCTTATTTTCGGGCAAAAAGGCAGAAATTCCCCATATTTTGGAGCAAAATTGCAGAAATTTCCCTAATTGTGGGGCAAAAAGGCAGAAATTCCCTATATGTTGGGGCAAAAAACAGAAATTCTCTTTATTTTGGGGCAAAACTTAGAAATTCCACTTATTTCGGAGCAAAATTCCAGAAATTTCACTTATTTTGGGGCAAAATTGCAGAAATTACACATATTTTGGGGCAAAATTGCAGAAATTTCACTATTTCAAAAAAAAAGCAGAAATTATATTATTTTGGGGCAAAAAGGCAGAAAGTTTTTATTTTGGTACAAAATTGCAGAAATTTTTCTTATTTTGGAGCAAAAAGGCAGAAATTTCTTATATTTTGTGGCAAAAATGCAGAAATTCCCCTTATTTTGAGAAAAAAGGCTGAAATTCCAGTTAATTGGGGGCAAAAAGGCAGAAATTTCCTTATGTTGAGGCAAAATTGCAAAAATTTCACTTATTTCAGGGTAAACAGTCAGAAATTTTCCTTATTTTGGGGCAAGAAGAAAGAAATTCTCTTTGGTTTTGGGGAAAAAGATAGAAATTCCACTTTTTTAGAGCCAAGAAGCAGAAATTCCTTTTATTTTGGAGCAAAAATGAAGAAATTTCTCTTTTTTGTTGCAAAAGGTATACATTCCCCTTATTTTCAGGCTAAAAAGCAGAAATTCCCCGTATTTTGGAGCAAAATTGCAGAAATTCTCCTAATTGTGGGGCAAAAGGGCAGAAATTCCCTATATGTTAGGGCAAAAATCAGAAATTCTCCTTATTTTGGGGCAAAACTCAGAAATTCCACTTATTTTGGGGCAAAATTCCAGAAATTTCCCTTATTTTGGGGAAAAATTGCAGAAATTTCACTTATTTCAGGGAAAAAAAGCAGAAATTTTCTTATTTTGGGGCAAAAAGGCAGAAATTTCCCATATTTTGGTACAAAATTGCAGAAATTTTTCTTATTTTGGGCAAAAAAGCAGAAATTTCCCATATTTTTGGGCAAACATGCAGAAATTCCTTTATTTTGAGGTAAAAAGGGTGAAATTCCCCATATTTGGGGGTAAAAAGGCAGAAATTTCCCTTATTTTGGGGCAAAATTGCAGAAATTTCACTCATTTTAGGGTAATAAGTCAGAAATTTTCTTTATTTTGGGGCAAAAAAGACAGAAATTCCCTTTGTTATGGGGGAAAAAGACAGAAATTCCACTTATTTAGAGGCATAAAAGCAGAAATTCCCCTCATTTTGGAGCAAAAATGAAGAAATTTCCCTTTTTTATGGCAAAAAGGTATGCATTCTTATTATTTTTGGACAAAGAAGGCAGAAATTCCTCGTATTTCGGAGCAAAATTGCAGAAATAACCCTAATTGTGGGGTAAAAAGGCAGAAATTCCCTATATGTTGGGGCAAAAGACAAAAATTCTCCTTATTTTAGGGCAAAACTCAGAAATTTAACTTATTTTGGGGCAAAATTGCAGAAATTTCACTTATTTCAGAAAAAATAGCAGAAATTTTCTTATTTTGGGGCCAAAAGTCAGAAATTTCTTTTATTTTGTTACAAAATTGCAGAATTTTTTCTTATTTTGGGGCAAAAAGGCAGAAATTTCCCATATTTTGGGGCAAAAATGCAGAACTTTCTTTTATTTTGAGGTAAAAGGCTGAAATTCCTTTTATTTGGGGGCAAAAAGGCAGAAATTTCTCTTATTTTGGGGCAAAATTGCAGAAATTTCACTTATGTCAGGGTAATAAATCAGGAATTTCCTTTATTTTGGGGCCAAAAAACAGAAATTCCCTTTGTTTTGGGGGAAAAATACAGAAATTCCACTTATTTAGAGGCAAAAAGGCAGAAATTCCTAATATTTTGTGGCAAAAATGCAGAAATTCCCCTTATTTTGAGGTTAAAAGGCTGAAATTCCCTTTATTTGGGAGCATAAAGGCAGAAATTTCTCTTATTTTGGGGCAAAATTGCAGAAATTTCACTTATTTCAGGGTAATAAGTCAGAAATTTTCCTTATTTTGGGGCAAAAAAACCAGAAATTCCCTTTGTTTTGGGGGAAAAAGTAATTCCACTTATTTAGATGCAAAAAAGCAGAAATTCCCTTTATTTTGGAGCAAAAATGAAAAAATTTCCCTTTTTTATGGCAAAAAGCTATGCATTCTTCTTATTTTTGAGCAAAAAGGCAGAAATTTTCCATATTTTGGAGCAAAATTGCAGAAATTCCTCTAATTGTGGGGCAAAAAGGCAGAAATTCCCTAAATGTTGGGGCAAAAAGACAGAAATTCTCCTTATTTTGGGGCAAAACTCAGAAATTCCACTTATTTCGGAGCAAAATTCCAGAAATTTCACTTATATTGGGGCAAAATTGCAGAAATTACACTTATTTTGGAGCAAAATTGCAGAAATTTCACTTATTTCAAAAAAAAAGCAGAAATTTTTTTATTTTGGGGCAAAAAGGCAGAAATTTCTTTTATTTTGGTACAAAATAGCAGAAATTTTTCTTATTTTGGAGCACAAAGGCAGAAATTTTCCATATTTTGGGGCAAATATGCAGAAATTCCCCTTATTTTGAGTAAAAAGGCTGAAATTCCCCTTAATTGGGGGAAAAAAGGCAGAAATTTTCTTATTTTGGGGCAAAATTGCAAAAATTTCACTTATTTCAGGGTAATCAGTCAGAAATTTTCCTTATTTTGGGGCAAAAAGACAGAAATTCCCTTTGTTTTTGGGGAAAAAGACAGATATTCCACTTTTTTAGAGGCAAAAAAGCAGAACTTTCTTTTTATTTTGGAGCAAAAATAAAGAAATTTCTCTTTTTATGGCAAAAGATATACATTCCCCTTATTTTCAGGCTAAAAAGCAAAAATTCCCCGTATTTTGGAGCAAAATTGCAGAAATTCCCCTAATTGTGGGGCAAAAAGGCAGAAATTCCCTATATGTTAGGGCAAAAAAAAGAATTTCTCCTTATTTTGGGGCAAAACTCAGAAATTCCACTTATTTTGGGGCAAAATTCCAGAGATTTCCCTTATTTTGGGGCAAAATTGCAGAAATTTCACTTATTTCAGTGAAAAAAGGCAGAAATTTTTTTTATTTTGGGGCAAAAAGGCAGAAATTCCTAATATTTTGTGGCAAAAATGCAGAAATTCCTTTTATTTTGAGGTAAAAATGCTGAAATTCCCCTTATTTGGGGGCAAAAAAGCAGTAATTTCCCTTATTTTGGGGCAATATTGCAGAAATTTCACTTATTTCAGGGTAATAAGTCAGAAATTTTCCTTATTTTGGGAAAAAAAGACAGAAATTCCCTTTTTTTGGGGACAAAATACATAAATTCCACTTATTTAGAGGCAAAAAAGCAAAAATTCCCCTTATTTTGGTTCAAAATTGCAGAAATTTCACTTACTTCAGGGTAATCAGTCAGAAATTTTCCTTATTTGGGGGCAAAAAAGACAGAAATTACTTCTGTTTTGGGGGAAAAAGAAAGAAATTCCACTTATTTAGAGGCAAAAAAGCAGAATTTCCCTTATTTTGGAGCAAAAATGAAGAAATTTCCCTTTTTTATGGCAAAAAGTTATGCATTCTTCTTATTTTCGGGCAAAAAGGCAGAAATTCCCCGTATTTTGAAGCAAAATTGCAGAAATTCCCCTAATTGTGGGGCAAAAAGGCAGAAATTCCCTATATGTTGGGGCAAAAAGACAGAAATTCTCCTTATTTGGGGGCAAAACTCAGAAATTCCACATATTTTGGGGCAAAATTCCAGAGATTTCCCTTATTTGGGGGCAAAATTGCAGAAATTTCACTTATGGCAGGGAAAAAAGGCAGAAATTTTCCTTATTTTGGGGCAAAAAGGCAGAAATTCCTAATATTTTGTAGCAAAAAGGCAGAAATTCCCCTTATTTTGAGGTAAAAGGGTGAAATTCCTCTTATTTGGGATCAAAAAGGCAGAAATTTCCCTTATTTTGTGGCAAAATTGCAGAAATTTCACTTATTTCAGGGTAATAAGTCAGAAAATTTCCTTATTTTGGTGCAAAAAAGACAGAAATTCCCCTTCTTTTGGGGCAAAAAGACCGAAATTCCACATATTTAGAGGCCAAAAAGCAGAAATTCCCCTTATTTTGGAGCAAAATTACAGAAATTTCCCTTTTATATGGAAAAAGGTATGCATTCTTCTTATTTTCGGGCAAAAAGTCAGAAATTCCCCGTATTTTGGAGCAAAATTGCAGAAATTAACCTAATTGTGGGGCAAAAATGCAGAAATTCCCTATATGTTGGGGCAAAAAGACAGAAATTCTCCTTATTTTGGGGAAACTCAGAAATTCCACTCATTTTGTTGCAAAATTCCAGAAATTTCCCTTATTTTGTGGCAAAAGTGCAGAAATTTCACTTATTTTGTGGCAAAATTAGAGAAATTTCACTTATTTCAGGGAAAAAAAGCAGAAATTTTCTTATTTTGGGGCAAAAAAGCAGAAATTTCCCAAATTTTGGTAAAAATTGCAGAAATTTTTCTTATTTTGGGCAAAAAGTCAGAAAATTCCCATATTTTGGGGCAAACATGCAGAAATTCCCCTTCATTTTGAGGTAAAAATGCTGAAATTCCCCTTATTTGGGGGTAAAAAGGCAGAAATTTCACTTATTTTGGGGCAAAATTGCAGAAATTTCACTTATTTCAGGGTAATAAGTCAGAAATTTTCTTTATTTTGGGGCAAAAAAGACAGAAATTCCCTTTGTTATGGGGGAAAAAGACAGAAATTCCACTTATTTAGAGGCATAAAAGCAGAAATTCCCCTCATTTTGGAGCAAAAATGAAGAAATTTCCCTTTTTTATGGCAAAAAGGTATGCATTCTTATTATTTTTGGACAAAGAAGGCAGAAATTCCTCGTATTTCGGAGCAAAATTGCAGAAATAACCCTAATTGTGGGGTAAAAAGGCATAAATTCCCTATATGTTGGGGCAAAAGACAAAAATTCTCCTTATTTTAGGGCAAAACTCAGAAATTTAACTTATTTTGGGGCAAAATTGCAGAAATTTCACTTATTTCAGAAAAAATAGCAGAAATTTTCTTATTTTGGGGCCAAAAGTCAGAAATTTCTTTTATTTTGTTACAAAATTGCAGAATTTTTTCTTTTTTGGGGCAAAAAGGCAGAAATTTCCCATATTTTGGGGCAAAAATGCAGAAATTTCTTTTATTTTGAGGTAAAAGGCTGAAATTCCTTTTATTTAGGGGCAAAAAGGCAGAAATTTCTCTTATTTTGGGGTAAAATTGCAGAAATTTACTTATGTCAGGGTAATAAGTCAGGAATTTCCTTTATTTTGGGGCCAAAAAACAGAAATTCCCTTTGTTTTGGGGAAAAAATACAGAAATTCCACTTATTTAGAGGCAAAAAGGCAGAAATTCCTAATATTTTGTCGCAAAAATGCAGAAATTCCCCTTATTTTGAGGTTAAAAGGCTGAAATTCCCTTTATTTGGGAGCAAAAAGGCAGAAATTTCTCTTATTTGGGGGCAAAATTGCAGAAATTTCACTTATTTCAGAAAAAATAGCAGAAATTTTCTTATTTTGGGGCCAAAAGTCAGAAATTTCTTTTATTTTGTTACAAAATTGCAGAATTTTTTCTTATTTTGGGGCAAAAAGGCAGAAATTTCCCATATTTTGGGGCAAAAATGCAGAACTTTCTTTTATTTTGAGGTAAAAGGCTGAAATTCCTTTTATTTGGGGGCAAAAAGGCAGAAATTTCTCTTATTTTGGGGCAAAATTGCAGAAATTTCACTTATGTCAGGGTAATAAGTCAGGAATTTCCTTTATTTTGGGGCCAAAAAACAGAAATTCCCTTTGTTTTGGGGGAAAAATACAGAAATTCCACTTATTTAGAGGCAAAAAGGCAGAAATTCCTAATATTTTGTGGCAAAAATGCAGAAATTCCCCTTATTTTGAGGTTAAAAGGCTGAAATTCCCTTTATTTGGGAGCATAAAGGCAGAAATTTCTCTTATTTTGGGGCAAAATTGCAGAAATTTCACTTATTTCAGGGTAATAAGTCAGAAATTTTCCTTATTTTGGGGCAAAAAAAACAGAAATTCCCTTTGTTTTGGGGGAAAAAGTAATTCCACTTATTTAGATGCAAAAAAGCAGAAATTCCCTTTATTTTGGAGCAAAAATGAAAAAATTTCCCTTTTTTATGGCAAAAAGCTATGCATTCTTCTTATTTTTGAGCAAAAAGGCAGAAATTCCCCATATTTTGGAGCAAAATTGCAGAAATTCCTCTAATTGTGGGGCAAAAAGGCAGAAATTCCCTAAATGTTGGGGCAAAAAGACAGAAATTCTCCTTATTTTGGGGCAAAACTCAGAAATTCCACTTATTTCGGAGCAAAATTCCAGAAATTTCACTTATATTGGGGCAAAATTGCAGAAATTACACTTATTTTGGAGCAAAATTGCAGAAATTTCACTTATTTCAAAAAAAAAGCAGAAATTTTTTTATTTTGGGGCAAAAAGGCAGAAATTTCTTTTATTTTGGTACAAAATAGCAGAAATTTTTCTTATTTTGGAGCAAAAAGGCAGAAATTTTCCATATTTTGGGGCAAATATGCAGAAATTCCCCTTATTTTGAGTAAAAAGGCTGAAATTCCCCTTAATTGGGGGAAAAAAGGCAGAAATTTTCTTATTTTGGGGCAAAATTGCAAAAATTTCACTTATTTCAGGGTAATCAGTCAGAAATTTTCCTTATTTTGGGGCAAAAAGACAGAAATTCCCTTTGTTTTTGGGGAAAAAGACAGATATTCCACTTTTTTAGAGGCAAAAAAGCAGAACTTTCTTTTTATTTTGGAGCAAAAATAAAGAAATTTCTCTTTTTATGGCAAAAGATATACATTCCCCTTATTTTCAGGCTAAAAAGCAAAAATTCCCCGTATTTTGGAGCAAAATTGCAGAAATTCCCCTAATTGTGGGGCAAAAAGGCAGAAATTCCCTATATGTTAGGGCAAAAAAAAGAATTTCTCCTTATTTTGGGGCAAAACTCAGAAATTCCACTTATTTTGGGGCAAAATTCCAGAGATTTCCCTTATTTTGGGGCAAAATTGCAGAAATTTCACTTATTTCAGTGAAAAAAGGCAGAAATTTTTTTTATTTTGGGGCAAAAAGGCAGAAATTCCTAATATTTTGTGGCAAAAATGCAGAAATTCCTTTTATTTTGAGGTAAAAATGCTGAAATTCCCCTTATTTGGGGGCAAAAAAGCAGTAATTTCCCTAATTTTGGGGCAATATTGCAGAAATTTCACTTATTTCAGGGTAATAAGTCAGAAATTTTCCTTATTTTGGGAAAAAAAGACAGAAATTCCCTTTTTTTGGGGACAAAATACATAAATTCCACTTATTTAGAGGCAAAAAAGCAAAAATTCCCCTTATTTTGGTTCAAAATTGCAGAAATTTCACTTACTTCAGGGTAATCAGTCAGAAATTTTCCTTATTTGGGGGCAAAAAAGACAGAAATTACTTTTGTTTTGGGGGAAAAAGACAGAAATTCCACTTATTTAGAGGCAAAAAAGCAGAATTTCCCTTATTTTGGAGCAAAAATGAAGAAATTTCCCTTTTTTATGGCAAAAAGTTATGCATTCTTCTTATTTTCGGGCAAAAAGGCAGAAATTCCCCGTATTTTGAAGCAAAATTGCAGAAATTCCCCTAATTGTGGGGCAAAAAGGCAGAAATTCCCTATATGTTGGGGCAAAAAGACAGAAATTCTCCTTATTTGGGGGCAAAACTCAGAAATTCCACATATTTTGGGGCAAAATTCCAGAGATTTCCCTTATTTTGGGGCAAAATTGCTGAAATTTCACTTATGGCAGGGAAAAAAGGCAGAAATTTTCCTTATTTTGGGGCAAAAAGGCAGAAATTCCTAATATTTTGTAGCAAAAAGGCAGAAATTCCCCTTATTTTGAGGTAAAAGGGTGAAATTCCTCTTATTTGGGATCAAAAAGGCAGAAATTTCCCTTATTTTGTGGCAAAATTGCAGAAATTTCACTTATTTCAGGGTAATAAGTCAGAAAATTTCCTTATTTTGGTGCAAAAAAGACAGAAATTCCCCTTCTTTTGGGGCAAAAAGACCGAAATTCCACATATTTAGAGGCCAAAAAGCAGAAATTCCCCTTATTTTGGAGCAAAATTACAGAAATTTCCCTTTTATATGGAAAAAGGTATGCATTCTTCTTATTTTCGGGCAAAAAGTCAGAAATTCCCCGTATTTTGGAGCAAAATTGCAGAAATTAACCTAATTGTGGGGCAAAAATGCAGAAATTCCCTATATGTTGGGGCAAAAAGACAGAAATTCTCCTTATTTTGGGGAAACTCAGAAATTCCACTCATTTTGGGGCAAAATTCCAGAAATTTCCCTTATTTTGTGGCAAAAGTGCAGAAATTTCACTTATTTTGTGGCAAAATTAGAGAAATTTCACTTATTTCAGGGAAAAAAAGCAGAAATTTTCTTATTTTGGGGCAAAAAAGCAGAAATTTCCCAAAT
Source organism: Micromys minutus (assembly GCF_963924665.1). Lineage (NCBI taxonomy): Eukaryota > Metazoa > Chordata > Mammalia > Rodentia > Muridae > Micromys > Micromys minutus. Next base: position 4,545,486 of record NW_027667252.1, on the reverse strand, counting down.
TTTGGTAAAAATTGCAGAAATTTTTCTTATTTTGGGCAAAAAGTCAGAAAATTCCCATATTTTGGGGCAAACATGCAGAAATTCCCCTTCATTTTGAGGTAAAAATGCTGAAATTCCCCTTATTTGGGGGTAAAAAGGCAGAAATTTCACTTATTTTGGGGCAAAATTGCAGAAATTTCACTTATTTCAGGGTAATAAGTCAGAAATTTTCCTTATTTTGGGGCAAAAAAGACAGAAATTCCCTTTGTTTAGGGAGAAAAAGACAGAAATTCCACTTATTTAGAGGCATAAAAGCAGAAATTCCCCTCATTTTGGAGCAAAAATGAAGAAATTTCCCTTTTTTATGGCAAAAAGGTATGCATTCTTATTATTTTTGGACAAAAAAGGCAGAAATTTCCCGTATTTTGGAGCAAAATTGCAGAAATTAACCTAATTGTGGGGCAAAAATGCAGAAATTCCCTATATGTTGGGGCAAAAAGACAGAAATTCTCCTTATTTTGGGGAAACTCAGAAATTCCACTCATTTTGGGGCAAAATTCCAGAAATTTCCCTTATTTTGTGGCAAAAGTGCAGAAATTTCACTTATTTTGTGGCAAAATTAGAGAAATTTCACTTATTTCAGGGAAAAAAAGCAGAAATTTTCTTATTTTGGGGCAAAAAAGCAGAAATTTCCCAAATTTTGGTAAAAATTGCAGAAATTTTTCTTATTTTGGGCAAAAAGTCAGAAAATTCCCATATTTTGGGGCAAACATGCAGAAATTCCCCTTCATTTTGAGGTAAAAATGCTGAAATTCCCCTTATTTGGGGGTTAAAAGGCAGAAATTTCACTTATTTTGGGGCAAAATTGCAGAAATTTCACTTATTTCAGGGTAATAAGTCAGAAATTTTCCTTATTTTGGGGCAAAAAAGACAGAAATTCCCTTTGTTTAGGGAGAAAAAGACAGAAATTCCACTTATTTAGAGGCATAAAAGCAGAAATTCCCCTCATTTTGGAGCAAAAATGAAGAAATTTCCCTTTTTTATGGCAAAAAGGTATGCATTCTTATTATTTTTGGACAAAAAAGGCAGAAATTTCCCGTATTTTGGAGCAAAATTGCAGAAATTAACCTAATTGTGGGGCAAAAATGCAGAAATTCCCTATATGTTGGGGCAAAAAGACAGAAATTCTCCTTATTTTGGGGAAACTCAGAAATTCCACTCATTTTGGGGCAAAATTCCAGAAATTTCCCTTATTTTGTGGCAAAAGTGCAGAAATTTCACTTATTTTGTGGCAAAATTAGAGAAATTTCACTTATTTCAGGGAAAAAAAGCAGAAATTTTCTTATTTTGGGGCAAAAAAGCAGAAATTTCCCAAATTTTGGTAAAAATTGCAGAAATTTTTCTTATTTTGGGCAAAAAGTCAGAAAATTCCCATATTTTGGGGCAAACATGCAGAAATTCCCCTTCATTTTGAGGTAAAAATGCTGAAATTCCCCTTATTTGGGGGTAAAAAGGCAGAAATTTCACTTATTTTGGGGCAAAATTGCAGAAATTTCACTTATTTCAGGGTAATAAGTCAGAAATTTTCCTTATTTTGGGGCAAAAAAGACAGAAATTCCCTTTGTTTAGGGAGAAAAAGACAGAAATTCCACTTATTTAGAGGCATAAAAGCAGAAATTCCCCTCATTTTGGAGCAAAAATGAAGAAATTTCCCTTTTTTATGGCAAAAAGGTATGCATTCTTATTATTTTTGGACAAAAAAGGCAGAAATTTCCCGTATTTTGGAGCAAAATTGCAGAAATTAACCTAATTGTGGGGCAAAAATGCAGAAATTCCCTATATGTTGGGGCAAAAAGACAGAAATTCTCCTTATTTTGGGGAAACTCAGAAATTCCACTCATTTTGGGGCAAAATTCCAGAAATTTCCCTTATTTTGTGGCAAAAGTGCAGAAATTTCACTTATTTTGTGGCAAAATTAGAGAAATTTCACTTATTTCAGGGAAAAAAAGCAGAAATTTTCTTATTTTGGGGCAAAAAAGCAGAAATTTCCCAAATTTTGGTAAAAATTGCAGAAATTTTTCTTATTTTGGGCAAAAAGTCAGAAAATTCCCATATTTTGGGGCAAACATGCAGAAATTCCCCTTCATTTTGAGGTAAAAATGCTGAAATTCCCCTTATTTGGGGGTAAAAAGGCAGAAATTTCACTTATTTTGGGGCAAAATTGCAGAAATTTCACTTATTTCAGGGTAATAAGTCAGAAATTTTCCTTATTTTGGGGCAAAAAAGACAGAAATTCCCTTTGTTTAGGGAGAAAAAGACAGAAATTCCACTTATTTAGAGGCATAAAAGCAGAAATTCCCCTCATTTTGGAGCAAAAATGAAGAAATTTCCCTTTTTTATGGCAAAAAGGTATGCATTCTTATTATTTTTGGACAAAAAAGGCAGAAATTTCCCGTATTTTTGAGCAAAATTGTAGAAATTCCCCTAATTGTGGGGCAAAAAGGCAGATATTCCCTATATGTTGGGGCAAAAAGACAGAAATTCTCCTTATTTTAGGGCAAAACTCAGAAATTTAACTTATTTTGGGGCAAAATTGCAGGAATTTCACTTATTTCATAAAAAAGCAGAAATTTTCTTATTTTGGAGCCAAAAGGCAGAAATTTCTTTTATTTTGTTACAAAATTGCAGAATTTTTTCTTATTTTGGGGCAAAAAGGCAGAAATTTCTTATATTTTAGGGCAAAAATGCAGAAATTTTTTTTTTATTTTGAGTTAAAAGGCTGAAATTCCCTTTATTTGGGGTCAAAAAGGCAGAAATTTCCCTTATTTTGGGGCAAAATTGCAGAAATTTCACTTATTTCAGTGTAATAAGTCAGAAATTTCCCTTATTTTGGGGCAAAAAAGACAGAAATTCCCTTTGTTTTTGGAGAAAAAGACACAAATTCCACTTATTTAGAGGCATAAAAGCAGAAATTCCCCTCATTTTGGAGCAAAAATGAAGAAATTTCCCTTTTTTATGGCAAAAAGGTATGCATTCTTATTATTTTCGGACAAAAAAGGCAGAAATTCCCCGTATTTTGGAGCAAAATTGCAGAAATTCCCCTAATTGTGGGGCACAAAGGCAGAAATTCCCTATATGTTGGGGCAAAAAGACAGAAATTCTCCTTATTTTAGGGAAAAACTCAGAAATTTAACTTATTTTGGGGCAAAATTGCAGGAATTTCTCTTATTTCATAAAAAAAGCAGAAATTTCCTTATTTTGGAGCCAAAAGGCAGAAATTTCTTTTATTTTGTTACAAAATTGCAGAATTTTTTCTTATTTTGGGGCAAAAAGGCAGAAATTTCCCATATTTTGGGGCAAAAATGCAGAAATTTTTTTTTTATTTTGAGTTAAAAGGCTGAAATTCTCCTTATTTGGGGGCAAAAAGGCAGAAATTTCTCTTATTTTGGGGCAAAATTGCAGAAATTTCACTTATTTCAGGGTAATAAGTCAGAAATTTTCCTTATTTTGGGGCCAAAAAACAGAAATTCCCTTTGTTTTGGGGGAAAAAGACAGAAATTCCACTTATTTAGAGTCAAAAACGCAGAAATTCCTAATATTTTGTGGCAAAAATGCAGAAATTCCCCTTATTTTGAGGTAAAAAGCTGAAATTTCCGTTACTTGGGAGCAAAAAGGCAGAAATTTCCCTTATTTTGGGGAAAAATTGCAGAAATTTCACTTATTTCAGGGTAATAAGTCAGAATTTTTCCTTATTTTGGGGCAAAAAAGACAGAAATTCCCTTTGTTTTGTGGGAAAAAGACAGAAATTCCACTTATTTAAATGCAAAAAAGCAGAAATTCCCTTTATTTTGGAGCAAAAATGAAGAAATTTCCTTTTTTTATGGCAAAAAGCTATGCATTCTTCTTATTTTCGCGCAAAAAGGCAGAAATTCCCCATATTTTGGAGCAAAATTGTAGAAATTCCCCTAATTGTGGGGCAAAAAGGCAGAAATTCCCTAAATGTTGGGGCAAAAAGACAGAAATTCTCCTTATTTTGGGGCAAAACATAGAAATTCCACTTATTTTGGAGCAAAATTCCATAAATTTCACTTATATTGGGGCAAAATTGCAGAAATTACACTTATTTTGGAGCAAAATTGCAGAAATTTCACTTATTTCAAAAAAAAGCAGAAATTTTCTTATTTTGGGGCAAAAAGGCAGAAATTTCTTTTATTTTGGTATGAAATTGCAGAAATTTTTCTTATTTTGGAGCAAAAAGGCAGAAATTTTCCATATTTTGGGGCAAAAATGCAGAAATTCCCTTTATTTTGAGTAAAAAGGCTGAAATTCCCCTTATTTGGGGGCAAAAAGGCAGAAATTTCCTTATTTTGGGGCAAAATTGCAAAAATTTCACTTATTTCAGGGTAATCAGTCAGAAATTTTCCTTATTTTGGGGCAAAAAGACAGAAATTCCCTTTGTTTTTGGGGAAAAAGACAGATATTCCACTTTTTTAGAGGCAAAAAAGCAGAACTTTCTTTTTATTTTGGAGCAAAAATAAAGAAATTTCTCTTTTTTGTGGCAAAAGGTATACATTCCCCTTATTTTCAGGCTAAAAACCAGAAATTCCCCGTATTTTGGAGCAAAATTGCAGAAATTCCCCTAATTGTGGGGCAAAAAGGCAGAAATTCCTTATATGTTGGGGCAAAAAAAAGAAATTCTCCTTATTTTTGGGCAAAACTCAGAAATTCCACTTATTTTGGCGCAAAATTCCAGAAATTTCCCTTATTTTTGGGCAAAATTGCAGAAATTTCACTTATTTTGGGGCAAAATTGCAGAAATTTCACTTATTTCAGTAAAAAAAGGCAGAAATTTTCCTTATTTTGGGGCAAAAAGCAGAAATTCCTAATATTTTGTGGCAAAAATGCAGAAATTCCCCTTATTTTGAGGTAAAAATGCTGAAATTCCCCTTATTTGGAGGCAAAAAAGCAAAAATTTCCCTTATTTTGGGGCAAAATTGCAGAAATGTCACTTATTTCAGGGTAATAAGAAAGAAATTTTCCTTATTTTGGGCAAAAAATCAGAAATTCCCTTTGTTTTGGGGGAAAAATACATAAATTCCACTTATTTAGAGGCAAAAAAGCAGAAATTCCCCTTATTTTGGAGCAAAATTACAGAAATTTCCCTTTTTTATGGAAAAAGGTATGCATTCTTCTTATTTTCGGGCAAAAAGGCAGAAATTCCCCATATTTTGGAGCAAAATTACAGAAATTAACCTAATTGTGGGGCAAAAATGCAGAAATTCCCTATATGTTGGGGCAAAAAGACAGAAATTCTCCTTATTTTGGGAAAACTCAAAAATTCCACTCATTTTGGGGCAAAATTCCAGAAATTTCCCTTATTTTGGGGCAAAATTGCAGAAATTTCACTTATTTTGTGGCAAAATTAGAGAAATTTCACTTATTTCAGGGAAAAAAAGCAGAAATTTTCTTATTTTGGGGAAAAAGGCAGAAATTTCCCATATTTTGGTACAAAATTGCAGAAATTTTTCTTATTTTGGGCAAAAAGTCAAAAATTTCCCATATTTTGGGGCAAACATGCAGAAACTCCCCTTCATTTTGAGGTAAAAAGGCTGAAATTGCAGAATTTTTTCTTATTTTGGGGCAAAAAGGCAGAAATTTCCCATATTTTGGGGCAAAAATGCAGAAATTTTTTTTTATTTTGAGTTAAAAGGCTGAAATTCCCCTTATTTGGGGGCAAAAAGGCAGAAATTTCTTTTATTTTGTTACAAAATTGCAGAATTTTTTTCTTATTTTGGGGAAAAAAGGCAGAAATTTCCCATATTTTGGGGCAAAAATGCAGAAATTTTTTTTTTATTTTGAGTTAAGAGGCTGAAATTCCCCTTATTTGGGGGCAAAAAGGCAGAAATTTCTCTTATTTTGGGGCAAAATTGCAGAAATTTCACTTATTTCAGGGTAATAAGTCAGAAATTTTCCTTATTTTGGGGCAAAAAAGACAGAAATTCCCTTTGTTTTTGGAGAAAAAGACACAAATTCCACTTATTTAGAGGCATAAAAGCAGAAATTCCCCTCATTTTGGAGCAAAAATGAAGAAATTTCCCTTTTTTATGGCAAAAAGGTATGCATTCTTATTATTTTCGGACAAAAAAGGCAGAAATTCCCCGTATTTTGGAGCAAAATTGCAGAAATTCCCCTAATTGTGGGGCACAAAGGCAGAAATTCCCTATATGTTGGGGCAAAAAGACAGAAATTCTCCTTATTTTGGGGAAACTCAGAAATTCCACTCATTTTGGGGCAAAATTCCAGAAATTTCCCTTATTTTGTGGCAAAAGTGCAGAAATTTCACTTATTTTGTAGCAAAATTAGAGAAATTTCACTTATTTCAGGGAAAAAAAGCAGAAATTTTCTTATTTTGGGGCAAAAAAGCAGAAATTTCCCAAATTTTGGTAAAAATTGCAGAAATTTTTCTTATTTTGGGCAAAAAGTCAGAAAATTCCCATATTTTGGGGCAAACATGCAGAAATTCCCCTTCATTTTGAGGTAAAAATGCTGAAATTCCCCTTATTTGGGGGTAAAAAGGCAGAAATTTCACTTATTTTGGGGCAAAATTGCAGAAATTTCACTTATTTCAGGGTAATAAGTCAGAAATTTTCCTTATTTTGGGGCAAAAAAGACAGAAATTCCCTTTGTTTAGGGAGAAAAAGACAGAAATTCCACTTATTTAGAGGCATAAAAGCAGAAATTCCCCTCATTTTGGAGCAAAAATGAAGAAATTTCCCTTTTTTATGGCAAAAAGGTATGCATTCTTATTATTTTTGGACAAAAAAGGCAGAAATTTCCCGTATTTTGGAGCAAAATTGCAGAAATTCCCCTAATTGTGGGGCAAAAAGGCAGATATTCCCTATATGTTGGGGCAAAAAGACAGAAATTCTCCTTATTTTAGGGCAAAACTCAGAAATTTAACTTATCTTGGGGCAAAATTGCAGAAATTTCACTTATTTCATAAAAAAGCAGAAATTTTCTTATTTTGGAGCCAAAAGGCAGAAATTTCTTTTATTTTGTTACAAAATTGCAGAATTTTTTCTTATTTTGGGGCAAAAAGGCAGAAATTTCTTATATTTTAGGGCAAAAATGCAGAAATTTTTTTTTTATTTTGAGTTAAAAGGCTGAAATTCCCTTTATTTGGGGTCAAAAAGGCAGAAATTTCCCTTATTTTGGGGCAAAATTGCAGAAATTTCACTTATTTCAGTGTAATAAGTCAGAAATTTTCCTTATTTTGGGGCAAAAAAGACAGAAATTCCCTTTGTTTTTGGAGAAAAAGACACAAATTCCACTTATTTAGAGGCATAAAAGCAGAAATTCCCCTCATTTTGGAGCAAAAATGAAGAAATTTCCCTTTTTTATGGCAAAAAGGTATGCATTCTTATTATTTTCGGACAAAAAAGGCAGAAATTCCCCGTATTTTGGAGCAAAATTGCAGAAATTCCCCTAATTGTGGGGCACAAAGGCAGAAATTCCCTATATGTTGGGGCAAAAAGACAGAAATTCTCCTTATTTTAGGGAAAAACTCAGAAATTTAACTTATTTTGGGGCAAAATTGCAGGAATTTCTCTTATTTCATAAAAAAAGCAGAAATTTCCTTATTTTGGAGCCAAAAGGCAGAAATTTCTTTTATTTTGTTACAAAATTGCAGAATTTTTTCTTATTTTGGGGCAAAAAGGCAGAAATTTCCCATATTTTGGGGCAAAAATGCAGAAATTTTTTTTTAATTTGAGTTAAAAGGATGAAATTCTCCTTATTTGGGGGCAAAAAGGCAGAAATTTCTCTTATTTTGGGGCAAAATTGCAGAAATTTCACTTATTTCAGGGTAATAAGTCAGAAATTTTCCTTATTTTGGGGCCAAAAAACAGAAATTCCCTTTGTTTTGGGGGAAAAAGACAGAAATTCCACTTATTTAGAGGCAAAAACGCAGAAATTCCTAATATTTTGTGGCAAAAATGCAGAAATTCCCCTTATTTTGAGGTAAAAAGCTGAAATTTCCGTTATTTGGGAGCAAAAAGGCAGAAATTTCCCTTATTTTGGGGAAAAATTGCAGAAATTTCACTTATTTCAGGGTAATAAGTCAGAATTTTTCCTTATTTTGGGGCAAAAAAGACAGAAATTCCCTTTGTTTTGTGGGAAAAAGACAGAAATTCCACTTATTTAAATGCAAAAAAGCAGAAATTCCCTTTATTTTGGAGCAAAAATGAAAAAATTTCCTTTTTTTATGGCAAAAAGCTATGCATTCTTCTTATTTTCGCGCAAAAAGGCAGAAATTCCCCATATTTTGGAGCAAAATTGTAGAAATTCCCCTAATTGTGGGGCAAAAAGGCAGAAATTCCCTAAATGTTGGGGCAAAAAGACAGAAATTCTCCTTATTTTGGGGCAAAACATAGGAATTCCACTTATTTTGGAGGAAAATTCCATAAATTTCACTTATATTGGGACAAAATTGCAGAAATTACACTTATTTTGGAGCAAAATTGCAGAAATTTCACTTATTTCAAAAAAAAGCAGAAATTTTCTTATTTTGGGGCAAAAAGGCAGAAATTTCTTTTATTTTGGTATGAAATTGCAGAAATTTTTCTTATTTTGGAGCAAAAAGGCAGAAATTTTCCATATTTTGGGGCAAAAATGCAGAAATTCCCTTTATTTTGAGTAAAAAGGCTGAAATTCCCCTTATTTGGGGGCAAAAAGGCAGAAATTTCCTTATTTTGGGGCAAAATTGCAAAAATTTCACTTATTTCAGGGTAATCAGTCAGAAATTTTCCTTATTTTGGGGCAAAAAGACAGAAATTCCCTTTGTTTTTGGGGAAAAAGACAGATATTCCACTTTTTTAGAGGCAAAAAAGCAGAACTTTCTTTTTATTTTGGAGCAAAAATAAAGAAATTTCTCTTTTTTGTGGCAAAAGGTATACATTCCCCTTATTTTCAGGCTAAAAACCAGAAATTCCCCGTATTTTGGAGCAAAATTGCAGAAATTCCCCTAATTGTGGGGCAAAAAGGCAGAAATTCCTTATATGTTGGGGCAAAAAAAAGAAATTCTCCTTATTTTTGGGCAAAACTCAGAAATTCCACTTATTTTGGCGCAAAATTCCAGAAATTTCCCTTATTTTTGGGCAAAATTGCAGAAATTTCACTTATTTTGGGGCAAAATTGCAGAAATTTCACTTATTTCAGTAAAAAAAGGCAGAAATTTTCCTTATTTTGGGGCAAAAAGCAGAAATTCCTAATATTTTGTGGCAAAAATGCAGAAATTCCCCTTATTTTGAGGTAAAAATGCTGAAATTCCCCTTATTTGGAGGCAAAAAAGCAAAAATTTCCCTTATTTTGGGGCAAAATTGCAGAAATGTCACTTATTTCAGGGTAATAAGAAAGAAATTTTCCTTATTTTGGGCAAAAAATCAGAAATTCCCTTTGTTTTGGGGGAAAAATACATAAATTCCACTTATTTAGAGGCAAAAAAGCAGAAATTCCCCTTATTTTGGAGCAAAATTACAGAAATTTCCCTTTTTTATGGAAAAAGGTATGCATTCTTCTTATTTTCGGGCAAAAAGGCAGAAATTCCCCATATTTTGGAGCAAAATTACAGAAATTATCCTAATTGTGGGGCAAAAATGCAGAAATTCCCTATATGTTGGGGCAAAAAGACAGAAATTCTCCTTATTTTGGGAAAACTCAAAAATTCCACTCATTTTGGGGCAAAATTCCAGAAATTTCCCTTATTTTGGGGCAAAATTGCAGAAATTTCACTTATTTTGTGGCAAAATTAGAGAAATTTCACTTATTTCAGGGAAAAAAAGCAGAAATTTTCTTATTTTGGGGAAAAAGGCAGAAATTTCCCATATTTTGGTACAAAATTGCAGAAATTTTTCTTATTTTGGGCAAAAAGTCAAAAATTTCCCATATTTTGGGGCAAACATGCAGAAATTCCCCTTCATTTTGAGGTAAAAAGGCTGAAATTGCAGAATTTTTTCTTATTTTGGGGCAAAAAGGCAGAAATTTCCCATATTTTGGGGCAAAAATGCAGAAATTTTTTTTTATTTTGAGTTAAAAGGCTGAAATTTCCCTTATTTGGGGGCAAAAAGGCAGAATTTTCTTTTATTTTGTTACAAAATTGCAGAATTTTTTCTTATTTTGGGGAAAAAAGGCAGAAATTTCCCATATTTTGGGGCAAAAATGCAGAAATTTTTTTTTATTTTGAGTTAAGAGGCTGAAATTCCCCTTATTTGGGGGCAAAAAGGCAGAAATTTCTCTTATTTTGGGGCAAAATTGCAGAAATTTCACTTATTTCAGGGTAATAAGTCAGAAATTTTCCTTATTTTGGGGCAAAAAAGACAGAAATTCCCTTTGTTTTTGGAGAAAAAGACACAAATTCCACTTATTTAGAGGCATAAAAGCAGAAATTCCCCTCATTTTGGAGCAAAAATGAAGAAATTTCCCTTTTTTATGGCAAAAAGGTATGCATTCTTATTATTTTCGGACAAAAAAGGCAGAAATTCCCCGTATTTTGGAGCAAAATTGCAGAAATTCCCCTAATTGTGGGGCACAAAGGCAGAAATTCCCTATATGTTGGGGCAAAAAGACAGAAATTCTCCTTATTTTGGAGAAACTCTGAAATTCCACTCATTTTGGGGCAAAATTCCAGAAATTTCCCTTATTTTGTGGCAAAAGTGCAGAAATTTCACTTATTTTGTGGCAAAATTAGAGAAATTTCACTTATTTCAGGGAAAAAAAGCAGAAATTTTTTTATTTTGGGGCAAAAAAGCAGAAATTTCCCAAATTTTGGTAAAAATTGCAGAAATTTTTCTTATTTTGTGCAAAAAGTCAGAAAATTCCCATATTTTGGGGCAAACATGCAGAAATTCCCCTTCATTTTGAGGTAAAAATGCTGAAATTCCCCTTATTTGGGGGTAAAAAGGCAGAAATTTCACTTATTTTGGGGCAAAATTGCAGAAATTTCACTTATTTCAGGGTAATAAGTCAGAAATTTTCCTTATTTTGGGGCAAAAAAGACAGAAATTCCCTTTGTTTAGGGAGAAAAAGACAGAAATTCCACTTATTTAGAGGCATAAAAGCAGAAATTCCCCTCATTTTGGAGCAAAAATGAAGAAATTTCCCTTTTTTATGGCAAAAAGGTATGCATTCTTATTATTTTCGGACAAAAAAGGCAGAAATTCCCCGTATTTTGGAGCAAAATTGCAGAAATTCCCCTAATTGTGGGGCACAAAGGCAGAAATTCCCTATATGTTGGGGCAAAAAGACAGAAATTCTCCTTATTTTAGGGAAAAACTCAGAAATTTAACTTATTTTGGGGCAAAATTGCAGGAATTTCTCTTATTTCATAAAAAAAGCAGAAATTTCCTTATTTTGGAGCCAAAAGGCAGAAATTTCTTTTATTTTGTTACAAAATTGCAGAATTTTTTCTTATTTTGGGGCAAAAAGGCAGAAATTTCCCATATTTTGGGGCAAAAATGCAGAAATTTTTTTTTATTTTGAGTTAAAAGGCTGAAATTCTCCTTATTTGGGGGCAAAAAGGCAGAAATTTCTCTTATTTTGGGGCAAAATTGCAGAAATTTCACTTATTTCAGGGTAATAAGTCAGAAATTTTCCTTATTTTGGGGCCAAAAAACAGAAATTCCCTTTGTTTTGGGGGAAAAAGACAGAAATTCCACTTATTTAGAGGCAAAAACGCAGAAATTCCTAATATTTTGTGGCAAAAATGCAGAAATTCTCCCTATTTTGAGGTAAAAAGCTGAAATTTCCGTTATTTGGGAGCAAAAAGGCAGAAATTTCCCTTATTTTGGGGAAAAATTGCAGAAATTTCACTTATTTCAGGGTAATAAGTCAGAATTTTTCCTTATTTTGGGGCAAAAAGGACAGAAATTCCCTTTGTTTTGTGGGAAAAAGACAGAAATTCCACTTATTTAAATGCAAAAAAGCAGAAATTCCCTTTATTTTGGAGCAAAAATGAAGAAATTTCCTTTTTTTATGGCAAAAAGCTATGCATTCTTCTTATTTTCGCGCAAAAAGGCAGAAATTCCCCATATTTTGGAGCAAAATTGTAGAAATTCCCCTAATTGTGGGGCAAAAAGGCAGAAATTCCCTAAATGTTGGGGCAAAAAGACAGAAATTCTCCTTATTTTGGGGCAAAACATAGAAATTCCACTTATTTTGGAGCAAAATTCCATAAATTTCACTTATATTGGGGCAAAATTGCAGAAATTACACTTATTTTGGAGCAAAATTGCAGAAATTTCACTTATTTCAAAAAAAAGCAGAAATTTTCTTATTTTGGGGCAAAAAGGCAGAAATTTCTTTTATTTTGGTATGAAATTGCAGAAATTTTTCTTTTTTTGGAGCAAAAAGTCAGAAATTTTCCATATTTTGGGGCAAAAATGCAGAAATTCCCTTTATTTTGAGTAAAAAGGCTGAAATTCCCCTTATTTGGGGGCAAAAAGGCAGAAATTTCCTTATTTTGGGGCAAAATTGCAAAAATTTCACTTATTTCAGGGTAATCAGTCAGAAATTTTCCTTATTTTGGGGCAAAAAGACAGAAATTCCCATTGTTTTTGGGGAAAAAGACAGATATTCCACTTTTTTAGAGGCAAAAAAGCAGAACTTTCTTTTTTTTTGGAGCAAAAATAAAGAAATTTCTCTTTTTTGTGGCAAAAGGTATACATTCCCCTTATTTTCAGGCTAAAAACCAGAAATTCCCCGTATTTTGGAGCAAAATTGCAGAAATTCCCCTAATTGTGGGGCAAAAAGGCAGAAATTCCTTATATGTTGGGGCAAAAAAAAGAAATTCTCCTTATTTTTGGGCAAAACTCAGAAATTCCACTTATTTTGGCGCAAAATTCCAGAAATTTCCCTTATTTTTGGGCAAAATTGCAGAAATTTCACTTATTTTGGGGCAAAATTGCAGAAATTTCACTTATTTCAGTAAAAAAAGGCAGAAATTTTCCTTATTTTGGGGCAAAAAGCAGAAATTCCTAATATTTTGTGGCAAAAATGCAGAAATTCCCCTTATTTTGAGGTAAAAATGCTGAAATTCCCCTTATTTGGAGGCAAAAAAGCAAAAATTTCCCTTATTTTGGGGCAAAATTGCAGAAATGTCACTTATTTCAGGGTAATAAGAAAGAAATTTTCCTTATTTTGGGCAAAAAATCAGAAATTCCCTTTGTTTTGGGGGAAAAATACATAAATTCCACTTATTTAGAGGCAAAAAAGCAGAAATTCCCCTTATTTTGGAGCAAAATTACAGAAATTTCCCTTTTTTATGGAAAAAGGTATGCATTCTTCTTATTTTCGGGCAAAAAGGCAGAAATTCCCCATATTTTGGAGCAAAATTACAGAAATTAACCTAATTGTGGGGCAAAAATGCAGAAATTCCTTATATGTTGGGGCAAAAAGACAGAAATTCTCCTTATTTTGGGAAAACTCAAAAATTCCACTCATTTTGGGGCAAAATTCCAGAAATTTCCCTTATTTTGGGGCAAAATTGCAGAAATTTCACTTATTTTGTGGCAAAATTAGAGAAATTTCACTTATTTCAGGGAAAAAAAGCAGAAATTTTCTTATTTTGGGGAAAAAGGCAGAAATTTCCCATATTTTGGTACAAAATTGCAGAAATTTTTCTTATTTTGGGCAAAAAGTCAAAAATTTCCCATATTTTGGGGCAAACATGCAGAAATTCCCCTTCATTTTGAGGTAAAAAGGCTGAAATTGCAGAATTTTTTCTTATTTTGGGGCAAAAAGGCAGAAATTTCCCATATTTTGGGGCAAAAATGCAGAAATTTTTTTTTATTTTGAGTTAAAAGGCTGAAATTCCCCTTATTTGGGGGCAAAAAGGCAGAAATTTCTTTTATTTTGTTACAAAATTGCAGAATTTTTTCTTATTTTGGGGAAAAAAGGCAGAAATTTCCCATATTTTGGGGCAAAAATGCAGAAAATTTTTTTTATTTTGAGTTAAGAGGCTGAAATTCCCCTTATTTGGGGGCAAAAAGGCAGAAATTTCTCTTATTTTGGGGCAAAATTGCAGAAATTTCACTTATTTCAGGGTAATAAGTCAGAAATTTTCCTTATTTTGGGGCCAAAAAACAGAAATTCCCTTTGTTTTGGGGGAAAAAGACAGAAATTCCACTTATTTAGAGGCAAAAACGCAGAAATTCCTAATATTTTGTGGCAAAAATGCAGAAATTCCCCTTATTTTGAGGTAAAAAGCTGAAATTTCCGTTATTTGGGAGCAAAAAGGCAGAAATTTCCCTTATTTTGGGGAAAAATTGCAGAAATTTCACTTATTTCAGGGTAATAAGTCAGAATTTTTCCTTATTTTGGGGCAAAAAGGACAGAAATTCCCTTTGTTTTGTGGGAAAAAGACAGAAATTCCACTTATTTAAATGCAAAAAAGCAGAAATTCCCTTTATTTTGGAGCAAAAATGAAGAAATTTCCTTTTTTTATGGCAAAAACTATGCATTCTTCTTATTTTCGCGCAAAAAGGCAGAAATTCCCCATATTTTGGAGCAAAATTGTAGAAATTCCCCTAATTGTGGGGCAAAAAGGCAGAAATTCCCTAAATGTTGGGGCAAAAAGACAGAAATTCTCCTTATTTTGGGGCAAAACATAGAAATTCCACTTATTTTGGAGCAAAATTCCAGAAATTTCACTTATATTGGGGCAAAATTGCAGAAATTACACTTATTTTGGGGCAAAATTGCAGAAATTTCACTTATTTCAAAAAAAAAGCAGAAATTTTCTTATTTTGGGGCAAAAAGGCAGAAATTTCTTTTATTTTGGTATGAAATTGCAGAAATTTTTCTTATTTTGGAGCAAAAAGGCAGAAATTTTCCATATTTTGGGGCAAAAATGCAGAAATTCCCTTTATTTTGAGTAAAAATGCTGAAATTCCCCTTATTTGGGGGCAAAAAGGCAGAAATTTCCTTATTTTGGGGCAAAATTGCAAAAATTTCACTTATTTCAGGGTAATCAGTCAGAAATTTTCCTTATTTTGGGGCAAAAAGACAGAAATTCCCATTGTTTTTGGGGAAAAAGACAGATATTCCACTTTTTTAGAGGCAAAAAAGCAGAACTTTCTTTTTATTTTGGAGCAAAAATAAAGAAATTTCTCTTTTTTGTGGCAAAAGGTATACATTCCCCTTATTTTCAGGCTAAAAACCAGAAATTCCCCGTATTTTGGAGCAAAATGCAGAAATTCCCCTAATTGTGGGGCAAAAAGGCAGAAATTCCTTATATGTTGGTGCAAAAAAAAGAAATTCTCCTTATTTTTGGGCAAAACTCAGAAATTCCACTTATTTTGGCGCAAAATTCCAGAAATTTCCCTTATTTTTGGGCAAAATTGCAGAAATTTCACTTATTTTGGGGCAAAATTGCAGAAATTTCACTTATTTCAGTAAAAAAAGGCAGAAATTTTCCTTATTTTGGGGCAAAAAGCAGAAATTCCTAATATTTTGTGGCAAAAAATGCAGAAATTCCCCTTATTTTGAGGTAAAAATGCTGAAATTCCCCTTATTTGGAGGCAAAAAAGCAAAAATTTCCCTTATTTTGTGGCAAAATTGCAGAAATGTCACTTATTTCAGGGTAATAAGTCAGAAATTTTCCTTATTTTGGGCAAAAAATCAGAAATTCCCTTTGTTTTGGGGGAAAAATACATAAATTCCACTTATTTAGAGGCAAAAAAGCAGAAATTCCCCTTATTTTGGAGCAAAATTACAGAAATTTCCCTTTTTTATGGAAAAAGGTATGCATTCTTCTTATTTTCGGGCAAAAAGGCAGAAATTCCCCATATTTTGGAGCAAAATTACAGAAATTATCCTAATTGTGGGGCAAAAATGCAGAAATTCCCTATATGTTGGGGCAAAAAGACAGAAATTCTCCTTATTTTGGGAAAACTCAAAAATTCCACTCATTTTGGGGCAAAATTCCAGAAATTTCCCTTATTTTGGGGCAAAATTGCAGAAATTTCACTTATTTTGTGGCAAAATTAGAGAAATTTCACTTATTTCAGGGAAAAAAAGCAGAAATTTTCTTATTTTGGGGAAAAAGGCAGAAATTTCCCATATTTTGGTACAAAATTGCAGAAATTTTTCTTATTTTGGGCAAAAAGTCAAAAATTTCCCATATTTTGGGGCAAACATGCAGAAATTCCCCTTCATTTTGAGGTAAAAAGGCTGAAATTGCAGAATTTTTTCTTATTTTGGGGCAAAAAGGCAGAAATTTCCCATATTTTGGGGCAAAAATGCAGAAATTTTTTTTTATTTTGAGTTAAAAGGCTGAAATTCCCCTTATTTGGGGGCAAAAAGGCAGAAATTTCTTTTATTTTGTTACAAAATTGCAGAATTTTTTCTTATTTTGGGGAAAAAAGGCAGAAATTTCCCATATTTTGGGGCAAAAATGCAGAAATTTTTTTTTATTTTGAGTTAAAAGGCTGAAATTCCCCTTATTTGGGGGCAAAAAGGCAGAAATTTCTTTTATTTTGGAACAAAATTGCAGAAATTTCACTTATGTCAGGGTAATAAGTCAGAAATTTTCCTTATTTTGGGGCCAGAAAACAGAAATTCTTTTTCTTTTGGGGGAAAAAGACAGAAATTCCACTTATTTAGAGGCAAAAATGCAGAAATTCCTAATATTTTGTGGCAAAAATGAAGAAATTTCCATTTTTATGGCAAAAAGCTGTGCATTCTTCTTATTTTCGGGCAAAAAGGCAGAAATTCCCCATATTTTGGAGCAAAATTGCAGAAATTCCCCTAATTGTGGGGCAAAAAGACAGAAATTCTCCTTATTTTGGGGCAAAACTCAGAAATTCCACTTATTTTTGAGCAAAATTCCAGAAATTTCACTTATCTTGGGGCAAAATTGCAGAAATTTAACTTATTTTGCGGCAAAATTGCAGAAATTTCACTTATTTAAAAAAAAGCAGAAATTTTCTTATTTTGGGGCAAAAAGGCAGAAATTTCTTTTATTTTGGTACAAAATTGCAGAAATTTTTCTTATTTTGGAGCAAAAAGGCAGAAATTTCCCATATTTTGGGGCAAAAATGCAGAAATTCCCCTTATTTTGAGGAAAAAGGTTGAAATTCCCCTTAATTGGGGGCAAAAAGGCAGAAATTTCCTTATTTTGTTGGAAAATTGCAAAAATTACACTTATTTCAGGGTAATAAGTCAGAAATTTTCCTTATTTTGGGGCACAAAGACAAAAATTCCCATTGTTTTTGGGCAAAAAGACAGAAATTCCACTTTTTTAGAGGCAAAAAAGCAGAAATTCCCCGTATTTTGGGGCAAAATTGCAGAAATTTCACTTACTTCAATGTAATAAGTCAGAAATTTTCCTTATTTTGGGGCAAAAAAGACAGAAATTACCTTTGTTTTGGGGGAAAAATACATAAATTCCACTTATTTAGAGGCAAAAAAGCAGATATTCCCCGTATTTTGGGGCAAAATTGCAGAAATTTCACTTACTTCAATGTAATAAGTCAGAAATTTTCTTTATTTTGGGGCAAAAAAGACAGAAATTACCTTTTCTTGGGGGGAAAAAGACAGAAATTCCACTTATTTAAAGGCAAAAAAGCAGAAATTCCCCTTATTTTGGAGCAAAATTACATAAATTTCCCCTTTTTATGGCAAAAAGGTATGCATTCTTCTAATTTTCAGGCAAAAAGGCAGAAATTCCCCGTATTTTGGAGCAAAATTGCAGAAATTAACCTAATTGTGCGGCAAAAAGGCAGAAATTCCCTATATGTTGGGGCAAAAAGACAGAAATTCTCTATATTTGGGGGCAAAACTCAGAAATTCCACTTATTTTGGGGCAAAATTCCAGAGATTTCCCTTATTTTGGGTCAAAATTGCAGAAATTTCACTTATTTTGGGGCAAAATTGCAGAAATTTCACTTATGGCAGAAAAAAAAGGCAGAAATTTTCCCTATTTTGGGGCAAAAGGCAGAAATTCCTCATATTTTGTGGCAAAAATGCAGAAATTCTCCTTCTTTTGAGGTAAAAGGGTGAAATTCCTCTTATTTGGCGGCAAAAGGCAGACATTTCCCTTATTTTAGGGCAAAATTGCAGAAATTTCACATATTTCAGGGTAATAAGTCAGAAAATTTCTTTATTTTGGTGCAGAAAAGACAGAAATTCTCTTTGTTTTGGGGGAAAAAGACGGAAATTCGACATACTTAGAGGCAAAAAAGTAGAAATT
The DNA here is from genome assembly GCF_963924665.1 of Micromys minutus. Taxonomy (NCBI): domain Eukaryota; kingdom Metazoa; phylum Chordata; class Mammalia; order Rodentia; family Muridae; genus Micromys; species Micromys minutus. Next base: position 4,527,263 of record NW_027667252.1, on the reverse strand, counting down.
CCCCTTATTTTGGAGCAAAATTACAGAAATTTCCTTTTTTTTATGGCAAAAAGGTATGCATTCTTCTTATTTTCAGGCAAAAAAGCAGAAATTCCCCGTATTTTGGAGCAAAATTGCAGAATTTAACCTAATTGTGGGGCAAAAATGCAGAAATTCCCTAAATGTTGGGGCAAAAAGACAGAAATTCTCCTTATTTTGGGGCAAAACTCAGAAATTCCACTCATTTTGGAGCAAAATTCCAGAAATTTCCCTTATTTTGGGGCAAAATTGCAGAAATTTCATTTATTTTGTGGCAAAATTGGACAAATTTCACTTATTTCAGGGAAAAAAAGCAGAAATTTTCTTATTTTGGGGCAAAAAGGCAGAAATTTCCCATATTTTGGTACAAAATTGCAGAAATTTTTCTTATTTTGGGCAAAAAGGCAGAAATTTCCCATATTTTGCGGCAAACATGCAAAAATTCCCCTTCATTTTGAGGTAAAAAGGCTGAAATTCCCCTTATTTGGGGGTAAAAAAGCAGAAATTTCCCTTATTTTGGGGCAAAATTGCAGAAATTTCACTTATTTCAGGGTAATAAGTCAGAAATTTTCCTTATTTTGGGGCAAAAAAGAGAGAAATTCCCTTTGTTTTAGGGGAAAAAGACAGAAATTCCACTTATTTAGAGGCATAACAGCAGAAATTACCTCTCATTTTAGAGCAAAAATGAAGAAATTTCCCTTTTTTATGGCAAAAAGGTATGCATTCTTATTATTTTCGTACAAAAAAGGAAGATATTCCCCGTATTTTGGAGCAAAATTGCAGAAATTCCCCTAATTGTGGGGCAAAAAGGCAGAAATTCCCTATATGTAGGGGCAAAAAACTGAAATTCTCCTTATTTTAGGGCAAAACTCAGAAATTTAACTTATTTTGGGGCAAAATTGCAGAAATTTCACTTATTTCAGAAAAAAAAGCAGAAATTTCCTTATTTTGGGGCAAAAAGGCAGAAATTTCCCATATTGTGGGGCAAAAATGCAGAAATTTCTCTTATTTTGAGGCAAAAGGCTGAAATTTCCCTCATTTGGGGGCAAAAAGGCAGAAATTTCTCTTATTTTGGGGCAAAATTGCAGAAATTTCACTAATGTCAGTGTAATAAGTCAGAAATTTTCTTTATTTTGGGGCCCTAAAACAGAAATTCCCTTTGTTTTGGGGGAAATAGACAGAAATTTCACTTATTTAGAGGCAAAAAGGCAGAAATTCCTCATATTTTGTGGCAAAAATGCAGAAATTCCCCTTATTTTGAGGTAAAAAGGCTGAAATTTCTCTTATTTGGGAGCAAAAAGGCAGAAATTTCCCTTATTTTGGGAAAAAATTGCAGAAATTTCACTAATTTCAGGGTAATAAGTCAGAAACTTTCCTTATTTTGGGGCAAAAAAGACAGAAATTCCCTTTGTTTTGGGGGAAAAAGACAGAAATTCCACTTATTTAGATGCAAAAAGCAGAAATACCTCTTACATTGGAGCAAAATTACAGAAATTTCCCGTTATCATGGCAAAAAGGTATGCATTCTTCTTATATTCGGGTAAATAGACAGAAATTCCCCGTATTTTGGAGCAAAATTGCATAAATTCCCCTAATAGTGAGGCAAAAAGTCAGAAATTCGCTATATGTTGATGCAAAAAGACAGAAATTCTCCTTATTTTGGGTCAAAACTCAGAAATTCCACTTATTTTGGGGCAAAATTCCATAAATTTCACTTATTTTGGGGCAAAATTGCAGAAATTTCTCTTATTTTGTGGCAAGATTGCAGAAATTTCACTTATTTCAGAAAAAAAAGCAGAAATTTTTATATTTGGAAGCAAAAAGGCAGAAATTTCTATTATTTTGGTAAAAAATTGCAGAAATTTTTCTTATTTTGGGGCAAAAAGGCAGAAATTTCCCATATTTTGGGGCAAAAATGCAGAAATTCCCCTCTTTTTGAGGTACAAAGGATGAAATTCCCCTTATTTTGGGGCAAAAAGGCAGATATTTTTCTTATTTCGTGGCAAAATTGCAGAAATTTCACTTATTTCAGGGAAAAAAGGCAGAAATTTTCCTTATTTTGGGGCAAAAATGCAGAAATTCCCCTTATTTTGAGGTAAAAAGGCTGAAATTCTCCTTATTTGGGGGCAAAAATGCAGAAATTTCTCTTATTTTGGGGCAAAATTGCAGAAATTTCACTTATGTCAGTGTAATAAGTCAGAAATTTTTTTTTATTTTGGGGCAAAAAAGACAGAAATTACCTTTGTTTTGGGGGAAAAAGACAGAAATTCAACTTATTTAGAGTCAAAAAAGCAGAAATTCCCCTTATTTTGTAGCAAAAATGAAGAAATTTCCCTTTTTTATGGCAAAAAGTTATGCATTCTTCTAATTTTGAAGCAAAAAGGCAGATATTTCCCGTATTTTGGAGCAAAATTGCAGAAATTCCTCTAATTGTGGGGCAAAATGGCAGAAATTCCCTATATGTTGGGGCATAAAGACAGAAATTTTCCTTATTTTGGGGCAAAACTCAGAAATTCCACATATTTTGCGGCAAAATTCCAGAAATATCTCATATTTTGGGCAAAATTACAGAAATTTCACTTATTTTGGGGCAAAATTTCAGAAATTTTACTTATTTAAGAAAAAAAAAGCAGAAATTTTCTTATTTTGGGGCAAAAAGGCAGAAATTTCTTTTATTTTGGTACAAAATTGCAGAATTTTTTTTTATTTTGGGCAAAAAGGCAGAAATTTCCCATATATTGGGGCAAAAATGCAGAAATTCCTTTTATTTTGAGGTAAAAAGGCTAAAATGCCCCTTATTTGGAGACAAAAGGAAGAAATTTCCCATATTTTGAAGCGAAATTGAAGAAATTTCACTTATTTCAGGTTAATAAGTCAGAAATTTTCTTATTTTGGGGCAAAAAAACAGAAATTCCCTTTGTATTGGGGGACAAAGACAGAAATTTCACATATTTAGAGGCATAAAAGCAGAAATTCCCCTTTTTTTGGAGCAAAAATGAAGAAATTTTTTTTTTTATGGCAAAAAGGTATGGATTCTTCTTATTTTCGGGCAAAAAGGCAGAAATTCCCCGAATTTTGGAGCAAAATTGCAGAAATTCCCCTAATTGTGGGGCAAACAGGCAGAAATTCTCTATATGTTGGGGCAAAATACAGAAATTCTCCTTATTTTGGGTCAAAATCAGAAATTCCACTTATTTTGGGGCAAAATTCCAGAAATTTCACATATTTTGGGGCAAAATTGGAGAAATTTCACTTATTTTGGGGCAAAATTTCAGAAATTTCACTTATTTCAGAAAAAAAAGCAGAAATTTTCTTATTTGGAAGCAAAAAGGCAGAAATTTCTTTTATTTTGGTACAAAATTGCAGAAATTTCCCTTATTTTGCGGCAAAATTGCAAAATTTTCCTTATTTTGGGGCAAAATTGCAGAAATTTCACTTATTTCAGGAAAAAAAGGCAGAAATTTTCCTTATTTTGATGCAAAAAAGCAGAAATTCCTAATATTTTGTGGCAAAAATGCAGAAATTTTCCTTATTTTGAGGTAAAAGGGAGAAATTCCTCTTAATTGGGAGCAAAAAGGCAGAAATTTCACTTATTTTGGGGCAAAATTGCAGAAATTTCACTTATTTCAGGGTAATAAGTCAGAAATTTTCCTTATTTTGGGGCAAAAAAGACAGAAATTCCACATATTTAGAGGCAAAAAAGCAGAAATTCCCCTTATTTTGGAGCAAAATTACAGAAATTTCCCTATTTTATGGCAAAAAGGTATGCATTCTTCTTATTTTCGGGCAAAAATGCAGAAATTCCCCGTATTTTGGAGCAAAATTGCAGAAATTAGCCTAATTGTGGGGCAAAAAGGCAGAAATTCCTTATATGTTAGGGCAAAAAGACAGAAATTCTCCTTATTTTGGGGCAAAACTCAGAAATTCCACTTATTTTGGGGCAAAATTCCAGAAATTTCCCTTATTTTGGGGCAAAATGCAGAAATTTCACTTATTTTGGGGCAAAATTGAAGAAATTTCACTTATTTCAAGGAAAAAAAGCAGAAATTATCTTATTTTGGGGCAAAAAGGCAGAAATTTCTCATATTTTGGTACAAAATTGCAGAATTTTTTCTTATTTTGGGCAAAAAAGCAGAAATTTCCCATATTTTGGGGCAAAAATGCAGAAATTCCCATTATTTTGAGGTAAAAAGGCTGAAATTCCTCTTATTTGGGGGTAAAAAGGCAGAAATTTTCCTTATTTTGGGGCAAAATTGCAGAAATTTCACTTATTTCAGGGTAATAAGTCAGAAATTTTCCTTATTTTGGGGCAAAAAAAACAGAAATTCCCTTTGTTTTGGGGGAAAAAGACAGAAATTCCACTTTTTTAGAGGCATATAAGCAGAAATTCCCCTCATTTTGGAGCAAAAATGAAGAAATTTCTTTTTTTTATGGCCAAAAGTTATGCATTCTTATTATTTTCAGACAAAAAAGGCAGAAATTCCCTTTATTTTGGAGCAAAATTGCAGAAATTCCCCTAATTGTGGGGCAAAAAGGTAGAAATTCCCTATATGTTGGGGCAAAAAGACAGAAATTCTCCTTATTTTAGGGCAAAACTCAGAAATTTAACTTATTTTGTGGCAAAATTGTCAGAAATTTCACTTATTTCAGAAAAAAAGCAGAAATTTTCTTATTTTGGGGCCAAAAGGCAGAAATTTTTTTTATTTTGTTACAAAATTGCAAATTTTTTTCTCTTATTTTGGGGAAAAAAGACAGAAATTCCTTTTTTTTGGAGAAAAAGACAGAAATTCCACTTTTTTAGAGGCAAAAAAGCAGGAATTCCCCTTATTTTGGAGCAAAAATGAAGAAATTTCCCAAATTGTGGGGCAAAAAGGAAGAAATTCCCTATATGTTGGGGCAAAAATACAGAAATTCTCCTTATTTTGGGGCAAAACTCAGAAATTCCACTTATTTTGGGGCAAAATTCCAATAATTTCGCTTATTTTGGGGCAAAATTGCAGAAATTTCACTTATTTCAGGAAAAAAAAGCAGAAATTTTCTTATTTCAGGGCAAAATTGCAGAAATTTCACTTATTTTGGGGCAAAATTGCAGAAATTTCACTTATTTCAGGGAAAAAAGCAGAAATTGTCTTATTTTGTGGCAAAAAGGCAGAAATTTCCCATATTTTGTGGCCAAAATGCAGAAATTCCCCTTATTTTGAGGTAAAAAAGCTGAAATTCCCCTTATTTGAGGGCAAAAAGGCAGAAATTTCTCTTATTTTGAGGAAAAATTGTAGAAATTTCACTTATTTCAGGGTAATAAGTCAGAAATTTTCCTTATTTTGGGGCAAAAAAGACAGAAAATCCCTTTGTTTTGGGGGAAAAAAGCAGAAATTCCTCTTATTTAGAGGCAAAAAACAGAAATTCCCCTTATTTTGAAGCAAAAATTAAGAAATTTCTTTTTTTTTGTGGCAAAAGGTAGACATTATTCTTTTTTTCGGGTTAAAAAGCAGAAATTCCCCGTATTTTGGAGCAAAATTGCAGAAATTCCCCTAATTTTGGGGCAAAAAGGCAGAAATTCCCTATGTGTTGGGGCAAAAAGACAGAAATTCTACTTATTTTGGGGCAAAACTCAGAAATTCCTCTTATTTTGGGGCAAAATTCCAGAAATTTCCCTTATTTTGAAGCAAAATTGCAGAAATTTCACTTATTTTGGGGCAAAATTGCAGAAATTTCACATATTTCAGGGGAAAAAAAGCAGAAATTTTCTTATTTTGGGGCAAAAAAGCAGAAATTACCTATATTTTGGTACAAAATTGCAGAAATTTTTCTTATTTTGGGCAAAAAGTCAGAAATTTCCCATATTGTGGCAAAAATGCAGAAATTTCCCTTATTTTGGGGCAAAATTGCAGAAATTTCACTTATTTCAGGGTAATAAGTCAGAAATTTTCCTTATTTTGGTGCAAAAAGACAGAAATTCCCTTTGTTTTGTAGGAAAAAGACAGAAATTCCACTTATTTAGAGGCTAAAAAGCAGAAATTCCCTTTATTTTGGAGCAAAAATGAAGAAATTTCTCTTTTTTATGGCAAAAATTTATGCATTCTTCTTATTTTCAGGCAAAAAGGCAGAAATTCCCCGTATTTTGGAGCAAAATTTCAGAAATTCCCCTAATTGTGAGGCAAAAAGGCAGAATTTCCCTATATGCTGGGGTAAAAAAGACAGAAATTCTACTTATTTTGGGGCAAAACTCAGTAATTCCACTTATTTTGTGTCAAAATTCCAGAAATTTCCCTTATTTTGGGGCAAAATTTCAGAAATTTCACTTATTTTGTGGCAAAATTGCAGAAATTTGACTTATTTCAGAGAAAAAAGGCAGAAATTTTCTTTATTTTGGGGCAAAAAGGCAGAAATTCCTAATATTTTGTGGCAAAAATGCAGAAATTACCCTTATATTGAGGTAAAAAGGCTGAAATTCCCTTAAGTTGGGGGCAAAAAGGCAGAAATTTCCCTTATTTGGGGCAAAATTGCAGAAATTTCACTTACTTCAAGGTAATAAGTCAGAAATTTTCCTTATTTTGGGGCAAAAAAGACAGAAATTACATTTGTTTCGGGGGAAAAAGACAGAAATTCCACTCATTTAGAGGCAAAAAAGCATAAATTCCCCTTATTTTGGAGAAAAATTGCAGAAATTTTCCTTTTTCATGGGAAAAAGTTATGCATTCTTCTTATTTTCAGGATAAAAAGGAGAAATTTTGCGTATTTTGGAGCAAAATTGCAGAAATTCCTTTAATTGTAGGTCAAAAAAGCAGAAATTCCCTATATCTTGTGGCATAAAGACAGAAATTCTCTTTTTTTGGGGCAAAACTCAGAAATTCCACTTATTTTGGGGCAAAACTCCAGAAATTTCCCTTATTTTGGGGCAAAATTGCAGAAATTTCACTTATTTTGTGGCAAAATTGCAGAAATTTTACTTATATAAGGGAAAAAAGCAGAAATTTTTTATTTTGGGGCAAAAAGGCAGAAATTTCATTTATTTTGGTACAAAATTGCAGAAATTTTTTTATTTTGGGCAAAAAGGGAGAAATTTCTCATATTTTGGGGCAAAAATGCAAAAATTCCCCTCATTTTGAGGTAAAAAGGCTGAAATTCCCCTTATTTGGGGGCAAAAAGCAGAAATTTCCCTTATTTTGGGGCAAAATTGCAGAAATTTCAATTATTTTGGGGCAAAATTGCAGAAATTTCACTTATTTCAGGGAAAAAAGCAGAAATTTTCTTATTTTGTGGCAAAATGGCAAAAATTTCACTTATTTTGGGGCAAAATTGCAGAAATTTCACATATTTCAGGGAAAAAAGGCAGAAATTTTCTTTATTTTGGAGCAAAAAGGCAGAAATTCCTAATATATTGTGGCAAAAATGCAGAAATTCCCCTTATTTTGAGGTAAAAAGGCTGAAATTCCCCTTATTTGGGGGCAAAAAGGCAAAAATTTCTCTTATTTTGGGGCAAAATTGCACAAATTTCACATATTTCAGAATAATAAGTCAGAAAATTTCCTTATTTTGGTGCAAAAAAGACAGAAATTCCCTTTGTTTTGGGGGAAAAAGACAGAAATTCCTCTTATTTAGAGGCAAAAATTAGAAATTCCCCTTATTTTGAAGCAAAAATTAAGAAATTTCTTTTTTTTTTGTGGCAAAAGGTATACATTCCCCTTCTTTACGGGCTAAAAAGCAGAAATTCCCTGTATTTTGGTGCAAAATTGCAGAAATTCCCCTAATTTTGGGTCAAAAAGGCAGAAATTCCCTATATGTTGGGGCAAAAAGACAGAAATTCTCCTTATTTTGGGGCAAAACTCAGAAATTCCACTTGTTTTGGGGCAAAATTCCAGAAATTTCCCTTATTTTGGGGCAAAATTGCAGAAATTTCACTTATTTTGGGGCAAAATTGCAGAAATTTCACATCTTTCAGTGAAAAAAAAGCAGAAATTTTCTTATTTTGGGGCAAAAAAGCAGAAATTACCTATATTTTGTTACAAAATTGCAGAAATTTTTCTTATTTTGGGCAAAAAGTCAGAAATTTCCCATATTGTGGCAAAAATGCAGAAATTCCCCTTATTTGGGGGCAAAAAGGCAGAAATTTCCCTTATTTTGGGGCAAAATTGCAGAAATTTCACTGATTTCAGGGTAATAAGTCAGAAATTTTCCTTATTTTGGGGCAAAAAGTCAGAAATTCCCTTTGTTTTGTGAGAAAAAGACAGAAATTCCACTTATTTAGAAGGAAAAAAGCAGAAATTCCCCTTATTTTGGAGCAAAATTGCAGAAATTCCCCTAATTGTGGGGCAAAAAACCAGAAATTCCCTATATGTTGGGGCAAAAAGACAGAAATTCTACTTATTTTGGAGCAAAACTCAGAAATTCCACTTATTTTGGGCTAAAATTCCAGAAATTTCCCTTATTTTGGGGAAAAATTGCAGAAATTTCACTTATTTTGTGGCAAAATTGCAGAAATTTGACTTATTTCAGAGAAAAAAGACAGAAATTTTCCTTATTTTGGGGCAAAAAGGCAGAAATTCCTAATACTTTGTGGCAAAAATGCAGAAATTACCCTTATTTTGAGGTAAAATAGCTGAAATTCCCCTTATTTGGGGGCAAAAAGGCAGAAATTTCCCTTATTTCGAGCAAAATTGCAGAAATTTCACTTACGTCAAGGTAAGGATTCAGAAATTTTCCTTATTTTGGGACAAAAAAGACAGAAATTCCCTTTGTTTTGGGGGAAAAAGACAAAAATTCCACTTACTTAGAGGCAAAAAAGCAGAAATTCCCCTTATTTTGCAGAAAAATTGCAGAAATTTCTCTTTTTTATGGCAAAAAGATATGCATTCTTATTATTTTCGGGCTAAAAAGCAGAAATTTCCCGTATTTTGGAGCAAAATTGCAGAAATTCCTCTAATTGTGGGTCAAAAAGGCAGAAATTCTCTATATCTTGGTGCATAAAGACAGAAATTCTCCTTATTTTGGGCAAAACTCAGAAATTCCACTTATTTTGGAGCAAAATTCAAGAAATTTCCATTATTTTGGGGCAAAATTGCAGAAATTTCAATTATTTTGGGGCAAAACTGCAGAAATTTCACTTATTTAAGAGAAAAAAAGCAGAAATTTTTTATTTTGGGGCAAAAAGGCAGAAATTTCTTTTATTTTGGTACAAAATTGCAGAAATTTTTCTTATTTTGGGCAAAAAGGCAGAAATTTCCCATATTTTGTGGCAAAAATGCAGAAATTCCCTTTATTTTGAGGTAAAAAGGCTGAAATTCCCCTTATTTGGGGGCAAAAAGGCAGAAATTTCCCTTATTTTGAGGCAAAATTGTAGAAATTCACTTATTTCAGGGTAATAAGTCAGAAATTTTCTTTATTTTGGGGCAAAAAAGACAGAAATTCCCTTTGTTTTGGGGGAAAAAACAGAAATTCCTCTTATTTAGAGGCAAAAAACAGAAATTCCCCTTATTTTGAAGCAAAAATGAAGAAATTTCTTTTTTTTGTGGCAAAAGGTATACATTCCCCTTCTTTTCGGGTTAAAAAGCAGAAATTCCGTATTTTGGAGCAAAATTGCAGAAATTCCTCTAATTTTGGGGCAAAAAGGCAGAAATTCCCTATATGTTGGGGCAAAAAGACAGAAATTCTTCTTATTTTGGGGCAAAACTCAGAAATTCCACTTATTTTGGGGCAAAAATCCAGAAATTTCCCTTATTTTGGGGCAAAATTGCAGAAATTTCACTTATTTTGGGGCAAAAATGCAGAAATTTCATTTATTTCAGGGGAAAAAAGCAGAAATTTTCTTATTTTGGGGCAAAAAAGCAGAAATTACCTATATTTTGGTACAAAATTTCAGAAATTTTTCTTATTTTGGGCAAAAAGTCAGAAATTTCCCATATTGTGGCAAAAATTCAGAAATTCCCCTTATTTGGGGGCAAAAAGGAAGAAATTTTTCTTATTTTGGGGCAAAATTGCAAAATTTCACTCATTTCAGGGTCAGAAATTTTCCTTATTTTGGGGCAAAAACACAGAAATTCCCTTTGTTTTGTGGGAAAAAGACAGAAATTCCACATATTTAGAGGCGAAAAAGCAGAAATTCCCCTTATTTTGGAGCAAAAATGAAGAAATTTCACTTTTTTATGGCAAAAAGGTATGCATTCTTCTTATTTTCGGGCAAAAAGGCAGAAATTCCCCGTATTTTGGAGCAAAATTGCAGAAATTCCCCTAATTTTGGGGCAAAAATGCAGAAATTACCTATATGTTGCGGCAAAAAGACAGAAATTCTACATATTTTGGGGAAAAACTCAGAAATTCCACTTATTTTGAGGCAAAATTCCAGAAATTTCCTTTATTTTGGGGCAAAATTGCAGAAATTTCACTTATTTTGTGGCAAAATTTCAGAAATTTGACTTATTTCAGAGACAAAAGGCAAAAATTTTCCTTATTTATGGGCAAAAATGCAGAAATTACCTATATATTGCGGCAAAAAGACAGAAATTCTACTTATTTTGGGGAAAAACTCAGAAATTCCACTTATTTTGGGGCAAAGTTCCAGAAATTTTACTTATTTTGGGGCAAAATTCCAGAAATTTCCCTTATTTTGGGGCTAAATTGCAGAAATTTCACTTATTTTGGGGCAAAATTGCAGAAATTTCACTTATTCTGGAGCAAAATTGCAGAAATAGCACTTATTTATTAAAAAAAAGCAGAAATTTTTTATTTTGGGGCAAAAAAGCAGAAATTGCTTTTATTTTGGTACAAAATTGCAGAAATTTTTTTTATTTTGGGCAAAAAGGCAAAAATTTCTCATATTTTGGGGCAAAAATGCAAAAATTCCCCTTATTTTGAGGTAAAAAGGCTGAAATTCCTTTTATTTGGGGGCAAAAAGCAGAAATTTCCCTTATTTTGGGGCAAAATTGCAGAAATTTCAATTATTTTGGGGCAAAATTGCAGAAATTTCACTTATTTCAGGGAAAAAAATGCAGAAATTTTTTTATTTTGTGGTAAAATTGCAAAAATTTCACTTATTTTGGGGCAAAATTGAAGAAATTTCACATATTTCAGGGAAAAAGGCAGAAATTTTCCTTATTTTGGGGCAAAAAAGACAAAAATTCCCTTTGTTTTGGGGGAAAAATACAGAAATTCCACTTATTTAGAGGCATAAAAGCAGAAATTCCCTTCATTTTGGAGCAAAAATGAAGAAACTTCCCTTTTTTATGGCAAAAAGGTATGCATTCTTATTATTTTCGGACAAAAAAGGCAGAAATTCCCCGTATTTTGGAGCAAAATTGCAGAAATTCCCCTAATTGTGGCGCAAAAAGGCAGAAATTCCTTATATGTTGGGGCAAAAAGACAGAAATTCTCATTTTAGGGCAAAACTCAGAAATTTAACTTTTTTTGGGGCAAAATTGCAGAAATATCACTTATTTCATAAAAAAAGCAGAATTTTTCTTATTTTGGGGCCAAAAGGCAGAAATTTCTTTTATTTTGTTACAAAATTGCAGAATTTTTTCTTATTTTGGGGCAAAAAGGTAGAAATTTCCCATATTTTGGGGCAAAAATGCAGAAATTTCTCTTATTTTGAGGTAAAAGGCTGAAATTCCCCTTATTTGGGGGCAAAAGGCAAAAATTTCTCTAATTTTGGGGCAAAATTGCAGAAATTTCACTTATTTCAGGGTAATAAGTCAGAAATTTTCCTTATTTTTGGGCCAAAAAACAGAAATTCCCTTTGTTTTGGGGAAAAAAGACAGACATTCCACTTTTTTAGAGACAAAAAAGCAGAAATTCCCCTTATTTTGGAGCAAAAATGAAGAAATTTTACTTTTTAAGGGCAAAAAGGTATGCATTCTTCTTATTTTTGGGCAAAAAGGCAGAAGTTCCCCTTATTTTGGAGCAAAATGCAGAAATTCCCCAAATTGTGGGGCAAAAAGGCAGAAATTCCCTTCATGTTGGGGCAAAAAGACAGAAATTCTCCTTATTTTGGGGCAAAACTCAAAAATTCCACAGATTTTGGGGCAAAATTACAATAATTTCTCTTATTTTGGGACAAAATTGCAGAAATTTCACTTATTTGGGGCATAATTGCAGAAATTTCACTTATTTCAAAAAAAAAGCAGAAATTTTCTTATTTTGGGGCAAAAAGGCAGAAATTTCTTTTATTTTGGTACAAAATTGCAGAAATTTTTCCTATTTTGGGGCAAAAAGGCAGAAATTTCTCATATTTTGAGTCAAAAATGCAGAAAGTCCCCTTATTTTGAGGTAAAAATGCTGAAATTACCCTGATTTGGGGGCAAAAAGGCAGAAATTTCTCTTATTTTGAAGCAAAATTGCAGAAATTTCACTTATTTCAGGGTAATAACTCAGAAGTTTTCCTTATTTTGGGTCATAAAAGACAGAAATTTTTTTTGTTTTGGGGGAAAAAGACAGAAATTCCACTTATTTGGAGGCAAAAAGGCAGAAATTCCTAAAATTTTGTGGCAAAAATGCAGAAATTCCCCTTATTTTGAGGTAAAAAGGATGAAGTTCCTCTTATTTGGGAGCAAAAAGGCTGAAATTTCCCTTATTTTGGGGCAAAATTGCAGAAATTTCACTTATTTCAGTGTAATAAGTCAGAAATTTTCCTTATTTTGGGGCAAAAAAGACAGAAATTCTCTTTTTTTGGGGGAAAAAGAGAGAAATTTCACTTATTTAGATGCAAAAAAGCAGATATTCCTCCTATTTTGGAGCAAAAAAGAAGAAATTTCCCTTTTTTTATGGCAAAAAGCTATGCATTCTTCTTATTTTCGGGCTAAAAGGCAGAAATTCCTCATATTTTGGAGCAAAATTGCAGAAATTCCCCTAATTGTGAGGCAAAAAGGCAGAAATTCCCTATATGTTGGGGCAAAAAGACAGAAATTCTCCTAATTATGAGGCAAAACTAAGAAATTCCACTTATTTTGGAGCAAAATTCCAGAAATTTAACTCATTTGGGGGCAAAATTGCAGAAATTTCATTTATTTTGTTGTAAATTTGCAGAAATTTCACTTATTTCAAAAAAAAGCAGAAATTTTCTTATTTTGGGGCAAAAAGGCAGAAATTTCTTTTATTTTGGTACAAAATTGCAGAAATTTTTTTTATTTTGGAGCAAAAAGGTAGAAATTTTCCATATTTTGGGGCAAAAATGCAGAAATTCCTCTTATTTTGAGGAAAAAGGCTGAAATTCCCCTTAGTGGGGCAATAAGGCAGAAATTTCCTTATTTTGGGGAAAAATTGAAAAAATTTCACTTATTTCAGGGTAATAAGTCAGAAATTTTTTTTATTTTGGGGCAAAAATACAGAAATTCTTTTTGTTTTTGGGGAAAAAGACAGAAATTCCACTTTTTTAGAGGCAAAAAAGGAGAAATTCCATTTATTTTGGAGCAAAAATGAAGAAATTTCCCTTTTTTGTGGCAAAAGGTATACATTCCCCTTATTTTCACGCTAAAAAGCAGAAATTCCCCGTATTTTGGAGCAAAATTGCAGAAATTCCCCTAATATTGGGGCAAAAAGGCAGAAATTCCATATATGTTAGGGCAAAAAAAACAGAAATTCTTCTTATTTTGGGGCAAAACTCTGAAATTCCAATATTTTGGGGCAAAATTCCAGAAATTTCCCTTATTTTGGGACAAAATTGCAGAAATTTTACTTATTTTGGGGCAAAATTGCAGAAATTTCACTAATTTCAGTGAAAAAAGGCAGAAATTTTCCTTATTTTGGGGCAAAATGCATAAATTCCTAATATTTTGTGGCAAAAATGCAGAAATTCCCGTTATTTTGAGGTAAAAAGGCTGAAATTCTCATTATTTGGGGGCAAAAAGTAGAAATTTCCCTTCTTTTGGGGCAAAATTGCAGAAATTTCACTTATTTCAGGGTCATAAGTCAGAAATTTTCCTTATTTTGGGCACAAAAAGACAGAAATTCCCTTTGTTTTGGGAGAAAAATACATAAATTCCACTTATTTAGAGGCAAAAAACAGAAATTCCCCTTATTTTGGGGCAAAATTTCAGAAATTTCACTTACTTCAGGGTAATAAGTCAGAAATTTTCCTTATTTTGAGGCAAAAAAACAGAAATTACATTTGTTTTGGGGGAAAAAGACAGAAATTCCACGTATTTTGAGGCAAAAAAACAGAAATTCCCCTTATTTTGGAGCAAAAATGAAGAAATTTCCCTTTTTTATGGCAAAAAGTTATGCATTCTTCTTATTTTCGGGCAAAAAAGGAGAAATTCCCCGTATTTTGGAGCAAAATTGAAGAAATTCTTCTAATTGTTGGGCAAAAAGGCAGAAATTCCCTATATTTTGCGGCAAAAAGACAGAAATTCTTCTTATTTTGGGTCAAAACTCAGAAATTCCACTTATTTTGAGGCAAAATTCCAGAAATTTCACTTATTTGGGGCAAAATTGCAGAAATTTCACTTATTTTGGGGCAAAATTGCAGAAATTTCACTTATTTCAGAAAAAAAGCAGATATTTTTATATTTGGAAGCAAAAAGGCAGAAATTTCTTTTATTTTGGTACAAAATTGCAGAAATTTTTTATATTTTGGGGCAAAACGGCAGAAATTTCTCATATTTTGGGGCAAAAATGCAGAAATTCCCCTTATTTTGAGGTAAAAAGGATGAAATTCCCCTTATTTGGGGGCAAAAAGGCAGACATTTCCCTTATTTTGGGGCAAAATTGCAGAAATTTCACTTATTTCAGGGTAATAAGTCAAAAATTTTTCTTATTTTGGGGCAAAAAAGCAGAAATTCTTAATCTTTTGTGGCAAAAATGCTGAAATTTCCCTTATTTTGAGGTAAAAAGGCTGAAATTCCCCTTATTAGGGGGCAAAAATGCAGAAATTTCCCTTATTTTGGGGAAAAATTGCAGAATTTTCACTTATATTTGGGCAAAATTGCAGAAATTTCACTTATGGCAAGGAAAAAATGCAGAAATTTTCCTTATTTTGGGGCAAAAGGCAGAAATTTTTAATATTTTGTGGCAAAAATGCAGAAATTCCCTTTATTTTGAGGTAAAAGGGTGAAATTCCTCTTATTTGAGGGCAAAAAGGGAGAAATTTCCCTTATTTTGGGGCAAAATTGCAGAAATTTCACTTCTTTCAGGGAAAAAATGCAGAAATTTCACTTATTTCAAAAAAAGGCAGAAATTTTCTTATTTTGGGGCAATAAGGCAGAAATTTCTTTTATTTTGGTACAAAATTGCAGAAATTTTTTTTATTTTGGAGAAAAAAGGCAGAAATTTCCCATATTTTGGGGCATAATTGCAAAAATTTCACTTATTTTGGGGCAAAATTGCATAAATTTCACTTATTTCAGTGAAAAAAGGCAGAAATTTTCCTTATTTTGGGGCAAAAATGCAGAAAATCCTAATATTTTGTGGCAAAAATGCAGAAATTCCCCTTATTTTGAGGTAAAAAGGCTGAAATTCCCCTTATTTGGGGGCAAAAAGGCAGAAATTTCCCTTCTCTTGGGGCAAAATTGCAGAAATTTCACTTATTTCAGGGTAATAATTCAGAAATTTTTCTTATTTTGGGCAAAAAAAGACAGAAATTCCCTTTGTTTTGGGGGAAAAATACATAAATCAAACTTATTTAGAGGCAAAAAAGCAGAAATTCCCCTTATTTTGGGGCAAAATTGCAGAAATTTCACTTACTTCAGGGTAATAAGTCAGAAATTTTCCTTATTTTGGAGCAAAAAAACAGAAATTACCTTTCTTTTGAGGGGAAAAAACAGAAATTCCACTTATTTACAGGCAAAAATGCAGAAATTCCCCTTATTTTGGAGCAAAATTACAGAAATTACCCATTTTTATAGCAAAAAGGTATGCATTCTTCTTATTTTTGGGCAAAAAGGCAGAAATTCCTCATATTTTGGAGCAAAATTGCTGAAATTCCCCTAATTGTTGGGCAAAAAGGCAGAAATTCCCTATATCTTGGGGCAAAAAGACAGAAATTCTACTTATTTTGGGTCAAAACTCAGAAATTCCACTTATTTTGGGGCAAAATTCCAAAAATTTCATTTATTTTGGGGCAAAATTGCAGAAATTTCACTTATTTTGGGGCAAAATTGCAGAATTTTAATTATTTCAGAAAAAAAGCAGACATTTTTATATTTGGAAGCAAAAAGGCAGAAATTTCTTTTATTTTGGTACAAAATTGCAGAAATTTTTTATATTTTGGGGCAAAAAGGCAGAAATTTCCCATATATTGGGGCAAAAATGCAGAAATTCCCCTTTTTTTGAAGTAAAAAAGATGAAATTCCCCTTATTTTGAGGCAAAAAGGCAGAAATTCCTAATATTTTGTGGCAAAAATGCAGAAATTCCCGTTATTTTGAGGTAAAAAGGCTGAAATTCACCTTATTTGTCGGCAAAAAGCAGAAATTTCCCTTTTTTTGGGGCAAAATTGGAGAAATTTCACTTATTTCAGGGTAATAAGTCAGAAATTTTCCTTATTTTGGGCAAAAAAAGACAGAAATTCCCTTTGTTTTGGGGGAAAAATACATAAATTCCACTTATTTAGAGTCAAAAAAACAGAAATTCCCCTTATTTTGGGGCAAAATTGCAGAAATTTCACTTACTTCATGGTAATAAGTCAGAAATTTTCTTTATTTTGAGGCAAAAAAACAGAAATTACCTTTGTTTTGGGGGAAAAAGACAGAAATTCCACTTATTTAGTGGCAAAAAAGCAGAAATTTTCCTTATTTTGGAGCAAAAATGAAGAAATTTCCCTTTTTTATGGCAAAAAGTTGTGCATTCTTCTTATTTTCGGCCAAAAAAGCAGAAATTCCCCGTATTTTGGAGCAAAATTGCAGAAATTCTTCTAATTATGGGGCAAAAAGGCAGAAATTCCCTATATGTTGGGGCAAAAAGACAGAAATTCTCCTTATTTTGGGTCAAAACTCAGAAATTCCACTTATTTTGGGGCAAAATTCCAGAAATTTCACTTATTTTGGGGCAAAATTGCAGAAATTTCACTTATTTTGGGGCAAAATTGCAGAAATTTCACTTATTTCAGAAAAAAAGGCAGAAATTTTTATATTTGGAAGCAAAAAGGCAGAAATTTCTTTTATTTTGGTACAAAATTGCAGAAATTTTTTATATTTTGGAGCAAAAAGGCAGAAATTTCCCATATTTTGTGGCAAAAATGCAGAAATTCCCCTTTTTTGAGGTAAAAAGGATGAAATTCCCCTTATTTGGGGGCAAAAAGGCAGACATTTCCCTTATTTAGGGGTAAAATTGCAGAAATTTCACTTATTTCAGGGTAATAAGTCAGAAATTTTTCTTATTTTGGGGCAAAAAAGCAGAAATTTCTAATCTTTTGTGGCAAAAATGCTGAAATTCCTTTTATTTTGAGGTTAAAAGGCTGAAATTCCCCTTATTAGGGGGCAAAAATGCAGAAATTTCCCTTATTTTGGGGAAAAATTGCAGAAATTTCACTTATTTTTGGGCAAAATTGCAGAAATTTCACTTATGGCAGGGAAAAAAGGCAGAAATTTTCCTTATTTTGGAGCAAAAACGCAAAAAATTTTAATATTTTGTGGCAAAAATGCAGAAATTCCCTTTATTTTGAGGTAAAAGGGTGAAATTCCTCTTATTTGAGGGCAAAAAGGCAGAAATTTCCATTATTATGGGGCAAAATTGCAGAAATTTCACTTATTTCATGTAAAAAAGGCAGAAATTTTTCTTATTTTGGGGCAAAAATGCAGAAATTCCTAATCTTTTGTGGCAAAAATGCAGAAATTCTCATTATTTTAAGGTAAAAAGGCTGAAATTCCCCTTATTTGGGGGCAAAAATAAAGAAATTTCCATTATTTTGGGGCAAATTGCAGAAATTTCACTTATGTCAGTGTAATAAGTCAGAAATTTTTTTTTATTTAGGGGCAAAAAAACAGAAATTCCCTTTGTTTTGGGGGAAAAAGACAAAAATTCCACTAATTGAGAGGCAAAAAAAAACAAAAATTCCCCTTATTTTGGAGCAAAAATGAAGAAATTTCCGTTTTTTATGGCAAAAACGTATGCATTCTTCTTATTTTGGGGCAAAAAGGCAGAAATTTCTCGTATTTTGGAGCAAAATTTCAGAAATTCCTCTAATCGTGGGGCAAAAAGGCAGAAATTCCCTATATGTTGAAGCATAAAGACAGAAATTCTCCTTATTTTGGGGCAAAACTCAGAAATTCCAATTATTTTGCGGCAAAATTCCAGAAATTTCTCTTATTTTGGGGCAAAATTGCAGAAATTTCACTTATTTAAGGGAAAAAAAGAAGAAATTTTCTTATTTTGGGGCAAAAAGGCAGAAATTTCTTTTATTTTGGTACAAAATTGCAGAAATTTTTTTTATTTTGGGCAAAAAGGCAGAAATTTCCCATATTTTGAGGCAAAAATGCAGAAATTTCACTTATTTCAGGGAAAATGGCAGAAATTTTTCTTATTTTGGGGCAAAAAATACAGAAATTCCCTTTGTTTTGGGGGAAAAAGACAGAAATTCCACTTATTTAAATGCAAAAAAGCAGAAATTCTCCTTATTTTGGAGCAAAAATGAAGAAATTTCACTTTTTTATGGCAAAAAGCTATGCATTCTTCTTATTTTCGGGCAAAAAGGCAGAAATTCCCTATATTTTGGAGCAAAATTGCAGAAATTTTCCTAAATGTGGGGCAAAAAGGCAGAAATTCCCTATATGTTGGGGTAAAAAGATAGAAATTCTCATTATTTTGGGGCAAAACTCAGAAAATCCACTTATTTTTGAGCAAAATTCCAGAAATTTAACTTATTTGGGGGCAAAATTGCAGAAATTTCATTTATTTTGGGGTAAAATTGCAGAAATTTCACTTATTTCAAAAAAAAGCAGAAATTTTCTTTTTTTGGGGCAAAAAGGCAGAAATTTCTTTTATTTTGGTACAAAATTGCAGAAATTTTTTTTATTTTGGAGAAAAAAGGCAGAAATTTCCCATATTTTGGAGCATAATTGCAGAAATTTCACTTATTTTGGGGCAAAATTGCATAAATTTCACTTATTTCAGTGAAAAAAGGCAGAAATTTTCCTTATTTTAGGGCAAAAAGGCAGAAATTCCTAATATTTTGTGGCAAAAATGCAGAAATTCCCCTTATTTTGAGGTAAAAAGGCTGAAATTCCCCTTATTTGGGGGCAAAAAGGCAGAAATTTCCCTTCTCTTGGGCAAAATTGCAGAAATTTCACTTATTTCAGGGTAATAAGTCAGAAATTTTTCTTATTTTTGGCAAAAAAAGACAGAATTTCCCTTTGTTTTGGGGGAAAAATACATAAATTCCACTTATTTAGAGGCAAAAAAGCAGAAATTCCCCTTATTTTGGGGCAAAATTGCAGAAATTTCACTTACTTCAGGGTAATAAGTCAGAAATTTTCCTTATTTTGGGGCAAAAAAACAGAAATTACCATTGTTTTGTGGGGAAAAGACAGAAATTCCACTTATTTAGGGGCAAAAATGCAGAAATTCCCCTTATTTTGGAGCAAAATTACAGAAATTTCTCTTTTTTATGGCAAAAAGGTATGCATTCTTCTTATTTTTGGGCAAAAAGGCAGAACTTCCTCGTATTTTGGAGCAAAATTGCTGAAATTCCCCTAATTGTGGGGAAAAAGGCAGAAATTCCCTATATGTTGGGGCAAAAAGATAGAAATTCTACTTATTTTGGGTCAAAACTCAGAAATTCCACTTATTTTGGGGCAAAATTCCAAAAATTTCACTTATTTAGAGGCAAAAAAGCAGAAATTCCCCTTATTTTGGGGCAAAATTGCAGAAATTTCACTTACTTCAGGGTAATAAGTCAGAAATTTTTCTTATTTTGGGGCAAAAAATCAGAAATTACTTTTGTTTTGGGGGGAAAAGACAGAAATTCCACTTATTTAGGGGCAAAAATGCAGAAATTCCCCTTATTTTGGAGCAAAATTACAGAAATTTCCCTTTTTTATGGCAAAAAGGTATACATTCTTCTTATTTTTGGGCAAAAATGCAGAAATTCCTCGTATTTTGGAGCAAAATTGCTGAAATTCCCCTAATTGTGGGGCAAAAAGGCAGAAATTCCCTATATGTTGGGGCAAAAAGACAGAAATTCTACTTATTTTGGGTCAAAACTCAGAAATTCCACTTATTTTGGGGCAAAATTCCAAAAATTTCACTTATTTTGGTGCAAAATTGCAGAAATTTCACTTATTTTGGGGCAAAATTGCAGAAATTTCACTTATTTCAGAAAAAAAAGCAGAAATTTTTATATTTGGAAGCAAAAGCGCAGATATTTCTTTTATTTTGGTACAAAATTGCAGAAATTTTTCATATTTTGGGGCAAAAAGGCAGAAATTTCCCATATTTTGGGGCAAAAATGCAGAAATTCCCTTTTTTTGAGGTAAAAAGGATGAAATTCCCCTTATTTGGGGGCAAAAAGTCAAATATATCTCTTATTTTGGGGCAAAATTGCCGAAATTTCACTTATTTCAGTGAAAAAAGGCAGAAATTTTCCTTATTTTGGGGCAAAAAGGCAGAAATTCCTAATATTTTGTGGCAAAAATGCAGAAATTCCCGTTATTTTGAGGTAAAAAGGATGAAATTCACCTTATTTGGGGGCAAAAAGCAGAAATATCCCTTCTTTTGGGGCAAAATTGGAGAAATTTCACTTATTTCAGGGTAATAAGTCAGAAATTTTCCTTATTTTGGGCAAAAAAAAAAAGAAATTCCCTTTGTTTTGGGGGAAAAATACATAAATTCCACTTATTTAGTGGCAAAAAAACAGAAATTCCCCTTATTTTGGGGCAAAATTGCAGAAATTTCACTTACTTCATGGTAATAAGTCAGAAATTTTCTTTATTTTGAGGCAAAATAACAGAAATTACCTTTGTTTTGGGGGAAAAAGACAGAAATTCCACTTATTTAGAGGCAAAAAAGCAGAAATTCCCCTTATTTTGGAGCAAAAATGAAGAAATTTCCCTTTTTTATGGCAAAAAGTTATGCATTATTCTTATTTTCGGGCAAAAAAGCAGAAATTCCCCGTATTTTGGAGCAAAATTGCAGAAATTCTTCTAATTGTGGGGCAAAAAGGCAGAAATTCCCTATATGTTGGGGCAAAAAGACAGAAATTCTCCTTATTTTGGGTCAAAACTCAGAAATTCCACTTATTTTGGGGCAAAATTCCAGAAATTTCACTTATTTTGGGGCAAAATTGCAGAAATTTCACTTATTTTGGGGCAAAATTGCAGAAATTTCACTTATTTCAGAAAAAAAGGCAGAAATTTTTATATTTGGAAGCAAAAAGGTAGAAATTTCTTTTATTTTGGTACAAAATTGCAGAAATTTTTCTTATTTTGGGGCAAAAAGGCAGAAATTTCCCATATTTTGGGGCAAAAATGTAGAAATTCCCCTTTTTTTGAGGTAAAATAGATGAAATTCCCCTTATTTGGGGGCAAAAAGGCAGACATTTCCCTTATTTTGGGGCAAAATTGCAGAAATTTCACTTATTTCAGGGTAATAAGTCAGAAATTTTTCTTATTTTGGGGCAAAAAAGCAGAAATTCCTAATCTTTTGTGGCAAAAATGCTGAAATTCCCCTTATTTTGAGGTAAAAAGGCTGAATTTCCCCTTATTAGGGGGCAAAAATGCAGAAAATTCCCTTATTTTGGGGCAAAATTGCAGAAATTTCACTTATTTTTGGGCAAAATTGCAGAAATTTCACTTATGGCAGGGAAAAAAGGCAGAAATTTTCCTTATTTTGGGGCAAAAAGGCAGAAATTTTTAATATTTTGTGGCAAAAATGCAGAAATTCCCTTTATTTTGAGGTAAAAGTGTGAAATTCCTCTTATTTGAGGGCAAAAAGGCAGAAATTTCCCTTATTTTGGGGCAAAATTGCAGAAATTTCACTTATTTCAGGGAAAAAATGCAGAAATTTTTCTTATTTTGGGGCAAAAAAGAAGAAATTCCTAATCTTTTTTGGCAAAAATGCAGAAATTCTCTTTATTTTGAGGTAAAAAGGCTGAAATTCTCCTTATTTGGGGGCAAAAATAAAGAAATTTCCCTTATTTTGGGGCAAATTGCAGAAATTTCACTTATGTCAGTGTAATAAGTCAGAAATTTTTTTTATTTAGGGGCAAAAAAACAGAAATTCCCTTTGTTTTGTGGGAAAAAGACAGAAATTCCACTAATTTAGAGGCAAAAAAAGCAAAAATTCCCCTTATTTTGGAGCAAAAATGAAGAAATTTCCCTTTTTTATGGCAAAAAATGTATGCATTCTTCTTATTTTGGGGCAAAAAGGCAGAAATTTCCCGTATTTTGGAGCAAAATTGCAGAAATTCCTCTAATCGTGGGGCAAAAAGGCAGAAATTCCCAATATGTTGAAGCATAAAGACAGAAATTCTCCTTATTTTGGGGCAAAACTCAGAAATTCCAATTATTTTGCGGCAAAATTCCAGAAATTTCCCTTATTTTGGGGCAAAATTGCAGAAATTTCACTTATTTAAGGGAAAAAATGCAGAAATTTTCTTATTTTGGGGAAAAAAGGCAGAAATTTCTTTTATTTTGGTACAAAATTGCAGAAATTTTTTTTATTTTGGGCAAAAAAGCAGAAATTTCCCATATTTTGAGGCAAAAATGCAGAAATTTCACTTATTTCAGGGAAAAAGGCAGAAACTTTCCTTATTTTGGGGCAAAAAATACAGAAATTCCCTTTGTTTTGGGGGAAAAAGAGAGAAATTCCACTTATTTAAATGCAAAAAAGCAGAAATTCTCCTTATTTTGAAGCAAAAATGAAGAAATTTCACTTTTTTATGGCAAAAAGCTATGCATTCTTCTTATTTTCGGGCAAAAAGGCAGAAATTCCCTATATTTTGGAGCAAAATTGCAGAAATTCCCCTAAATGTGGGGCAATAAGGCAGAAATTCCCTATATGTTGGGGCAAAAAGAAAGAAATTCTCATTATTTTGGGGCAAAACTCAGAAATTCCACTTATTTTGGAGCAAAATTCCAGAAATTTAACTTATTTGGGGGCAAAATTGCAGAAATTTCATTTATTTTGGGGTAAAATTGCAGAAATTTCACTTATTTCAAAAAAAAGCAGAAATTTTCTTATTTTGGGGCAAAAAGGCAGAAATTTCTTTTATTTTGGTACAAAATTGCAGAATTTTTTTTTATTTTGGAGAAAAAAGGCAGAAATTTCCCATATTTTGGAGCATAATTGCAGAAATTTCACTTATTTTGGGGCAAAATTGCATAAATTTCACTTATTTCAGTGAAAAAAGGCAGAAATTTTCCTTATTTTGTGCAAAAAGGCAGAAATTCCTAATATTTTGTGGCAAAAATGCAGAAATTCCCCTTATTTTGAGGTAAAAAGGCTGAAATTCCCCTTATTTGGGGGCAAAAAGGCAGAAATTTCCCTTCTCTTGGGGCAAAATTGCAGAAATTTCACTTATTTCAGGGTAATAAGTCAGAAATTTTTCTTATTTTGGGCAAAAAAAGACAGAAATTCCCTTTGTTTTGGGGGAAAAATACATAAATTCCACTTATTTAGAGGCAAAAAAGCAGAAATTCCCCTTATTTTGGGGCAAAATTGCAGAAATTTCACTTACTTCAGGGTAATAATTCAGAAATTTTCCTTATTTTGGGGCAAAAAAAACAGAAATTACCTTTGTTTTGGGGGGAAAAGACAGAAATTCCACTTATTTAGGGGCAAAAATGCAGAAATTCCGTTTATTTTGGAGCAAAATTACAGAAATTTCTCTTTTTTATGGCAAAAAGGTATGCATTCTTCTTATTTTTGGGCAAAAAGGCAGAACTTCCTCGTATTTTGGAGCAAAATTGCTGAAATTCCCTTAATTGTGGGGCAAAAAGGCAGAAATTCCCTATATGTTGGGGCAAAAAGACAGAAATTCTACTTATTTTGGGTCAAAACTCAGAAATTCCACTTATTTTCGGGCAAAATTCCAAAAATTTCACTTATTTTGGTGCAAAATTGCAGAAATTCACTATATTTTGGAGCAAAATTGCAGAAATTCCCCTACATGTGGGGCAAAAAGGCAGAAATTCCTCATATGTTGGGGCAAAAAGAAAGAAATTCTCATTATTTTGGGGCAAAACTCAGAAATTCCACTTATTTTGGAGCAAAATTCCAGAAATTTAACTTATTTGGGGGCAAAATTGCAGAAATTTCATTTATTTTGGGGTAAAATTGCAGAAATTTCACTTATTTCAAAAAAAAGCAGAAATTTTCTTATTTTGGGGCAAAAAGGAAGAAATTTCTTTTATTTTGGTACAAAATTGCAGAATTTTTTTTTATTTTGGAGAAAAAAGGCAGAAATTTCCCATATTTTGGAGCATAATTGCAGAAATTTCACTTATTTTGGGGCAAAATTGCATAAATTTAACTTATTTCAGTGAAAAAAGGCAGAAATTTTCCTTATTTTAGGGCAAAAAGGCAGAAATTCCTAATATTTTGTGGCAAAAATGCAGAAATTCCCCTTATTTTGAGGTAAAACGGCTGAAATTCCCCTTATTTGGGGGCAAAAAGGCAGAAATTTCCCTTCTCTTGGGGCAAAATTGCAGAAATTTCACTTATTTCAGGATAATAAGTCAGAAATTTTTCTTATTTTGGGCAAAAAAAGACAGAAATTCCCTTTGTTTTGGGGGAAAAAATACATAAATTCCACTTATTTAGAGGCAAAAAAGCAGAAATTCCCCTTATTTTGGGGCAAAATTGCAGAAATTTCACTTACTACAGGGTAATAAGTCAGAAATTTTCCTTATTTTGGGGCAAAAAGACAGAAATTACCTTTGTTTTGGGGGGAAAAGACAGAAATTCCACTTATTTAGGGGCAAAAATGCAGAAATTCCCCTTATTTTGGAGCAAAATTACAGAAATTTCTCTTTTTTATGGCAAAAAGGTATGCATTCTTCTTATTTTTGGGCAAAAAGGCAGAACTTCCTCGTATTTTGGAGCAAAATTGCTGAAATTCCCCTAATTGTGGGGCAAAAAGGCAGAAATTCCCTATATGTTGGGGCAAAAAGACAGAAATTCTACTTATTTTGGGTCAAAACTCAGAAATTCCACTTATTTTGGGGCAAAATTCCAAAAATTTCACTTATTTTGGTGCAAAATTGCAGAAATTTCACTTATTTTGGGGCAAAATTGCAGAAATTTCACTTATTTCAGAAAAAAAGCAGAAATTTTTATATTTGGAAGCAAAAGCGCAGAAATTTCTTTTATTTTGGTACAAAATTGCAGAAATTTTTTATATTTTGGGGCAAAAAGGCAGAAATTCCCCATATTTTGGGGCAAAAATGCAGAAATTCCCCTTTTTTTGAGGTTAAAAGGATGAAATTCCCCTTATTTGAAGGCAAAAAGGCAGACATTTTCCTTATTTTGGGGCAAAATTGCCGAAATTTCACTTATTTCAGTGAAAAAAGGCAGAAATTTTCCTTATTTTGGGGCAAAAAGGCAGAAATTCCTAATATTTTGTGGCAAAAATGCAGAAATTCCCGTTATTTTGAGGTAAAAAGGCTGAAATTCACCTTATTTGGGGGCAAAAAGCAGAAATTTCCCTTCTTTTGGGGCAAAATTGGAGAAATTTCACTTATTTCAGGGTAATAAGTCAGAAATTTTCCTTATTTTGGGCAAAAAAAAAAAAAAGAAATTCCCTTTGTTTTGGGGGAAAAATACATAAATTCCACTTATTTAGAGGCAAAAAAACAGAAATTCCCCTTATTTTGGGGCAAAATTGCAGAAATTTCACTTACTTCATGGTAATAAGTCAGAAATTTTCTTTATTTTGAGGCAAAATAACAGAAATTACCTTTGTTTTGGGGGAAAAAGACAGAAATTCCACTTATTTAGAGGCAAAAAAGCAGAAATTCCCCTTATTTTGGAGCAAAAATGAAGAAATTTCCCTTTTTTATGGCAAAAAGTTATGCATTATTCTTATTTTCGGGCAAAAAAGCAGAAATTCCCCGTATTTTGGAGCAAAATTGCAGAAATTCTTCTAATTGTGGGGCAAAAAGGCAGAAATTCCCTATATGTTGGGGCAAAAAGACAGAAATTCTCCTTATTTTGGGTCAAAACTCATAAATTCCACTTATTTTGGGGCAAAATTCCAGAAATTTCACTTATTTTGGGGCAAAATTGCAGAAATTTCACTTATTTTGGGGCAAAATTGCAGAAATTTCACTTATTTCCGAAAAAAAGGCAGAAATTTTTATATTTGGAAGCAAAAGCGCAGAAATTTCTTTTATTTTGGTACAAAATTGCAGAAATTTTTCATATTTTGGGGCAAAAAGGCAGAAATTTCCCATATTTTGGGGCAAAAATGCAGAAATTCCCTTTTTTTGAGGTAAAAAGGATGAAATTCCCCTTATTTGGGGGCAAAAAGTCAAATATATCTCTTATTTTGGGGCAAAATTGCCGAAATTTCACTTATTTCAGTGAAAAAAGGCAGAAATTTTCCTTTTTTTGGGGCAAAAAGGCAGAAATTCCTAATATTTTGTGGCAAAAATGCAGAAATTCCCGTTATTTTGAGGTAAAAAGGCTGAAATTCACCTTATTTGGGGGCAAAAAGCAGAAATTTCCCTTCTTTTGGGGCAAAATTGGAGAAATTTCACTTATTTCAGGGTAATAAGTCAGAAATTTTCCTTATTTTGGGCAAAAAAAAAAAAGAAATTCCCTTTGTTTTGGGGGAAAAATACATAAATTCCACTTATTTAGAGGCAAAAAAACAGAAATTCCCCTTATTTTGGGGCAAAATTGCAGAAATTTCACTTACTTCATGGTAATAAGTCAGAAATTTTCTTTATTTTGAGGCAAAATAACAGAAATTACCTTTGTTTTGGGGGAAAAAGGCAGAAATTCCACTTATTTAGAGGCAAAAAAGCAGAAATTTCCCTTATTTTGGAGCAAAAATGAAGAAATTTCCCTTTTTTATGGCAAAAAGTTATGCATTATTCTTATTTTCGGGCAAAAAAGCAGAAATTCCCCGTATTTTGGAGCAAAATTGCAGAAATTCTTCTAATTGTGGGGCAAAAAGGCAGAAATTCCCTATATGTTGGGGCAAAAAGACAGAAATTCTCCTTATTTTGGGTCAAAACTCATAAATTCCACTTATTTTGGGGCAAAATTCCAGAAATTTCACTTATTTTGGGGCAAAATTGCAGAAATTTCACTTATTTTGGGGCAAAATTGCAGAAATTTCACTTATTTCCGAAAAAAAGGCAGAAATTTTTATATTTGGAAGCAAAAAGGCAGAAATTTCTTTTATTTTGGTACAAAATTGCAGAAATTTTTCTTATTTTGGGGCAAAAAGGCAGAAATTTCCCATATTTTGGGGCAAAAATGCAGAAATTACCCTTTTTTTGAGGTAAAATAGATGAAATTCCCCTTATTTGGGGGCAAAAACGCAGACATTTCCCTTATTTTGGGGCAAAATTGCAGAAATTTCACTTATTTCAGGGTAATAAGTCAGAAATTTTTTTTATTTTGGGGCAAAAAAGGAGAAATTCCTAATCTTTTGTGGCAAAAATGCTGAAATTCCCCTTATTTTGAGGTAAAAAGGCTGAAATTCCCCTTATTAGGGGGCAAAAATGCAGAAATTTCCCTTATTTTGGGGCAAAATTGCAGAAATTTCACTTATTTTTGGGCAAAATTGCAGAAATTTCACTTATGGCAGGGAAAAAAGGCAGAAATTTTCCTTATTTTGGGGCAAAAAGGCAGAAATTCCCTTTATTTTGAGGTAAAAGGGTGAAATTCCTCTTATTTGAGGGCAAAAAGGCAGAAATTTCCCTTATTTTGGGGCAAAATTGCAGAAATTTCACTTATTTCAGGGAAAAAATGCAGAAATTTTTCTTATTTTGGGGCAAAAAAGCAGGAAATTCCTAATCTTTTGTGGCAAAAATGCAGAAATTCTCCTTATTTTGAGGTAAAAAGGCTGAAATTCCCCTTATTTGGGGGCAAAAATAAAGAAATTTCCCTTATTTTGGGGCAAATTGCAGAAATTTCACTTATGTCAGTGTAATAAGTCAGAAATTTTTTTTATTTAGGGGCAAAAAAACAGAAATTCCCTTTGTTTTTTGGGAAAAAGACAGAAATTCCACTAATTTAGAGGCAAAAAAAGCAAAAATTCCCCTTATTTTGGAGCAAAAATGAAGAAATTTCCCTTTTTTATGGCAAAAAATGTATGCATTCTTCTTATTTTGGGGCAAAAAGGCAGAAATTTCCCGTATTTTGGAGCAAAATTGCAGAAATTCCTCTAATCGTGGGGCAAAAAGGCAGAAATTCCCTATATGTTGAAGCATAAAGACAGAAATTCTCCTTATTTTGGGGCAAAACTCAGAAATTCCAATTATTTTGCGGCAAAATTCCAGAAATTTCCCTTATTTTGGGGCAAAATTGCAGAAATTTCACTTATTTAAGGGAAAAAATGCAGAAATTTTCTTATTTTGGGGCCTAAAGGCAGAAATTTCTTTTATTTTGGTACAAAATTGCAGAAATTTTTTTTATTTTGGGCAAAAAGGCAGAAATTTCCCATATTTTGAGGCAAAAATGCAGAAATTTCACTTATTTCAGGGAAAAAGGCAGAAATTTTCCTTATTTTGGGGCAAAAAATACAGAAATTCCCTTTGTTTTGGGGGAAAAAGACAGAAATTCCACTTATTTAAATGCAAAAAAGCAGAAATTCTCCTTATTTTGGAGCAAAAATGAAGAAATTTCACTTTTTTATGGCAAAAAGCTATGCATTCTTCTTATTTTCGGGCAAAAAGGCAGAAATTCCCTATATTTTGGAGCAAAATTGCAGAAATTCCCCTAAATGTGGGGCAAAAAGGCAGAAATTCCCTATATGTTGGGGCAAAAAGAAAGAAATTCTCATTATTTTGGGGCAAAACTCAGAAATTCCACTTATTTTGGAGCAAAATTCCAGAAATTTAACTTATTTGGGGGCAAAATTGCAGAAATTTCTTTTATTTTGGGGTAAAATTGCAGAAATTTCACTTATTTCAAAAAAAAGCAGAAATTTTCTTATTTTGGGGCAAAAAGGCAGAAATTTCTTTTATTTTGGTACAAAATTGCAGAATTTTTTTTTATTTTGGAGACAAAAGGCAGAAATTTCCCATATTTTGGAGCATAATTGCAGAAATTTCACTTATTTTGGGGCAAAATTGCAGAAATTTCACTTATTTTGGGGCAAAATTGCATAAATTTCACTTATTTCAGTGAAAAAAGGCAGAAATTTTCCTTATTTTGGGGCAAAAAGGCAGAAATTCCTAATATTTTGTGGCAAAAATGCAGAAATTCCCCTTATTTTGAGGTAAAAAGGCTGAAATTCCCCTTATTTGGGGGCAAAAAGGCAGAAATTTCCCTTCTCTTGGGGCAAAATTGCAGAAATTTCACTTATTTCAGGGTAATAAGTCCGAAATTTTTCTTATTTTGGGCAAAAAAAGAGAAATTCCCTTTGTTTGGGGGGAAAAATACATAAATTCCACTTATTTAGAGGCAAAAAAGCAGAAATTCCCCTTATTTTGGGGCAAAATTGCAGAAATTTCACTTACTTCAGGGTAATAAGTCAGAAATTTTCCTTATTTTGGGGCAAAAAAACAGAAATTACCTTTGTTTTGGGGGGAAAAGACAGAAATTCCACTTATTTAGGGGCAAAAATGCAGAAATTCCCCTTATTTTGGAGCAAAATTACAGAAATTTCTCTTTTTTATGGCAAAAAGGTATGCATTCTTCTTATTTTTGGGCAAAAAGGCAGAACTTCCTCGTATTTTGGAGCAAAATTGCTGAAATTCCCCTAATTGTGGGACAAAAAGGCAGAAATTCCCTATATGTTGGGGCAAAAAGACAGAAATTCTACTTATTTTGGGTCAAAACTCAGAAATTCCACTTATTTTGGGGCAAAATTCCAAAAATTTCACTTATTTTGGTGCAAAATTGCAGAAATTTCACTTATTTTGGGGCAAAATTGCAGAAATTTCACTTATTTCAGAAAAAAAGCAGAAATTTTTATATTTGGAAGCAAAAACGCAGAAATTTGTTTTATTTTGGTACAAAATTGCAGAAATTTTTTATATTTTGGGGCAAAAAGGCAGAAATTTCCCATATTTTGGGGCAAAAATGCAGAAATTCCCCTTTTTTTGAAGTAAAAAAGATGAAATTCCCCTTATTTTGAGGCAAAAAGGCAGAAATTCCTAATATTTTGTGGCAAAAATGCAGAAATTCCCGTTATTTTGAGGTAAAAAGGCTGAAATTCACCTTATTTGTCGGCAAAAAGCAGAAATTTCCCTTTTTTTGGGGCAAAATTGGAGAAATTTCACTTATTTCAGGGTAATAAGTCAGAAATTTTCCTTATTTTGGGCAAAAAAAGACAGAAATTCCCTTTGTTTTGGGGGAAAAATACATAAATTCCACTTATTTAGGGTCAAAAAAACAGAAATTCCCCTTATTTTGGGGCAAAATTGCAGAAATTTCACTTACTTCATGTTAATAAGTCAGAAATTTTCTTTATTTTGAGGCAAAAAAACAGAAATTACCTTTGTTTTGGGGGAAAAAGACAGAAATTCCACTTATTTAGTGGCAAAAAAGCAGAAATTTTCCTTATTTTGGAGCAAAAATGAAGAAATTTCCCTTTTTTATGGCAAAAAGTTGTGCATTCTTCTTATTTTCGGCCAAAAAAGCAGAAATTCCCCGTATTTTGGAGCAAAATTGCAGAAATTCTTCTAATTGTGGGGCAAAAAGGCAGAAATTCCCTATATGTTGGGGCAAAAAGACAGAAATTCTCCTTATTTTGGGTCAAAACTCAGAAATTCCACTTATTTTGGGGCAAAATTCCAGAAATTTCACTTATTTTGGGGCAAAATTGCAGAAATTTCACTTATTTTGGGGCAAAATTGCAGAAATTTCACTTATTTCAGAAAAAAAGGCAGAAATTTTTATATTTGGAAGCAAAAAGGCAGAAATTTCTTTTATTTTGGTACAAAATTGCAGAAATTTTTCTTATTTTGGGGCAAAAAGGCAGAAATTTCCCATATTTTGGGGCAAAAATGCAGAAATTCCCCTTTTTTGAGGTAAAAAGGATGAAATTCCCCTTATTTGGGGGCAAAAAGGCAGACATTTCCCTTATTTAGGGGTAAAATTGCAGAAATTTCACTTATTTCAGGGTAATAAGTCAGAAATTTTTCTTATTTTGGGGCAAAAAAGCAGAAATTTCTAATCTTTTGTGGCAAAAATGCTGAAATTCCTTTTATTTTGAGGTTAAAAGGCTGAAATTCCCCTTATTAGGGGGCAAAAATGCAGAAATTTCCCTTATTTTGGGGAAAAATTGCAGAAATTTCACTTATTTTTGGGCAAAATTGCAGAAATTTCACTTATGGCAGGGAAAAAAGGCAGAAATTTTCCTTATTTTGGAGCAAAAACGCAAAAAATTTTAATATTTTGTGGCAAAAATGCAGAAATTCCCTTTATTTTGAGGTAAAAGGGTGAAATTCCTCTTATTTGAGGGCAAAAAGGCAGAAATTTCCATTATTTTGGGGCAAAATTGCAGAAATTTCACTTATTTCATGGAAAAAAGGCAGAAATTTTTCTTATTTTGGGGCAAAAATGCAGAAATTCCTAATCTTTTGTGGCAAAAATGCAGAAATTCTCATTATTTTAAGGTAAAAAGGCTGAAATTCCCCTTATTTGGGGGCAAAAATAAAGAAATTTCCATTATTTTGGGGCAAATTGCAGAAATTTCACTTATGTCAGTGTAATAAGTCAGAAATTTTTTTTATTTAGGGGCAAAAAAACAGAAATTCCCTTTGTTTTGGGGGAAAAAGACAAAAATTCCACTAATTGAGAGGCAAAAAAAACAAAAATTCCCCTTATTTTGGAGCAAAAATGAAGAAATTTCCCTTTTTTATGGCAAAAAGGTATGCATTCTTCTTATTTTGGGGCAAAAAGGCAGAAATTTCCCGTATTTTGGAGCAAAATTGCAGAAATTCCTCTAATCGTGGGGCAAAAAGGCAGAAATTCCCTATATGTTGAAGCATAAAGACAGAAATTCTCCTTATTTTGGGGCAAAACTCAGAAATTCCAATTATTTTGCGGCAAAATTCCAGAAATTTCTCTTATTTTGGGGCAAAATTGCAGAAATTTCACTTATTTAAGGGAAAAAAAGAAGAAATTTTCTTATTTTGGGGCAAAAAGGCAGAAATTTCTTTTATTTTGGTACAAAATTGCAGAAATTTTTTTTATTTTGGGCAAAAAGGCAGAAATTTCCCATATTTTGAGGCAAAAATGCAGAAATTTCACTTATTTCAGGGAAAATGGCAGAAATTTTTCTTATTTTGGGGCAAAAAATACAGAAATTCCCTTTGTTTTGGGGGAAAAAGACAGAAATTCCACTTATTTAAATGCAAAAAAGCAGAAATTCTCCTTATTTTGGAGCAAAAATGAAGAAATTTCACTTTTTTATGGCAAAAAGCTATGCATTCTTCTTATTTTCGGGCAAAAAGGCAGAAATTCCCTATATTTTGGAGCAAAATTGCAGAAATTCCCCTAAATGTGGGGCAAAAAGGCAGAAATTCCCTATATGTTGGGGCAAAAAGAAAGAAATTCTCATTATTTTGGGGCAAAACTCAGAAAATCCACTTATTTTGGAGCAAAATTCCAGAAATTTAACTTATTTGGGGGCAAAATTGCAGAAATTTCATTTATTTTGGGGTAAAATTGCAGAAATTTCACTTATTTCAAAAAAAAAGCAGAAATTTTCTTTTTTTGGGGCAAAAAGGCAGAAATTTCTTTTATTTTGGTACAAAATTGCAGAAATTTTTTTTATTTTTAAGAAAAAAGGCAGAAATTTCCCATATTTTGGAGCATAATTGCAGAAATTTCACTTATTTTGGGGCAAAATTGCATAAATTTCACTTATTTCAGTGAAAAAAGGCAGAAATTTTCCTTATTTTGGGGCAAAAAGGCAGAAATTCCTAATATTTTGTGGCAAAAATGCAGGAATTCCCCTTATTTTGAGGTAAAAAGGCTGAAATTCCCCTTATTTGGGGGCAAAAAGGCAGAAATTTCCCTTCTCTTGGGCAAAATTGCAGAAATTTCACTTATTTCAGGGTAATAAGTCAGAAATTTTTCTTATTTTTGGCAAAAAAAGACAGAATTTCCCTTTGTTTTGGGGGAAAAATACATAAATTCCACTTATTTAGAGGCAAAAAAGCAGAAATTCCCCTTATTTTGGGGCAAAATTGCAGAAATTTCACTTACTTCAGGGTAATAAGTCAGAAATTTTCCTTATTTTGGGGCAAAAAAACAGAAATTACCTTTGTTTTGGGGGGAAAAGACAGAAATTCCACTTATTTAGGGGCAAAAATGCAGAAATTCCCCTTATTTTGGAGCAAAATTACAGAAATTTCTCTTTTTTATGGCAAAAAGGTATGCATTCTTCTTATTTTTGGGCAAAAAGGCAGAACTTCCTCGTATTTTGGAGCAAAATTGCTGAAATTCCCCTAATTGTGGGGAAAAAGGCAGAAATTCCCTATATGTTGGGGCAAAAAGATAGAAATTCTACTTATTTTGGGTCAAAACTCAGAAATTCCACTTATTTTGGGGCAAAATTCCAAAAATTTCACTTATTTAGAGGCAAAAAAGCAGAAATTCCCCTTATTTTGGGGCAAAATTGCAGAAATTTCACTTACTTCAGGGTAATAAGTCAGAAATTTTTCTTATTTTGGGGCAAAAAAACAGAAATTACTTTTGTTTTGGGGGGAAAAGACAGAAATTCCACTTATTTAGGGGCAAAAATGCAGAAATTCCCCTTATTTTGGAGCAAAATTACAGAAATTTCCCTTTTTTATGGCAAAAAGGTATACATTCTTCTTATTTTTGGGCAAAAAGGCAGAAATTCCTCGTATTTTGGAGCAAAATTGCTGAAATTCCCCTAATTGTGGGGCAAAAAGGCAGAAATTCCCTATATGTTGGGGCAAAAAGACAGAAATTCTACTTATTTTGGGTCAAAACTCAGAAATTCCACTTATTTTGGGGCAAAATTCCAAAAATTTCACTTATTTTGGTGCAAAATTGCAGAAATTTCACTTATTTTGGGGCAAAATTGCAGAAATTTCACTTATTTCAGAAAAAAAAGCAGAAATTTTAATATTTGGAAGCAAAAGCGCAGAAATTTCTTTTATTTTGGTACAAAATTGCAGAAATTTTTCATATTTTGGGGCAAAAAGGCAGAAATTTCCCATATTTTGGGGCAAAAATGCAGAAATTCCCTTTTTTTTGAGGTAAAAAGGATGAAATTCCCCTTATTTGGGGGCAAAAAGTCAAATATATCTCTTATTTTGGGGCAAAATTGCCGAAATTTCACTTATTTCAGTGAAAAAAGGCAGAAATTTTCCTTTTTTTGGGGCAAAAAGGCAGAAATTCCTAATATTTTGTGGCAAAAATGCAGAAATTCCCGTTATTTTGAGGTAAAAAGGATGAAATTCACCTTATTTGGGGGCAAAAAGCAGAAATTTCCCTTCTTTTGGGGCAAAATTGGAGAAATTTCACTTATTTCAGGGTAATAAGTCAGAAATTTTCCTTATTTTGGGCAAAAAAAAAAAAGAAATTCCCTTTGTTTTGGGGGAAAAATACATAAATTCCACTTATTTAGAGGCAAAAAAACAGAAATTCCCCTTATTTTGGGGCAAAATTGCAGAAATTTCACTTACTTCATGGTAATAAGTCAGAAATTTTCTTTATTTTGAGGCAAAATAACAGAAATTACCTTTGTTTTGGGGGAAAAAGACAGAAATTCCACTTATTTAGAGGCAAAAAAGCAGAAATTCCCCTTATTTTGGAGCAAAAATGAAGAAATTTCCCTTTTTTATGGCAAAAAGTTATGCATTATTCTTATTTTCGGGCAAAAAAGCAGAAATTCCCCGTATTTTGGAGCAAAATTGCAGAAATTCTTCTAATTGTGGGGCAAAAAGGCAGAAATTCCCTATATGTTGGGGCAAAAAGACAGAAATTCTCCTTATTTTGGGTCAAAACTCATAAATTCCACTTATTTTGGGGCAAAATTCCAGAAATTTCACTTATTTTGGGGCAAAATTGCAGAAATTTCACTTATTTTGGGGCAAAATTGCAGAAATTTCACTTATTTCTGAAAAAAAGGCAGAAATTTTTATATTTGGAAGCAAAAAGGCAGAAATTTCTTTTATTTTGGTACAAAATTGCAGAAATTTTTCTTATTTTGGGGCAAAAAGGCAGAAATTTCCCATATTTTGGGGCAAAAATGCAGAAATTACCCTTTTTTTGAGGTAAAATAGATGAAATTCCCCTTTTTTGGGGGCAAAAACGCAGACATTTCCCTTATTTTGGGGCAAAATTGCAGAAATTTCACTTATTTCAGGGTAATAAGTCAGAAATTTTTTTTATTTTGGGGCAAAAAAGGAGAAATTCCTAATCTTTTGTGGCAAAAATGCTGAAATTCCCCTTATTTTGAGGTAAAAAGGCTGAAATTCCCCTTATTAGGGGGCAAAAATGCAGAAATTTCCCTTATTTTGGGGCAAAATTGCAGAAATTTCACTTATTTTTGGGCAAAATTGCAGAAATTTCACTTATGGCAGGGAAAAAAGGCAGAAATTTTCCTTATTTTGGGGCAAAAAGGCAGAAATTTTTAATATTTTGTGGCAAAAATGCAGAAATTCCCTTTATTTTGAGGTAAAAGGGTGAAATTCCTCTTATTTGAGGGCAAAAAGGCAGAAATTTCCCTTATTTTGGGGCAAAATTGCAGAAATTTCACTTATTTCAGGGAAAAAATGCAGAAATTTTTCTTATTTTGGGGCAAAAAAGAAGAAATTCCTAATCTTTTGTGGCAAAAATGCAGAAATTCTCCTTATTTTGAGGTAAAAAGGCTGAAATTCCCCTTATTTGGGGGCAAAAATAAAGAAATTTCCCTTATTTTGGGGCAAATTGCAGAAATTTCACTTATGTCAGTGTAATAAGTCAGAAATTTTTTTTATTTAGGGGCAAAAAAACAGAAATTCCCTTTGTTTTTTGGGAAAAAGACAGAAATTCCACTAATTTAGAGGCAAAAAAAGCAAAAATTCCCCTTATTTTGGAGCAAAAATGAAGAAATTTCCCTTTTTTATGGCAAAAAATGTATGCATTCTTCTTATTTTGGGGCAAAAAGGCAGAAATTTCCCGTATTTTGGAGCAAAATTGCAGAAATTCCTCTAATCGTGGGGCAAAAAGGCAGAAATTCCCTATATGTTGAAGCATAAAGACAGAAATTCTCCTTATTTTGGGGCAAAACTCAGAAATTCCAATTATTTTGCGGCAAAATTCCAGAAATTTCCCTTATTTTGGGGCAAAATTGCAGAAATTTCACTTATTTAAGGGAAAAAATGCAGAAATTTTCTTATTTTGGGGCCTAAAGGCAGAAATTTCTTTTATTTTGGTACAAAATTGCAGAAATTTTTTTTATTTTGGGCAAAAAGGCAGAAATTTCCCATATTTTGAGGCAAAAATGCAGAAATTTCACTTATTTAAGGGAAAATGGCAGAAATTTTCCTTATTTTGGGGCAAAAAATACAGAAATTCCCTTTGTTTTGGGGGAAAAAGACAGAAATTCCACTTATTTAAATGCAAAAAAGCAGAAATTCTCCTTATTTTGGAGCAAAAATGAAGAAATTTCACTTTTTTATGGCAAAAAGCTATGCATTCTTCTTATTTTCGGGCAAAAAGGCAGAAATTCCCTATATTTTGGAGCAAAATTGCAGAAATTCCCCTAAATGTGGGGCAAAAAGGCAGAAATTCCCTATATGTTGGGGCAAAAAGAAAGAAATTCTCATTATTTTGGGGCAAAACTCAGAAATTCCACTTATTTTGGAGCAAAATTCCAGAAATTTAACTTATTTGGGGGCAAAATTGCAGAAATTTCTTTTATTTTGGGGTAAAATTGCAGAAATTTCACTTATTTCAAAAAAAAAAGCAGAAATTTTCTTATTTTGGGGCAAAAAGGCAGAAATTTCTTTTATTTTGGTACAAAATTGCAGAATTTTTTTTTATTTTGGAGACAAAAGGCAGAAATTTCCCATATTTTGGAGCATAATTGCAGAAATTTCACTTATTTTGGGGCAAAATTGCATAAATTTCACTTATTTCAGTGAAAAAAGGCAGAAATTTTCCTTATTTTGGGGCAAAAAGGCAGAAATTCCTAATATTTTGTGGCAAAAATGCAGAAATTCCCCTTATTTTGAGGTAAAAAGGCTGAAATTCCCCTTATTTGGGGGCAAAAAGGCAGAAATTTCCCTTCTCTTGGGGCAAAATTGCAGAAATTTCAATTATTTCAGGGTAATAAGTCCGAAATTTTTCTTATTTTGGGCAAAAAAAGAGAAATTCCCTTTGTTTTGGGGGAAAAATACATAAATTCCACTTATTTAGAGGCAAAAAAGCAGAAATTCCCCTTATTTTGGGGCAAAATTGCAGAAATTTCACTTACTTCAGGGTAATAAGTCAGAAATTTTCCTTATTTTGGGGCAAAAAAACAGAAATTACCTTTGTTTTGGGGGGAAAAGACAGAAATTCCACTTATTTAGGGGCAAAAATGCAGAAATTCCCCTTATTTTGGAGCAAAATTACAGAAATTTCTCTTTTTTATGGCAAAAAGGTATGCATTCTTCTTATTTTTGGGCAAAAAGGCAGAACTTCCTCGTATTTTGGAGCAAAATTGCTGAAATTCCCCTAATTGTGGGACAAAAAGGCAGAAATTCCCTATACGTTGGGGCAAAAAGACAGAAATTCTACTTATTTTGGGTCAAATCTCAGAAATTCCACTTATTTTGGGGCAAAATCCCAAAAATTTCACTTATTTTGGTGCAAAATTGCAGAAATTTCACTTATTTTGGGGCAAAATTGCAGAAATTTCACTTATTTCAAAAAAAAAGCAGAAATTTTTATATTTGGAAGCAAAAACGCAGAAATTTGTTTTATTTTGGTACAAAATTGCAGAAATTTTTTATATTTTGGGGCAAAAAGGCAGAAATTTCCCATATTTTGGGGCAAAAATGCAGAAATTCCCCTTTTTTTGAGGTTAAAAGGATGAAATTCCCCTTATTTGGGGGCAAAAAGGCAGACATTTCCCTTATTTTGGGGCAAAATTGAAGAAATTTCACTTATTTCAGTGAAAAAAGGCAGAAATTTTCCTTATTTTGGGGCAAAAAGGCAGAAATTCCTAATATTTTGTGGCAAAAATGCAGAAATTCCCGTTATTTTGAGGTACAAAGGCTGAAATTCACCTTATTTGGGGGCAAAAAGCAGAAATTTCCCTTCTTTTGGGGCAAAATTGGAGAAATTTCACTTATTTCATGGTAATAAGTCAGAAATTTTCCTTATTTTGGGCAAAAAAAAAGAAATTCCCTTTGTTTTGGGGGAAAAATACATAAATTCCACTTATTTAGAGGCAAAAAAACAGAAATTCCCCTTATTTTGGGGCAAAATTGCAGAAATTTCACTTACCTCATGGTAATAAGTCAGAAATTTTCTTTATTTTGAGGCAAAATAACAGAAATTACCTTTGTTTTGGGGGAAAAATACAGAAATTCCACTTATTTAGAGGCAAAAAAGCAGAAATTCCCATTATTTTGGAGCAAAAATGAAGAAATTTCCCTTTTTTATGGCAAAAAGTTATGCATTCTTCTTATTTTCGGGCAAAAAAGCAGAAATTCCCCGTATTTTGGAGCAAAATTGCAGAAATTCTTCTAATTGTGGGGCAAAAAGGCAGAAATTTCCTATATGTTGGGGCAAAAAGACAGAAATTCTCCTTATTTTGGGTCAAAACTCAGGAATTCCACTTATTTTGGGGCAAAATTCCAGAAATTTCACTTATTTTGGGGCAAAATTGCAGAAATTTCACTTATTTTGGGGCAAAATTGCAGAAATTTCACTTATTTCAGAAAAAAAAGGCAGAAATTTTTATATTTGGAAGCAAAAAGGCAGAAATTACTTTTATTTTGGTACAAAATAGTATAAATTTTTCTTATTTTGGGGCAAAAAGGCAGAAATTTCCCATATTTTGGGGCAAAAATGCAGAAATTCCCCTTTTTTTGAGGTAAAAAAGATGAAATTTCCCTTATTTTGGGGCAAAAAGGCAGACATTTCCCTTATTTTGGGGCAAAATTGCAGAAATTTCACTTATTTCAGGGTAATAAGTCAGAAATTTTTCTTATTTTGGGGCAAAAAACAGAAATTCCTAATCTTTTGTGGCAAAAATGCTGAAATTCCCCTTATTAAGAGGTAAAAAGGCAGAAATTCCCCTTATTAGGGGGCAAAAATGCAGAAATTTCCCTTATTTTGGGGAAAAATTGCAGAAATTTCACTTATATTTGGGCAAAATTGCAGAAATTTCACTTATGGCAGGGAAAAAATGCAGAAATTTTCCTTATTTTGAGGCAAAAAGGCAGAAATTTTTAATATATTGTGGAAAAAATGCAGAAATTCCCTTTATTTTGAGGTTAAAGGGTGAAATTCCTCTTATTTGAGTGCAAAAAGGGAGAAATTTCCCTTATTTTGGGGCAAAATTGCAGAAATTTCACTTATTTCAGGGAAAAAAGGCAGAAATTTTTCTTATTTTGGGGCAAAAAGCAGCAATTCCTAATCTTTTGTGGCAAAAATGCAGAAATTCTCCTTATTTTGAGGTAAAAAGGCTGAAATTCCCCTTATTTGGGGGCAAAAATAAAGAAATTTCCCTTATTTTGGGGCAAATTGCAGAAATTTCACTTATGTCAGTGTAATAAGTCAGAAATTTTTTTTATTTAGGGGCAAAAAACCAGAAATTCCCTTTGTTTTTGGGGAAAAAGACAGAAATTCCACTAATTTAGAGGCAAAAAAAGCAAAAATTCTTCTTATTTTGGAGCAAAAATGAAGAAATTTCCCTTTTTTATGGGAAAAAGATATGCATTCTTCTTATTTTGGGGCAAAAAGGCAGAAATTTCCCGTATTTTGCAGCAAAATTTCAGAAATTCCTCTAATTGTGGGGCAAAAAGGCAGAAATTCCCTATATGTTGAAGCATAAAGACAGAAATTCTCCTTATTTTAGGGCAAAACTCAGAAATTCCAATTATTTTGCGGCAAAATTCCAGAAATTTCCCTTATTTTGGGGCAAAATTGCAGAAATTCCTCTTATTTAAGGAAAAAAAAGCAGAAATTTTCTTATTTTGGGGCAAAAAGGCAGAATTTTCTTTTATTTTGGTACAAAATTGCAGAAATTTTTTTTATTTTGGGCAAAAAGGCAGAAATTTCCCATATATTGGGGCATAATTGCAGAAATTTCACTTATTTTGGGGCAAAATTGCATAAATTTCACTTATTTCAGTGAAAAAAGGCAGAAATTTTCCTTATTTTGGGGCAAAAAGGCAGAAATTCCTAATATTTTGTGGCAAAAATGCAGAAATTCCCCTTATTTTGAGGTAAAAAGGCTGAAATTCCCCTTATTTGGGGGCAAAAAGGCAGGAATTTCCCTTCTCTTGGGGCAAAATTGCAGAAATTTCATTATTTCAGGGTAATAAGTCAGAAATTTTTCTTATTTTGGGCAAAAAAAGACAGAAATTCCCTTTCATTTGGGGGAAAAATACATAAATTCCACTTATTTAGAGGCAAAAAAGAAGAAATTACCCTTATTTTGGGGCAAAATTGCAGAAATTTCACTTATTTCAGGGTAATAAGTCAGAAATTTTCCTTATTTTGGGGCAAAAAAACAGAAATTACCTTTGTTTTGGGGGGAAAAGACAGAAATTCCACTTATTTAGGGGCAAAAATGCAGAAATTCCCCTTATTTTGGAGCAAAATTACAGAAATTTCTCTTTTTTATGGCAAAAAGGTATGCATTCTTCTTATTTTTGGGCAAAAAGGCAGAACTTCCTCGTATTTTGGAGCAAAATTGCTGAAATTCCCCTAATTGTGGGGAAAAAGGCAGAAATTCCCTATATGTTGGGGCAAAAAGATAGAAATTCTACTTATTTTGGGTCAAAACTCAGAAATTCCACTTATTTTGGGGCAAAATTCCAAAAATTTCACTTATTTAGAGGCAAAAAAGCAGAAATTCCCCTTATTTTGGGGCAAAATTGCAGAAATTTCACTTACTTCAGGGTAATAAGTCAGAAATTTTTCTTATTTTGGGGCAAAAAAACAGAAATTACTTTTGTTTTGGGGGGAAAAGACAGAAATTCCACTTATTTAGGGGCAAAAATGCAGAAATTCCCCTTATTTTGGAGCAAAATTACAGAAATTTCCCTTTTTTATGGCAAAAAGGTATACATTCTTCTTATTTTTGGGCAAAAAGGCAGAAATTCCTCGTATTTTGGAGCAAAATTGCTGAAATTCCCCTAATTGTGGGGCAAAAAGGCAGAAATTCCCTATATGTTGGGGCAAAAAGACAGAAATTCTACTTATTTTGGGTCAAAACTCAGAAATTCCACTTATTTTGGGGCAAAATTCCAAAAATTTCACTTATTTTGGTGCAAAATTGCAGAAATTTCACTTATTTTGGGGCAAAATTGCAGAAATTTCACTTATTTCAGAAAAAAAAGCAGAAATTTTTATATTTGGAAGCAAAAGCGCAGAAATTTCTTTTATTTTGGTACAAAATTGCAGAAATTTTTCATATTTTGGGGCAAAAAGGCAGAAATTTCCCATATTTTGGGGCAAAAATGCAGAAATTCCCTTTTTTTTGAGGTAAAAAGGATGAAATTCCCCTTATTTGGGGGCAAAAAGTCAAATATATCTCTTATTTTGGGGCAAAATTGCCGAAATTTCACTTATTTCAGTGAAAAAAGGCAGAAATTTTCCTTATTTTGGGGCAAAAAGGCAGAAATTCCTAATATTTTGTGGCAAAAATGCAGAAATTCCCGTTATTTTGAGGTAAAAAGGATGAAATTCACCTTATTTGGGGGCAAAAAGCAGAAATTTCCCTTCTTTTGGGGCAAAATTGGAGAAATTTCACTTATTTCAGGGTAATAAGTCAGAAATTTTCCTTATTTTGGGCAAAAAAAAAAAAGAAATTCCCTTTGTTTTGGGGGAAAAATACATAAATTCCACTTATTTAGAGGCAAAAAAACAGAAATTCCCCTTATTTTGGGGCAAAATTGCAGAAATTTCACTTACTTCATGGTAATAAGTCAGAAATTTTCTTTATTTTGAGGCAAAATAACAGAAATTACCTTTGTTTTGGGGGAAAAAGACAGAAATTCCACTTATTTAGAGGCAAAAAAGCAGAAATTCCCCTTATTTTGGAGCAAAAATGAAGAAATTTCCCTTTTTTATGGCAAAAAGTTATGCATTATTCTTATTTTCGGGCAAAAAAGCAGAAATTCCCCGTATTTTGGAGCAAAATTGCAGAAATTCTTCTAATTGTGGGGCAAAAAGGCAGAAATTCCCTATATGTTGGGGCAAAAAGACAGAAATTCTCCTTATTTTGGGTCAAAACTCATAAATTCCACTTATTTTGGGGCAAAATTCCAGAAATTTCACTTATTTTGGGGCAAAATTGCAGAAATTTCACTTATTTTGGGGCAAAATTGCAGAAATTTCACTTATTTCCGAAAAAAAGGCAGAAATTTTTATATTTGGAAGCAAAAAGGCAGAAATTTCTTTTATTTTGGTACAAAATTGCAGAAA
Source organism: Micromys minutus (assembly GCF_963924665.1). Lineage (NCBI taxonomy): Eukaryota > Metazoa > Chordata > Mammalia > Rodentia > Muridae > Micromys > Micromys minutus. Next base: position 4,484,590 of record NW_027667252.1, on the reverse strand, counting down.
TTTTTCTTATTTTGGGGCAAAAAGGCAGAAATTTCCCATATTTTGGGGCAAAAATGCAGAAATTACCCTTTTTTTGAGGTAAAATAGATGAAATTCCCCTTTTTTGGGGGCAAAAACGCAGACATTTCCCTTATTTTGGGGCAAAATTGCAGAAATTTCACTTATTTCAGGGTAATAAGTCAGAAATTTTTTTTATTTTGGGGCAAAAAAGGAGAAATTCCTAATCTTTTGTGGCAAAAATGCTGAAATTCCCCTTATTTTGAGGTAAAAAGGCTGAAATTCCCCTTATTAGGGGGCAAAAATGCAGAAATTTCCCTTATTTTGGGGCAAAATTGCAGAAATTTCACTTATTTTTGGGCAAAATTGCAGAAATTTCACTTATGGCAGGGAAAAAAGGCAGAAATTTTCCTTATTTTGGGGCAAAAAGGCAGAAATTTTTAATATTTTGTGGCAAAAATGCAGAAATTCCCTTTATTTTGAGGTAAAAGGGTGAAATTCCTCTTATTTGAGGGCAAAAAGGCAGAAATTTCCCTTATTTTGGGGCAAAATTGCAGAAATTTCACTTATTTCAGGGAAAAAATGCAGAAATTTTTCTTATTTTGGGGCAAAAAAGAAGAAATTCCTAATCTTTTGTGGCAAAAATGCAGAAATTCTCCTTATTTTGAGGTAAAAAGGCTGAAATTCCCCTTATTTGGGGGCAAAAATAAAGAAATTTCCCTTATTTTGGGGCAAATTGCAGAAATTTCACTTATGTCAGTGTAATAAGTCAGAAATTTTTTTTATTTAGGGGCAAAAAAACAGAAATTCCCTTTGTTTTGTGGGAAAAAGACAGAAATTCCACTAATTTAGAGGCAAAAAAAGCAAAAATTCCCCTTATTTTGGAGCAAAAATGAAGAAATTTCCCTTTTTTATGCCAAAAAATGTATGCATTCTTCTTATTTTGGGGCAAAAAGGCAGAAATTTCCCGTATTTTGGAGCAAAATTGCAGAAATTCCTCTAATCGTGGGGCAAAAAGGCAGAAATTCCCTATATGTGTAAGCATAAAGACAGAAATTCTCCTTATTTTAGGGCAAAACTCAGAAATTCCAATTATTTTGCGGCAAAATTCCAGAAATTTCCCTTATTTTGGGGCAAAATTGCAGAAATTTCACTTATTTAAGGGAAAAAATGCAGAAATTTTCTTATTTTGGGGCCTAAAGGCAGAAATTTCTTTTATTTTGGTACAAAATTGCAGAAATTTATTTTATTTTGGGCAAAAAGGCAGAAATTTCCCATATTTTGAGGCAAAAATGCAGAAATTTCACTTATTTCAGGGAAAATGGCAGAAATTTTCCTTATTTTGGGGCAAAAAATACAGAAATTCCCTTTGTTTTGGGGGAAAAAGACAGAAATTCCACTTATTTAAATGCAAAAAAGCAGAAATTCTCCTTATTTTGGAGCAAAAATGAAGAAATTTCACTTTTTTATGGCAAAAAGCTATGCATTCTTCTTATTTTCGGGCAAAAAGGCAGAAATTCCCTATATTTTGGAGCAAAATTGCAGAAATTCCCCTAAATGTGGGGCAATAAGGCAGAAATTCCCTATATGTTGGGGCAAAAAGAAAGAAATTCTCATTATTTTGGGGCAAAACTCAGAAATTCCACTTATTTTGGAGCAAAATTCCAGAAATTTAACTTATTTGGGGGCAAAATTGCAGAAATTTCTTTTATTTTGGGGTAAAATTGCAGAAATTTCACTTATTTCAAAAAAAAGCAGAAATTTTCTTATTTTGGGGCAAAAAGGCAGAAATTTCTTTTATTTTGGTACAAAATTGCAGAATTTTTTTTTATTTTGGAGACAAAAGGCAGAAATTTCCCATATTTTGGAGCATAATTGCAGAAATTTCACTTATTTTGGGGCAAATTGCATAAATTTCACTTATTTCAGTGAAAAAAGGCAGAAATTTTCCTTATTTTGGGGCAAAAAGGCAGAAATTCCTAATATTTTGTGGCAAAAATGCAGAAATTCCCCTTATTTTGAGGTAAAAAGGCTGAAATTCCCCTTATTTGGGGGCAAAAAGGCAGAAATTTCCCTTCTCTTGGGGCAAAATTGCAGAAATTTCACTTATTTCAGGGTAATAAGTCAGAAATTTTTCTTATTTTGGGCAAAAAAAGAGAAATTCCCTTTGTTTTGGGGGAAAAATACATAAATTCCACTTATTTAGAGGCAAAAAAGCAGAAATTCCCCTTATTTTGGGGCAAAATTGCAGAAATTTCACTTACTTCAGGGTAATAAGTCAGAAATTTTCCTTATTTTGGGGCAAAAAAACAGAAATTACCTTTGTTTTGGGGGGAAAAGACAGAAATTCCACTTATTTAGGGGCAAAAATGCAGAAATTCCCCTTATTTTGGAGCAAAATTACAGAAATTTCTCTTTTTTATGGCAAAAAGGTATGCATTCTTCTTATTTTTGGGCAAAAAGGCAGAACTTCCTCGTATTTTGGAGCAAAATTGCTGAAATTCCCCTAATTGTGGGACAAAAAGGCAGAAATTCCCTATATGTTGGGGCAAAAAGACAGAAATTCTACTTATTTTGGGTCAAAACTCAGAAATTCCACTTATTTTGGGGCAAAATTCCAAAAATTTCACTTATTTTGGTGCAAAATTGCAGAAATTTCACTTATTTTGGGGCAAAATTGCAGAAATTTCACTTATTTCAAAAAAAAAGCAGAAATTTTTATATTTGGAAGCAAAAACGCAGAAATTTGTTTTATTTTGGTACAAAATTGCAGAAATTTTTTATATTTTGGGGCAAAAAGGCAGAAATTTCCCATATTTTGGGGCCAAAATGCAGAAATTCCCCTTTTTTTGAGGTTAAAAGGATGAAATTCCCCTTATTTGGGGGCAAAAAGGCAGACATTTCCCTTATTTTGGGGCAAAATTGAAGAAATTTCACTTATTTCAGTGAAAAAGGCAGAAATTTTCCTTATTTTGGGGCAAAAAGGCAGAAATTCCTAATATTTTGTGGCAAAAATGCAGAAATTCCCGTTATTTTGAGGTACAAAGGCTGAAATTCACCTTATTTGGGGGCAAAAAGCAGAAATTTCCCTTCTTTTGGGGCAAAATTGGAGAAATTTCACTTATTTCATGGTAATAAGTCAGAAATTTTCCTTATTTTGGGCAAAAAAAAAGAAATTCCCTTTGTTTTGGGGGAAAAATACATAAATTCCACTTATTTAGAGGCAAAAAAACAGAAATTCCCCTTATTTTGGGGCAAAATTGCAGAAATTTCACTTACCTCATGGTAATAAGTCAGAAATTTTCTTTATTTTGAGGCAAAATAACAGAAATTACCTTTGTTTTGGGGGAAAAATACAGAAATTCCACTTATTTAGAGGCAAAAAAGCAGAAATTCCCATTATTTTGGAGCAAAAATGAAGAAATTTCCCTTTTTTATGGCAAAAAGTTATGCATTCTTCTTATTTTCGGGCAAAAAAGCAGAAATTCCCCGTATTTTGGAGCAAAATTGCAGAAATTCTTCTAATTGTGGGGCAAAAAGGCAGAAATTCCCTATATGTTGGGGCAAAAAGACAGAAATTCTCCTTATTTTGGGTCAAAACTCAGGAATTCCACTTATTTTGGGGCAAAATTCCAGAAATTTCACTTATTTTGGGGCAAAATTGCAGAAATTTCACTTATTTTGGGGCAAAATTGCAGAAATTTCACTTATTTCAGAAAAAAAAGGCAGAAATTTTTATATTTGGAAGCAAAAAGGCAGAAATTACTTTTATTTTGGTACAAAATAGTATAAATTTTTCTTATTTTGGGGCAAAAAGGCAGAAATTTCCCATATTTTGGGGCAAAAATGCAGAAATTCCCCTTTTTTTGAGGTAAAAAAGATGAAATTTCCCTTATTTTGGGGCAAAAAGGCAGACATTTCCCTTATTTTGGGGCAAAATTGCAGAAATTTCACTTATTTCAGGGTAATAAGTCAGAAATTTTTCTTATTTTGGGGCAAAAAACAGAAATTCCTAATCTTTTGTGGCAAAAATGCTGAAATTCCCCTTATTAAGAGGTAAAAAGGCAGAAATTCCCCTTATTAGGGGGCAAAAATGCAGAAATTTCCCTTATTTTGGGGAAAAATTGCAGAAATTTCACTTATATTTGGGCAAAATTGCAGAAATTTCACTTATGGCAGGGAAAAAATGCAGAAATTTTCCTTATTTTGAGGCAAAAAGGCAGAAATTTTTAATATATTGTGGAAAAAATGCAGAAATTCCCTTTATTTTGAGGTTAAAGGGTGAAATTCCTCTTATTTGAGTGCAAAAAGGGAGAAATTTCCCTTATTTTGGGGCAAAATTGCAGAAATTTCACTTATTTCAGGGAAAAAAGGCAGAAATTTTTCTTATTTTGGGGCAAAAAGCAGCAATTCCTAATCTTTTGTGGCAAAAATGCAGAAATTCTCCTTATTTTGAGGTAAAAAGGCTGAAATTCCCCTTATTTGGGGGCAAAAATAAAGAAATTTCCCTTATTTTGGGGCAAATTGCAGAAATTTCACTTATGTCAGTGTAATAAGTCAGAAATTTTTTTTATTTAGGGGCAAAAAACCAGAAATTCCCTTTGTTTTTGGGGAAAAAGACAGAAATTCCACTAATTTAGAGGCAAAAAAAGCAAAAATTCTTCTTATTTTGGAGCAAAAATGAAGAAATTTCCCTTTTTTATGGGAAAAAGATATGCATTCTTCTTATTTTGGGGCAAAAAGGCAGAAATTTCCCGTATTTTGCAGCAAAATTTCAGAAATTCCTCTAATTGTGGGGCAAAAAGGCAGAAATTCCCTATATGTTGAAGCATAAAGACAGAAATTCTCCTTATTTTAGGGCAAAACTCAGAAATTCCAATTATTTTGCGGCAAAATTCCAGAAATTTCCCTTATTTTGGGGCAAAATTGCAGAAATTCCTCTTATTTAAGGAAAAAAAAGCAGAAATTTTCTTATTTTGGGGCAAAAAGGCAGAATTTTCTTTTATTTTGGTACAAAATTGCAGAAATTTTTTTTATTTTGGGCAAAAAGGCAGAAATTTCCCATATATTGGGGCATAATTGCAGAAATTTCACTTATTTTGGGGCAAAATTGCATAAATTTCACTTATTTCAGTGAAAAAAGGCAGAAATTTTCCTTATTTTGGGGCAAAAAGGCAGAAATTCCTAATATTTTGTGGCAAAAATGCAGAAATTCCCCTTATTTTGAGGTAAAAAGGCTGAAATTCCCCTTATTTGGGGGCAAAAAGGCAGAAATTTCCCTTCTCTTGGGGCAAAATTGCAGAAATTTCATTATTTCAGGGTAATAAGTCAGAAATTTTTCTTATTTTGGGCAAAAAAAGACAGAAATTCCCTTTCATTTGGGGGAAAAATACATAAATTCCACTTATTTAGAGGCAAAAAAGAAGAAATTACCCTTATTTTGGGGCAAAATTGCAGAAATTTCACTTATTTCAGGGTAATAAGTCAGAAATTTTCCTTATTTTGGGGCAAAAAAACAGAAATTACCTTTGTTTTGCGGGGAAAAGACAGAAATTCCACTTATTTAGAGGCAAAAATGCAGAAATTCCTCTTATTTTGGAGCAAAATTACAGAAATTTCCCTTTTTTATGGCAAAAAGGTATGCATTCTTCTTATTTTCGGGCAAAAAGGCAGAAATTCCATGTATTTTGGAGTAAAATTGCTGAAATTCCCCTAATTGTGGGGCAAAAAGGCAGAAATTCCCTATATGTTGGGGCAAAAAGACAGAAATTCTACTTATTTTGGGTCAAAACTCAGAAATTCCACTTATTTTAGGGGAAAATTCCAAAAATTTCACTTATTTTGAGGCAAAATTGCAGAAATTTCACTTATTTTGGGGCAAAATTGCAGAAATTTCACTTATTTCAGAAAAAAAAGCAGAAATTTTTATATTTGGAAGCAAAAAGGCAGAAATTTCTTTTATTTTGGTACAAAATTGCAGAAATTTTTCTTATTTTGGGGCAAAAAGCAGAAATTTCCCATATTTTGGGGCAAAAATGCAGAAATTTCTCTTTTTTTGAGGTAAAAAGTATGAAATTCCCCTTATTTTGGGGCAAAAAGGCAGACATTTCCCTTATTTAGGGGCAAAATTGAAGAAATTTCACTTATTTCAGTGAAAAAAGGCAGAAATTTTCCTTATTTTGGGGCAAAAAGGCAGAAATTCCTAATATTTTCTGGCAAAAATGCAGAAATTCCCGTTATTTTGAGGTAAAAAGGCTGAAATTCACCTTATTTGAGGGCAAAAAGCAGAAATTTTCCTTCTTTTGGGGCAAAATTGCAGAAATTTCACTTATTTCAGGGTAATAAGTCAGAAATTTTCCTTATTTTGGACAAAAAAAGACAGAAATTCCCTTTGTTTTGGGGGAAAAATACATAAATTCCACTTATTTAGAGGCAAAAAAACAGAAATTCCCCTTATTTTGGGGCAAAATTACAGAAATTTCACTTATTTCATGGTAATAAGTCAGAAATTTTCTTTATTTTGAGGCAAAAAAACAGAAATTACCTTTGTTTTGGGGGAAAAAGACAGAAATTCCAGTTATTTAGAGGCAAAAAAGCAGAAATTCCCCTTATTTTGGAGCAAAATTGCAGTAATTTCCCTTTTTTATGGCAAAAAGTTATGCATTCTTCTTATTTTCGGGCAAAAAAGCAGAAATTCCCCGTATTTTGGAGCAAAATTGCAGAAATTCTTCTAATTGTGGGGCAAAAAGGCAGAAATTCCCTATATGTTGGTGCAAAAAGACAGAAATTCTCCTTATTTTGGGTCAAAACTCAGAAATTTCACTTATTTTGGGGCAAAATTCCAAAAATTTCACTTATTTTGGGGCAAAATTGCAGAAATTTCACTTATTTTGGGGCAAAATTGCAGAAATTTCACTTATTTCAGAAAAAAAGGCAGAAATTTTTATATTTGGAAGCAAAAAGTCAGAAATTTCTTTTATTTTGGAACAAAATTGCAGAAATTTTTCTTATTTTGGGGCAAAAAGGCAGAAATTTCCCATATTTTGGGGAAAAATGCAGAAATTCCCCTTTTTTTGAGGTAAAAAGGATGAAATTCCCCTTATTTGGGGGCAAAAAGGCAGACATTTCCCTTATTTTGGGGCAAAATTGCAGAAATTCCACTTATTTCAGGGTAATAAGTCAGAAATTTTTCTTATTTTGGGGCAAAAAAGCAGAAATTCCTAATCTTTTGTGGCAAAAATGCTGAAATTCCCTTTATTTTGAGGTAAAAATCTGAAATTCCCCTTATTAGGGGGCAAAAATGCAGAAATTTCCCTTATTTTGGGGAAAAATTGCAGAAATTTCACTTATTTTTGGGCAAAATTGCAGAAATTTCACTTATGGCAGGGAAAAAATGCAGAAATTTTCCTTATTTTGGGGCAAAAAGGCAGAAATTTTTAATATTTTGTGGCAAAAATGCAGAAATTCCTTTTATTTTGAGGTAAAAGTGTGAAATTCCTCTTATTTGAGTGCAAAAAGGCAGAAATTTCCCTTATTTTGGGGCAAAATTGCAGAAATTTCACTTATTTCAGGGAAAAAAGGCAGAAATTTTTCTTATTTTGGGGCAAAAAAGCAGGAAATTCCTAATCTTTTGTGGCAAAAATGCAGAAATTCTCCTTATTTTGAGGTAAAAAGGCTGAAATTCCCCTTATTTGGTGACAAAAATAAATAAATTTCCCTTATTTTGGGGCAAATTGCAGAAATTTCACTTATGTCAGTGTAATAAGTCAGAATTTTTTTTTATTTAGGGGCAAAAAAACAGAAATTCCCTTTGTTTTGGGGGGAAAAGACAGAAATTCCACTAATTTAGAGGCAAAAAAAGCAAAAATTCTCCTTATTTTGGAGCAAAAATGAAGAAATTTCCCTTTTTTATGGCAAAAAGTTATGCATTCTTCTTATTTTGGGGCAAGAAGGCAGAAATTTCCCGTATTTTGGAGCAAAATTGCAGAAATTCCTCTAATCGTGGGGCAAAAAGGCAGAAATTCCCTATATGTTGAAGCATAAAGACAGAAATTCTCCTTATTTTGGGGCAAAACTCAGAAATTCCAATTATTTTGCGGCAAAATTCCAGAAATTTCCCTTATTTTGGGGCAAAATTGCAGAAATTTAACTTATTTAAGGGAAAAAAAGAAGAAATTTTCTTATTTTGGGGCAAAAAGGCAGAATTTTCTTTTATTTTGGTACAAAATTGCAGAAATTTTTTTTATTTTGGGCAAAAAGGCAGAAATTTCCCATATTTTGAGGCAAAAATGCAGAAATTTCACTTATTTCAGGGAAAAAAGGCAGAAATTTTCCTTATTTTGGGGCAAAAAATACAGCAATTCCCTTTGTTTTGGGGAAAAAGACAGAAATTCCACATATTTAAATGCAAAAAAGCAGAAATTCCCCTTATTTTGGAGCAAAAATGAAGAAATTTCGCTTTTTTATGGCAAAAAGCTTTGCATTCTCCTTATTTTCGGGCAAAAAGGCAGAAATTCCCCATATTTTGGAACAAAATTGCAGAAATTCCCCTAAATGTGGGGCAAAAAGGCAGAAATTCCCTATATGTTGGGGCAAAAAGAAAGAAATTCTCATTATTTTGGGGCAAAACTCAGAAATTCCACTTAATTTGGAGCAAAATTCCAGAAATTTAACTTATTTGGGGGCAAAATTGCAGACATTTCATTTATTTTGGGGCAAAATTGCAGAAATTTCACTTATTTCAAAAAAAAAGCAGAAATTTTCTTATTTTGGGGCAAAAAGGCAGAAATTTCTTTTATTTTGGTACAAAATTGCAGAAATTTTTCTTATTTTGGAGAAAAAAGGCAGAAATTTCCCATATTTTGGGGCATAATTGCAGAAATTTCACTTATTTTGGGGCAAAATTGCAGAAATTCCCCTTTTTTTGAGGTAAAAAAGATGAAATTTCCCTTATTTTGGGGCAAAAAGGCAGACATTTCCCTTATTTTGGGGCAAAATTGCAGAAATTTCACTTATTTCAGGGTAATAAGTCAGAAATTTTTCTTATTTTGGGGCAAAAAAGCAGAAATTCCTAATCTTTTGTGGCAAAAATGCTGAAATTCCCCATATTAAGAGGTAAAAAGGCAGAAATTCCCCTTATTAGGGGGCAAAAATGCAGAAATTTCCCTTATTTTGGGGAAAAATTGCAGAAATTTCACTTATATTTGGGCAAAATTGCAGAAATTTCACTTATGGCAGGGAAAAAATGCAGAAATTTTCCTTATTTTGAGGCAAAAAGGCAGAAATTTTTAATATATTGTGGAAAAATGCAGAAATTCCCTTTATTTTGAGGTTAAAGGGTGAAATTCCTCTTATTTGAGTGCAAAAAGGGAGAAATTTCCCTTATTTTGGGGCAAAATTGCAGAAATTTCACTTATTTCAGGGAAAAAAGGCAGAAATTTTTCTTATTTTGGGGCAAAAAGCAGCAATTCCTAATCTTTTGTGGCAAAAATGCAGAAATTCTCCTTATTTTGAGGTAAAAAGGCTGAAATTCCCCTTATTTGGGGGCAAAAATAAAGAAATTTCCCTTATTTTGGGGCAAATTGCAGAAATTTCACTTATGTCAGTGTAATAAGTCAGAAATTTTTTTTATTTAGGGGCAAAAAACCAGAAATTCCCTTTGTTTTTGGGGAAAAAGACAGAAATTCCACTAATTTAGAGGCAAAAAAAGCAAAAATTCTTCTTATTTTGGAGCAAAAATGAAGAAATTTCCCTTTTTTATGGGAAAAAGGTATGCATTCTTCTTATTTTGGGGCAAAAAGGCAGAAATTTCCCGTATTTTGCAGCAAAATTTCAGAAATTCCTCTAATTGTGGGGCAAAAAGGCAGAAATTCCCTATATGTTGAAGCATAAAGACAGAAATTCTCCTTATTTTAGGGCAAAACTCAGAAATTCCAATTATTTTGCGGCAAAATTCCAGAAATTTCCCTTATTTTGGGGCAAAATTGCAGAAATTCCTCTTATTTAAGGAAAAAAAAGCAGAAATTTTCTTATTTTGGGGCAAAAAGGCAGAATTTTCTTTTATTTTGGTACAAAATTGCAGAAATTTTTTTTATTTTGGGCAAAAAGGCAGAAATTTCCCATATATTGGGGCATAATTGCAGAAATTTCACTTATTTTGGGGCAAAATTGCATAAATTTCACTTATTTCAGTGAAAAAAGGCAGAAATTTTCCTTATTTTGGGGCAAAAAGGCAGAAATTCCTAATATTTTGTGGCAAAAATGCAGAAATTCCCCTTATTTTGAGGTAAAAAGGCTGAAATTCCCCTTATTTGGGGGCAAAAAGGCAGGAATTTCCCTTCTCTTGGGGCAAAATTGCAGAAATTTCATTATTTCAGGGTAATAAGTCAGAAATTTTTCTTATTTTGGGCAAAAAAAGACAGAAATTCCCTTTCATTTGAGAGAAAAATACATAAATTCCACTTATTTAGAGGCAAAAAAGAAGAAATTACCCTTATTTTGGGGCAAAATTGCAGAAATTTCACTTATTTCAGGGTAATAAGTCAGAAATTTTTTTTATTTTGGGGCAAAAAAACAGAAATTACCTTTGTTTTGCGGGGAAAAGACAGAAATTCCACTTATTTAGAGGCAAAAATGCAGAAATTCCTCTTATTTTGGAGCAAAATTACAGAAATTTCCCTTTTTTATGGCAAAAAGGTATGCATTCTTCTTATTTTCAGGCAAAAAGGCAGAAATTCCATGTATTTTGGAGCAAAATTGCTGAAATTCCCCTAATTGTGGGGCAAAAAGGCAGAAATTCCCTATATGTTGGGGCAAAAAGACAGAAATTCTACTTATTTTGGGTCAAAACTCAGAAATTCCACTTATTTTAGGGCAAAATTCCAAAAATTTCACTTATTTTGAGGCAAATTTGCAGAAATTTCACTTATTTTGGGGCAAAATTGCAGAAATTTCACTTATTTCAGAAAAAAAAGCAGAAATTTTTATATTTGGAAGCAAAAAGGCAGAAATTTCTTTTATTTTGGTACAAAATTGCAGAAATTTTTCTTATTTTGGGGCAAAAAGCAGAAATTTCCCATATTTTGGGGCAAAAATGCAGAAATTCCTCTTTTTTTGAGGTAAAAAGTATGAAATTCCCCTTATTTGGGGGCAAAAAGGCAGACATTTCCCTTATTTAGGGGCAAAATTGAAGAAATTTCACTTATTTCAGTGAAAAAAGGCAGAAATTTTCCTTATTTTGGGGCAAAAAGGCAGAAATTCCTAATATTTTGTGGCAAAAATGCAGAAATTCCCGTTATTTTGAGGTAAAAAGGCTGAAATTCACCTTATTTGAGGGCAAAAAGCAGAAATTTCCCTTCTTTTGGGGCAAAATTGCAGAAATTTCACTTATTTCAGGGTAATAAGTCAGAAATTTTCCTTATTTTGGACAAAAAAAGACAGAAATTCCCTTTGTTTTGGGGGAAAAATACATAAATTCCACTTATTTAGAGGCAAAAAAACAGAAATTCCCCTTATTTTGGGGCAAAATTACAGAAATTTCACTTATTTCATGGTAATAAGTCAGAAATTTTCTTTATTTTGAGGCAAAAAAACAGAAATTACCTTTGTTTTGGGGGAAAAAGACAGAAATTCCAGATATTTAGAGGCAAAAAAGCAGAAATTCCCCTTATTTTGGAGCAAAATTGCAGTAATTTCCCTTTTTTATGGCAAAAAGTTATGCATTCTTCTTATTTTCGGGCAAAAAAGCAGAAATTCCCCGTATTTTGGAGCAAAATTGCAGAAATTCTTCTAATTGTGGGGCAAAAAGGCAGAAATTCCCTATATGTTGGTGCAAAAAGACAGAAATTCTCCTTATTTTGGGTCAAAACTCAGAAATTTCACTTATTTTGGGGCAAAATTCCAAAAATTTCACTTATTTTGGGGCAAAATTGCAGAAATTTCACTTATTTTGGGGCAAAATTGCAGAAATTTCACTTATTTCAGAAAAAAAGGCAGAAATTTTTATATTTGGAAGCAAAAAGTCAGAAATTTCTTTTATTTTGGAACAAAATTGCAGAAATTTTTCTTATTTTGGGGCAAAAAGGCAGAAATTTCCCATATTTTGGGGAAAAATGCAGAAATTCCCCTTTTTTTGAGGTAAAAAGGATGAAATTCCCCTTATTTGGGGGCAAAAAGGCAGACATTTCCCTTATTTTGGGGCAAAATTGCAGAAATTCCACTTATTTCAGGGTAATAAGTCAGAAATTTTTCTTATTTTGGGGCAAAAAAGCAGAAATTCCTAATCTTTTGTGGCAAAAATGCTGAAATTCCCTTTATTTTGAGGTATAAAGTCTGAAATTCCCCTTATTAGGGGGCAAAAATGCAAAAATTTCCCTTATTTTGGGGAAAAATTGCAGAAATTTCACTTATTTTTGGGCAAAATTGCAGAAATTTCACTTATGGCAGGGAAAAAATGCAGAAATTTTCCTTATTTTGGGGCAAAAAGGCAGAAATTTTTAATATTTTGTGGCAAAAATGCAGAAATTCCTTTTATTTTGAGGTAAAAGTGTGAAATTCCTCTTATTTGAGTGCAAAAAGGCAGAAATTTCCCTTAATTTGGGGCAAAATTGCAGAAATTTCACTTATTTCAGGGAAAAAAGGCAGAAATTTTTCTTATTTTGGGGCAAAAAAGCAGGAAATTCCTAATCTTTTGTGGCAAAAATGCAGAAATTCTCCTTATTTTGAGGTAAAAAGGCTGAAATTCCCCTTATTTGGTGACAAAAATAAATAAATTTCCCTTATTTTGGGGCAAATTGCAGAAATTTCACTTATGTCAGTGTAATAAGTCAGAATTTTTTTTTATTTAGGGGCAAAAAAACAGAAATTCCCTTTGTTTTGGGGGAAAAAGACAGAAATTCCACTAATTTAGAGGCAAAAAAAGCAAAAATTCTCCTTATTTTGGAGCAAAAATGAAGAAATTTCCCTTTTTTATGGCAAAAAGTTATGCATTCTTCTTATTTTGGGGCAAGAAGGCAGAAATTTCCCGTATTTTGGAGCAAAATTGCAGAAATTCCTCTAATCGTGGGGCAAAAAGGCAGAAATTCCCTATATGTTGAAGCATAAAGACAGAAATTCTCCTTATTTTGGGGCAAAACTCAGAAATTCCAATTATTTTGCGGCAAAATTCCAGAAATTTCCCTTATTTTGGGGCAAAATTGCAGAAATTTAACTTATTTAAGGGAAAAAAAGAAGAAATTTTCTTATTTTGGGGCAAAAAGGCAGAATTTTCTTTTATTTTGGTACAAAATTGCAGAAATTTTTTTTATTTTGGGCAAAAAGGCAGAAATTTCCCATATTTTGAGGCAAAAATGCAGAAATTTCACTTATTTCAGGGAAAAAAGGCAGAAATTTTCCTTATTTTGGGGCAAAAAATACAGCAATTCCCTTTGTTTTGGGGAAAAAGACAGAAATTCCACATATTTAAATGCAAAAAAGCAGAAATTCCCCTTATTTTGGAGCAAAAATGAAGAAATTTCGCTTTTTTATGGCAAAAAGCTTTGCATTCTCCTTATTTTCGGGCAAAAAGGCAGAAATTCCCCATATTTTGGAACAAAATTGCAGAAATTCCCCTAAATGTGGGGCAAAAAGGCAGAAATTCCCTATATGTTGGGGCAAAAAGAAAGAAATTCTCATTATTTTGGGGCAAAACTCAGAAATTCCACTTAATTTGGAGCAAAATTCCAGAAATTTAACTTATTTGGGGGCAAAATTGCAGACATTTCATTTATTTTGGGGCAAAATTGCAGAAATTTCACTTATTTCAAAAAAAAAAAGCAGAAATTTTCTTATTTTGGGGCAAAAAGGCAGAAATTTCTTTTATTTTGGTACAAAATTGCAGAAATTTTTCTTATTTTGGAGAAAAAAGGCAGAAATTTCCCATATTTTGGGGCATAATTGCAGAAATTTCACTTATTTTGGGGCAAAATTGCATAAATTTCACTTATTTCAGTGAAAAAAGGCAGAAATTTTCCTTATTTTGGGGCAAAAACGCAAAAATTCCTAACATTTTGTGGCAAAAATGCAGAAATTCCCCTTATTTTGAGGTAAAAAGGCTGAAATTCACCTTATTTGGGGGCAAAAAAGCAGAAATTTCCCTTCTCTTGGGGTAAAATTGCAGAAATTTCACTTATTTCAGGGTAATAAGTCAGAAATTTTTTCTATTTTGGGCAAAAAAAGACAGAAATTCCCTTTGTTTTGGGGGAAAAAAATACATAAATTCCACTTATTTAGAGGCAAAAAAGCAGAAATTCCCCTTATTTTGGGACAAAATTGCAGAAATTTCACTTACTTCAGGTTAATAAGTCAGAAATTTTAATTATTTTGGGGCAAAAAAACAGAAATTACCTTTTTTTTGGGGGGAAAAGACAGAAATTCCACGTATTTAGAGGCAAAAATGCAGAAATTCCCCTTATATTGGAGCAAAATTACAGAAATTTCCCTTTTTTATGGCAAAAAGGTATGCATTCTTCTTATTTTCGGGCAAAAAGGCAGAAATTCCCCGTATTTTGGAGCAAAATTGCAGAAATTAACTAAATTGTGGGGCAAAAATGCAGAAATTCCCTATATGTTGGGGCAAAAAGACAGAAATTCTCATTATTTTGGGGCAAAACTCAGAAATTCCACTCATTTTGGAGCAAAATTTCAGAAATTTCCCTTATTTTGGGGCAAAATTCCAGAAATTTAACTTATTTGGGGGCAAAATTGCAGAAATTTCACTTATTTTTGGGCAAAATTGCAGAAATTTCACTTATTTTGGGGCAAAATTGCAGAAATTTCACTTATTTCAGAAAAAAAAGCAGAAATTTTTATATTTGGAAGCAAAAAGGCAGAAATATCTTTTATTTTGGTACAAAATTGCAGAAATTTTTTCTTATTTTGGGGCAAAAAGGCAGAAATATCCCATATTTTGGGGCAAAAATGCAAAATTCCCCTTTTTTGAGGTAAAAAGGATGAAATTCCCCTTATTTGGGGGCAAAGAGGCAGACATTTCCCTTATTTTGGAGCAAAATTGAAGAAATTTCATTTATTTCAGGGAAAAAAGGCAGAAATTTTCCTTTTTTGGGGCAAAAATGCAGAAATTCCTAATCTTTTGTGGCAAAAATGCAGAAATTCCTTTTATTTTGAGGTAAAAAGGCTGAAATTCCCCTTATTTGGGGGCAAAAATGCAGAAATTTCCCTTATTTTGGGGCAAAATTGCAGAAATTTCACTTATGTCAGTGTAATAAGTCAGAAATTTTTTTTATTTAGGGGCAAAAAAGACAGAAATTCCCTTTTTTGGGGGGGGAAAAAGACAGAAAATCCACTAATTTAGAGGCAAAAAAAGCAGAAATTCCCCTTATTTTGGAGCAAAAATTAAGAAATTTCCATTTTTATGGCAAAAAGGTATGCATTCTTCTTATTTTGGGGCAAAAAAGAAGATATTTCTGTATTTTGGAGCAAAATTGCAGAAATTCTTCTAATTGTGGGGCAAAAATGCAGAAATTCCCTATATGTTGGGGCATAAAGACAGAAATTCTCCTTATTTTGGGGCAAAACTCAGAAATTCTAATTATTTTGCGGCAAAATTCCAAAAATTTCTCTTATTTTGGGGCAAAATTGCAGAAATTTCACTTATTTTGGGAAAAATTGCAGAAATTTCACTTATTTAAGGGAAAAAAGCAGAAATTTTCTTATTTTGGGGCAAAAAGGCAGAAATTTCTTTTATTTTGGTACAAAATTGCAGAAATTTTTTTTATTTTGGAGCAAAAAGGCAGATATTTCCCATATTTTGGGGCAAAAATGCAGAAATTCCTCTTATTTTGAGGAAAAAGGCTGAAATTCCCCTTAATTGGGGGCAATAAGGCAGAAATTTCCTTATTTGGGGGCAAAATTGCAAAAATTTAACTTATTTCAGGGTAATAAGTCAGAAATATTTTTTATTTTGGGGCAAAAAGAGAGAAATTCCCTTTGTTTTTGAGAAAAAAAAGACAGAAATTCCACTTTTTTAGAGGCAAAAAAGGAGAAATTCCTTTTATTTTGGAGCAAAAATGAAGAAATTTTTCTTTTTTGGGACAAAAGGTATACAATCCCTTTATTTTCAGGCTAAAAAGCAGAAATTCCCTGTATTTTGGAGCAAAATTGCAGAAATTCCCCTAATTGTGGGGCAAAAAGGCAGAAATTCCCTATATGTTAGGGCAAAAAACAGAAATTCTACTTATTGTGGGGCAACACTCAGAAATTCCACTTATTTTGGGGCAAAATTCCAGAAATTTCCCTTATTTTGGGGCAAAATCGCAGAAATTTCACTATTTTGGGGCAAAATTGCAGAAATTTAACTTATTTCAGTGAAAAAAGGCAGAAATTTTCCTTATTTTGGGGCAAAAAGGCAGAAATTCCTAATATTTTGTGGCAAAAATGCAGAAATTCCCCTTATTTTGAGGTAAAAAGGCTGAAATTCACCTTATTTGGGGGCCAAAAGGCAGAAATTTCCCTTCTTTTTAGGCAAAATTGCAGAAATTTCACTTATTTCAGGGTAATAAGTCAGAAATTTTTTTTTATTTTGTGCAAAAAAAGACAGAAATTCCTTTTGTTTTGGGGTAAAAATACATAAATTCCACTTATTTAGAGGTAAAAAAGCAGAAATTCCCCTTATTTTGGGGCAAAATTGCAGAAATTTCACTTACTTCAGGGTAATAAGTCAGAAATTTTCCTTATTTTTGGGCAAAAAACCAGAAATTACCTTTGTTTTGGGGGAAAAAGACAGAAATTCCACTTATTTAGAGGCAAAAAAGCAGAAATTCCCCTTATTTTGGAGCAAAATTACAGAAATTTCCCTTTTTTATGGCAAAAAGTTATGCATTCTTCTTATTTTCGGGCAAAAAGGCAGAAATTCCCCGTATTTTGGTGCAAAATTGCTGAAATTCCCCTAATTGTGGGGCGAAAAGGCAGAAATACCCTATATGTTTGGGCAAAAAGACAGAAATTCTACTTATTTTTGGGTCAAAACTCAGAAATTCCACTTATTTTGGGGCAAAATTCCAGAAATTTCACTTATTTTGGGGCAAAATTGCAGAAATTTCACTTATTTCAGAAAAAAAAGCAGAAATTTTTATATTTGGAAGGAAAAAGACAGAAATTTCTTTTATTTTGGTACAAAATTGCAGAAATTTTTCTTATTTCGGGGCAAAAAGGTAGAAATTTCCCATATTTTGGGGCAAAAATGCAGAAATTTCCCATTTTTTGAGGTAAAAAGGATGAAAATCCCCTTATTTGAGGGCAAAAAGGCAGACATTTCCCTTATTTTGGTGCAAAATTGAAGAAATTTCACTTATTTCAGGGAAAAAAGTCAGAAAATTTCATATTTTGTGGCAAAAATGCAAAAATTCCTAATCTTTTGTGGCAAAAATGCAGAAATTCCTTTTATTTTGAGGTAAAAAGGCTTAAATTCCCCTTATTTGGGGGCAAAAATTCAGAAATTTCCCTTATTTTGGGGCAAAATTGCAGAAATTTCACTTATGTCAGTGTAATAAGTCAGAATTTTTTTTTTATTTAGGGGCAAAAAAGACAGAAATTCCCTTTGTTTTGGGGTAAAAAGACAGAAATTCCACTAATTTAGAGGCAAAAAAAAATCAGAAATTCCCCTTATTTTGGGGCAAAATTGCAGAAATTTCACTTATTTTGGGGAAAATTGCAGAAATTTCACTTATTTAAGGGAAAAAAAGCAGAAATTTTCTTATTTTGGGGTAAAAAGGCAGAAATTTCTTTTATTTTGCTACAAAATTGCAGAAATTTTTTTTATTTTGGGCAAAAGCAGAAATTTCCCATATTTTGGGGCAAAAATGCAGAAATTTCACTTATTTCAGGAAAAAATAGCAGAAATTTTCCTTATTTTGAGGCAAAAAAGAGAGAAATTCCCTTTGTTTTGGTGGAAAAAGACAGAAATTCCACTTATTTAGATGCAAAAAAGCAGAAATTCCCCTTATTTTGGAGCAAAAATGAAGAAATTTCCTTTATATATGGCAAAAAGCTATGCATTCTTTTTATTTTCGGGCAAAAAGGCAGAAATTCCCCATATTTTGGAGCAAAATTGCAGAAATTCCCCTAATTGTGGGGCAAAAAGGCAGAAATTCCCTATATGTTGGGGCAAAAAGACAGAAATTCTCATTATTTTGGGGCAAAACTCAGAAATTCCACTTAATTTGGAGCAAAATTCCAGAAATCTCACTTATTTTAGGGGAAAATTGCAGAAATTTCACTTATTTTGGGGCAAAATTGCAGAAATTTCACTTATTTCAAAAAAAGCCGAAATTTTCTTATTTTGGGGCAAAAAGGCAGAAATTTCTTTTATTTTGGTACAAAATTGCAGAAATTTTTTTTATTTTGGAACAAAGAGGCGGAAAATTCCCATATTTTGGGGCAAAAATGCAGAAATTCCCCTTATTTTGAGGAAAAAGGCTGAAATTCTTCTTAATTGGGGGCAATAAGGCAGAAATTTCCTTATTTTGGGGCAAAATTGCAAAAATTTAACTTATTTCAGGGTAATAAGTCAGAAATTTTTCTTATTTTTGGGCAAAAAGACAGAAATTCCATTTGTTTTTGAGAAAAAAAAGACAGAAATTCCACTCTTTTAGAGGCAAAAAAGTAGAAATTCCTTTTATTTTGGAGCAAAAATGAAGAAATTTCCCTTTTTTGTATCAAAAAGTATACATTCCCTTTATTTTTAGGCTAAAAAGCTGAAATTCCCCGTATTTTGGAGCAAAATTGCAGAAATTCTCCTAATTGTGGGGCAAAAAGGCAGAAATTCCCAATATGTTAGGGCAAAAAACAGAAATTCTCCTTATTGTGGGGAAAAACTCACAAATTCCATTTATTTTGGGGCAAAATTCCAGAAATTTCCCTTATTTTGAGGCAAAATTGCAGAAATTTCTTTTATTTTGGTACAAAATTGCAGAAATTATTTTATTTTGGAGAAAAAAGGCAGAAATTTCCCATATTTTGGGGCATAATTGCATAAATTTCACTTATTTCAGTGAAAAAAGGCAGAAATTTTCCTTATTTTGGGGCAAAAAGGCAGAAATTCCTAATATTTTGTGGCAAAAATGCAGAAATTCCCCTTATTTTGAGGTAAAAATGCTGAAATTCACCTTATTTGGAGGCAAAGAGGCAGAAATTTCCCTTCTTTTTGGGCAAAATTGCAGAAATTTTACTTATTTCAGGGTAATAAGTCAGAAATTTTTCTTATTTTGGGCAAAAAAGACAGAAATTCCCTTTGTTTTCGGGGAAAAATACATAAATTCCACTTATTTAGAGGCAAAGAAGCAGAAATTCCCCTTATTTTGGGGCAAAATTGCAGAAATTTCACTTACTTCAGGGTAATAAGTCAGAAATTTTCCTTATTTTGGGGCAAAAAAACAGAAATTACTTTTGTTTTGGGGGAAAAAGACAGAAATTCCACTTATTTAGAGGCAAAAAAGCAGAAATTCCCCTTATTTTGGAGCAAAATTACAGAAATTTCCCTTTTTTATGGCAAAAAGTTATGCATTCTTCTTATTTTCGGGCAAAAAGGCAGAAACTCCACGTATTTTGGAGCAAAATTGCTGATTCCCCTAATTGTGGGGCGAAAAGGCAGAAATTCCCTATATGTTGGGGCAAAAAGACAGAAATTCTACTTATTTTTGGGTCAAACCTCAGAAATTCCACTTATTTTGGGGCAAAATTCCAGAAATTTCAATTATTTTGGGGCAAAATTGCAGAAATTTCACTTATTTTGGGGCAAAATTGCAGAAATTTCAATTATTTCAGAAAAAAAAGCAGAAATTTTTATATTTGGAAGCAAAAAGGCAGAAATTTCTTTTATTTTGGTACAAAATTGCAGAAATTTTTCTTATTTTGGGGCAAAAAGGCAGAAATTTCCCATATTTTGGGGCAAAAATCAGAAATTCCCCTTTTTTGAGGTAAAAAGGATGAAATTCCCCTTATTTGGGGGCAAACTGCAGACATTTCCCTTATTTTGGGGCAAAATTGAAGAAATTTCACTTATTTCAGGCAAAAAAGGCAGAAATTTTCATATTTTGGGGCAAAAATGCAGAAATTCCTAATCTTTTGTGGCAAAAATGCAGAAATTCTCTTTATTTTGAGGTAAAAAGGCTGAAATTCCCCTTATTTGGGGGCAAAAATTCAGAAATTTCCCTTATTTTGGGGCAAAATTGCAGAAATTTCACTTATGTCAGTGTAATAAGTCAGAAATTTTTTTTTATTTAGGGGCAAAAAATACAGAAATTCCCTTTGTTTTTGGGGAAAAAGACAGAAATTCCACTTATTTAAATGCAAAAAAGCAGAAATTCCCCTTATTTTGGAGCAAAAATGAAGAAATTTCGCTTTTTTATGGCAAAAAGCTATGCATTCTTCTTATTTTCGGGCAAAAAGGCAGAAATTCCCTATATTTTGGAGCAAAATTGCAGAAATTCCCCTAAATGTGGGGCAAAAAGGCAGAAATTCCCTATATGTTGGGGCAAAAAGAAAGAAATTCTCATTATTTTGGGGCAAAACTCAGAAATTCCACTTATTTTGGAGCAAAATTCCAGAAATTTAACTTATTTGGGGGCAAAATTGCAGAAATTTCATTTATTTTGGGGCAAAATTGCAGAAATTTCACTTATTTCAAAAAAAAGCAGAAATTTTCTTATTTTGGGGCAAAAAGGCGGAAATTTCTTTTATTTTGGTACAAAATTGCAGAAATTATTTTATTTTGGAGAAAAAAGGCAGAAATTTCCCATATTTTGGGGCATAATTGCATAAATTTCACTTATTTCAGTGAAAAAAGGCAGAAATTTTCCTTATTTTGGGGCAAAAAGGCAGAAATTCCTAATATTTTGTGGCAAAAATGCAGAAATTCCCCTTATTTTGAGGTAAAAATGCTGAAAATCACCTTATTTGGAGGCAAAGAGGCAGAAATTTCCCTTCTTTTTGGGCAAAATTGCAGAAATTTTACTTATTTCAGGGTAATAAGTCAGAAATTTTTCTTATTTTGGGCAAAAAAAGACAGAAATTCCCTTTGTTTTCGGGGAAAAATACATAAATTCCACTTATTTAGAGGCAAAGAAGCAGAAATTCCCCTTATTTTGGGGCAAAATTGCAGAAATTTCACTTACTTCAGGGTAATAAGTCAGAAATTTTCCTTATTTTGGGGCAAAAATACAGAAATTACCTTTGTTTGGCGGGAAAAAGACAGAAATTCCACTTATTTAGAGGCAAAAAAGCAGAAATTCCCCTTATTTTGGAGCTAAATTACAGAAATTTCCCTTTTTTATGGCAAAAAGTTATGCATTCTTCTTATTTTCAGGCAAAAAGGCAGAAATTCCACGTATTTTGGAGCAAAATTGCTGATTCCCCTAATTGTGGGGCGAAAAGGCCGAAATTCCCTATATGTTGGGGCAAAAAGACAGAAATTCTATTTATTTTTGGGTCAAACCTCAGAAATTCCACTTATTTTGGGGCAAAATTCCAGAAATTTCAATTATTTTGGGGCAAAATTGCAGAAATTTCACTTATTTTGGGGCAAAATTGCAGAAATTTCAATTATTTCAGAAAAAAAACAGAAATTTTTATATTTGGAAGCAAAAATGCAGCAATTTCTTTTATTTTGGTACAAAATTGCAGAAATTTTTCTTATTTTGGGGCAAAAAGGCAGAAATTTCCCATATTTTGGGGCAAAAATCAGAAATTCCCCTTTTTTTGAGGTAAAAAGGATGAAATTCCTCTTATTTGGGGGCAAACTGTAGACATTTCCCTTATTTTGGGGCAAAATTGAAGAAATTTCATTTATTTCAGGGAAAAAAGGCAGAAATTTTCATATTTTGGGGCAAAAATGCAGAAATTCCTAATCTTTTGTGGCAAAAATGCAGAAATTCTCTTTATTTTGAGGTAAAAAGGCTGAAATTCCCCTTATTTGGGTGCAAAAATTCAGAAATTTCCCTTATTTTGGGGCAAAATTGCAGAAATTTCACTTATGTCAGTGTAATAAGTCAGAAATTTTTTTTTATTTAGGGGCAAAAAAGACAGAAATTCTCTTTGTTTTGGGGTAAAAAGACAGAAATTCCACTAATTTTGAGGCAAAAAAAATCAGAAATTCCCCTTATTTTGGAGCAAAAATGAAGAAATTTCCATTTTTATGGCATAAACGTATGCATTCGTCTTATTTTGGGGCAAAAAGGCAGAAATTTCTCGTATTTTGGAGCGAAATTGCAGAAATTCCTCTAATTGTGGGGCAAAAAGGCAGAAATTCCCTATATGTTGGGGCATAAAGACAGAAATTCTCCTTATTTTGGGACAGAACTCTAAAATTCCAATTATTTTGCGACAAAATTCCAGAAATTTCTCTTATTTTCGGGCAAAATTGCAGAAATTTCACTTATTTTGGGGAAAATTGCAGTAATTTCACTTATTTAAGGGAAAAAAAGCAGAAATTTTCTTATTTTGGGGTAAAAAGGCAGAAATTTCTTTTATTTTGGTACAAAATTGCAGAAATTTTTTTTATTTTGGGCAAAAGCAGAAATTTCCCATATTTTGGGGCAAAAATGCAGAAATTTCACTTATTTCAGGAAAAAATAGCAGAAATTTTCCTTATTTTGGGGCAAAAAAGAGAGAAATTCCCTTTGTTTTGGTGGAAAAAGACAGAAATTCCACTTATTTGGATGCAAAAAAGCAGAAATTCCCCTTATTTTGGAGCAAAAATGAAAAAATTTCCTTTTTATGTGGCAAAAAGCTATGCATTCTTCTTATTTTCGGGCAAAAAGGCAGAAATTCCCCATATTTTGGAGCAAAATTGCAGAAATTCCCCTAATTGTGGGGCAAAAAGGCAGAAATTCCCTATATGTTGGGGCAAAAAGACAGAAATTCTCATTATTTTGGGGCAAAACTCAGAAATTCCAGTTATTTTGGAGCAAAATTCCAGAAATTTTACTTATTTTAGGGCAAAATTACAGAAATTTCAATTATTTTGGGGCAAAATTGCAGAAATTTCACTTATTTCAAAAAGAAGCAGAAATTTTCTTATTTTGGGGCAAAAAGGCAGAAATTTCTTTTATTTTGGTACAAAATTGCAGAAATTTTTTTTATTTTGGAGCAAAGAGGCGGAAAATTCCCATATTTTTGGGCAAAAATGCAGAAATTCCTTTTATTTTGAGGAAAAAGTCTGAAATTCCCTTTAATTGGGGGCAATAAGGCAGAAATTTCCTTATTTTTGGGCAAAATTGCAAAAATTTAACTTATTTCAGAATAATAAGTCAGAAATTTTTCTTATTTTGGGGCAAAAAGACAGAAATTCCCTTTGTTTTTGAGAAAAAAAAGACAGAAATTCCACTTTTTTAGAGGCAAAAAAGTAGAAATTCCTTTTATTTTGGAGCAAAAATGAAGAAATTTCCCTTTTTTGTGGCAAAAAGTATACAGTCCCTTTATTTTCAGGCTAAAAAGCAGAAATTCCCCGTATTTTGGAGCAAAATTGCAGAAATTTCCCTAATTGTGGGGCAAAAAGGCAGAAATTTGCAGAAATTTCACTTATGTCAGTGTAATAAGTCAGAAATTTTTTTTATTTAGGGGCAAAAAAACAGAAATTCTCTTTGTTTTTGGGGAAAAAGACAGAAATTCCACTAATTTAGAGGCAAAAAAATCAAAAATTCTCCTTATTTTGGAGCAAAAATGAAGAAATTTCCCTTTTTTATGGCAAAAAGGTGTGCATTCTTCTTATTTTGGGGCAAAAAGGCAGAAATTTCCCGTATTTTGGAGCAAAATTGCAGACATTCCTCTAATCGTTGGGCAAAAAGGCAGAAATTCCCTATATGTTGAAGCATAAAGACAGAAATTCTCCTTATTTTGCGGCAAAACTCAGAAATTCCAATTATTTTGCGGCAAAATTCCAGAAATTTCCCTTATTTTGTGGCAAAATTGCAGAAATTTCACTTATTTAAGGGAAAAAAAGCAGAAATTTTCTTATTTTGGGGCAAAAAGGCAGAATTTTCTTTTATTTTGGTACAAAATTGCAGAAATTTTTTTTATTTTGGGCAAAAAGGCAGAAATTTCCCATATTTTGAGGCAAAAATGCAGAAATTTCACTTATTTCAGGGAAAAAAGGCAGAAATTTTCCTTATTTTGGGGCAAAAAATACAGAAATTCCCTTTGTTTTTGGGGAAAAAGACAGAAATTCCACTTATTTAAATGCAAAAAAGCAGAAATTCCCCTTATTTTGGAGCAAAAATGAAGAAATTTCGCTTTTTTATGGCAAAAAGCTATGCATTCTTCTTATTTTCGGACAAAAAGGCAGAAATTCCCTATATTTTGGAGCAAAATTGCAGAAATTCCCCTAAATGTGGGGCAAAAAGGCAGAAATTCCCTATATGTTGGGGCAAAAAGAAAGAAATTCTCATTATTTTGGGGCAAAACTCAGAAATTCCACTTTTTTTGGAGCAAAATTCCAGAAATTTAACTTATTTGGGGGCAAAATTGCAGAAATTTCATTTATTTTGGGGCAAAATTGCAGAAATTTCACTTATTTCAATAAAAAGCAGAAATTTTCTTATTTTGGGGCAAAAAGGCAGAAATTTCTTTTATTTTGGTACAAAATTGCAGAAATTATTTTATTTTGGAGAAAAAGGGCAGAAATTTCCCATATTTTGGGGCATAATTGCATAAATTTCACTTATTTCAGTGAAAAAAGGCAGAAATTTTCCTTATTTTGGGGCAAAAAGGCAGAAATTCCTAATATTTTGTGGCAAAAATGCAGAAATTCCCCTTATTTTGAGGTAAAAATGCTGAAATTCACCTTATTTGGAGGCAAAGAGGCAGAAATTTCCCTTCTTTTTGGGCAAAATTGCAGAAATTTTACTTATTTCAGGGTAATAAGTCAGAAATTTTTCTTATTTTGGGCAAAAAAAGACAGAAATTCCCTTTGTTTTCGGGGAAAAATACATAAATTCCACTTATTTAGAGGCAAAGAAGCAGAAATTCCCCTTATTTTGGGGCAAAATTGCAGAAATTTCACTTACTTCAGGGTAATAAGTCAGAAATTTTCCTTATTTTGGGGCAAAAAAACAGAAATTACCTTTGTTTTGCGGGAAAAAGACAGAAATTCCACTTATTTAGAGGCAAAAAAGCAGAAATTCCCCTTATTTTGGAGCTAAATTACAGAAATTTCCCTTTTTTATGGCAAAAAGTTATGCATTCTTCTTATTTTCAGGCAAAAAGGCAGAAATTCCACGTATTTTGGAGCAAAATTGCTGATTCCCCTAATTGTGGGGCGAAAAGGCAGAAATTCCCTATATGTTGGGGCAAAAAGACAGAAATTCTACTTATTTTTGGGTCAAACCTCAGAAATTCCACTTATTTTGGGGCAAAATTCCAGAAATTTCAATTATTTTGGGGCAAAATTGCAGAAATTTCACTTATTTTGGGGCAAAATTGCAGAAATTTCAATTATTTCAGAAAAAAAAGCAGAAATTTTTATATTTGGAAGCAAAAAGGCAGCAATTTCTTTTATTTTGGTACAAAATTGCAGAAATTTTTCTTATTTTGGGGCAAAAAGGCAGAAATTTTCCATATTTTGGGGCAAAAATCAGAAATTCCCCTTTTTTTGAGGTAAAAAGGATGAAATTCCCCTTATTTGCGGGCAAACTGCAGACATTTCCATTATTTTGGGGCAAAATTGAAGAAATTTCACTTATTTCAGGGAAAAAAGGCAGAAATTTTCATATTTTGGGGCAAAAATGCAGAAATTCCTAATCTTTTGTGGCAAAAATGCAGAAATTCTCTTTATTTTGAGGTAAAAAGGCTGAAATTCCCCGTATTTGGGTGCAAAAATTCAGAAATTTCCCTTATTTTGGGGCAAAATTGCAGAAATTTCACTTATGTCAGTGTAATAAGTCAGAAATTTTTTTTTATTTAGGGGCAAAAAAGACAGAAATTCTCTTTGTTTTGGGGTAAAAAGACAGAAATTCCACTAATTTTGAGGCAAAAAAAATCAGAAATTCCCCTTATTTTGGAGCAAAAATGAAGAAATTTCCATTTTTATGGCATAAACGTATGCATTCGTCTTATTTTGGGGCAAAAAGGCAGAAATTTCTTGTATTTTGGAGCAAAATTGCAAATATTCCTCTAATTGTGGGGCAAAAAGGCAGAATTTCCCTATATGTTGGGGCATAAAGACAGAAATTTTCCTTATTTTGGGACAGAACTCAGAAATTCCAATTATTTTGCGACAAAATTCCAGAAATTTCTCTTATTTTCGGGCAAAATTGCAGAAATTTCACTTATTTTGGGGAAAATTGCAGTAATTTCACTTATTTAAGGGAAAAAAAGCAGAAATTTTCTTATTTTGGGGCAAAAAGGCAGAAATTTCTTTTATTTTGGTACAAAATTGCAGAAATTTTTTTTATTTTGGAGCAAAGAGGCGGAAAATTCCCATATTTTTGGGCAAAAATGCAGAAATTCCTTTTATTTTGAGGAAAAAGTCTGAAATTCCCTTTAATTGGGGGCAATAAGGCAGAAATTTCCTTATTTTTGGGCAAAATTGCAAAAATTTAACTTATTTCAGAATAATAAGTCAGAAATTTTTCTTATTTTGGGGCAAAAAGACAGAAATTCCCTTTGTTTTTGAGAAAAAAAAGACAGAAATTCCGCTTTTTTAGAGGCAAAAAAGTAGAAATTCCTTTTATTTTGGAGCAAAAATGAAGAAATTTCCCTTTTTTGTGGCAAAAAGTATACAGTCCCTTTATTTTCAGGCTAAAAAGCAGAAATTCCCCGTATTTTGGAGCAAAATTGCAGAAATTTCCCTAATTGTGGGGCAAAAAGGCAGAAATTTGCAGAAATTTCACTTATGTCAGTGTAATAAGTCAGAAATTTTTTTTATTTAGGGGCAAAAAAACAGAAATTCTCTTTGTTTTTGGGGAAAAAGACAGAAATTCCACTAATTTAGAGGCAAAAAAATCAAAAATTCTCCTTATTTTGGAGCAAAAATGAAGAAATTTCCCTTTTTTATGGCAAAAAGGTGTGCATTCTTCTTATTTTGGGGCAAAAAGGCAGAAATTTCCCGTATTTTGGAGCAAAATTGCAGACATTCCTCTAATCGTTGGGCAAAAAGGCAGAAATTCCCTATATGTTGAAGCATAAAGACAGAAATTCTCCTTATTTTGGGGCAAAACTCAGAAATTCCAATTATTTTGCGGCAAAATTCCAGAAATTTCCCTTATTTTGGGGCAAAATTGCAGAAATTTCACTTATTTAAGGGAAAAAAAGCAGAAATTTTCTTATTTTGGGGCAAAAAGGCAGAATTTTCTTTTATTTTGGTACAAAATTGCAGAAATTTTTTTTATTTTGGGCAAAAAGGCAGAAATTTCCCATATTTTGAGGCAAAAATGCAGAAATTTCACTTATTTCAGGGAAAAAAGGCAGAAATTTTCCTTATTTTGGGGCAAAAAATACAGAAATTCCCTTTGTTTTTGGGGAAAAAGACAGAAATTCCACTTATTTAAATGCAAAAAAGCAGAAATTCCCCTTATTTTGGAGCAAAAATGAAGAAATTTCGCTTTTTTATGGCAAAAAGCTATGCATTCTTATTTTCGGACAAAAAGGCAGAAATTCCCTATATTTTGGAGCAAAATTGCAGAAATTCCCCTAAATGTGGGGCAAAAAGGCAGAAATTCCCTATATGTTGGGGCAAAAAGAAAGAAATTCTCATTATTTTGGGGCAAAACTCAGAAATTCCACTTTTTTTGGAGCAAAATTCCAGAAATTTAACTTATTTGGGGGCAAAATTGCAGAAATTTCATTTATTTTGGGGCAAAATTGCAGAAATTTCACTTATTTCAATAAAAAGCAGAAATTTTCTTATTTTGGGGCAAAAAGGCAGAAATTTCTTTTATTTTGGTACAAAATTGCAGAAATTATTTTATTTTGGAGAAAAAGGGCAGAAATTTCCCATATTTTGGGGCATAATTGCATAAATTTCACTTATTTCAGTGAAAAAAGGCAGAAATTTTCCTTATTTTGGGGCAAAAAGGCAGAAATTCCTAATATTTTGTGGCAAAAATGCAGAAATTCCCCTTATTTTGAGGTAAAAATGCTGAAATTCACCTTATTTGGAGGCAAAGAGGCAGAAATTTCCCTTCTTTTTGGGCAAAATTGCAGAAATTTTACTTATTTCAGGGTAATAAGTCAGAAATTTTTCTTATTTTGGGCAAAAAAAGACAGAAATTCCCTTTGTTTTCGGGGAAAAATACATAAATTCCACTTATTTAGAGGCAAAGAAGCAGAAATTCCCCTTATTTTGGGGCAAAATTGCAGAAATTTCACTTACTTCAGGGTAATAAGTCAGAAATTTTCCTTATTTTGGGGCAAAAAAACAGAAATTACCTTTGTTTTGCGGGAAAAAGACAGAAATTCCACTTATTTAGAGGCAAAAAAGCAGAAATTCCCCTTATTTTGGAGCTAAATTACAGAAATTTCCCTTTTTTATGGCAAAAAGTTATGCATTCTTCTTATTTTCAGGCAAAAAGGCAGAAATTCCACGTATTTTGGAGCAAAATTGCTGATTCCCCTAATTGTGGGGCGAAAAGGCAGAAATTCCCTATATGTTGGGGCAAAAAGACAGAAATTCTACTTATTTTTGGGTCAAACCTCAGAAATTCCACTTATTTTGGGGCAAAATTCCAGAAATTTCAATTATTTTGGGGCAAAATTGCAGAAATTTCACTTATTTTGGGGCAAAATTGCAGAAATTTCAATTATTTCAGAAAAAAAAGCAGAAATTTTTATATTTGGAAGCAAAAAGGCAGCAATTTCTTTTATTTTGGTACAAAATTGCAGAAATTTTTCTTATTTTGGGGCAAAAAGGCAGAAATTTTCCATATTTTGGGGCAAAAATCAGAAATTCCCCTTTTTTTGAGGTAAAAAGGATGAAATTCCCCTTATTTGCGGGCAAACTGCAGACATTTCCATTATTTTGGGGCAAAATTGAAGAAATTTCACTTATTTCAGGGAAAAAAGGCAGAAATTTTCATATTTTGGGGCAAAAATGCAGAAATTCCTAATCTTTTGTGGCAAAAATGCAGAAATTCTCTTTATTTTGAGGTAAAAAGGCTGAAATTCCCCGTATTTGGGTGCAAAAATTCAGAAATTTCCCTTATTTTGGGGCAAAATTGCAGAAATTTCACTTATGTCAGTGTAATAAGTCAGAAATTTTTTTTTATTTAGGGGCAAAAAAGACAGAAATTCTCTTTGTTTTGGGGTAAAAAGACAGAAATTCCACTAATTTTGAGGCAAAAAAAATCAGAAATTCCCCTTATTTTGGAGCAAAAATGAAGAAATTTCCATTTTTATGGCATAAACGTATGCATTCGTCTTATTTTGGGGCAAAAAGGCAGAAATTTCTCGTATTTTGGAGCAAAATTGCAGATATTCCTCTAATTGTGGGGCAAAAAGGCAGAATTTCCCTATATGTTGGGGCATAAAGACAGAAATTTTCCTTATTTTGGGACAGAACTCAGAAATTCCAATTATTTTGCGACAAAATTCCAGAAATTTCTCTTATTTTTGGGCAAAATTGCAGAAATTTCACTTATTTTGGGGAAAATTGCAGTAATTTCACTTATTTAAGGGAAAAAAAGCAGAAATTTACTTATTTTGGGGTAAAAAGGCAGAAATTTCTTTTATTTTGGTACAAAATTGCAGAAATTTTTTTTTATTTTGGGCAAAAGCAGAAATTTCCCATATTTTGGGGCAAAAATGCAGAAATTTCACTTATTTCAGGAAAAAATAGCAGAAATTTTCCTTATTTTGGGGCAAAAAAGAGAGAAAATCCCTTTGTTTTGGTGGAAAAAGACAGAAATTCCACTTATTTGGATGCAAAAAAGCAGAAATTCCCCTTATTTTGGAGCAAAAATGAAGAAATTTCCTTTTTATATGGCAAAAAGCTATGCATTCTTCTTATTTTCGGGCAAAAAGGCAGAAATTCCCCATATTTTGGAGCAAAATTGCAGAAATTCCCCTAATTGTGGGGCAAAAAGGCAGAAATTCCCTATATGTTGGGGCAAAAAGACAGAAATTCTCATTATTTTGGGGCAAAACTCAGAAATTCCAGTTATTTTGGAGCAAAATTCCAGAAATTTTACTTATTTTAGGGCAAAATTACAGAAATTTCAATTATTTTGGGGCAAAATTGCAGAAATTTCACTTATTTCAAAAAGAAGCAGAAATTTTCTTATTTTGGGGCAAAAAGGCAGAAATTTCTTTTATTTTGGTACAAAATTGCAGAAATTTTTTTTATTTTGGAGCAAAGAGGCGGAAAATTCCCATATTTTTGGGCAAAAATGCAGAAATTCCTTTTATTTTGAGGAAAAAGTCTGAAATTCCCTTTAATTGGGGGCAATAAGGCAGAAATTTCCTTATTTTTGGGCAAAATTGCAAAAATTTAACTTATTTCAGAATAATAAGTCAGAAATTTTTCTTATTTTGGGGCAAAAAGACAGAAATTCCCTTTGTTTTTGAGAAAAAAAAGACAGAAATTCCACTTTTTTAGAGGCAAAAAAGTAGAAATTCCTTTTATTTTGGAGCAAAAATGAAGAAATTTCCCTTTTTTGTGGCAAAAAGTATACATTCCCTTTATTTTCAGGCTAAAAAGCAGAAATTCCCCGTATTTTGGAGCAAAATTGCAGAAATTTCCCTAATTGTGGGGCAAAAAGGCAGAAATTCCCAATATGTTAGGGCAAAAAACAGAAATTCTCCTTATTGTGGGGAAAAACTCACAAATTCTACTTATTTTGGGGCAAAATTCCAGAAATTTTCCTTATTTTGGGGCAAAATTGCAGAAATTTCACTTATTTTGGGGCAAAATTGCAGAAATTTCACTTATTTCAGTGAAAAAAGGCAGAAATTTTCCTTATTTTGGGGCAAAAAGGCAGAAATTCCTAATATTTTGTGGCAAAACTGCAGAAATTCCCCTTATTTTGAGGTAAAAATGCTGAAATTCACCTTATTTGGAGGCAAAGAGGCAGAAATTTCCCTTCTTTTTGGGCAAAATTGCAGAAATTTCACTTATTTTGGGGCAAAATTGCAGAAATTTCACTTATTTCAGAAAAAAAGCAGAAATTTTTATATTTGGAAGCAAAAAAACAGAAATTTCTTTTATTTTGGTACAAAATTGCAGAAATTTTCCTTATTTTGGGACAAAAAGGCAAAAATTTCCCATATTTTGGGGCAAAAATGCAGAAATTCCCCTTTTTTTGAGGTAAAAAGGATGAAATTCTCCTTATTTGGGGGCAAAAAGGCAGACATTTCCCTTATTTTGGGGTAAAATTGCAGAAATTTAACTTATTTCAGGAAAAAAAGGCAGAAATTTTCTTTATTTTGGTGCAAAAAAGCTGAAATTCCTAATCTTTTGTGGCAAAAATGCAGAAATTCCTTTTATTTTGAGGTAAAAAGGCTGAAATTCCCCTTATTTAGGGGCAAAAATGCAGAAATTTCCCTTATTTTTGGGCAAAATTGCAGAAATTTTACTTATGTCAGTGTAATAAGTCAGAAATTTTTTTTATTTAGGGGCAAAGAAGAACAGAAATTCCCTTTGTTTGGGGGAAAAAGACAGAAATTCCACTAATTTAGAGGCAAAAAAAGCAGAAATTCCCCTTATTTTGGAGCAAAAATGAAGAAATTTCCATTTTTATGGCAAAAAGGTATGCATTATTCTTATTTTGGGGCAAAAAGGCAGAAATTTCCCGTATTTTGGAGCAAAATTGCAGAAATTCCTCTAATAGTGGGGCAAAAAGGCAGAAATTCCCTATATGTTGGGGCATAAAGACAGAAATTCTCTTTAGTTTTGGGCAAAACTCAGAAAATCCAATTATTTTGCGGCAAAATTCCAGAAATTTCTCTTATTTTGGGGCAAAATTGCAGAAATTTTACTTATTTTGGGGAAAATTGCAGAAATTTCACTTATTTAAGGGAAAAAAAGCAGAAATTTTCTTATTTTGGGGCAAAAAGCCAGAAATTTCTTTTATTTTGGTACAAAATTGCAGAAATTTTTTTGTATTTTGGGCAAAAAGGCAGAAATTTCCCATATTTTGGGGCAAAAATGCTGAAATTTCCCTTATTTCAGGAAAAAAATGCAGAAATTTTCTTTATTTTGGGGCAGAAAAGACAGAAATTCCCTTTGTTTTGGGGGAAAAAGACAGAAATTCCACTTATTTAGATGCAAAAAAGCAGAAATTCCCCTTATTTTGGAGCAAAAATGAAGAAATTTCCTTTTTCTATGGCAAAAAGCTATGCATTCTTCTTATTTTCGGGCAAAAAGGCATAAATTCCCCATATTTTGGAGCAAAATTGCAGAAATTCCCCTAATTGTGGGGCAAAAAGGCAGAAATTCCCTATAATTTGGGGCAAAAAGACAGAAATTCTCCTTATTTTGGGTCAAAACTCAGAATTTCCACTTATTTTGGGGCAAAATTCCAGAAATTTCACTTATTTTGGGGTAAAATTGCAGATATTTCACTTATTTTAGGGCAAAATTGCAGAAATTTCACTTATTTCAGAAAAAAAAGCAGAAATTTTTATATTTGGAAGCAAAAAAACAGAAATTTCTTTTATTTTGGTACAAAATTGCAGAAATTTTTCTTATTTTGGGGCAAAAAGGCAGAAATTTCCCATATTGTGGGGCAAAAATGCAGAAATTCCCCTTTTTTTGAGGTAAAAAGGATGAATTTCCCCTTATTTGGGGGCAAAAAGGCAGACATTTCCCTTATTTTGGGGCAAAATTGCAGAAATTTCACTTATTTCAGGAAAAAAAGGCAGAAATTTTCTTTATTTTGGGGCAAAAAATCTGAAATTCCTAATCTTTTGAGGCAAAAATGCAGAAATTCCCTTTATTTTGAGGTAAAAAGGCTGAAATTCCCTTTATTTGGGGGCAAAAATGCAGAAATTTTCCTTATTTTCGGGCAAAATTGCAGAAATTTCACTTATGTCAGTGTAATAAGTCAGAAATTTTTTTTTTATTTAGGGGCAAAAAAGAACAGAAATTCCCTTTGTTTTGGGGGGAAAAGACAGAAATTCCACTAATTTAGAGGCAAAAAAAGCAGAAATTCCCCTTATTTTGGAGCAAAAATGAAGAAATTTCCATTTTTATGGCAAAAAGGTATGCATTATTCTTATTTTGGGGCAAAAAGGCAGAAATTTCCCGTATTTTGGAGCAAAATTGCAGAAATTCCTCTAATAGTGGGGCAAAAAGGCAGAAATTCCCTATATGTTGGGGCATAAAGACAGAAATTCTCTTTATTTTTTGGCAAAACTCAGAAATTCCAATTATTTTGCGGCAAAATTCCAGAAATTTCTCTTATTTTGGGGCAAAATTGCAGAAATTTTACTTATTTTGGGGAAAATTGCAGAAATTTCACTTATTTAAGGGAAAAAAAGCAAAATTTTTCTTATTTTGGGGCCAAAAGCCAGAAATTTCTTTTATTTTGGTACAAAATTGGAGAAATTTTTTGTATTTTGGGCAAAAAGGCAGATATTTCCCATATTTTGTTGAAAAAATGCTGAAATTTCACTTATTTCAGGAAAAAAATGCAGAAATTTTCCTTATTTTGGGGCAAAAAATACAGAAATTCCATTTGTTTTGGGGGAAAAAGACAGAAATTCCACTTATTTAGATGCAAAAAAGCAGAAATTCCCCTTATTTTGGAGCAAAAATGAAGAAATTTCCTTTTTCTATGGCAAAAAGCTATGCATTCTTCTTATTTTCGGGCAAAAAGGCACAAATTCCCCATATTTTGGAGCAAAATTGCAGAAATTCCCCTAATTGTGGGGCAAAAAGGCAGAAATTCCCTATAATTTGGGGCAAAAAGACAGAAATTCTCCTTATTTTGGGTCAAAACTCAGAAATTCCACTTATTTTGTTGCAAAATTCCAGAAATTTCACTTATATTGGGACAAAATTGCAGAAATTTCACTTATTTTGGGGCAAAATTGCAGAAATTTCACTTATTTCAGAAAAAAAACAGAAATTTTTATATTTGGAAGCAAAAAAACAGAAATTTCTTTTATTTTGGTACAAAATTGCAGAAATTTTTCCTATTTTGGGGCAAAAAGGCAGAAATTTCCCATATTTTGGGGCAAAAATGCAGAAATTCCCCTTTTTTTGAGGTAAAAAGGATGAGATTCCCCTTATTTGGGGGCAAAAAGGCAGACATTTCCTTTATTTTGGGGCAAAATTGCAGAAATTTCACTTATTTCAGGAAAAAAAGGCAGAAATTTTCTTTATTTTGGGGCAAAAAAGCTGAAATTCCTAATCTTTTGTGGCAAAAATGCAGAAATTCCCCTTATTTTGAGGTAAAAAGGCTGAAATTCACCTTATTTGGGGGCAAAAATGCAGAAATTTCCCTTATTTTCGGGCAAAATTGCAGAAATTTCACTTATGTCAGAGTAATAAGTCAGAAATTTTTTTTTATTTAGGGGCAAAAAAGAACAGAAATTCCCTTTGTTTTGGGGGGAAAAGACAGAAATTCCACTAATTTAGAGGCAAAAAAAGCAGAAATTCCCCTTATTGTGGAGCAAAAATGAAGAAATTTCCATTTTTATGGCAAAAAGGTATGCATTATTCTTATTTTGGGGCAAAAAGGCAGAAATTTCCCGTATTTTGGAGCAAAATTGCAGAAATTCCTCTAATAGTGGGACAAAAAGGCAGAAATTCCCTATATGTTGGGGCATAAAGACAGAAATTCTTTTTATTTTTGGGCAAAACTCAGAAATTCCAATTATTTTGCGGCAAAATTCCAGAAATTTCTCTTATTTTGGGGCAAAATTGCAGAAATTTTACTTATTTTGGGGAAAATTGCAGAAATTTCACTTATTTAAGGGAAAAAAAGCAGAAATTTTCTTATTTTGGGGCAAAAAGCCAGAAATTTCTTTTATTTTGGTACAAAATTGGAGAAATTTTTTGTATTTTGGGCAAAAAGGCAGAAATTTCCCATATTTTGGGGCAAAAATGCTGAAATTTCACTTATTTCAGGAAAAAAAATGCAGAAATTTTCCTTATTTTGGGGCAAAAAAGACAGAAATTCCATTTGTTTTGGGGGAAAAAGACAGAAATTCCACTTATTTAGATGCAAAAAAGCAGAAATTCCCCTTATTTTGGAGCAAAAATGAAGAAATTTCCTTTTTCTATGGCAAAAAGCTATGCATTCTTCTTATTTTCGGGCAAAAAGGCAGTAATTCCCCATAATTTGGAGCAAAATTGCAGAAATTCCCCTAATTGTGGGGCAAAAAGGCATAAATTCCCTATATGTTGTGGCAAAAAGACAGAAATTCTCATTATTTTGGGGCAAAACTCAGAAATTCCACTTATTTTGGAGCAAAATTCCAGAAATTTCACTTATTTTAGGGCAAAATTGCAGAAATTTCACTTATTTTGGGGCAAAAAGGCAGAAATTTTATTTATTTTGGTACAAAATTGCAGAATTTTTTTTATTTTGGAGCAAAGAGGCGGAAAATTCCCATATTTTGGGGCAAAAATGCAGAAATTCCCCTTATTTTGAGGAAAAAGGCCGAAATTCACCTTAATTAGGGGCAATAAGGCAGAAATTTCCTTATTTTGAGGCAAAATTGCAAAAATTTAACTAATTCAGGGTAATAAGTCAGAAATTTTCCTTATTTTGGGGTAAAAGACAGAAATTCCCTTTGTTTTTGGGGAAAAAGACAGAAATTCCACTTTTTTAGAGGCAAAAAAGCAGAAATTCCTTTAATTTGGAGCAAAAATGAAGAAATTTCCCTTTTTTGTGGCAAAAGGTATACATTCCCCTTATTTTGAGGCTAAAACGCAGAAATTCCTCCTATTTTGGAGCAAAATTGCAGAAATTCCGCTAATTGTGGGGCAAAAAGGCAGAAATTCCCTATATGTTAGGGCAAAAAACAGAAATACTCCTTATTTTGGTGCAAAACTCAGAAATTCCACTTATTTGGGGCAAAATTCCAGAAATTTCCCTTATTTTGGCGCAAAATTGCAGAAATTTCACTTATTATGGGGCAAAATTGCAGAAATTTCACTTATGGCAGTGAAAAAAGGCAAAAATTTTCCTTATTTTAGGGCAAAAAGGAAGAAATACCTAATATTTTGTGGCAAAAATGCAGAAATTCTTCTTATTTTGAGGTAAAAAGGCTGAAATTCCCCTTATTTGGCTGCAAAAAAGCAGAAATTTCCCTTCTTTTGCGGCAAAAGTGCAGAAATTTCACTTATTTCAGGGTAATAAGTCAGAAATTTTCCTTATTTTGGGCAAAAAAAGACAGAAATTCCCTTTGTTTTGAGGGAAAAAGACAGAAATTCCACTTATTTAGAGGCAAAAAAACAGAAATTCCCCTTATTTTGGAGCAAAAATGAAGAAATTTCTCTTTTTTTGGCAAAAAGGTATGCATTCTTCTTATTTTCGGGCAAAAAGGCAGAAATTCCCCGTATTTTGGAGCAAAATTTCAGAAATTCCCCTAATTGTGGGGCAAAAAGTCAAAAATTCCCTATATTTTGGGGCAAAAAGACAGAAATTCTTCTTATTTTGGGTTAAAACTCAGAAATTCCACTTATTTTGAGGCAAAATTCCAGAAATTTCACTTATTTTGGGGCAAAATTGCAGAAATTTCACTTATTTTGGGGCAAAATTGCAGAAATTTCACTTATTTCAAAAAAAAGCAGAAATTTTTATATTTGGAAGCAAAAAGGCAGAAATTTTTTTTATTTTGGTACAAAATTGCAGAAATTTTTCTTATTTTGGGGCAAAAAGTCAGAAATTTCCCATATTTTGGGACAAAAATGCAGAAATTCCCCTTTTTTTGAGGTAAAAAGGATGAAATTCCCCTTATTTGGGGGCAAAAAGGCAGACATTTCCCTTATTTTGGAGCAAAATTGCAGAAATTTCACTTATTTCAGAGAAAAAAGACAGAAATTTTTTTTATTTTGGGGCAAAAAGGCAGAAATTCCTAATCTTTTGTGGCAAAAATGCAGAAATTCCTCTTATTTTGAGGTAAAAAGTCTGAAATTCCCCTTATTTGGGGGCAAAAATGCAGAAATTTCCCTTATTTTGGGGCAAAATTGCAGAAATTTCACTTATGTCAGTGTAATAAGTCAGAAATTTTTTTTATTTTGGGGCAAAAAAGACAGAAATTCCTTTTGTTTTGGGGGAAAAAGACAGAAATTCCACTTATTTAGAGGCAAAAAAAGCAGAAATTCCCCTATTTTGTAGCAAAAATGAAGAAATTTCTCTTTTTTATGGCAAAAAGGTGTGCATTCTTCTTATTTTGAGGAAAAAAGGCAGAAATTTCCCGTATTTTGGAGCAAAATTGCAGAAATTCCTCTAATTGTGGGGCAAAAAGGCAGAAATTCCCTATATGTTGGGGCATAAAGACAGAAATTATCTTTATTTTTGGGCAAAACTCAGAAATTACAATTATTTTGCGGCAAAATTCCAGAAATTTCTCTTATTTTGGGGCAAAATTGCAGAAATTTTACTTATTTTGGGGCAAAATTGGAGAAATTTCACTTATTTCAGGGAAAAAAAGCAAAATTTTTTTATTTTGGGGCAAATAGTCAGAAATTTCCCATATTTTGCTACAAAATTGCTGAAATTTTTCTTATTATGGGCAAAAAGGCAGAAATTTCCCATATTTTGGGGTAAAAATGCAGAAATTCCCTTTATTTTGAGGTAAAATGCTGAAATTCCCATTATTTGGGGGTAAAAAGGCAGAAATTTCCATTATTTTGGGGCAAAAGTGCAGAAATTTCACTATTTCAGGGTAATAAGTAAGAAATTTTCTTTATTTTGGGGCAAAAAAGACATAAATTCCCTTTGTTTTATGGGAAAAAGACAGAAATTCCACTTATTTAGAGGCATAAAAGCAGAAATTCCCCTCATTTTGGAGCAAAAATGAAGAAATTTGCCTTTTTTATGGCAAAAAGTTATGCAATCTTATTATTTTTGGACAAATAATGCAGAAATTCCCCGTATTTTGGAGCAAAATTGCAGAAATTCCCCTAATTGTGGGGAAAAAAGGCAGAAATTCCCTATATGTTGGGGCAAAATACAGAAATTCTCCTTATTTTAGGGCAAAACTCAGAAATTTAACTTATTTTGGGGCAAAATTGCAGAAATTTCACTTATTTCAGAAAAAAAAGCAGAAATTTTCATCTGTTGGGGCCAAAAGGCAGAAATTTCTTTAATTTTGTTACAAAATTGCTGAATTTTTTCTTATTTTGGGGCAAAAAGGCAGAAATTTCTCTTATTTTGGGGCAAAATTGCAGAAATTTCACTTATTTCAGGGTAATAAGTCAGAAATATTTCTTATTTTGGGGCCAAAATACAGAAATTTCCTTTGCTTTGGGGGAAAAGGAGAAATTCCACTTTTTTAGAGGCAAAAAAGCAGAAATTCTTCTTATTTTGGAGCAAAAATGAAGAAATTTCACTTTTTAAGGGCAAAAAGGTATGCATTCTCCTTATTTTTGGGCAAAAAGGCAGAAATTCCCCTTATTTTGGAGCAAAATTGCAGAAATTCCCCAAATTTTGGAGCAAAAAGGCAGAAATTCCCTACGTGTTGGGGCAAAAAGACAGAAATTCTCCTTATTTTGCGGCAAATCTCAAATATTCCACTTATTTTGGGGCAAAATTCCAGAAATTTCACTGATTTTGGGGCAAAATTGTAGAAATTTCACTTATTTTTGGGCAAAATTTAAGAAATTTCACATATTTCAGAAAAAAAATAAGAAATTTTCTTATTTGGAAGCAAAAAGGCAGAAATTTCTTTATTTTGGTACAAAATTGCAGAAATTTCCCATATTTTGGGACAAATTGCAGAAATTTTACTTATTTTGGGGCAAAACTG
The DNA here is from genome assembly GCF_963924665.1 of Micromys minutus. Classification (NCBI taxonomy): domain Eukaryota; kingdom Metazoa; phylum Chordata; class Mammalia; order Rodentia; family Muridae; genus Micromys; species Micromys minutus. The sequence goes on along the minus strand of NW_027667252.1, from coordinate 4,445,686 downwards.
CAGAAATTTCACTTATTTCAGGGAAAAAAAACAGAAATTTTCCTTATTTTGGGGCAAAAATGCAGAAATTCCCAATATTTTGTAGCAAAAATGCAGAAATTCCCTTTATTTTGAGGTAAAAGGGTGAAATTCCCCTTATTTGGGGGCAAAAAGGCATAAATTTCCCTTATTTTGGGACAAAATTGCAGAAATTTCACTTATTTAAGGGTAATAAGTCAGAAAATTTCCTTATTTTGGTGCAAATAAGACAGAAATTCCCTTTGTTTTGGGGGAAAAAGACAGAATTTCCACATATTTAGAGGCAAAAAAGCAGAAATTCCCCTTATTTTGGAGCAAAATTACAGAAATTTCCCTTTTTTATGGCAAAAAGGTATGAATTCTTCTTATTTTCGGGCAAAAAGGCAGAAATTCCCCGTATTTTGGAGCAAAATTGCAGAAATTAACCTACTTGTGGGGCAAAAAGGCAGAAATTTCCTATATGTTGGGCAAAAAGACAGAAATTCTCCTTATTTTGGGGCAAAACTCAGAAATTCCACATATTTTGGAACAAAATTCCAGAAATTTCCCTTATTTTGGGGCAAAATTGCAGAAATTTCACTTATTTTGGGGCAAAATTGCAGAAATTTCACTTATTTCAGTGAAAAAAAAAAGAAATTTTCCTTATTTTGGGGCAAAAAGGCAGAAATTCTTAATATTTTGTGGCAAAAATGCAGAAATTCCCCTTATTTTGAGGTAAAAAGGCTGAAATTCACCTTATTTGGGGGCAAAAATGCAGAAATTTCCCTTATTTTCGGGCAAACTTGCAGAAATTTCACTTATGTCAGTGTAATAAGTCAGAAATTTTTTTTATTTAGGGGCAAAAAAGAACAGAAATTCCCTTTGTTTTGGGGGAAAAAGACAGAAATTCCACTAATTTAGAGGCAAAAAAAGCAGAAATTCCCCTTATTTTGGAGCAAAAATGAAGAAATTTCCATTTTTATGGCAAAAAGGAATGCATTATTCTTATTTTGGGGCAAAAAGGCAGAAATTTTCCGTATTTTGGAGCAAAATTGCAGAAATTCCTTTAATTGTGGGGCAAAAAGGCAGAAATTCCCTATATGTTGGGGCATAAAGACAGAAATTCTCTTTATTTTTGGGCAAAACTCAGAAATTACAATTATTTTGCGGCAAAATTCCAGAAATTTCTCTTATTTTGGGGCAAAATTGCAGAAATTTTACTTATTTTGAGGAAAATTGCAGAAATTTCACTTATTTAAGGGAAAAAAAGCAAAAATTTTCTTATTTTAGGGCAAAAAGGCAGAAATTTCTTTTATTTTGGTACAAAATTGCAGAAATTTTTCTTATTTTGGGCAAAATTGCAGAAATTTCACTTATTTTGGGGCAAAATTGCAGATATTCCACTTATTTCAGGAAAAAAAGGCAGAAATTTCCCTTCTATTGGGGCAAAGTTGCAATAATTCCCCTAATTGTGAGGCAAAAAGGCAGAAATTCCCTATATGTTGGGGCAAAAAACAGAAATTCTCCTTATTTTGGGTCAAAACACAAAAATTCCACTTATTTTGTGGCAAAATTCCAGAAATTTCACTTATTTTGGGGTAAAATTATAGAAAGTTCACTTATTTAGGGCAAAAACAGAAATTCTCCTTATTTTGGTTCAAAACTCAAAAATTCCACTTATTTTGTGGCAAAATTCCAGAAATTTCACTTATTTTGGGGCAAAATTGTAGAAATTTCACTTATTTTGTGGCAAAATTGCAGAAATTTTACTTATTTTGGGGCAAAACTGCAGAAATTTAACTTATTTCAGGGAAAAAAGGCAGAAATTTTCCTTATTTTGTGGCAAAAATGCAGAAATTCCCTTTATTTTGAGGTAAAAGGGTGAAATTCCCCTTATTTGGGGGCAAAAATGCAGAAATTTCCCTTATTTTGGGACAAAATTGCAGAAATTTCACTTATTTCAGGGTAATAAGTCAGAAAATTTCTTTATTTTGGTGCAAATAAAACAGAAATTCCCTTTGTTTTGGGGGAAAAAGACAGAAATTCCACATATTTAGAGGCAAAAAAGCAGAAATTCCTCTTATTTTGGAGCAAAATTACAGAAATTTCCCTTTTTTATGGCAAAAAGTTATGAATTCTTCTTATTTTCGGGCAAAAAGGCAGAAATTCCCCATATTTTGGAGCAAAATTGCAGAAATTCCCCTAATTGTGGGGCAAAAAGGAAGAAATTCCCTATATGTTGGGGCAAAAAGACAGAAATTCTCATTATTTTGGGGCAAAACTCAGAAATTCCACTTATTTTGGGGCAAAATTCCAGAAATTTCCCTTATTTTGGGGCAAAATTGCAGAAATTTCACTTATTTTTGGGCAAAATTGGAGAAATTTCACTTATTTCAGGGAAAAAAAGCAAAATTTTCTTATTTTGGTGCAAAAAGGCAGAAATTTCCCATATTTTGGTACAAAATTGCTGAAATTTTTCTTATTTTGGGCAAAAAGACAGAAATTTCCCATATTTTGGGGTAAAAATGCAGAAATTCCCCTTATTTTGAGGTAAAAAGGCTGAAATTCCCATTATTTAGGGGTAAAAAGGCAGAAATTTCCATTATTTCGGGGCAATAGTGCAGAAATTTCACTTATTTCAGGGTAATAAGTCAGAAATTTTTTTTATTTTGAGGCAAAAAAGACAGAAATTCCCTTTGTTTTGGGGGAAAAATACAGAAATTCCACTTATTTAGAGGCATAAAAGCAGAAATTCCCCTAATTTTGGAGCAAAAATGAAGAAATTTCCCTTTTTTATGGCAAAAAGTTATGCAATCTTATTATTTTCGGACAAAAAAGGCAGAAATTCCCCGTATTTTGGAGCAAAATTGCAGAAATTCCCCTAATTGTGGGGCAAAAAGGCAGAAATTCCCTATATCTTGGGGCAAAAAGACAGAAATTCTCCTTATTTTAGGGCAAAACTCAGAAATTTAACTTATTTTGGGGCAAAATTGCAGAAATTTCACTTATGTCAGGAAAAAAAGCAGAAATTTTCTTATTTTGGGGCCAAAAGGCAGAAATTTCCAATATTTGGGGGCAAAAATGCAGAAATTTCACTTATTTTGAGGTAAAAGGCTGAAATTCTCCTTATTTGGGACCAAAAAGGCAGAAATTTCTCTTATTTTGGGGCAAAATTACAGAAATTTCACTTATTTCAGGGTAATAAGTCAGAAATTTTCCTTATTTTGGGCCCAAAAACAGAAATTCCCTTTGTTTTGGGGGAAAAAGGCAGAAATTCCACATTTTGAGGCAAAACGCAGAAATTTCCCATATTTTGGAGCAAAAATGAAGAAATTTCACTTTTTAAGGGCAAAAACTTATGTATTCTTATTAATTTTGGGCAAAAAGGCAGAAATTCCCATTATTTTGGAGCAAAATTGCAGAAATTCCCCAAATTGTGGGGCAAAAAGGCAGAAATTCCCTATATGTTGGGGCAAGAAGACAGAAATTCTCCTTATTTTGGGGCAAAACTCAGATATTCCACTTATTTTGGGGCAAAATTCCAGAAATTTCTCTTATTTTGGGGGAAAATTGCAGAAATTTCACTTATTTTTGGGCAAAATTGCAGAAATTTAACTTATTTCAGGAAAAAAAAGCAGAAATTTTCTAATTTCGGGGCAAAATTGAAGAAATTTCACTTATTTTGGGGCAAAATTGCAGAAATTTCGCTTATTTCAGGGAAAAAATGCAGAAATTTTCTTATTTTGGGGCAATAAGGCAGAAATTTTTCTTATTTTGGGGTAAAATGCAGAAATTCCCCTTATTTTGAGGTAAAAAGGCTGAAATTCCCCTTATTTGGGGACAAAAAGGCAGAAATTTCCCTTAGTTTGTGGCTAAATTGCAGAAATTTCATTTATTTCAGGGTAGTAAGTCAGAAATTTTCCTTATTTTGGGGCAAAAAAACAGAAATTACTTTTTTTGGGAGGGAAAAATACAGAAATTCCACTTATTTAGAGGCAAAAAAGCAGAAATTCCCCTCATTTTGGAGCAAAAATGAAGAAATTTCCCTTTTTTATGGCACAAAGGTATGCATTTTTCTTATTTTCGGAGAAAAAGGCAGAAATTACCCGTATTTTGGAGCAAAACTGCAGAAATTCTCCTAATTGTGGGGCAAAAAGGCAGAAATTCCCTATATGTTGGGGCAAAAAGACAGAAATTCTCATTATTTTGGGGCAAAACTCAGAAATTCCACTTATTTTGGGGCAAAATTCCAGAAATTTCCCTTATTTTGAGGCAAAATTGCAGAAATTTCACTTATTTTGGGGCAAAATTGCAGAAATTTAACTTATTTCAGGAAAAAAAGCAGAAAATTTCTAATTTCGGGGCAAAATTGAAGAAATTTCACTTATTTTGGGGCAAAATTGCAGAAATTTCGCTTATTTCAGGGAAAAAATGCAGAAACTTTCTTATTTTGGGGCAATAAGGCAGAAATTTTTCTTATTTGGGGGTAAAATGCAGAAATTCCCCTTATTTTGAGGTAAAAAGGCTGAAATTCCCCTTATTTGGGGACAAAAAGGCAGAAATTTCCCTTAATTTGTGGCTAAATTGCAGAAATTTCACTTATTTCAGGGTAATAAGTCAGAAATTTTCCTTATTTTGGGGCAAAAAAACAGAAATTACCTTTTTTTGAGGGGGGAAATACACAAATTCCACTTATTTAGAGGCAAAAAAGCAGAAATTCCCATTATTTTGGAGCAAAAATGAAGAAATTTTTCTTTTTTGTGGCAAAAGGTATACATTCCCCTTATTTTCGGGCTAAAAAGCAGAAATTCCCCATATTTTGCAGCAAAATTGCAGAAATTCCCCTAATTGTGGGGCAAAAAGGCAGAAATTTCCTATATGTTGGGGCAAAAAGACAGAAATTCTCCTTATTTTGGGGCAAAACTCAGAAATTCCACTTATTTTGGGGCAAAATTCCAGAAATTTCCCTTATTTGGGGCAAAATTACAGAAATTTAACTTTTTTTGGGGCAAAATTGCAGAAATTTCAATTATTTCAGGGAAAAAAGGCAGAAATTTTCCTTATTTTGTGGATAAAAGGCAGAAATTCCTAATATTTTTGGCAAAAATGCAGAAATTCCTTTTATTTTGAGGTAAAAAGGCTGAAATTCCCCTTATTTGGGGGCAAAAAGGCAGAAATTTTCCTTATTATGGGTCAAAATTGCAGAAATTTCACTTATTTCAGGGTAATAAGTCAGAAATTTTCCTTATTTTGGGGCAAAAAGTACAGAAATTCCCTTTGTTTTGGGGGAAAAAGACAGAAATTCCACTTATTTAGAGGCAAAAAAGCAGAAATTCCCCTTATTTTGGAGCAAAATTGCAGTAATTTTCCTTTTTTATGGCAAAAAGGTATGCATTCTTCTTATTTTCGGGCAAAAAGGCAGAAATTCCCTGTATTTTGCAGCAAAATTTCAGAAATTTCCCTAATTGTGGGGCAAAAAGCAGAAATTCCCTATATGTTGTGGCAAAAAGACAGAAATTCTCTTTATTTTGTGTCAAAACTCAGAAATTCCACTTATTTTGGGGGAAAATTCCAGAAATTTCCTTTATTTTGGGGCAAAATTGCAGAAATTTCACTCATTTTGGGGCAAAATTGCAGAAATTTCAATTATTTCAGGGAAAAAAAGAAGAAATTTTCTTATTTTGGGGCGAAAAACAGAAATTTCTTTTATTATGGTACAAAATAGCAGAAATTTTTCTTATTTTGGGCAAAAAGGCAGAAATTTCCCATATATTGGGTCAAAAATGCAGAAATTACCCTTATTTTGAGGTAAAAAGGCTGAAATTCCTTTTATTTGGGGGCAAAAAGTAAGAAATTCCCCTTATTTTGGAACAAAAAGCAGACATTTACATTATTTTGAGGAAAAAATTTAGAAATTTAACTTATTTCAGGGCAAAAAGTCAGAAATTTTCCTTATTTTGGGGCAAAAAGGCAGAAATTCTTAATATTTTGTTGCAAAAATACAGAAATTCCTATTATTTTGAGGTAAAAAGGCTGAAATTCTTCATATTTGGGTGCCAAAAGGCAGATATTTTCCTTAATTTGGGGCAAAATTGCAGAAATTTCACTTATTTTGGGGCAAAATTGCAGAAATTTCACTTATTTCAGAAAAAAAAGCAGAAATTTTCTTATTTTGGGGCAAAAAGGCAGAAATTTCTTTTATTTTGGTACAAAATTGCAGAAATTTTTCTTCTTTTGAGACAAAAATGCAGAAATTTTCCTTATTTTGGGGCAAAAATGCAGAAATTCCCCTTATTTTGAGGTAAAAAGACTGAAATTCCCCTTATTTGGCAGCAAAAAGGCAGAAATTTCTCTTATTTTGGGGCAAAATTGCAGAAATTTCACTTATTTCAGGGAAATAAGTCAGAAATTTTCCTTATTTTGGGGCAAAAAAGACTGAAATTCCCTTTGTTTTGGGGGAAAAAGACAGAAATTCCACATATTTAGAGGCAAAAAAGCAGAAATTCCTCTTATTTTGGAGCAAAAATGAAGAAATTTCCCTTTTTTATAGAAAAAAGGTATGCATTCTTCTTATTTTCGTGCAAAAAGGCAGAAATTCCCCGTATTTTAAAGCAAAATTGCAGAAATTCCTATAATTGTGAGGCAAAAAGGCAGAAATTCCCAATATGTTGGGGAAAAAAGACAGAAATTCTCCTTATTTTGGGGCAAAACTCAGAAATTCCACTTATTTTGGTGCAAAATTCCAGAAATTTTCCATATTTTGGGGTAAAATTGCAGAAATTTCACTTATTTTGGGGCAAAATTGCAGAAATTTTAATTATTTCAAGGATAAAAAGCAGAAATTTTCTTATTTTGGGGCAAAAAAAAGAAATTTCTTTCATTTTGGTACAAAATTGCTGACATTTTTCTTATTTTGGGCAAAAAGGCAGAAATTTCCCATATTTTGGGTCAAAAATGCAGAAATTCCCCTTATTTTGTGGTAAAAAGGCTGAAATTCCCCTTATTTGGGGGCAAAAATAAGAAATCCCCTTTTTTGGGGCAAAAAGCAGACATTTCCCTTATTTTGGGAAAAAATTTTAGAAATTTAACTTATTTCAGAGCAAAAAGTCAGAATTTTTTTTTTATTTTGGGGCAAAAAGCAGATATTCCTAATATTTTTTGGCAAAAATGCAGAAATTCCTTTTTTTGAGATAAAAAGGCTGAAATTCCCCTTATTTGGGGGCAAAAAGGCAGAAATTTCCCTTATTTTGGGGTAAAATTGCAGAACTTTCACTTACTTCAGGGTAATAAGTAAGAATTTTTTCTTATTTTGTGGCAAAAAAGACAGAAATTCCCTTTGTTTTGGGGGAGAAAGACAGAAATTCCACTTATTTAGAGGCAAAAAGCAGAAATTCCCCTTATTTTGGAGCAAAAATGAAGAAATTTCCCTTTTGTATGGCAAAAAGGTATGCAGTCTTCTTATTTTGGACAAAAAAACAGAAAATCCCTGTATTTTGGAGCAAAATTACAGAAATTCCCCTAATTGTGGGGTAAAAAGGCAGAAATTCCCTATATGTTGGGGCAAAAAGACAGAAATTCTCCTTATTTTGGGGTAAAACTCAGAAATTCCACTTAATTTGGGGCAAAATTTTAGAAATTTCCCTTATTTTGGGGCAAAATTCCAGAAATTTCACTTATTTTGTGGCAAAATTGCAGAAATTTCACTTATGTCAGAAAAAAAAGCAGAAATTTTCTTATTTTGTTGCAAAAAGGCAGAAATTTATTTTATTTTGGTATAAAATTGCAGTAATTTTTCTTATTTTGAGACAAAAAGGCAGAAATTTTCCATATTTTGGGGCAAAAATGCAGAAATTCCCATTATTTTGAGGTAAAGAGACTGAAATTCCCCTTATTTGAGGGCAAAAAGGCAGAAATTTCCCTTATTTTGAGGCAAAATTGCAGAAATTTCACTTATTTCAGGGTAATAAGTCAGAAATTTTCTTTATTTTGGGGCAAAAAGACAGAAATTCTCTTTGTTTTGGGGGAAAAAGACAGAAATTCCACTTATTTAGAGGCAAAAAAGCAGAAATTCCCCTTATTTTGGAGCAAAAATGAAGAAATTTTTCTTTTTTGTGGCAAAAGGTATACATTCCCCTTATTTTCGGGCTAAAAAGCAGAAATTCCCCGTATTTTGCAGCAAAATTGCAGAAATTTCCCTAATTGTGAGGCAATAAGTCAGAAATTCCCTACATGTTGGGGCAAAAAGACAGAAATTCTCCTTATTTTGGGGCAAAACTCAGAAATTCCACTTATTTTGGGGCAAAATTCCAGAAATTTCCCTTATTTGGGGCAAAATTACAGAAATTTAACTTTTTTTGGGGCAAAATTGCAGAAATTTCACTTATTTCAGGGAAAAAAGGCAGAAATTTTCCTTATTTTGTGGATAAAAGGCAGAAATTCCTAATATTTTTGGCAAAAATGCAGAAATTCCTTTTATTTTGTGGTAAAAAGGCTGAAATTCCCCTTATTTGGGGGCAAAAAGGCAGAAATTTTCCTTATTATGGGTCAAAATTGCAGAAATTTCACTTATTTCAGGGTAATAAGTCAGAAATTTTCCTTATTTTGGGGCAAAAAGTACAGAAATTCCCTTTGTTTTGGGGGAAAAAGACAGAAATTCCACTTATTTAGAGGCAAAAAAGAAGAAATTCCCCTTATTTTGGAGCAAAATTGCAGAAATTTTCCTTTTTTATGGCAAAAAGGTATGCATTCTTCTTATTTTCGGGCAATAAGGCAGAAATTCCCTGTATTTTGCAGCAAAATTTCAGAAATTTCCCTAATTGTGGGGCAAAAAGCAGAAATTCCCTATATGTTGTGGCAAAAAGACAGAAATTCTCTTTATTTTGTGTCAAAACTCAGAAATTCCACTTATTTTGGGGGAAAATTCCAGAAATTTCCCTTATTTTGGGGCAAAATTGCAGAAATTTCACTCATTTTGGGGCAAAATTGCAGAAATTTCAATTATTTCAGGGAAAAAAAGAAGAAATTTTCTTATTTTGGGGCGAAAAACAGAAATTTCTTTTATTATGGTACAAAATAGCAGAAATTTTTCTTATTTTGGGCAAAAAGGCAGAAATTTCCCATATTTTGGGTCAAAAATGCAGAAATTACCCTTATTTTGAGGTAAAAAGGCTGAAATTCCTTTTATTTGGGGGCAAAAAGTAAGAAATTCCCCTTATTTTGGAACAAAAAGCAGACATTTACATTATTTTGGGGAAAAAATTTAGAAATTTAACTTATTTCAGGGCAAAAATTCAGAAATTTTCCTTATTTTGAAGCAAAAAGGCAGAAATTCTTAATATTTTGTGGCAAAAATACAGAAATTCCTATTATTTTGAGGTAAAAAGGCTGAAATTCTTCATATTTGGGTGCCAAAAGGCAGAAATTTCCCTTAATTTGGGGCAAAATTGCAGAAATTTCACTTATTTTGGGGCAAAATTGCACAAATTTCACTTATTTCAGAAAAAAAGCAGAAATTTTCTTATTTTGGGGCAAAAAGGCAGAAATTTATTTTGTACAAAATTGCAGAAATATTTCTTATTTTGGGACAAAAAGTCAGAAATTCCCCTTATTTGGGGGCAAAAAGGCAGAAATTTCTCTTATTTTGGGGCAAAATTGCAGAAATTTCACTTATTTCAGGGAAATAAGTCAGAAATTTTCCTTATTTTGGGGCAAAAAAGACTGAAATTCCCTTTGTTTTGGGGGAAAAAGACAGAAATTCCACATATTTAGAGGCAAAAAAGCAGAAATTCCTCTTATTTTGGAGCAAAAATGAAGAAATTTCCCTTTTTTATGGAAAAAAGTTATGCATTCTTCCTATTTTCGTGCAAAAAGGCAGAAATTCCCCATATTTTAAAGCAAAATTGCAGAAATTCCTATAATTGTGAGGCAAAAAGGCAGAAATTCCCAATATGTTGGGGAAAAAAGACAGAAATTCTCCTTATTTTGGGGCAAAACTCAGAAATTCCACTTATTTTGGTGCAAAATTCCAGAAATTTTCCATATTTTGGGGTAAAATTGCAGAAATTTCACTTATTTTGGGGCAAAATTGCAGAAATTTTAATTATTTCAAGGATAAAAAGCAGAAATTTTCTTATTTTGGGGCAAAAAAAAGAAATTTCTTTCATTTTGGTACAAAATTGCTGACATTTTTCTTATTTTGGGCAAAAAGGCAGAAATTTCCCATATTTTGGGTCAAAAATGCAGAAATTCCCCTTATTTTGTGGTAAAAAGGCTGAAATTCCCCTTATTTGGGGGCAAAAATAAGAAATCCCCTTTTTTGGGGCAAAAAGCAGACATTTCCCTTATTTTGGGAAAAAATTTTAGAAATTTAACTTATTTCAGAGCAAAAAGTCAGAATTTTTTTTTTATTTTGGGGCAAAAAGCAGATATTCCTAATATTTTGTGGCAAAAATGCAGAAATTCCTTTTTTTGAGATAAAAAGGCTGAAATTCCCCTTATTTGGGGGCAAAAAGGCAGAAATTTCCCTTATTTTGGGGTAAAATTGCAGAACTTTCACTTACTTCAGGGTAATAAGTAAGAAATTTTTCTTATTTTGTGGCAAAAAAGACAGAAATTCCCTTTGTTTTGGGGGAGAAAGACAGAAATTCCACTTATTTAGAGGCAAAAAGCAGAAATTCCCCTTATTTTGGAGCAAAAATGAAGAAATTTCCCTTTTGTATGGCAAAAAGGTATGCAGTCTTCTTATTTTGGACAAAAAAACAGAAAATCCCTGTATTTTGGAGCAAAATTACAGAAATTCCCCTAATTGTGGGGTAAAAAGGCAGAAATTCCCTATATGTTGGGGCAAAAAGACAGAAATTCTCCTTATTTTGGGGTAAAACTCAGAAATTCCACTTAATTTGGGGCAAAATTTTAGAAATTTCCCTTATTTTGGGGCAAAATTCCAGAAATTTCACTTATTTTGTGGCAAAATTGCAGAAATTTCACTTATGTCAGAAAAAAAAGCAGAAATTTTCTTATTTTGTTGCAAAAAGGCAGAAATTTATTTTATTTTGGTATAAAATTGCAGTAATTTTTCTTATTTTGACACAAAAAGGCAGAAATTTTCCATATTTTGGGGCAAAAATGCAGAAATTCCCATTATTTTGAGGTAAAGAGACTGAAATTCCCCTTATTTGAGGGCAAAAAGGCAGAAATTTCCCTTATTTTGAGGCAAAATTGCAGAAATTTCACTTATTTCAGGGTAATAAGTCAGAAATTTTCTTTATTTTGGGGCAAAAAGACAGAAATTCTCTTTGTTTTGGGGGAAAAAGACAGAAATTCCACTTATTTAGAGGCAAAAAAGCAGAAATTCCCCTTATTTTGGAGCAAAAATGAAGAAATTTTTCTTTTTTGTGGCAAAAGGTATACATTCCCCTTATTTTCGGGCTAAAAAGCAGAAATTCCCCGTATTTTGCAGCAAAATTGCAGAAATTTCCCTAATTGTGAGGCAATAAGGCAGAAATTCCCTACATGTTGGGGCAAAAAGACAGAAATTCTCCTTATTTTGGGGCAAAACTCAGAAATTCCACTTATTTTGGGGCAAAATTCCAGAAATTTCCCTTATTTGGGGCAAAATTACAGAAATTTAACTTTTTTTGGGGCAAAATTGCAGAAATTTCACTTATTTCAGGGAAAAAAGGCAGAAATTTTCCTTATTTTGTGGATAAAAGGAAGAAATTCCTAATATTTTTGGCAAAAATGCAGAAATTCCTTTTATTTTGTGGTAAAAAGGCTGAAATTCCCCTTATTTGGGGGCAAAAAGGCAGAAATTTTCCTTATTATGGGTCAAAATTGCAGAAATTTCACTTATTTCAGGGTAATAAGTCAGAAATTTTCCTTATTTTGGGGCAAAAAGTACAGAAATTCCCTTTGTTTTGGGGGAAAAAGACAGAAATTCCACTTATTTAGAGGCAAAAAAGAAGAAATTCCCCTTATTTTGGAGCAAAATTGCAGAAATTTTCCTTTTTTATGGCAAAAAGGTATGCATTCTTCTTATTTTCGGGCAATAAGGCAGAAATTCCCTGTATTTTGCAGCAAAATTTCAGAAATTTCCCTAATTGTGGGGCAAAAAGCAGAAATTCCCTATATGTTGTGGCAAAAAGACAGAAATTCTCTTTATTTTGTGTCAAAACTCAGAAATTCCACTTATTTTGGGGGAAAATTCCAGAAATTTCCCTTATTTTGGGGCAAAATTGCAGAAATTTCACTCATTTTGGGGCAAAATTGCAGAAATTTCAATTATTTCAGGGAAAAAAAGAAGAAATTTTCTTATTTTGGGGCGAAAAACAGAAATTTCTTTTATTATGGTACAAAATAGCAGAAATTTTTCTTATTTTGGGCAAAAAGGCAGAAATTTCCCATATTTTGGGTCAAAAATGCAGAAATTACCCTTATTTTGAGGTAAAAAGGCTGAAATTCCTTTTATTTGGGGGCAAAAAGTAAGAAATTCCCCTTATTTTGGAACAAAAAGCAGACATTTACATTATTTTGGGGAAAAAATTTAGAAATTTAACTTATTTCAGGGCAAAAATTCAGAAATTTTCCTTATTTTGAAGCAAAAAGGCAGAAATTCTTAATATTTTGTGGCAAAAATACAGAAATTCCTATTATTTTGAGGTAAAAAGGCTGAAATTCTTCATATTTGGGTGCCAAAAGGCAGAAATTTCCCTTAATTTGGGGCAAAATTGCAGAAATTTCACTTATTTTGGGGCAAAATTGCACAAATTTCACTTATTTCAGAAAAAAAGCAGAAATTTTCTTATTTTGGGGCAAAAAGGCAGAAATTTATTTTGTACAAAATTGCAGAAATATTTCTTATTTTGGGACAAAAAGTCAGAAATTCCCCTTATTTGGGGGCAAAAAGGCAGAAATTTCTCTTATTTTGGGGCAAAATTGCAGAAATTTCACTTATTTCAGGGAAATAAGTCAGAAATTTTCCTTATTTTGGGGCAAAAAAGACTGAAATTCCCTTTGTTTTGGGGGAAAAAGACAGAAATTCCACATATTTAGAGGCAAAAAAGCAGAAATTCCTCTTATTTTGGAGCAAAAATGAAGAAATTTCCCTTTTTTATGGAAAAAAGTTATGCATTCTTCCTATTTTCGTGCAAAAAGGCAGAAATTCCCCATATTTTAAAGCAAAATTGCAGAAATTCCTATAATTGTGAGGCAAAAATGCAGAAATTCCCAATATGTTGGGGAAAAAAGACAAAAATTCTACTTATTTTGGGGCAAAACTCAGAAATTCCATTATTTTGGTGCAAAATTCCAGAAATTTTCCTTATTTTGGGGTAAAATTGCAGAAATTTCACTTATTTTGGGGCAAAATTGCAGATATTTTAATTATTTCAGGGATAAAAAGCAGAAATTTTCTTATTTTGGGGCAAAAAAAAGAAATTTCTTTCATTTTGGTACAAAATTGCAGACACTTTTCTTATTTTGGGAAAAAAGGCAGAAATTTCCCATATTTTGGGTCAAAAATGCAGAAATTCCCTTTATTTTGTGGTAAAAAGGCTGAAATTCCCCTTATTTGGGGGCAAAAAGTAAGAAATTCCCCTTTTTGGGGGCAAAAAGCAGACATTTCCCTTATTTTGGGAAAAAATTTTAGAAATTTAACTTATTTCAGAGCAAAAAGTCAGAATTTTTTTATATTTTGGGGCAAAAAAGCAGATATTCCTAATATTTTGTGGCAAAAATGCAAAAATTCCTTTTATTTTGAGATAAAAATGCTGAAATTCCCCTTATTTGGGGGCAAAAATGCAGAAATTTCCCTTATTTTGGGGTAAAATTGCAGAAATTTCACTTACTTCAGGGTAATAAGTAAGAAATTTTCCTTATATTGTGGCAAAAAAGACAGAAATTCTCTTTGTTTTGGGGGAGAAAGACAGAAATTCCACTTATTTAGAGGCAAAAAGCAGAAATTCCCCTTATTTTGGAGCAAAAATGAAGAAATTTCCCTTTTGTATGGCAAAAAGGTATGCAGTCTTCTTATTTTGGACAAAAAAACAGAAAATCCCTGTATTTTGGAGCAAAATTACAGAAATTCCCCTAATTGTGGAGTAAAAAGGCAGAAATTCCCTATATGTTGGGGCAAAAAGACAGAAATTCTCCTTATTTTGGGGTAAAACTCAGAAATTCCACTTAATTTGGGGCAAAATTTTAGAAATTTCCCTTATTTTGGGGCAAAATTGCAGAAATTTCACTTATTTTGTGGCTAAATTGCAGAAATTTCACTTATGTCAGAAAAAAAAGCAGAAATTTTCTTATTTTGTTGTAAAAAGGCAGAAATTTATTTTATTTTGGTATAAAATTGCAGTAATTTTTCTTATTTTGAGACAAAAAGGCAGAAATTTTCCATATTTTGGGGCAAAAATGCAGAAATTCCCATTATTTTGAGGTAAAGAGACTGAAATTTCCCTTATTTGAGGGCAAAAAGGCAGAAATTTCCCTTATTTTGAGGCAAAATTGCAGAAATTTCACATATTTCAGGGTAATAAGTCAGAAATTTTCTTTATTTTGGGGAAAAAAGACAGAAATTCTCTTTGTTTTGGGGGAAAAAGACAGAAATTCCACTTATTTAGAGGCAAAAAAGCAGAAATTCCCCTTATTTTGGAGCAAAAATGAAGAAATTTTTCTTTTTTGTGGCAAAAGGTATACATTCCCCTTATTTTCGGGCTAAAAAGCAGAAATTCCCCGTATTTTGCAGCAAAATTGCAGAAATTCCCCTAATTGTGAGGCAATAAGGCAGAAATTCCCTACATGTTGGGGCAAAAAGACAGAAATTCTCCTTATTTTGGGGTAAAACTCAGAAATTCCACTTATTTTGAGGCAAAATTCCAGAAATTTCCCTTATTTGGGGCAAAATTACAGAAATTTAACTTTTTTGGGGGCAAAATTGCAGAAATTTCACTTATTTCAGGGAAAAAAGGCAAAAATTTTTCTTATTTTGTGGATAAAAGGCAGAAATTCCTAATATTTTTGGCAAAAATGCAGAAATTCCTTTTATTTTGTGGTAAAAAGGCTGAAATTCCCCTTATTTGGGGGCAAAAAGGCAGAAATTTTCCTTATTATGGGTCAAAATTGCAGAAATTTCACTTATTTCAGGGTAATAAGTCAGAAATTTTCCTTATTTTGGGGCAAAAAGTACAGAAATTCCCTTTGTTTTGGGGGAAAAAGACAGAAATTCCACTTATTTAGAGGCAAAAAAGAAGAAATTCCCCTTATTTTGGAGCAAAATTGCAGAAATTTTCCTTTTTTATGGCAAAAAGGTATGCATTCTTCTTATTTTCGGGCAATAAGGCAGAAATTCCCTGTATTTTGCAGCAAAATTTCAGAAATTTCCCTAATTGTGGGGCAAAAAGCAGAAATTCCCTATATGTTGTGGCAAAAAGACAGAAATTCTCTTTATTTTGTGTCAAAACTCAGAAATTCCACTTATTTTGGGGGAAAATTCCAGAAATTTCCCTTATTTTGGGGCAAACTTGCAGAAATTTCACTCATTTTGGGGCAAAATTGCAGAAATTTCAATTATTTCAGGGAAAAAAAGAAGAAATTTTCTTATTTTGGGGCGAAAAACAGAAATTTCTTTTATTATGGTACAAAATAGCAGAAATTTTTCTTATTTTGGGCAAAAAGGCAGAAATTTCCCATATTTTGGGTCAAAAATGCAGAAATTACCCTTATTTTGAGGTAAAAAGGCTGAAATTCCTTTTATTTGGGGGCAAAAAGTAAGAAATTCCCTTTATTTTGGAACAAAAAGCAGACATTTACATTATTTTGGGGAAAAAATTTAGAAATTTAACTTATTTCAGGGCAAAAAGTCAGAAATTTTCCTTATTTTGAAGCAAAAAGGCAGAAATTCTTAATATTTTGTGGCAAAAATACAGAAATTCCTATTATTTTGAGGTAAAAAGGCTGAAATTCTTCATATTTGGGTGCCAAAAGGCAGAAATTTCCCTTATTTTGGGGCAAAATTGCACAAATTTCACTTATTTCAGAAAAAAAGCAGAAATTTTCTTATTTTGGGGCAAAAAGGCAGAAATTTATTTTATTTTGTACAAAATTGCAGAAATATTTCTTATTTTGGGACAAAAAGGCAAAAATTCCCCTTATTTGGGGGCAAAAACGCAGAAATTTCCCTTATTTTGAGGCAAAATTGCAGAAATTTCACTTATTTCAGGGTATTAAGTCAGAAATTTTCCTTATTTTGGGGCAAAAAAGACAGAAATTCCCTTTGTTTTGGGGGAAAAAGACAGAAATTCCACTTATTTAGGGGTAAAAAGCAGAAATTCCCCTTATTTTGGAGCAAAAATGAAGAAATTTCCATTTTTTGTGGCAAAAGGTATACATTCCCCTTATTTTCGGGCTAAAAAGCAGAAATTCACTGTATTTTGGAGCAAAATTGCAGAAATTTCCCTAATTGTAGGGCAAAAGGCAGAAATTCCTTATATGTTAGGGCAAAATACAGAAATTCTTCTTATTTTGAGGCAAAACTAAGAAATTCCATTTATTTTGGGGCATAATTCCAGAAATTTCCCTTATTTTGGGGCAAAATTGCAGAAATTTTACTTATAATGGGGCAAAATTGCAGAAATTTCACATATTTCAGAGACAAAAGGCAGAAATTTTCTTTATTTTGGGGCAAAAAGGCAGAAATTCCCCTTATTTTGAGGTAAAAAAGCTGAAATTCCCCTTATTTGGGGGCAAAAAGGCTGAAATTTCTCTTATTTTGGGGCAAAATTGCAAAAATTTCACATATTTCAGGGTAATAAGTCAGAAATTTTCCTTATTTTGGGGCAAAAAAAACAGAAATTCCCTTTGTTTTGGGGGAAAAAGACAGAAATTCCACTTATTTAGAGGCAAAAAAGCAGAAATCCTCCTTATTTTGGAGCAAAATTGCAGATTGTTCCTTTTTTATGGCAAAAAGGTATGCATTCTTCTTATTTTCGGGCAAAAAGGAAGAAATTTCCTGTATTTTGGAGCAAAATTTCAGAAATTCCCCTAATTGTGGGGAAAAAGGCAGAAATTCCCTATATTTTTTGGCAAAAAGACAGAAATTCTCCTTATTTTGGGGCAAAACTCGAAAATTCCTCTAATTTTGTGGCAAAATTCCAGAAATTTCTTTTATTTTGGGGCAAAATTGCAGAAATTTCACTTATTTTGTGGCAAATTGCAGAAATTTCACTTATTTCAGAAAAAAAAGCAGAAATTTTCTTATTTTGTGGCAAAAAAGCAGAAATTTATTTTATTTTGATACAAAATTGCAGAAAATTTTCTTATTTTGGGACAAAAAGGCAGAAATTTCCCATATTGTGGTGCAAAATGCAGAAATTCCCCTTATTTTGAGTTAAAAAGACTGAAATTCCCCTTATTAGGGGGCAAAAAGGCAGAAATTTCCCTTATTTTGAGGCTAAATTGCAGAAATTTCACTTATTTCATGGTAATACGTCAGAAATTTTCCTTATTTTGGGGCAAAAAAAAACAGAAATTTTCTTTGTTTTGGGGGAAAAAAGAGAAATTCCACTTATTTAGAGGCAAAAAAGCAGAAATTCCCCTTATTTCAGAGCAAAAATGAAGAAATTTCCATTTTTTGTGGCAAAAGGTATACATTCCCCTTATTTTCGGGCTAAAAAGCAGAAATTCCCCGTATTTTGGAGCAAAATTGCAGAAAATCCCCTAATTGTGGGGCAAAAAGGCAGAAATTCCTTATATGTTAGGGCAAAAAGACAGAAATTCTTTTTATTTTGAGGCAAAACTCAGAAATTCCACTTATTTTGGGGCAAAATTCCAGAAATTTCCCTTATTTGGGGCAAAATTACAGAAATTTAACTTTTTTGGGGGCAAAATTGCAGAAATTTCACTTATTTCAGGGAAAAAAAAGCAGAAATTTTTCATATTTTGTGGCAAAAAGGCAGAAATTCCTAATATTTTTGGCAAAAATGCAGAAATTCCTTTTATTTTGAGGTAAAAAGGCAGAAATTCCCCTTATTTGGGGGCAAAAAGGCAGAAATTTTCCTTATTATGGGTCAAAATTGCAGAAATTTCACTTATTTCAGGGTAATAAGTCAAAATTTTTCCTTATTTTGGAGCAAAAGTACAGAAATTCCCTTTGTTTTGGGGGAAAAAGACAGAAATTCCACTTATTTAGAGGCAAAAAAGCAGAAATTCCCTTTATTTTGGAGCAAAATTGCAGAAATTTCCCTTTTTTATGGCAAAAAGGTATGCATTCTTCTTATTTACGTGCAAAAAGGCAGAAATTCTATGTATTTTGCAGCAAAATTGCAGAAATTTCCCTAATTGTGGGGCAAAAAGGCAGAAATTTCCTATATGTTGGGGCAAAAAGACAGAAATTCTCCTTATTTTAGGTCAAAACTCAGAAATTCCACTTATTTTGGGGGAAAATTCAAGAAATTTCCCTTATTTTGGGGCAAAATTGCAGGAATTTCACTCATTTTGGGGCAAAATTGCAGAAATTTCAATTATTTCAGGGAAAAAATAAGAAATTTTCTTATTTTGCGGCGAAAAAACAGAAATTTCTTTTATTATGGTACAATATAGCAAAAATTTTTCTTATTTTGGGAAAAAAGGCAGAAATTTCCCATATTTTGGGTCAAAAATGCAGAAATTCCCATTATTTTGAGGTAAAAAGGCTGAAATTCCTTTTATTTTGGGGCAAAAAGTAAGAAATTCCCCTTATTTTGGAACAAAAAGCAGACATTTACATTATTTGGGGGAAAAATTTAGAAATTTAACTTATTTCATGGCAAAAAGTCAGAAATTTTCCTTATTTTGGGGCAAAAAGGCAGAAATTCTTAATATTTTGTGGCAAAAATACAGAAATTCCTATTATTTTGAGGTAAAAAGGCTGAAATTCTTCATATTTGGGTGCCAAAAGGCAGAAATTTCCCTTATTTTGGGGCAAAATTGCAGAAATTTCACTTATTTTGGGGCAAAATTGCACAAACTTCACTTATTTCAAAAAAAAAGCAGAAATTTTCTTATTTTGGGGCAAAAAGGCAGAAATTTCTTTTATTTTGTACAAAATTGCAGAAATATTTCTTATTTTGGGACAAAAGGCAGAAATTCCCCTTATTTGGGGGCAAAAAGGCAGAAATTTCCCTTATTTTGAGTCAAAATTGCAGAAATTTCACTTATTTCAGGGTATTAAGTCAGAAATTTTCTTTATTTTGGGGCAAAAAAGACAGAAATTCCCTTTGTTTTGGGGAAAAAAGACAGAAATTCCACTTATTTAGGGGCAAAAAGCAGAAATTCCCCTTATTTTGGAGCAAAAATGAAGAAATTTCCCTTTTTTGTGGCAAAAGATATACATTCCCCTTATTTTCGGGCTAAAAAGCAGAAATTCCCTGGATTTTGGAGCAAAATTGCAGAAATTCCCCTAATTGTGGGGCAAAAAGGCAGAAATTCCTTATATGTTAGGGCAAAAAGACAGAAATTCTTCTTATTTTGAGGCAAAACTAAGAAATTCCATTTATTTTGGGGCATAATTCCAGAAATTTCCCTTATTTTGGGGCAAAATTGCAGAAATTTCACTTATTATGCGGCAAAATTGCAGAAATGACACTCATTTTGGGGCAAAATTGCAGAAATTTCAATTATTTCAGAAAAAAAAGCAGAAATTTTCTTATTTTGGGGCAAATACAGAAATTTCTTTTATTATGGTACAAAATAGCAGAATTTTTTCTTATTTTGAACAAAAAGGCAGAAATTTCCCATATTTTGGGTCAAAAATGCAGAAATTCCCCTTATTTTGAGGTAAAAAGGTAGAAATTCCTTTTATTTGGGGGCAAAAAGTAAGAAATTCCCTTTATTTTGGAACAAAAAGCAGACATTTCCATTATTTTGGGGAAAAAATTAAGAAATATAACTTATTTCAGGGCAAAAAGTCAGAAATTTTCCTTATTTTCGGGCAAAAAGGCAGAAATTTTTAATCGTTTGTGGCAAAAATACAGAAATTCCTATTATTTTGAGGTAAAAAGCCTGAAATTTCCTTATTTGGGGGCCAAAAGGCAGAAATTTCCCTTACTTTGGGGCAAAATTGCAGAAATTTCACTTACTTCAGGGTAATAAGTCAGAAATTTTCCTTATTTTGGTGCAAAAAAGACAGAAAATCCCTTTGTTTGGGGGAAAAAGAGAAATTCCACTTATTTAGAGGCAAAAAAGCAGAAATCCTCCTTATTTTGGAGCAAAATTGCAGATTCTTCCCTTTTTTATGGCAAAAAGGTATGCATTCTTCTTATTTTCGGGCAAAAAGGAAGAAATTTCCTGTATTTTGGAGCAAAATTGCAGAAATTCCCCTAATTTTTGGGCAAAAAGGCAGAAATTCCCTATATTTTTTGGCAAAAAGACAGAATTCTCCTTATTTTGGGGCAAAACTCGAAAATTCCTCTTATTTTGGGGCAAAATTCCAGAAATTTCTTTTATTTTGGGGCAAAATTGCAGAAATTTCACTTATTTTGTGGCAAATTGCAGAAATTTCACTTATTTAAAAAAAAGCAGAAATTTTCTTATTTTGTGGCAAAAAGGCAGAAATTTATTTTATTTTGATACAAAATTGCAGAAAATTTCTTATTTTGGGACAAAAAGGCAGAAATTTCCCATATTTTGGGGCAAAAATGCAGAAATTCCTCTTATTTTGAGTTAAAAAGACTGAAATTCGCCTTATTTGGGGGCAAAAAGGCAGAAATTTTCCTTATTTTGAGGCTAAATTGCAGAAATTTCACTTATTTCAGGGTAATAAGTCAGAAATTTTCCTTATTTTGGGGCAAAAAAAGACAGAAATTCCCTTTGTTTTGGGGGAAAAAAAGAGAAATTCCACTTATTTAGAGGCAAAAAAGCAGAAATTCCCCTTATTTCGGAGCAAAAATGAAGAAATTTCCATTTTTTGTGGCAAAAGGTATACATTCCCCTTATTTTCGGGCTAAAAAGCAGAAATTCCCCGTATTTTGGAGCAAAATTGCAGAAATTCCCCTAATTGTGGAGCAAAAGGGCAGAAATTCTTTATATGTTAGGGCAAAAAGAAAGAAATTCTCCTTATTTTGAGGCAAAACTCAGAAATTCCACTTATTTTGAGGCAAAATTCCAGAAATTTCCCTTATTTTGGGGCAAAATTGCAGAAATTTCACTTATTTTGGGGAAAAATTGCAGAAATTTCACTTATTTCATGGAAAAATCAGAAATTTCCTTATTTTGGGCCAAAACTTAGAAATTTCCAATATCTTGGAGCAAAATTGCAAAAATTCCCTTTATTTTGAGGTAAAAAGGCTGAAATTCCCCGTATTTGGTGGCAAAAAGGCAGAAATTTCCCTTATTTTGGAGCAAAATTGCAGAAATTTTACTTATGTCAGGGTAATAAGTCAGAAATTTTCCTTATTTTGGGGCAAAAAAGACAGAAATACCCTTTGTTTTGGGGAAAAAAGACAGAAATTCCACTTATTTAAAGGCAAAAATGCAGAAATTCCATTTATTTTGGAGCAAAAATGAAGAAATTTCCTTTATTTATGGCAAAAAGGTATGCATTCTTCTTATTTTCGTACAAAAAAAAAAAGAAAACCCCCGTATTTTGGAGCAAAATTGCAAAATTCCCCTAATTGTTGGGCAAAAAAGCAGAAATTCCCTATATGTTGGGGCAAAAAGACAGAAATTCTCCTTATTTTGGGGCAAAACTCAGAAATTCCACTTATTTTGAAGCAAAATTCCAGAAATTTCCCTCATTTTGGGGCAAAATTGCAATAATGTCAATTATTTTGGAGCAAAATTGAAGAAATTTCACTTATTTCAGAAGAAAAAAGCAGAAATTTTCTTATTTTGTGGCAAAAAGGCAGAAATTTCTTTTATTTTGGTACAAAATTGCAGAAATTTTTCTTATTTTGGGGCAAAAAGGCAGAAATTTCCCATATTTTGGGGCAAAAATGCAGAAATTCCCCTTATTTTGAGGTAAAAAGGCTGAAATTCCCCTTATTTGGGGGCAAAACTTAAGAAATTCCCATTATTTTGGGGCAAAAAGCAAACATTTCTCTTATTTTGGGAAAAAATTTTAGAAATTTAACTTATTTCAGGGCAAAAATTTAGAAATTTTCTTTATTTTGGGGCGAAAAGGCAGAAATTCCTAATATTTTTGGCAAAAATGCAGAAATTCCCTTTATTTAGAGGTAAAAAGGCTGAAATTCCCCTTATTTGGGGGCAAAAAAGCAGAAATTTCCCTTATTTTGCGGCAAAATTGCACAAATTTCACTTACTTCAGGGTAATAAGTCAGAAATTTTCCTTAATTTGGGGCAAAAAAGACAGAAATTCCCTTTGTTTTGGGGGAGAAAGACAGAAATTCCACTTATTTAGAGGCAAAAAAGCAGAAATTCTCCCTATTTTGGAGCATAAATGGAGAAATTTCCCTTTTTATGACATAAAGGTATGCATTCTTTTTATTTTCAGGCAAAAAGGCAGAAATTCCCCGTATTTTGCAGCAAAAATGCAGAAATTCCCCTAATTGTCGGGCAAAAAGGCAGAAATTCCGTATATGTTGGGCCAAATAGACGGAAATTCTCCTTATTTTGGGGCAAAACTCAAAAATTCCACTTATTTTGGAGCAAAATTTCAGAAATTTCCCTTATTTTGGGACTAAATTACAGAAATTAAACTTATTTTGGGGCAAAAATTGCAGAAATTTCACTTATTTCAGGGAAAAAAAAGCAGAAATTTTCCTTATTTTGTGGCAAAAAGGCAGAAATTCCTAATATTTTGGCAAAATTGCAAAAATTCCCCTTATTTTGAGGTAAAAATGTTTAAATTTCTCTTATTTGGGGGCAAAAAGGCAGAAATTTCCCTTATTTTGGGGCAAAATTGCAGAAATTTCACTTATTTCAGGGTAATAAGTCAGAAATTTTCCTTATTTTGGGGCAAAAAATACAGAAATTCCCTTTGTTTTGGGGGAAAAAACAGAAATTCCACTTATTTAGAGGCAAAACAGCAGAAATTCCCCTTATTTTGGAGCAAAATTGCAGAAATTTCCCTTTTTTATGGCAAAAAGATATGCATTCTTCTTTTTTTCGGGCAAAAAAACAGAAATTCCTCGTATTTTGGAACAAAATTGCAGAAATTCCCCTAATTGTGGGGCAAAAAGGCAGAAATTCCCTATATGTTGGGGCAAAAAGACAGAAGTTCTCCTTATTTTAGGGCAAAACACAGAAATGCCACTTATTTTGGGGGAAAATTCCAGAAATTTCCCTTATTTTGGGGCAAAATTGCAGAAATTTCACTCATTTTGGGGCAAAATTGCAGAAATTTCAATTATTTCAGGGAAAAAAAGCAGAAATTTACTTATTTTGGGGCAAATACAGAAATTTCTTTTATTATGGTACAAAATAGCAGAATTTTTTCTTATTTTGAACAAAAAGGCAGAAATTTCCCATATTTTGGGTCAAAAATACAGAAATTCCCATTATTTTGATGTAAAAAGGTAGAAATTCCTTTTATTTGGGGGCAAAAAGTAAGAAATTCCCTTTATTTTGTAACAAAAAGCAGACATTTCCATTATTTTGGGGAAAAAATTAAGAAATATAACTTATTTCAGGGCAAAAAGTCAGAAATTTTCCTTATTTTCGGGCAAAAAGGCAGAAATTCTTAATTGTTTGTGGCAAAAATACAGAAATTCCTATTATTTTGAGGTAAAAAGCCTGAAATTCCCTTAATTGGGGGTCAAAAGGCAGAAATTTCCCTTACTTTGGGGCAAAATTGCAGAAATTTAACTTACTTCAGGGTAATAAGTCAGAAATTTTTTTTATTTTGGGGCAAAAAAGACAGAAATTCCCTTTGTTTTGGGGGAAAAAGACAGAAATTCCACTTATTTATAGGCAAAAAAGCAGAAATTCCCCTTATTTTGGAGCAAAAATGAAGAAATTTTCCTTTTCTGTGGCAAAAGTTATACATTCCACTTTTTTTTCAAGCTAAAAAGCAGAAATTCCCTGTATTTTGGAGCAAAATTGCAGAAATTCCCCTAATTGTGGGGCAAAAAGGCAGAAATTCCTTATATGTTAGGGCAAAAAGACAGAAATTCTCCTTATTTTGGGGCAAAACTCAGAAATTCCACTTATTTTGGGGCAAAATTCCAGAAAATTCCCTTATTTTCGGGCAAAATTGCAGAAATTTCACTTATTTCAGAAAAAAAAGCAGAAATTTTCTTATTTTGGGGCAAAAAGGCAGAAATTTCTTTTATTTTGGTACAAAATTTCAGAAATTTTTCATCTTTTGGGACAAAAAAGCAGAAATTTTCCTTATTTTGGGGCAAAAATGCAGAAATTCCCATTATTTTGAGGTAAAAAGACTGAAATTCCCCTTATTTGGCAGCAAAAAGGCAGAAATTTCTCTTATTTTAGGGCAAAATTGCAGAAATTTCACTTATTTCAGGGAAATAAGTCAGAAATTTTCCTTATTTTGGGGCTAAAAAGACTGAAATTCCCTTTGTTTTGGGGGAAAAAGACAGAAATTCCACATATTTAGAGGCAAAAAAAAGCAGAAATTCCTATTATTTTGGAGCAAAAATGAAGAAATTTCCCTTTTTTATGGAAAAAAGGTATGCATTCTTCTTATTTTCGTGCAAAAAGGCAGAAATTCCCCGTATTTTAAAGCAAAATTGCAGAAATTCCTATAATTGTGAGGCAAAAAGGCAGAAATTCCCAATATGTTGGGGAAAAAAGACAGAAATTCTCCTTATTTTGGGGCAAAACTCAGAAATTCCACTTATTTTGGTGCAAAATTCCAGAAATTTTCCATATTTTGGGGTAAAATTGCAGAAATTTCACTTATTTTGGGGCAAAATTGCAGAAATTTTAATTATTTCAGAGATAAAAAGCAGAAATTTTCTTATTTTGGGGCAAAAAGTACAGAAATTCCCTTTGTTTTGGGGGAAAAAGACAGAAATTCCACTTATTTAGAGGCAAAAAAGCAGAAATTCCCCTTATTTTGGAGCAAAATTGCAGAAATTTCCCTTTTTTATGGCAAAAAGGTATGCATTCTTCTTATTTTCGGGCAAAAAGGCAGAAATTCCCTGTATTTTGCAGCAAAATTGCAGAAATTTCCCTAATTGTGGGGCAAAAAGGCAGAAATTCCCTATATGTTTAGGCAAAAAGACAGAAATTCTTCTTATTTTGGGTCAAAACTCAGAAATTCCACTTATTTTGGGGGAAAATTCAAGAAATTTCCCTTATTTTGGGGCAAAATTGCAGAAATTTCACTCATTTTGGGGCAAAATTGCAGAAATTTCAATTATTTCAGGGAAAAAAAGAAGAAATTTTCTTATTTTGGGGCGAAAAAACAGAAATTTCTTTTATTATGTTACAAAATAACAGAAATTTTTCTTATTTTGGGCAAAAAGGCAGAAATTTCCCATATTTTGGTTCAAAATGCAGAAATTCCCCTTATTTTGAGGTAAAAAGGCTGAAATTCCTTTTATTTGGGGGCAAAAAGTATGAAATTCCCTTTATTTTGGAACAAAAAGCAGACATTTACATTATTTTGGGGAAAAAATTTAGAAATTTAACTTATTTCAGGGCAAAAAGTCAGAAATTTTCCTTATTTTGGGGCAAAAAGGCAAAAATTCTTAATATTTTGTGGCAAAAATACAGAAATTCCTATTATTTTGAGGTAAAAAGGCTGAAATTCTTCATATTTGGGTGCCAAAAGGCAGATATTTCCCTTATTTTGGGGCAAAATTGCAGAAATTTCACTTATTTTAGGGCAAAATTGCACAAATTTCACTTATTTCAGAAAAAAAGCAGAAATTTTCTTATTTTGGGGCAAAAAGGCAGAAATTTCTTTTATTTTGTACAAAATTGCAGAAATATTTCTTATTTTGGGACAAAAAGGCAGAAATTCCCCTTATTTGGGGGCAAAAAGGCAGAAATTTCCCTTATTTTGAGGCAAAATTGCAGAAATTTCACTTATTTCAGGGTATTAAGTCAGAAATTTTCCTTATTTTGGGGCAAAAAAGACAGAAATTCCCTTTGTTTTGGGGGAAAAAGACAGAAATTCCACTTATTTAGGGGTAAAAAGCAGAAATTCCCCTTATTTTGGAGCAAAAATGAAGAAATTTCCATTTTTTTGTGGCAAAAGGTATACATTCCCCTTATTTTCGGGATAAAAAGCAGAAATTCCCTGTATTTTGGAGCAAAATTGCAGAAATTCCCCTAATTGTGGGGCAAAAAGGCAGAAATTCCTTTTATGTTAGGGCAAAAAGACAGAAATTCTTTTTATTTTGAGGCAAAACTCAGAAATTCCATTTATTTTGGGGCATAATTCCAGAAATTTCCCTTATTTTGGGGCAAAATTGCAGAAATTTCACTTATTATGGACCAAAATTGCAGAAATTTCACATATTTCAGAGACAAAAGGCAGAAATTTTCTTTATTTTGGGGCAAAAACGCAGAAATTCCCCATAGTTTAAGGTAAAAAAGCTGAAATTCCTCTTATTTGGGGGCAAAAAGGCTGAAATTTCTCTTATTTTGGGGCAAAATTGCAGAAATTTAACATATTTCAGGGTAATATGTCAGAAATTTTCCTTATTTTGGGGCAAAAAAGACAGAAATTCCCTTTGTTTTGGGGGAAAAATAGAAATTCCACTTATTTAGAGGCAAAAAAGCAGAAAACCTCCTTATTTTGGAGCAAAATTGCAGATTGTTCTCTTTTTTATGGCAAAAAGGTATGCATTCTTCTTATTTTCGGGCAAAAAGGAAGAAATTTCCTGTATTTTGGAGCAAAATTGCAGAAATTCTTCTAATTGTGGGGCAAAAAGGCAGAAATTCCCTATATTTTTTGGCAAAAAGACAGAAATTCTCCTTATTTTGGGGAAAAACTCGAAAATTCCTCTTATTTTGGGGCAAAATTCCAGAAATTTCTTTTATTTTGGGGCAAAATTGCAAAAATTTTACTTATTTTGTGGCAAATTGCAGAAATTTCACTTATTTCAGAAAAAAAAGCAGAAATTTTCTTATTTTGTGGCAAAAAGGCAGAAATTTATTTTATTTTGATACAAAATTGCAGAAAATTTTCTTATTTTGGGCAAAAAGGCAGAAATTTCTCAAATTTTGGGGCAAAAATGCAGAAATTCCCCTTATTTTGAGTTAAATAGACTGAAATTCCCCTTATTTGGGAGCAAAAAGGCAGAAATTTCCCTTATTTTGATGCTAAATTGCAGAAATTTCACTTATTTCAGGGTAATAAATCAGAAATTTTCCTTATTTTCGGGCAAAAAACACAGAAATTCCCTTTGTTTTGGGGGAAAAAGAGATAAATTCCACTTATTTAGAGGCAAAAAAGCAGAAATTCTCCTTATTTCGGAGCAAAAATAAAGAAATTTCCCTTTTTTGTGGCAAAAGGTATACATTCCCCTTATTTTCGGGCTAAAAAGAAGAAATTCCTTGTATTTTGGAGCAAAACTGCAGAAATTCTCCTAATTGTGGGGCAAAAAGGCAGAAATTCCCTATATGTTGGGGCAAAAAGACAGAAATTCTCCTTATTTTGGGGCAAAACTCAGAAATTCCACTTATTTTGGGGCAAAATTCCAGAAATTTCCCTTATTTTGAGGCAAAATTGCAGAAATTTCACTTATTTTGGGGCAAAATTGCAGAAATTTAACTTATTTCAGGAAAAAAATGCAGAAAATTTCTAATTTCGGGGCAAAATTGAAGAAATTTCACTTATTTTGGGGCAAAATTGCAGAAATTTCGCTTATTTCAGGGAAAAAATGCAGAAATTTTCTTATTTTGGGGCAATAAGGCAGAAATTTTTCTTATTTGGGGGTAAAATGCAGAAATTCCCCTTATTTTGAGGTAAAAAGGCTGAAATTCCCCTTATTTGGGGACAAAAAGGCAGAAATTTCCCTTAATTTGTGGCTAAATTGCAGAAATTTCACTTATTTCAGGGTAATAAGTCAGAAATTTTCCTTATTTTGGGGCAAAAAAACAGAAATTACCTTTTTTTTTTGGGGGGGGAAATACAGAAATTCCACTTATTTAGAGGCAAAAAAGCAGAAATTCCCCTAATTTTGGAGCAAAAATGAAGAAATTTCCCTTTTTTATGGCAAAAAGGTATGCATTCTTCTTAATTTCGGACAAAAAGGCAGAAATTCCCTGTATTTTGGAGCAAACCTGCAGAAATTCCCCTAATTGTTGGGCAAAAAGGCAGAAATTCCCTATATGTTGCGGCAAAAAGACAGAAATTCTCCTTATTTTGGGGCAAAACTCAGAAATTCCACTTATTTTGGGGCAAAATTCCAGAAATTTCCCTTATTTTGAGGCAAATTTCAGAAATTTCACTTATTTTGGGGCAAAAAGGCAGAAATTTCTCATATTTTGTGGCAAAAATGCAGAAATTCCCCTTATTTTGAGGTAAAAATGCTGAAATTCACCTTATTTGGGGGCAAAAAGAAAGAAATTTCCCTTATTTTGAGACAAAATTGTAGAAATTTCACTTATTTCATGGTAATAAGTCAGAAATTTTCCTTATTTTGGGTAAGAAAGACAGAAATTCCCTTTGTTTTGGGGAAAAAAGACAGAAATTCCAATTATTTAGAGGCAAAAAGCAGAAATTCCCCTTTATTTTTAAGCAAAAATTAAGAAATTGCTTTTTTTGTGGCAAAAGGTATACATTCCTTTCCTTTTCGGGCTAAAAAGCAGAAATTCCCCGTGTTTTGGAGCAAAATTGCAGAAATTCCCCTAATTTTTGGGCAATAAAGCAGAAATTCCCTATATGTTAGGGGAAGAAGAAAGAAATTCTTTTTATTTTGGGACAAAACTCAGAAATTCCACTTATTTTGGGGCAAAATTCCAGAAATTTCCCTTATTTTGGGGCAAAATCGCAGAAATTTCACTTGTTTTGGGGCAAAATTGCAGAAATTTCAATTATTTCAGGAAAAAAAGGCAGGAATTTTCCTTATTTTGGGGCAAAAAGGCAGAAATTCCTAAATTTGTGGCAAAAATGCAGAAATTCTCCTTATTTTGAGGTAAAAAGGCTGAAATTCCCCTTATGTGGGGGCAAAAATGTAGAAATTTCCCTTATTTTGGGGCAAAATTGCAGAAATTTCACTTATGTCAGGGTAATAATTCAGAATGTTTTTTTATTTTGGGGCAAAAAAGACAGAAATTCCCTTTGTTTTGGGGGAAAAAGACAGAAATTCCACTTATTTAGAAGCAAAAAAAGCAGAAATTCCCCTTATTTTGGAGCAAAAATGAAGAAATTTCCCTTTTTTATGGCAAAAAGGTATGCATTCTTCTTATTTTTGGGCAAAAAGGCAGAAATTTCTCGTATTTTGGAGTAAAATTGCAGAAATTCCTCTAATTGTGGGGCAAAAAAGCAGAAATTCCCTATATGTTGGGGCATAAAGACAGAATTCTCCTTATTTTGGGGCAAAACTCAGAAATTCCACTATTTTTGCGGCAAAATTCCAGAAATTTCGCTTATTTTGGGGCAAAATTCAGAAAATCACTTATTTTGGGGCAAAATTGCAGAAATTTCACTTATTTAAGAGAAAAAAAGCAGAAATTTTCTTATTTTGGGGCAAAAAAGCAGAAATTTCTTTTATTTTGGTACAAAATTGCAGAAATTTCCCCTATTTTGGGGCAAAATTGCAGAAATTTCACTTATTTTGGGGTAAAATTGCCGAAATTCCACTTATTTCAGGGAAAAAAGGCAGAAATTTCTCTTCTTTTGAGGCAAAGTTGCAGAAATTCCCCTAATTGTGAGGCAAAAAGGCAGAAATTCCCTATATGTTGGGACAAAAAAACAGAAATTCTCATTATTTTGGGTCAAAACTCAGAAATTCCACTTATTTTGGGGCAAAATTCCAAAAATTTCACTTATTTTGGGGCAAAATTGTAGAAATTTCACTTATTTTGGGGCAAAATTTCAGCAATTTCACATATTTCAGAAAAAAAAGAAGAAATTTTCTTATTTGGAAGCAAAAAGGCAGAAATTTCTTTTATTTTGGTACAAAATTGCAGCAATTTCCCTTATTTGGGGGCAAAATTGCAGAAATTTCACTTATTTTGGGGCAAAATTGCAGAAATTTCACTTATTTCAGGGAAAAAAGGCAGAAATTTTCCTTATTATGGGGCAAAAATGCAGAAATTCCTAATATTTTGTGGCAAAAATGCAGAAATTCCCTTTATTTTGAGGTAAAAGGGTGCAATTACCCTTATTTGGGGGCAAAAAGGCAGAAATTTCCCCTATTTTTGGACAAAATTGCAGAAATTTCACTTATTTCAGGGTAATAAGTCAGAAAATTTCCTTATTTTGGTGCAAATAAGACAGAAATTCCTTTTGTTTTGGGGGAAAAAGACAGAAATTCCACATATTTAAAGGCAAAAAAGCAGAAATTTCCCTTATTTTGGAGCAAAATAACAGAAATTTCTTTTTTTATGGCAAAAAGTTATGAATTCTTCTTATTTTCGGGCAAAAAGGCAGAAATTCCCCGTATTTTGGAGCAAAATTGCAGAAATTAACCTACTTGTGGGGAAAAAAGGCAGAAATTCCCTATATGTTGGGGCAAAAAGACAGAAATTCTCCTTATTTTTGGGCAAAACTCAGAAATTCCACTTATTTTGGGGCAAAATTTTAGAAATTTCCCTTATTTTGGGGCAAAATTGCAGAAATTTCATTTATTTTGGGGCAAAATTGGAGAAATTTCACTTATTTCAAGGAAAAAAAGCAAAATTTTTTTATTTTGGGGCAAATAGGCAGAAATTTCCCATATTTTGCTACAAAATTGCTGAAATTTTTCTTATTTTGGGCAAAAAGGCAGAAATTTCCCATATTTTGGGGTAAAAATGCAGAAATTCCCTTTATTTTGAGGTAAAAAGGCTGAAATTCCCCTTATTTGGGGGTAAAAAGGCAGAAATTTCCATTATTTTGGGGCAAAAGTGCAGAAATTTCACTATTTCAGGGTAATAAGTAAGAAATTTTCTTTATTTTGGGGCAAAAAAGACAGAAATTCCCTTTGTTTTGGGGGAAAAAGACAGAAATTCCACTTATTTAGAGGCATAAAAGCAGAAACTCCCCTCATTTTGGAGCAAAAATGAAGGAATTTCCCTTTTTTATGCCAAAAAGTTATGCAATCTTATTATTTTCGGACAAAAAAGGCAGAAATTCCCCGTATTTTGGAGCAAAATTGCAGAAATTCCCCTAATTGTGGGGCAAAAAGGCAGAAATTCCTTATATGTTGGGGCAAAAAGACAGAAATTCTCCTTATTTTAGGGAAAAACTCAGAAATTTAACTTATTTTGGGGCAAAATTGCAGAAATTTCACTTATGTCAGGAAAAAAAGCAGAAATTTTCTTATTTTGGGGCCAAAAGGCAGAAATTTCCTTAATTTTGTTACAAAATTGCAGAATTTTTTCTTATTTTGGGGCAAAGAGGCAGAAATTTCCAATATTTTGGGGCAAAAATGCAGAAATTTCACTTATTTTGAGGTAAAAGGCTGAAATTCTCCTTATTTGGGAGCAAAAAGGCAGAAATTTCTCTTATTTTGGGGCAAAATTGCAGAAATTTCACTTATTTCAGGGTAATAAGTCAGAAATTTTCCTTATTTTGGGCCCAAAAACAGAAATTCCCTTTGTTTTTTGGAAAAAGGCAGAAATTCCACTTATTTAGAGGCATAAAAGCAGAAATTTCCCTCATTTTGGAGCAAAAATGAAGAAATTTCCCTTTTTTATGGCAAAAAGTTATGCAATCTTATTATTTTCGGACAAAAAAGGCAGAAATTCCCCGTTTTGGAGCAAAATTGCAGAAATTCCCATAATTGTGGGGAAAAAAGGCAGAAATTCCCTATATGTTGGGGCAAAAAGACAGAAATTCTCGTTATTTTAGGGCAAAACTCAGAAATTTAACTTATTTTGGGGCAAAATTGCAGAAATTTCACTTATTTCAAAAAAAAAGCAGAAATTTTCTTCTTTTGGGGCCAAAAGGCAGAAATTTCTTTAATTTTGTTACAAAATTGCTGAATTTTTTCTTATTTTGGGGCAAAAAAGCAGAAATTTCCCATATTTTGGGGCAAAAATGCAGAAATTTCACTTATTTTGAGGTAAAAGGCTGAAATTCCCCTTATTTGGGGGCAAAAAGGCAGAAATTTCTCTTATTTTGGGGCAAAATTGCTGAAATTTCACTTATTTCAGGGTAATAAGTCAGAAATATTTCTTATTTTGGGGCCAAAATACAGAAATTCCCTTTGTTTTGGGGGAAAAAGGGAGAAATTCCACTTTTTTAGAGGCAAAAAAGCAGAAATTCCCCTTATTTTTGAGCAAAAATGAAGAAATTTCACTTTTTAAGGGCAAAAAGGTATGCATTCTTCTTATTTTTGGGCAAAAAGGCAGAAATTCCCCTTATTTTGGAGCAAAATTGCAGAAATTCCCCAAATTTTGGGGCAAAAAGGCAGAAATTCCCTATGTGTTGGGGCAAAAAGACAGAAATTCTCCTTATTTTGGGGCAAATCTCAAATATTCCACTTACTTTGGGGCAAAATTCCAGAAATTTCACTGATTTTAGGGCAAAATTGTAGAAATTTCACTTATTTTTGGGCAAAATTGTAGAAATTTCACACATTTCAGAAAAAAAAGAAGAAATTTTCTTATTTGGAAGCAAAAAGGCAGAAATTTCTTTTATTTTGGTACAAAATTGCAGAAATTTCCCATATTTTGGGACAAATTGCAGAAATTTTACTTATTTTGGTGCAAAACTGCAGAAATTTCACTTATTTCAGGGAAAAAAGGCAGAAATTTTCCTTATTTTGGGGCAAAAATGCAGAAATTCCTAATATTTTGTAGCAAAAATGCAGAAATTCCCTTTATTTTGAGGTAAAAGGGTGAAATTCCCCTTATTTGGGGGCAAAAAGGCATAAATTTCCCTTATTTTGGGACAAAATTGCAGAAATTTCACTTATTTAAGGTTAATAAGTCAGAAAATTTCCTTATTTTGGTGCAAATAAGACAGAAATTCCCTTTGCTTTGGGGGAAAAAGACAGAATTTCCACATATTTAGAGGCAAAAAAGCAGAAATTCCCCTTATTTTGGAGCAAAATAACAGAAATTTCTCTTTTTTATGGCAAAAAGGAATGAATTCTTCTTATTTTCGGGCAAAAAGGCAGAAATTCCTTGTATTTTGGAGCAATATTGCAGAAATTAACCTACTTGTGGGGCAAAAAGGCAGAAATTTCCTATATGTTGGGCAAAAAGACAGAAATTCTCCTTATTTTGGGGCAAAACTCAGAAATTCCACATATTTTGGAACAAAATTCCAGAAATTTCCCTTATTTTGGGGCAAAATTGCAGAAATTTCACTTATTTTGGGGCAAAATTGCAGAAATTTCACTTATTTCAGTGAAAAAACAAAGAAATTTTCCTTATTTTGGGGCAAAAAGGCAGAAATTCTTAATATTTTGTGGCAAAAATGCAGAAATTCCCCTTATTTTGAGGTAAAAAGGCTGAAATTCACCTTATTTGGGGGCAAAAATGCAGAAATTTCCCTTATTTTCGGGCAAAATTGCAGAAATTTCACTTATGTCAGTGTAATAAGTCAGAAATTTTTTTTATTTAGGGGCAAAAAAGAACAGAAATTCCCTTTGTTTTGGGGGAAAAAGACAGAAATTCCACTAATTTAGAGGCAAAAAAAGCAGAAATTCCCCTTATTTTGGAGCAAAAATGAAGAAATTTCCATTTTTATGGCAAAAAGGTATGCATTATTCTTATTTTGGGGCAAAAAGGCAGAAATTTCCCGTATTTTGGAGCAAAATTGCAGAAATTCCTTTAATTGTGGGGCAAAAAGGCAGAAATTCCCTATATGTTGGGGCATAAAGACAGAAATTCTCTTTATTTTTGGGCAAAACTCAGAAATTACAATTATTTTGCGGCAAAATTCCAGAAATTTCTCTTATTTTGGGGCAAAATTGCAGAAATTTTACTTATTTTGAGGAAAATTGCAGAAATTTCACTTATTTAAGGGAAAAAAAGCAAAAATTTTCTTATTTTGGGGCAAAAAGGCAGAAATTTCTTTTATTTTGGTACAAAATTGCAGAAATTTTTCTTATTTTGGGCAAAATTGCAGAAATTTCAATTATTTCAGTGAAAAAAGGAAGAAATTTTCCTTATTTTGGGGCAAAAAGGCAGAAATTCTTAATATTTTGTGGCAAAAATGCAGAAATTCCCCTTATTTTGAGGTAAAAAGGCTGAAATTCACCTTATTTGGGGGCAAAAATGCAGAAATTTCCCTTATTTTCGGGCAAAATTGCAGAAATTTCACTTATGTCAGTGTAATAAGTCAGAAATTTTTTTTATTTAGGGGCAAAAAAGAACAGAAATTCCCTTTGTTTTGGAAGAAAAAGACAGAAATTCCACTAATTTAGAGGCAAAAAAAGCAGAAATTCCTCTTATTTTGGAGCAAAAATGAAGAAATTTCCATTTTTATGGCAAAAAGGTATGCATTATTCTTATTTTGAGGCAAAAAGGCATAAGTTTTTCTTATTTTGGGACAAAATTGCAGAAATTTCACTTATTTAAGGGTAATAAGTCAGAAAATTTCCTTATTTTGGTGCAAATAAGACAGAAATTCCCTTTGTTTTGGGGGAAAAAGACAGAATTTCCACATATTTAGAGGCAAAAAAGCAGAAATTCCCCTTATTTTGGAGCAAAATAACAGAAATTTCTCTTTTTTATGGCAAAAAGGAATGAATTCTTTTTATTTTCGGGCAAAAAGGCAGAAATTCCCCGTATTTTGGAGCAATATTGCAGAAATTAACCTACTTGTGGGGCAAAAAGGCAGAAATTTCCTATATGTTGGGCAAAAAGACAGAAATTCTCCTTATTTTGGGGCAAAACTCAGAAATTCCACATATTTTGGAACAAAATTCCAGAAATTTCCCTTATTTTGGGGCAAAATTGCAGAAATTTCACTTATTTTGGGGCAAAATTGCAGAAATTTCACTTATTTCAGTGAAAAAACAAAGAAATTTTCCTTATTTTGGGGCAAAAAGGCAGAAATTTCTCTTATTTTGGGGCAAAATTGCAGAAATTTCAGTTATTTCTCGGTAATAAGTCAGAAATATTTCTTATTTTGGGGCCAAAATACAGAAATTCCCTTTGTTTTGGGGGAAAAAAGGAGAAATTCCACTTTTTTAGAGGCAAAAAAGCAGAAATTCCCCTTATTTTGGAGCAAAAATGAAGAAATTTCACTTTTTAAGGGCAAAAAGTATGCATTCTTCTTATTTTTGGGCAAAAAGGCAGAAATTCCCCTTATTTTGGAGCAAAATTGCAGAAATTCCCCAAATTTTGGGGCAAAAAGGCAGAAATTCCCTATGTGTTGGGGCAAAAAGACAGAAATTCTCCTTATTTTGTGGCAAATCTCAAATATTCCACTTATTTTGGGGCAAAATTCCAGAAATTTCACTGATTTTAGGGCAAAATTGTAGAAATTTCACTTATTTTTGGGCAAAATTTCAGAAATTTCACATATTTCAGAAAAAAAAGAAGAAATTTTCTTATTTGGAAGCAAAAAGGCAGAAATTTCTTTTATTTTGGTACAAAATTGCAGAAATTTCCCATATTTTGGGACAAATTGCAGAAATTTTACTTATTTTGGTGCAAAACTGCAGAAATTTCACTTATTTCAGGGAAAAAAGGCAGAAATTTTCCTTATTTTGGGGCAAAAATGCAGAAATTCCTAATATTTTGTAGCAAAAATGCAGAAATTCCCTTTATTTTGAGGTAAAAGGGTGAAATTCCCCTTATTTGGGGGCAAAAAGGCATAAATTTCCCTTATTTTGGGACAAAATTGCAGAAATTTCACTTATTTAAGGGTAATAAGTCAGAAAATTTCCTTATTTTGGTGCAAATAAGACAGAAATTCCCTTTGTTTTGGGGGAAAAAGACATAATTTCCACATATTTAGAGGCAAAAAAGCAGAAATTCCCCTTATTTTGGAGCAAAATTACAGAAATTTCCCTTTTTTATGGCAAAAAGGTATGAATTCTTCTTATTTTCGGGCAAAAAGGCAGAAATTCCCCGTATTTTGGAGCAAAATTGCAGAAATTAACCTACTTGTGGGGCAAAAAGGCAGAAATTTCCTATATGTTGGGCAAAAAGACAGAAATTCTCCTTATTTTGGGGCAAAACTCAGAAATTCCACATATTTTGGAACAAAATTCCAGAAATTTCCCTTATTTTGGGGCAAAATTGCAGAAATTTCACTTATTTTGGGGCAAAATTGCAGAAATTTCACTTATTTCAGTGAAAAAAAAAAGAAATTTTCCTTATTTTGGGGCAAAAAGGCAGAAATTCTTAATATTTTGTGGCAAAAATGCAGAAATTCCCCTTATTTTGAGGTAAAAAGGCTGAAATTCACCTTATTTGGGGGCAAAAATGCAGAAATTTCCCTTATTTTCGGGCAAAATTGCAGAAATTTCACTTATGTCAGTGTAATAAGTCAGAAATTTTTTTTATTTAGGGGCAAAAAAGAACAGAAATTCCCTTTGTTTTGGGGGAAAAAGACAGAAATTCCACTAATTTAGAGGCAAAAAAAGCAGAAATTCCCCTTATTTTGGAGCAAAAATGAAGAAATTTCCATTTTTATGGCAAAAAGGTATGCATTATTCTTATTTTGGGGCAAAAAGGCAGAAATTTCCCGTATTTTGGAGCAAAATTGCAGAAATTCCTTTAATTGTGGGGCAAAAAGGCAGAAATTCCCTATATGTTGGGGCATAAAGACAGAAATTCTCTTTATTTTTGGGCAAAACTCAGAAATTACAATTATTTTGCGGCAAAATTCCAGAAATTTCTCTTATTTTGGGGCAAAATTGCAGAAATTTTAATAATTTTGAGGAAAATTGCAGAAATTTCACTTATTTAAGGGAAAAAAAGCAAAAATTTTCTTATTTTGGGGCAAAAAGGCAGAAATTTCTTTTATTTTGGTACAAAATTGCAGAAATTTTTCTTATTTTGGGCAAAATTGCAGAAATTTCACTTATTTTGGGGCAAAATTGCAGATATTCCACTTATTTCAGGAAAAAAAGGCAGAAATTTCCCTTCTATTGGGGCAAAATTGCAATAATTCCCCTAATTGTGAGGCAAAAAGGCAGAAATTCCCTATATGTTGGGGCAAAAAACAGAAATTCTCCTTATTTTGGGTCAAAACTCAAAAATTCCAATTATTTTGTGGCAAAATTCCAGAAATTTCACTTATTTTGGGGCAAAATTGTAGAAATTTCACTTATTTTGTGGCAAAATTTCAGAAATTTCACATATTTCAGAAAAAAAAATAAGAAATTTTCTTATTTGGAAGCAAAAAGGCAGAAATTTCTTTTATTTTGGTACAAAATTGCAGAAATTTCTTATATTTTGGGGCAAAATTGCAGAAATTTTACTTATTTTGGGGCAAAACTGCAGAAATTTAACTTATTTCAGGGAAAAAAGGCAGAAATTTTCCTTATTTTGTGGCAAAAATGCAGAAATTCCCTTTATTTTGAGGTAAAAGGGTGAAATTCCCCTTATTTGGGGGCAAAAGGCAGAAATTTCCCTTATTTTGGGACAAAATTGCAGAAATTTCACTTATTTCAGGGTAATAAGTCAGAAAATTTCTTTATTTTGGTGCAAATAAGACAGAAATTCTCTTTGTTTTGGGGGAAAAAGACAAAAATTCCACATATTTAGAGGCAAAAAAGCAGAAATTCCTCTTATTTTGGAGCAAAATTACAGAAATTTCCCTTTTTTATGGCAAAAAGGTATGAATTCTTCTTATTTTCGGGCAAAAAGGCAGAAATTCCCCATATTTTGGAGCAAAATTGCAGAAATTAACCTACTTGTAGGGCAAAAAGGCAGAAATTCCCTATATGTTGGGGCAAAAAGACAGAAATTCTCATTATTTTGGGGCAAAACTCAGAAATTCCACTTATTTTGGGGCAAAATTCAAGAAATTTCCCTTATTTTGAGGCAAAATTGCAGAAATTTCACTTATTTTGGGGCAAAATTGGAGAAATTTCACTTATTTCAGGGAAAAAAAGCAAAATTTTCTTATTTTGGGGCAAAAAGGCAGAAATTTCCCATATTTTGGTACAAAATTGCTGGAATTTTTCTTATTTTGGGCAAAAAGGCAGAAATTTCCCATATTTTGGGGTAAAAATGCAGAAATTCCCCTCATTTTGAGGTAAAAAGGCTGAAATTCCCATTATTTAGGGGTAAAAAGGCAGAAATTTCCATTATTTTGGGGCAATAGTGCAGAAATTTCACTTATTTCAGGGTAATAAGTCAGAAATTTTCTTTATTTTGGGGCAAAAAAGACAGAAATTCCCTTTGTTTTGGGGGAAAAAGACAGAAATTCCACTTATTTAGAGGCATAAAAGCAGAAATTCCCCTCATTTTGGAGCAAAAATGAAGGAATTTCCCTTTTTTATGGCAAAAAGTTATGCAATCTTATTATTTTCGGGCAAAAAAGGCAGAAATTCCCCGTATTTTGGAGCAAAATTGCAGAAATTCCCCTAATTGTGGGGCAAAAAGGCAGAAATTCCCTATATGTTGGGGCAAAAAGACAGAAATTCTCGTTATTTTAGGGCAAAACTCAGAAATTTAACTTATTTTGGGTCAAAATTGCAGAAATTTCACTTATGTCAGGAAAAAAAGCAGAAATTTTCTTATTTTGGGGCCAAAAGGCAGAAATTTCCTTAATTTTGTTACAAAATTGCAGAATTTTTTCTTATTTTGGGGCAAAAAGTCAGAAATTTCCAATATTTTGGGGCAAAAATGCAGAAATTTCACTTATTTTGAGGTAAAAGGCTGAAATTCTCCTTATTTGGGAGCAAAAAGGCAGAAATTTCTCTTATTTTGGGGCAAAATTGCAGAAATTTCACTTATTTCAGGGTAATAAGTCAGAAATTTTCCTTATTTTGAGCCCAAAAACAGAAATTCCCTTTGTTTTGGGGGAAAAAGGCAGAAATTCCACTTATTTAGAGGCATAAAAGCAGAAATTCCCCTCATTTTGGAGCAAAAATGAAGAAATTTCCCTTTTTTATGGCAAAAAGTTATGCAATCTTATTATTGTCGGACAAAAAAGGCAGAAATTCCCCGTTTTGGAGCAAAATTGCAGAAATTCCCATAATTGTGGGGAAAAAAGGCAGAAATTCCCTATATGTTGGGGCAAAAAGACAGAAATTCTCGTTATTTTAGGGCAAAACTCAGAAATTTAACTTATTTTGGGGCAAAATTGCAGAAATTTCACTTATTTCTGAAAAAAAAGCAGAAATTTTCTTCTTTTGGGGCCAAAAGGCAGAAATTTCTTTAATTTTGTTACAAAATTGCTGAATTTTTTCTTATTTTGGGGCAAAAAAGCAGAAATTTCCCATATTTTGGGGCAAAAATGCAGAAATTTCACTTATTTTGAGGTAAAAGGCTGAAATTCCCCTTATTTGGGGGCAAAAAGGCAGAAATTTCTCTGATTTTGGGGCAAAATTGCAGAAATTTCACTTATTTCAGGGTAATAAGTCAGAAATATTTCTTATTTTGGGGCCAAAATACAGAAATTCCCTTTGTTTTGGGGGATAAAGGGAGAAATTCCACTTTTTTAGAGGCAAAAAAGCAGAAATTCCCCTTATTTTGGAGCAAAAATGAAGAAATTTCACTTTTTAAGGGCAAAAAGGTATGCATTCTTCTTATTTTTGGGCAAAAAGGCAGAAATTCCCCTTATTTTGGAGCAAAATTGCAGAAATTCCCCAAATTTTGGGGCAAAAAGGCCGAAATTCCCTATGTGTTGGGG
The DNA here is from genome assembly GCF_963924665.1 of Micromys minutus. Taxonomy (NCBI): domain Eukaryota; kingdom Metazoa; phylum Chordata; class Mammalia; order Rodentia; family Muridae; genus Micromys; species Micromys minutus. The sequence continues at coordinate 4,405,863 of NW_027667252.1, read as the reverse complement.
CAAAAAGACAGAAATTCTCCTTATTTTGGGGCAAATCTCAAATATTCCACTTATTTTGGGGCAAAATTCCAGAAATTTCACTGATTTTAGGGCAAAATTGTAGAAATTTCACTTATTTTTGGGCAAAATTTCAGAAATTTCACATATTTCAGAAAAAAAAGAAGAAATTTTCTTATTTGGAAGCAAAAAGGCAGAAATTTCTTTTATTTTGGTACAAAATTGCAGAAATTTCCCATATTTTGGGACAAATTGCAGAAATTTTACTTATTTTGGTGCAAAACTGCAGAAATTTCACTTATTTCAGGGAAAAAAGGGAGAAATTTTCCTTATTTTGGGGCAAAAATGCAGAAATTCCTAATATTTTGTAGCAAAAATGCAGAAATTCCCTTTATTTTGAGGTAAAAGGGTGAAATTCCCCTTATTTGGGGGCAAAAAGGCATAAATTTCCCTTATTTTGGGACAAAATTGCAGAAATTTCACTTATTTAAGGGTAATAAGTCAGAAAATTTCCTTATTTTGGTGCAAATAAGACAGAAATTCCCTTTGTTTTGGGGGAAAAAGACATAATTTCCACATATTTAGAGGCAAAAAAGCAGAAATTCCCCTTATTTTGGAGCAAAATTACAGAAATTTCCCTTTTTTATGGCAAAAAGGTATGAATTCTTCTTATTTTCGGGCAAAAAGGCAGAAATTCCCCGTATTTTGGAGCAAAATTGCAGAAATTAACCTACTTGTGGGGCAAAAAGGCAGAAATTTCCTATATGTTGGGCAAAAAGACAGAAATTCTCCTTATTTTGGGGCAAAACTCAGAAATTCCACATATTTTGGAACAAAATTCCAGAAATTTCCCTTATTTTGGGGCAAAATTGCAGAAATTTCACTTATTTTGGGGCAAAATTGCAGAAATTTCACTTATTTCAGTGAAAAAAAAAAGAAATTTTCCTTATTTTGGGGCAAAAAGGCAGAAATTCTTAATATTTTGTGGCAAAAATGCAGAAATTCCCCTTATTTTGAGGTAAAAAGGCTGAAATTCACCTTATTTGGGGCAAAAATGCAGAAATTTCCCTTATTTTCGGGCAAAATTGCAGAAATTTCACTTATGTCAGTGTAATAAGTCAGAAATTTTTTTTTATTTAGGGGCAAAAAAGAACAGAAATTCCCTTTGTTTTGGGGGAAAAAGACAGAAATTCCACTAATTTAGAGGCAAAAAAAGCAGGAATTCCCCTTATTTTGGAGCAAAAATGAAGAAATTTCCATTTTTATGGCAAAAAGGTATGCATTATTCTTATTTTGGGGCAAAAAGGCAGAAATTTCCCGTATTTTGGAGCAAAATTGCAGAAATTCCTTTAATTGTGGGGCAAAAAGGCAGAAATTCCCTATATGTTGGGGCATAAAGACAGAAATTCTCTTTATTTTTGGGCAAAACTCAGAAATTCCAATTATTTTGCGGCAAAATTCCAGAAATTTCTCTTATTTTGGGGCAAAATTGCAGAAATTTTAATAATTTTGAGGAAAATTGCAGAAATTTCACTTATTTAAGGGAAAAAAAGCAAAAATTTTCTTATTTTGTGGCAAAAAGGCAGAAATTTCTTTTATTTTGGTACAAAATTGCAGAAATTTTTCTTATTTTGGGCAAAATTGCAGAAATTTCACTTATTTTGGGGCAAAATTGCAGATATTCCACTTATTTCAGGAAAAAAAGGCAGAAATTTCCCTTCTATTGGGGCAAAATTGCAATAATTCCCCTAATTGTGAGGCAAAAAGGCAGAAATTCCCTATATGTTGGGGCAAAAAACAGAAATTCTCCTTATTTTGGGTCAAAACTCAAAAATTCCAATTATTTTGTGGCAAAATTCCAGAAATTTCACTTATTTTGGGGCAAAATTGTAGAAATTTCACTTATTTTGTGGCAAAATTTCAGAAATTTCACATATTTCAGGAAAAAAAAGAAGAAATTTTCTTATTTGGAAGCAAAAAGGCAGAAATTTCTTATATTTTGGTACAAAATTGCAGAAATTTCTTATATTTTGGGGCAAAATTGCAGAAATTTTAATTATTTTGGGGCAAAACTGCAGAAATTTAACTTATTTCAGGGAAAAAAGGCAGAAATTTTCCTTATTTTGTGGCAGAAATGCAGAAATTACCTTTATTTTGAGGTAAAAGGGTGAAATTCCCCTTATTTGGGGGCAAAAGGCAGAAATTTCCCTTATTTTGGGAAAAATTGCAGAAATTTCACTTATTTCAGGGTAATAAGTCAGAAAATTTCTTTATTTTGGTGCAAATAAGACAGAAATTCCCTTTGTTTTGGGGGAAAAAGACAAAAATTCCACATATTTAGAGGCAAAAAAGCAGAAATTCCTCTTATTTTGGAGCAAAATTACAGAAATTTCCCTTATTTATGGCAAAAAGGTATGAAGTCTTCTTATTTTCGAGCAAAAAGGCAGAAATTCCCCATATTTTGGAGCAAAATTGCAGAAATTAACCTACTTGTAGGGCAATAAGGCAGAAATTCCCTATATGTTGGGGCAAAAAGACAGAAATTCTCATTATTTTGGGGCAAAACTCAGAAATTCCACTTATTTTGGGGCAAAATTCCAGAAATTTCCCTTATTTTGGGGCAAAATTGCAGAAATTTCACTTATTTTGGGGCAAAATTGGAAAATTTCACTTATTTCAGGGAAAAAAAGCAAAATTTTCTTATTTTGGGGCAAAAGGCAGAAATTTCCCATATTTTGGTACAAAATTGCTGAAATTTTTCTTATTTTGGGCAAAAAGGCAGAAATTTCCCATATTTTGGGGTAAAAATGCAGAAATTCCCCTTATTTTGAGGTAAAAAGGCTGAAATTCCCATTATTTAGGGGTAAAAAGGCAGAAATTTCCATTATTTTGGGGCAATAGTGCAGAAATTTCACTTATTTCAGGGTAATAAGTCAGAAATTTTCTTTATTTTGTGGCAAAAAAGACAGAAATTCCCTTTGTTTTGGGGGAAAAAGACAGAAATTCCACTTATTTAGAGGCATAAAAGCAGAAATTCCCCTCATTTTGGAGCAAAATGAAGGAATTTCCCTTTTTTATGGCAAAAAGTTATGCAATCTTATTATTTTCGGACAAAAAAGGCAGAAATTCCCCGTATTTTGGAGCAAAATTGCAGAAATTCCCCTAATTGTGGGGCAAAAATGCAGAAATTCCCTATATGTTGGGGCAAAAAGACAGAAATTCTCCTTATTTTAGGGCAAAACTCAGAAATTTAACTTATTTTGGGGCAAAATTGCAGAAATTTCACTTATGTCAGGAAAAAAAGCAGAAATTTTCTTATTTTGGGGCCAAAAGGCAGAAATCTCTTTAATTTTGTTACAAAATTGCAGAATTTTTACTTATTTTGGGGCAAAAAGGCAGAAATTTCCAATATTTTGGGGCAAAAATGCAGAAATTTCACTTATTTTGAGGTAAAAGGCTGAAATTCTCCTTATTTGGGAGCAAAAAGGCAGAAATTTCTCTTATTTTGGGGCAAAATTGCAGAAATTTCACTTATTTCAGTGTAATAAGTCAGAAATTTTCCTTATTTTGGGCCCAAAAACAGAAATTCCCTTTGTTTTGAGGGAAAAAGGCAGAAATTCCACTTTTTTAGAGGCAAAACGCAGAAATTTCCCTTATTTTGGAGCAAAAATGAAGAAATTTCACTTTTTAAGTGCAAAAAGGTATGTATACTTCTTATTTTTGGGCAAAAAGGCAGAAATTCCCCTTATTTTGGAGCAAAATTGCAGAAATTCCCCAAATTGTGGTGCAGAAAGACAGAAATTCCCTATATGTTGGGGCAAAAAGACAGAAATTCTTCTTATTTTGGGGCAAAACTCAGATATTCCACTTATTTTGGGGCAAAATTCCATAAATTTCCCTTATTTTGAGGCAAAATTGCAGAAATTTCACTTATTTTGGGGCAAAATTGCAGAAATTTAACTTATTTCAGGAAAAAAAGCAGAAATTTTCTAATTTCGGGGCAAAATTGAAGAAATTTCACTTATTTTGGGGCAAAATTGCAGAAATTTCGCTTATTTCAGGGAAAAAATGCAAAAATTTTCTTATTTTGGGGCAATAAGGCAGAAATTTTCCTTATTTAGGTGTAAAATGCAGAAATTCCCCTTATTTTGAGGTAAAAAGGCTGAAATTCCCCTTATTTGGGGACAAAAAGGCAGAAATTTTCCTTAATTTGTGGCTAAATTGCAGAAATTTCACTTATTTCAGGGTAATAAGTCAGAAATTTTCCTTATTTTGGGGCAAAAAAACAGAAATTACATTTTTTGGGGGGGAAAATACAGAAATTTCACTTATTTAGAGGCAAAAAAGCAGAAATTCCCCTTATTTTGGAGCAAAAATGAAGAAATTTCCCTTTTTTATGGCAAAAAGGTATGCATTCTTCTTATTTGCGGACAAAAAGTCAGAAATTCTCCGTATTTTGGAGCAAAACTGCAGAAATTCCCCTAATTGTGGGGCAAAAAGGCAGAAATTCCCTATATGTTGGGGCAAAAAGACAGAAATTCTCCTTATTTTGGGGCAAAACTCAGAAATTCCACTTATTTTGGGGCAAAATTCCAGAAATTTCCCTTATTTTGAGGCAAAATTGCAGAAATTTCACTTATTTTGGGGCAAAATTGCAGAAATTTCACTTATTTCAGGGAAAAAAGCAGAAATTTTCTTATTTTGGGGCAAAAAGGCAGAAATTTCTCATATTTTGTGGCAAAAATGCAGAAATTCCCCTTATTTTGAGGTAAAAAGGCTGAAATTCCCCTTATTTGGGGGCAAAAAGGCAGAAATTTCCCTTATTTTGAGACAAAATTGTAGAAATTTCACTTATTTCATGGTAATAAGTCAGAAATTTTCCTTATTTTGGGTAAGAAAGACAGAAATTTCCTTTGTTTTGGGGAAAAAATACATAAATTCCACTTATTTAGAGGCAAAAGCAGAAATTCCACTTTATTTTTAAGCAAAAATTAAGAAATTGCTTTTTTTGTGGCAAAAGGTATACATTCCTTTCCTTTTCGGGCTAAAAAGCAGAAATTCCCCGTGTTTTGGAGCAAAATTGCAGAAATTCCCCTAATTTTGGGGCAATAAAGCAGAAATTCCCTATATGTTAGGGGAAGAAGGAAGAAATTCTCCTTATTTTTGGACAAAATTCAGAAATTCCACTTATTTTGGGGCAAAATTCCAGAAATTTCCCTTATTTTGGGGCAAAATTGCAGAAATTTCACTTATTTTGGGGCAAAATTGCAGAAATTCCTCTAATTGTGGGGCAAAAAAGCAGAAATTCCCTATATGTTGGGGCATAAAGACAGAAATTCTCCTTATTTTGGGGCAAAACTCAGAAATTCCACTAGTTTTGCGGCAAAATTCCAGAAATTTTGCTTATTTTGGGGCAAAATGAAGAAAATCACTTATTTTGGGGCAAAATTGCAGAAATTTCACTTGTTTAAGAGAAAAAAAGCAGAAATTTTCTTATTTTGGGGCAAAAAAGCAGAAATTTCTTTTATTTTGGTACAAAATTGCAGAAATTTCCCTTATTTTGGGGCAAAATTGCAGAAATTTCACTTATTTTGGGGCAAAATTGCAGAAATTCCACTTATTTCAGGGAAAAAAGGCAGAAATTTCTCTTCTTTTGAGGCAAAATTGCAGAAATTCCCCTAATTGTGAGGCAAAAAAGCAGAAATTCCCTATATGTTGGGGCAAAAAAACAGAAATTCTCCTTATTTTGGGTCAAAACTCAGAAATTCCACTTATTTTGGGGCAAAATTTCAGAAATTTCACTTATTTTGGGGCAAAATTGTAGAAATTTCACTTATTTTCGGGCAAAATTTCAGCAATTTCACATATTTCAGAAAAAAAAATAAGAAATTTTCTTATTTGGAAGCAAAAAGGCAGAAATTTCTTTTATTTTGGTACAAAATTGCAGCAATTTCCCTTATTTGGGGGCAAAATTGCAGAAATTTCACTTATTTTGGGGCAAAATTGCAGAAATTTCACTTATTTTAGGGAAAAAAGGCAGAAATTTTCCTTATTTTGGGGCAAAAATGCAGAAATTCTTAATATTTTGTGGCAAAAATGCAGAAATTCCTTTTATTTTGAGGTGAAAGGGTGAAATTCCACTTATTTGGGGGCAAAAAGGCAGAAATTTCCCTTATTTTGGGACAAAATTTCAGAAATTTCACTTATTTCAGGGTAATAAGTCAGAAAATTTCCTTATTTTGGTACAAATAAGACAGAAATTCCCTTTGCTTTGGTGGGAAAAGACTGAAATTCCACATATTTAGAGGCAAAAAGCAGAAATTCCCCTTATTTTGGAGCAAAATTACAGGAATTTCCCTTTTTATGGCAAAAAGGTATGAATTCTTATTTTCAGGCAAAAAGACAGAAATTCCCTGTATTTTGGAGCAAAACTGCAGAAATTAACCAACTTGTGGGGCAAAAAGGCAGAAATTCCCTATATGTTGGGGCTAAAAGACAGAAATTCTCCTTATTTTGGGACAAAACTCAGAAATTCCACTTATTTTGGGGCAAAATACCTGAAATTTCCCTTATTTTGGGGCAAAATTGCAGAAATTTCACTTGTTTTGGGGCAACATTTCAGAAATTTCACTTATTTCATGGAATTAAGGCAGAAATTTTCCTTATTTTGGGGCAAAAAGGCAGAAATTCCTAATATTTTGTGGCCAAAATGCAGAAATTCCCCTTATTTTGAGGTAAAAGGCTAAAATTCCCCTTATTTGGGGGCAAAAAGGCAGAAATTTCCTTTATTTTGGGGCAAAATTGCAGAAATTTCATGGATTTCAGGGTAATAAGTCAGAAATTTTCCTTATTTTGGGGCAAAAAGACAGAAATTCTCTTTGTTTTTGGGGAAAAAGACAGAAATTCTACTTATTTAGTGGCAAAAAAGCAGAAATTCCCTTTATTTTGGAGCAAAATTGCAGTAATTTCCCTTTTTTATGGCAAAAAGGTGTGCTTTCTTCTTATTTTCGGGCAAAAAGGCAGAAATTCCCCATATTTTGGAGCAAAATTGCAGAAATTAACCTAATTGTGGGGCAAAAAGGCAGAAATTCCCTATATGTTGGGGCAAAAAGACATAAATTCTCCTTATTTTGGGGCAAAACTCAGAAATTCCAATTATTTTGGGGAAAAATCCAGAAATTTCCCTTATTTTGGGGCAAAATTGCAGAAATTTCACTTATTTTGGGGCAAAATTGCAGAAATTTCCCATATTTCAGGCAAAAAAAAAGCAGAAATTTTTTTTATTTTGGGGCCAAAAAGCAGAAATTACCTATATTTTGGTACTAAATTGCAGAAATTTTTCTTATTTTAGGCAAAAAGTCAGAAATTTCACATATTTTGTGGCAAAAATGCAGAACCTCCCCTAATTTTTAGGTAAAAAAGCTGAAATTCCCATTATTTGGGGCAAAAAGGCAGAAATTTCTCTTATTTTGGGGCAAAATTGCAGTAATTTCACTGATTTCAGGGTAATAAGTCGGAAATTTTCCTTCTTTTGGGGCAAAAAGACAGAAATTCCCTTTGTTTTGGGGGAAAAAGACAGAAATTCCACTTATTTAGAGGCAAAAAAGCAGAAATTTCCCTTATTTTGGAGCAAAAATGAAGAAATTTCCCTTTTTATGGCAAAAAGGTATGCATTCTTCCTATTTTCAGACAAAAACGCAGAAATTCCCCGTATTTTGGAGCAAAATTGCAGAAATTCCCCTAATTGTGGGGCAAAAATGCAGAAATTCCCTATATGTTGGGGCAAAAAGACAGAAATTCTCCTTATTTTGGGGCAAAACTCAGAAATTCCACTTATTTTGGGGCAAAATTCAAGTAGTTTCCCATATTTTGGGGCAAAATTGCAGCAATTTCACTTATTTTGGGGCAAAATTGCAGAAATTTGACTTATTTCAGAAAAAAAAGACAGGAATTTTTCTTATTTTGGGGCAAAAGGGCAGAAATTCCTAATATTTTGTGGCAAAAATGCAGAAATTACCCTTATTTTGGGGCAAAATTGCAGAAATTTCACTTACTTCAGGGTGAAAATTCCAGAAATTTCCCTTATTTTGGGGCAAAATTGTAGAAATTTTACTTATTTAAGGGAAAAATGCAGAAATTTTTTTATTTTTGGGCAAAAAGGCACAAATTTCTTTTATTTTGGTACAAAATTGCAAAATTTTTTTTTGAGCAAAAAGGCAGAAATTTCCCATATTTTGGGGCAAAAATGCAAAAATTCCCCTTATTTTGAGGTAAAAAGGCTGAAATTCCCCTTATTTGGGGGCAAAAAGCAGAAATTTCCCTTATTTTGGGGCAAAATTGCAGAAATTTCACCTATTTTGGGGCAAAATTGCAGAAATTTCACTCATTTCAGGGAAAAAAGCAGAAATTTTCTTATTTTGTGGCAAAATTGCAAAAATTTCACTTATTTTGAGGCAAAATTGCAGAAATATCACATATTTCAGGGAAAAAAGGTAGAAATTTTTTTTATTTTGGGGCAAAAAGGCAGTAATTCCTAATATTTTGTGGCAAAAATTCAGAAATCCCCCTTATTTTGAGGTAAAAGGGCTGAAATTCTTCTTATTTGGGGGAAAAAAGGCAGAAATTTCCCTTATTTTGGGGCAAAATTGCAGAAATTTCACTTATTTCAGTGACAAAAGACAGAAATTTTCTTATTTTGGGGCAAAAAGGCAGAAATTTCCCATTATTGGGGCAAAAATGCAGAAATTCCCCTTATTTTGAGGTAAAAAAGCTGAAATTCCCCTTATTTGGGGGCAAAAATGGAGAAATTTCCCTTATTTTGGGGCAAAATTGCAGAAATTTCACTTATGTCAGGGTAATAAGTCAGAAATTTTTTTTATTTTGGGGCAAAAAAGACAGAAATTCCCTTTGTTTTGGGGGAAAAAGACAGAAATTCCACTTCTTTAGAGGCAAAAAAAGCAGAAATTCCCCGTATTTTGGAGCAAAAATGAAGAAATTTCCCTTTTTTATGGCAAAAAGGTATGCATTCTTCTTATTTTGGGGCAAAAAGACAGAAATTTCCCGTATTTTGGAGCAAAATTGCAGAAATTCCTCTAATTGTGGGGCAAAAAGGAAGAAATTCCCTATATGTTGGGGAATAAAGACAGAAATTCTCCTTATTTTGTGGCAAAACTCAGAAATTCCACTTATTTTGCGGCAAAATTCCAGAAATTTCGCTTATTTTGGGGCAAAATTGCAGAAAATCACTTATTTTGGAACAAAATTGCAGAAATTTCACTTATTTAAGGGAAAAAAGCAGAAATTTTCTTATTTTGGGTGAAAAAGCAAAATTTCTTTTATTTGGTACAAAATTGCAGAAATTTCCCTTATTTTCGGGCAAAATTGCAGAAATTTCACTTAATTTGGGGCTAAATTGCAGAAATTCCACTTATTTCAGGGAAGAAAGGCAGAAATTTCTCTTCTTTTGAGGCAAAATTGCAGAAATTCCCCTAATTGTGAGGCAAAAAGGCAGAAATTCCATATATGTTGGGGCAAAAAAACAGAAATTCTCCTTATTTCGGGTCAAAACTTAGAAATTCCACTTATTTTGGGGCAAAATTCCAGAAATTTTACTTATTTTGGGGCAAAATTGTAGAAATTTCACTCATTTTGGGGCAAAATTTCAGAAATTTCATATATTTCAGAAAAAAAAGAAGAAATTTTCTTATTTGGAAGCAAAAAGGCAGAAATTTCTTTTATTTTGGTACAAAATTGCAGAAATTTCCATTATTTTGGGGCAAAATTGCAGAAATTTCACTTGTTTTGGGGCAAAATTGCAGAAATTTCACTTATTTCAGGGAAAAAAGGCAGAAATTTTCCTTATTTTGGGGCAAAAATGCAGAAATTTATAATATTTTGTGGCAAAAATGCAGAAATTCCCTTTATTTTGAGGTAAAAGGGTGAAATTCCTTTTATTTGGGGGCAAAAAGGCAGAAATTTCCCTTATTTTGGGACAAAATTTCAGAAATTTCACTTATTTCAGGGTAATAAGTCAGAAAATTTCCTTATTTTGGTGCAAATAAGACAGAAATTCCCTTTGTTTTGGGGGGAAAAGACAGAAATTCCACATATTTAGAGGCAAAAAAGCAGAAATTCCCCTTATTTTGGAGCAAAATTACAGGAATTTCCCCTTTTTATGGCAAAAAGGTATGAATTCTTATTTTCGGGCAAAAAGGCAGAAATTCCCCGTATTTTAGAGCAAAATTGCAGAAATTAACCTACTTGTGGGGCAAAAAGGCAGAAATTCCCTATATGTTGGGGCTAAAAGACAGAAATTCTCCTTATTTTGGGACAAAACTCAGAAATTCCACTTATTTTGGGGCAAAATTGCAGAAATTTCACTTGTTTTGGGGCAACATTGCAGAAATTTCACTTATTTCATGGAAAAAAGGCAGAAATTTTCATTATTTTGGGGCAAAAAGGCAGAAATTCCTAATATTTTGTGGCAAAAATGCAGAAATTCCCCTTATTTTGAGGTAAAAGGCTAAAATTCCCCTTATTTGGGGGCAAAAAGGCAGAAATTTCCTTTATTTTAGGGCAAAGTTGCAGAAATTTCACTGATTTCAGGGTAATAATTAAGAAATTATCTTTATTTTGGAGCAAAAAGACAGAAATTCTCTTTGTTTTGGGGTAAAAAGACAGAAATTCTACTTATTTAGAGGCAAAAAAGCAGAAATTCCATTTATTTTGGAGCAAAATTGCAGTAATTTCCCTTTTTTATGGCAAAAAGGTGTGCTTTCTTCTTATTTTCAGGCAAAAAGGCAGAAATTACCCGTATTTTGGAGCAAAATTACAGAAATTAACCTAATTGTGGGGCAAAAAGGCAGAAATTCCCTATATGTTGGGGCAAAAAAACATAAATTCTCCTTATTTTAAGGCAAAACTCAGAAATTCCATTTATTTTGGGGCAAAAATCCAGAAATTTCCCTTATTTTGGGGCAAAATTGCAGAAATTTCACATATTTCAGGCAAAAAAAAGCAGAAATTTTTTTTATTTTGGGGCCAAAAAGCAGAAATTACCTATATTTTGGTACTAAATTGCAGAAATTTTTCTTATTTTAGGCAAAAAGTCAGAAATTTCACATATTTTGTGGCAAAAATGCAGAAACTCCCCTAATTTTTAGGTAAAAAGGCTGAAATTCCCATTATTTGGGGGCAAAAATGCAGAAATTTCCCTTATTTTGGGGAAAAATTGCAGTAATTTCACTGATTTCAGGGTAATAAGTCAGAAATTTTCCTTATTTTGGGGCAAAAAGACAGAAATTCCCTTTGTTTTGGGGGAAAAAGACAGAAATTCCACTTATTTAGAGGCAAAAAAGCAAAAATTCCCCTTATTTTGGAGCAAAAATGAAGAAATTTATCTTTTTAATGGCAAACAGGTATGCATTCTTCTTATTTTCGGGCAAAAAAGCAGAAATTCCCCGTATTTTGGAGCAAAATTGCAGAAATTCCCCTAATTGTGGGGCAAAAATGCAAAAATTCCCTATATGTTGGGGCAAAAAGACAGAAATTCTCCTTATTTTGGGGCAAAACTCAGAAATTCCACTTATTTTGGGGCAAAATTCAAGAAGTTTCCCTTATTTTGGGGCAAAATGCAGCAATTTCACTTATTTCAGAGAAAAAAGACAGAAATTTTCCTTATTTTGGGGCAAAAGGGCAGAAATTCCTAATATTTTGTGGCAAAAATGCAGAAATTACCCTTATTTTGAGGTAAAAAGGCTGAAATTCCCCTTATTTGGAGGGAAAAAGGCAGAAATTTCCCTTATTTTGGGGCAAAATTGCAGAAATTTTACTTACTTCAGGGTAAAAATTCCAGAAATTTCCATTATTTTGGGGCAAAATTGTAGAAATTTTACTTATTTAAGGGAAAAATGCAGAAATTTTTTTATTTTGGGGCAAAAAGGCAGAAATTTTTTTTATTTTGGTACAAAATTGCAATTTTTTTTTAATTTTGGGCAATAAGGCAGAAATTTCCCATATTTTGGGGCAAAAATGCAAAAATTCCCCTTATTTTGAGGTAAAAAGGCTGAAATTCCCCTTATTTGGGGGCAAAAAGCACAAATTTCCCTTATTTTGGGGCAAAATTGCAGAAAGTTCACCTATTTTGGGGCAAAATTGCAGAAATTTCACTCATTTCAGGAAAAAAAGCAGAAATTTTCTTATTTGTGGCAAAATTGCAAAAATTTCACTTATTTTGGGGCAAAATTGCAGAAATTTCACATATTTTAGGGAAAAAAGGTAGTAATTTTTCTTATTTTGGGGCAAAAGGGCAGAAATTCCTAATATTTTGTGGCAAAAATTCAGAAATTCCATTATTTTGAGGTAAAAAGGCTGAAATTCTTCTTATTTGGGGACAAAAGGTCAGAAATTCCTAATATTTTGTGGCAAAAATTCAGAAATTCCATTATTTTGAGGTAAAAAGGCTGAAATTCTTCTTATTTGGGGGCAAAAAGGCAGAAATTTCCCATATTTTGGGGCAAAAATGCAGAAATTCCCCTTATTTTGAGGTAAAAATGCTTAAATTCCCCTTATTTGGGGGCAAAATTGAGAAATTTCCTTTATTTTGTGGCAAAATTGCAGAAATTTCACTTATGTCAGGGTAATAAGTCAGAAATTTTTTTTATTTTGATGCAAAAATGACAGAAATTCCCTTTGTTTTGAGGGAAAAAGACAGAAATTCCACTTATTTAGAGGCAAAAAAAAGCAGAAATTCCCCTTATTTTGGAGCAAAAATGAAGAAATTTCCCTTTTTTATGGCAAAAAGTTATGCATTCTTTTTATTTTGGGGCAAAAAGGCAGAAATTTCCCGTATTTTGGAGCAAAATTGCAGAAATTCCTCTAATTGTGGGGCAAAAAGGCAGAAATTTCCTATATGTTGGGGCATAAAGACAGAAATTCTCCTTATTTTGGGGCAAAACTAAGAAATTCCACTTATTTTGCGGCAAAATTCCAGAAATTTCGCTTATTTTGGGGCAAAATTGCAGAAATTTCACTTATTTAAGGGAAAAAAAGCAGAAATTTTCTTATTTTGGGGCAAAAAAGCAGAAATTTCTTTTATTTTGGTACAAAATTGCAGAAATTTCTTTTATTTTGGGGCAAAATTGCAGAAATTTCTCTTATTTTGGGGCTAAATTGCAGAAATTCCACTTATTTCAGGGAAAAAAGGCAGAAATTTCTCTTCTTTTGAGGCAAAATTGCAGAAAATCCCATAATTGTGAGTCAAAAAGGCAGAAATTCCCGATATGTTGGGGCAAAAAAACAGAAATTCTCCTTATTTTGGGTCAAAACTCAGAAATTCAACTTATTTTGGGGCAAAATTCCAGAAATTTTACTTATTTTGGGGCAAAATTGTAGAAATTTCACTTATTTTGGGGCAAAATTGTAGAAATTTCACATATTTCAGAAAAAAAAGAAGAAATTTTCTTATTTGGAAGCAAAAAGGCAGAAATTTCCCTTATTTTGGGGCAAAATTGCAGAAATTTCACTTATTTCAGGGAAAAAAGGCAGAAATTTTCCTTATTTTGGGGCAAAAATGCAGAAATTCATAATATTTTGTGGCAAAAATGCAGAAATTCCCTTTATTTTGAGGTAAAAGGGTGAAATTCCCCTTATTTGGGGGCAAAAAGGCAGAAATTTCCCTTATTTTGGGACAAAATTTCAGAAATTTCACTTATTTCAGGGTAATAAGTCAGAAAATTTCCTTATTTTGGTGCAAATAAGACAGAAATTCCCTTTGTTTTGGGGGGAAAAGACAGAAATTCCACATATTTAGAGGCAAAAAAGCAGAAATTCCTCTTATTTTGGAGCAAAATTACAGGAATTTCCCCTTTTATGGCAAAAAGGTATGAATTCTTATTTTCGGGCAAAAAGGCAGAAATTCTCCGTATTTTGGAGCAAAATTGCAGAAATTAACCTACTTGTGGGGCAAAAGTCAGAAATTCCCTATATGTTGGGGCTAAAAGACAGAAATTCTCCTTATTTTGGGACAAAACTCAGAAATTCCACTTATTTTGGGGCAAAATTGCAGAAATTTCACTTGTTTTGGGGCAACATTGCAGAAATTTCACTTATTTCATGAAAAAAAGGCAGAAATTTTCCTTATTTTGGGGCAAAAAGGCAGAAATTCCTAATATTTTGTGGCAAAAATGCAGAAATTCCCCTTATTTTGAGGTAAAAGGCTAAAATTCCCCTTATTTGGGAGCAAAAAGGCAGAAATTTCCTTTATTTTGGGGCAAAATTGCAGAAATTTCACTGATTTCAGGGTAATAAGTCAGAAATTTTCCTTATTTTGGGGCAAAAATACAGAAATTCTCTTTGTTTTGGGAGAAAAAGACAGAAATTCTACTTATTTAGAGGCAAAAAAGCAGAAATTCCCTTTATTTTGGAGCAAAATTGCAGTAATTTCCCTTTTTTATGGCAAAAAGGTGTGCTTTCTTCTTATTTTCGGGCAAAAAGGCAGAAATTCCCTGTATTTTGGAGCAAAATTGCAGAAATTAACCTAATTGTGGGGCAAAAATGCAGAAATTCCCTATATGTTGGGGCAAAAAGACAGAAATTCTACTTATTTTGGGGCAAAACTCAGAAATTCCACTTATTTTGGGGCAAAATTGCAGAAATTTCACATATTTCAGGCAAAAAAAAAGCAGAAATTTTTTTTATTTTGGGGCAAAAAAGCAGAAATTACCTATATTTTTGTACAAAATTGCAGAAATTTTTGTTATTTTAGGCAAAAAGTCAGAAATTTCCCATATTTTGTGGCAAAAATGCAGAAACCCCCCTTATTTTTAGGTAAAAAGGCTGAAATTCCCATTATTTGGGGGCAAAAAGGCAGAAATTTCCATTATTTTGGGGCAAAATTGCAGTAATTTCACTGATTTCAGGGTAATAATTCAGAAATTTTCCTTATTTAGGGGCAAAAAGACAGAAATTCCCTTTGTTTTTGGGGAAAAAGACAGAAATTCCACTTATTTAGAGGCAAAAAAGCAAAAATTCCTTTTATTTTGGAGCAAAAATGTAGAAATCTCTTTTTTTTATGGCCAAAAGGTATGCATTCTTTTTATTTTCGGGCAAAAAGGCAGAAATTCCTCGTATTTTGGAGCAAAATTGCAGAAATTCCCCTAATTGTGGGGCAAAAAGGCAAAAATTCCCTATATGTTGGGGCAAAAAGACAGAAATTCTACTTATTTTGAGACAAAACTCAGAAATTCCACTTATTTTTGGGCAAAATTCAAGAAGTTTCCCTTATTTTGGGGCAAAATTGCAGCAATTTCACTTATTTTGGGGCAAAATTGCAGAAATTTGACTTATTTCAGAGAAAAAAGACAGAAATTTTCCTTATTTTGTGGCAAAAGGGCAGAAATTCCTAATATTTTGTGGCAAAAATGCAGAAATTACCCTTATTTTGAGGTAAAAAGGCTGAAATTCCCCTTATTTGGGGGAAAAAAGGCAGAAATTTCTTTTATTTTGGGGCAAAATTGCAGAAATTTCACTTACATCAGGGTAAAAATTCCAGAAATTTCCCTTATTTTGTGGCAAAATTGTAGAAATTTAACTTATTTAAAAGAAAAAAAGCAGAAATTTTTTTATTTTGGGGCAAAAAGGCAGAAATTTCTTTTATTTTGGTACAAAATTGCAAAATTTTTTTTTATTTTGGGCAAAAAAGCAGAAATTTCCCATATTTTGGGGCAAAAATGCAAAAATTCCCCTTATTTTGAGGTAAAAAGGCTGAAATTCCTCTTATTTAGGGGCAAAAAGCAGAAATTTCCCTTTTTTGGGGGCAAAATTGCAGACATTTCACCTATTTTGGGGCAAAATTTCAGAAATTTCACTTATTTCAGGGAAAAAAGCAGAAATTTTCTTACTTTGTGGCAAAATTGCAAAAATTTCACTTATTTTGGGGCAAAATTGCAGAAATTCTTAATATTTTGTGGCAAAAATTCAGAAATTCCCCTTATTTTGAGGTAAAAAGGCTGAAATTCCCCTTATTTGGGTGCAAAAAGGCAGAAATTTCCCTTATTTTGGGGCAAAATTGCAGAAATTTCACTTATTTCAGGGACAAAAGACAGAAATTTTCTTATTTTGGGGCAAAAATGCAGAAATTTCCCATATTTTGGGGCAAAAATGCAGAAATTCCCTTTATTTTGAGGTAAAAATGCTGAAATTCCCCTTATTTGGGGGCAAAAAGGCAGAAATTTCCCTTATTTTGGGGCAAAATTGCAGAAATTTCACTTATTTCAGGGTAATAAGTCTGAAAATTTCCTTATTTTGGGTGAAAAAAGAGAGAAATTCTCTTTTTTTGAGAGAAAAAGACAGAAATTCCATTTATTTAGAGGCAAAAAGCAGAAATTCCCCTTATTTTGGAGCAAAAATGAAGAAATTTCCCTTTTTTATGGCAAAAAGGTATGCATTCTTCTTATTTTCGGACAAAAAGGCAGAAATTTTCCGTATTTTGGAGCAAAATTGCAGATATTCCCCTAATTGTGGGGCTAAAAGGCAGAAATTCCCTATATGTTGGGGCAAAAAGACAGAAATTCTCTTTATTTTGGGGCAAAACTCAGAAATTTAACTTATTTTGGGGCAAAATTGTAGAAATTTCACTTATTTCAGAAAGAAAAGCAGAAATTTTCTTATTTTGGGGCAAAAAGACAGAAATTTCTTTTATTTTTGTACAAAATTGAAAAAAATTTTCTAATTTTGGGGCAAAAAGGCAGAAACTCCTAATATTTTGTGGCAAAAATGCAGAAATTTCCATTATTTTGAGGTAAAAAGGCTGAAATTCCCCTTATTTGGGTGCTAGAAGGCAGAAATTTCCCTTATTTAAGGAAAAATTGCAGAAATTTCTCTTATTTCAGGGTAATAATTCAGAAATTTCCTTCTTTTGGAGCAAAAAATACAGAAATTCCCTTTGTATTCGGGGAAAAAGTCAAAAATTCCACTTATTTAGAGGCAAAAATGCAGAAATTCCCCTTCTTTTGGCGCAAATATGAAGATATTTCCCTTTTTTATGGCAAAAAGGTATGCATTCTTCTTATTTTCGGGGAAAAAGGCAGAAATTCCTCGTATTTTGGAGCAAAATTGCAGAAATTCCCCTAATTGTGGGGCAAAAAGACAGAAATTCTCCTAATTTTGAGGCAAAACTCAGAAATTCCACTTATTTTGGGGCAAAATTTTAGAAATTTCCATTATTTTGGGGCAAAATTCCAGAAATTTCCATTATTTTGGGGCAAAATTGCAGGAATTTCAATTATTTCAGGGTAATAAGTCAGAAATTTCCCATATTTTGAGGCAAAAATGCAGAAATTCTACTTATTTTGAGGTAAAAAGGCTGAAATTCTCCTTATTTTGGAACAAAAAGGCAGAAATTTCACTTATTTTGGGGCAAAATTGCAGAAATTTCACTTGCTACAAAGAAAAAAGGCAGAAATTTTCCTTAATTTGGGGCAAAAAGGCAGGAATTCCTAATATTTTGTGGCAAAAATGCAGAAATTCCCCTTATTTTGAGGTAAAAAGGCTGAAATTCCCCTTATTTGGAGGCAAAAAGGCAGAAATTTCCCTTATTTTGGGGCAAAATTGCAGAAATTTCACTTATTTCAGGGTAATAAGTCAGAAATTTTCCTTATTTTGGGGCAAAAAAAACAGAAATTCCCTTTGTTTTGGGGGAAAAATACAGAAATTCCACTTATTTAGAGGCTAAAAAGCAGAAATTCACCTTATTTTGGAGCAAAAATGAAGAAATTTCCCTTTTTTATGGCAAAAGGTATGCATTCTTCTTATTTTCGGGCAAAAAGGCAGAAACTCCCCGTATTTTGGAACAAAATTGCAGAAATTCCCCTAATTTTGGGGCAAAAAGGCAGAAATTCCCTATATGTTGGGGAAAAAAGACAGAAATTCTCCTTATTTTGGTGCAAAATTCAGAAATTCCACTTATATTGGGGCAAAATTCCAGAAACTTTTATAATTTTGGGGCAAAATGGCAGAAACTTCACTTATTTTGGGGCAAAATTGCAGAAATTTTACCTATTTCTGGGAAAAAAGGCAGAAATTTTCTTTATTTTTGGGCTAAAAGGCAGAAATTCCTAATATTTTGTGGCAAAAACGCAGAAATTACCCTTATTTTGAGGTAAAAATGCTGAAATTCCCCTTTTTTGGTGGCAAAAGCAGAAATTTTTCTAATTTTGGGGCAAAAGTGCAGAAATTTCACTTACTTCAGAGTAATAAGTCAGAAATTTTCCTTATTTTGGGGCAAAAAAGACAGAAATTCCCTTTGTTTTGGGGGAAAAAGACAGAAATTCCACTTATTTAGAGGCAAAAAAGCAGAAATTCCCCTTATTTTGGAGCAAAAATGAAGAAATTTCCCTTTTTTATGGCAAAAAGTTATGCATTCTTTTTATTTTTGGACAAAAAGGCAGAAATTCTTCGTATTTTGGAGCAAATTGCAGAAATTCCCCTAATTGTGGGGCAAAAAGGCAGAAATTCCCTATATGTTGGGGCAAAAAGACAGAAATTCTCCTTATTTTGGGGCAAAACTCAGAAATTCTACTTATTTTGGAGCAAAATTCCAGAAATTTCTATTATTTTGGGGCAAAATTACAGAAATTTCACTTATTTTGGGGCAAAATTGCAGAAATTTCACTTATTTCAAAAAAAAAGGAGAAATTTTCTTATTTTGGGGCAAAAAGGCAGAAATTCCCCTTATTTTGTGGTAAAAAGGCTGAAATTCCCATTATTTGGGGGCAAATAGGCAGAAATTTCCCTTATTTTGGGGCAAAATTGCAGCAATTTCACTAATTTCAGGGTAATAAGTCAGAAATTTTTTTTTATTTTGGGGCAAAAATGACAGAAATTTCCTTTGTTTTGCAGGAAAAAGACAGAAATTCTACTTATTTTGAGGCAAAAATCAGAATTTCCTCTTTTTTTGGAGCAAAAATGAATTAATTTCACTTTTTTATCGCAAAAAGGTATGCATTCTTCTTATTTTCGGGCAAAAAGGCAGAAATTCCTCGTATTTTGGAGCAAAATTGCAGAAATTCCTTCAAATGTGTGGCAAAAAGGCAGAAATTCCCTATATATTGGGGCAAAAAGACAGAAATTCTCCTTATTTTGGGGCAAAACTCAGAAATTTCACTTATTTTAGAGCAAAATTCCAGAAATTTCTTTTATTTTGGGGCAAAACTGCAGAAATTTGACTTATTTTGGGGCAACATTGCAGAAATTTCACTTATTTCAGGGTAATAAGTCAGAAATTTTCCTTATTTTGGGGCAAAAAAAACAGAAATTCCCTTTGTTTTGTGGGGAAAAGACAGAAATTCCACTTATTTAGAGGCCAAAAAGCAGAAATTCGCCTTTTTTGGAGCAAAACTGCAGAAATTCCCTTAATTGTGGGGCAGAAAGGCAGAAATTCTCTATATCTTGGGGCAAAAAGACAGAAATTCTCCTTATTTTGGGGCAAAATTCAGAAATTTCACTTAATTTTGGGCAAAATTCCAGAAATTTCACATATTTTAGGGCAAAATTGCAGAAATTTCACTTATTTTGCGGCAAAATTGCAGAAATTTCACTTATTTCAGGGAAAAAAAGTGAAATTTTTTATTTTTGGGCAAAAAGGCAGAAATTCCTAATATTTTGTGGCAAAAATGCCAAAATTCCCCTTATGTTGAGGTAAAAATGCTGAAATTCCACTTATTTGGGGGCAAAAATGCAGAAATTTTCCTTATTTTGTGGCAAAATTGCACAAATTACACTTATTTCAGGGTAATAAGTCACAAATTTTTCTTATTTTGGGGCAAAAAAGACAGAAATTCTCTTTGTTTTGGGGGAAAAAGACAGAAATTCCACGTATTTAGAGGCAAAAAAGCAGAAATTCCCCTTATTTTTGAGCAAAAATGAAGAAATTTCCTTTTTCTATGGCAAAAATATATGCATTCTTCTTATTTTCGGGCAAAAAGGCAGAAATTCCCTGTATTTTGCAGCAAAATTGCAGAAATTCCTTTAATTTTGGAGAAAATGCAAAAATTCCCTATATGTTAGGGCAAAAAGACAGAAATTCTACTTATTTTGGGGCAGAACTCAGAAATTCTACTTATTTTGGGGCAAAATTCCAGAAATTTCTCTTATTTTGGGGAAAAATTGCACAAATTTTACTTATTTTGTGGCAAAATTGCAGAAATTTCACTTATTTCAGTGAAAAAAAGGCAGAAATTTTCCTTATTTTGGGGAAAAAAGGAAGAAATTTCTAATATTTTGTGGCAAAAATGCAGAAATTTCCCTTATTTTGAGGTAAAAAGGCTGAAATTCCCCTTATTTGGTTGCAAAAAGGCAGAAATTTCCCTTATTTTGTGGCAAAATTGCAGAAATTTCACTTATTTCAGGGTAATAAGTCAGAAATTTTCCTTAATTTGGGGCAAAAGAGACAGAAATTCCCTTTGTTTTCGGGGAAAAAGACAGAAATTCCACTTATTTAGAGGCAAAAGAGCAGAAATACCCCTAATTTGGGGCAAAAATGAAGAAATTTCCCTTTTTTATGGCAAAAAGCTATGCATTCTTCTTATTTTCGGGCAAAAAGGCAGAAATTTCCCGGATTTTTGAGCAATATTGCAGAAATTCCCCTAATTGTGGGGCAAAGAGGCAGAAATTCCCTATATGTTGGGGCAAAAAGACAGAAATTCTCCTTATTTTGGGGAGAAACTCAGAAATTCCACTTATTTTGAGGCAAAATATCAGAAATTTCCCTTATTTTGGGGGCAAAATTGGAGAAATTTGACTTATTTTGGGGCAAAATTGCAGACATTTTTCTTATTTCAGAAAAAAAGCAGAAATTTTCTTATTTTGGGGCAAAAAGGCAGAAATTTCTTTTATTTTGGTACAAAATTGCAGAAATTTTTCGTATTTTGGGGCAAAAAGACAGAAATTTCCCATATTTTGGGGCAAAAATGCAGAAATTCCCCTTATTCTATGTAAAAAAGCTGAAATTTCCCTTATTTGGACGCAAAAGGCAGAAATTTCCCTTATTTTGGGGCAAAATTGCAGAAATTTCACTTATTTAAGGGTACTAAGTCAGAAATTTTCCTTATTTTGGGGCAAATAAGACAGAAATTTCCTTTGTTTTAGGGGAAAAAGTCTGAATTTCCACTTATTTATAGGCAAAAAACCAGAAATTCCCCTTATTTAGGAGTAAAAATGAAAAAATTTCCTTTTTTGTGGCAAAAAGGTATGCATTCTTCTTATTTTTCGGGAAAAAAGGCAGAAATTCCCTGTATTTTGGAGCAAAATTGCAGAAATTCCCGTAATTGTGAGGCAAAAAGGCAGAAATTCCCTATATGTTGAGGCAAAAAAACAGAAATTCTCCTTATTTTAGGGCAAAACTCATGAATTCCACTTATTTTGGGGCAAAATTTCAGAAATTTCCCTAATTTTGTGGAAAAATTGCAGAAATTTGACTTACTTTGAGGCAAAATTGCAGAAATTTCACTTATTTCAGAAAAAATGCAGAAATTTTCTTATTTTGGGGCAAAAAGGCAGATATTTCTTTTATTTTGGTATAAAATTGCAGAAATTTTTTGTATTTTGGGGCAAAAGGCAGAAATTGCCCATATTTTGGGGCAAAAATGCAGAAATTCCCCTTATTTTGAGGTAAAAAAGCTGAAATTCCCCTTATGTGGGGGCAAAAACGCAGAAATTTTCCTTATTTTGGGGCAAAATTGCAGAAATGTCACTTATTTCAGGGTAATAAGTCAGAAATTTTCCTTATTTTGGGGCAAAAAAGACAGAAATTCCCTTTGTTTTGGGGGAAAAATTCTTAATTTCCACTTATTTAGAGGCAAAAATGCAGAAGTTGCCCTTATTTTGGTGCAAAAATGAAGAAATTTCCTTTTTTTGTATCAAAAACTTATGCATTCTTCTTATTTTTGGCAAAAAGGCAAAAATTCCCCGAATTTTGTAGCAAAATTGCAGTAATTCCCCTAATTGTGGGGCAAAAAGGCAGAAATTCCCTATATGTTGGGGCAATAAGACAGAAATTCTCCTTATTTTAGCGCAAAACTCAGAAATTCCACTTATTTTAGGGCGAAATTTCAGAAATTTTCCTTAATTTGGGGCAAAATTGCAGAAAATTCACTTACTTTGGGGCAAAATTGCAGAAATTTCACTTATTTCAGAAAAAAAGCAGAAATTTTCTTATTTTGGGGAAAAAAGGCAGAAATTTCTTTTATTTTGGTATAAAATTGCAGAAATTTTTTGTATTTTGGGGCAAAAAGGCAGAAATTTCCCATATTGTGTTGCAAAAATGCAGAAATACCCCTTATTTAGAGGTATAAATGCTGAAATTCCCCTTATTGGGGGGAAAAAGGCAGAAATTTCCCTTATTTTGGGGCAAAATTGCAGAAATTTCACTTATTTCAGGGTAATAAGTCAGAAATTTTCATTATTTTGGAGCAAAAAAGACAGAAATTCCCTTTGTTTTGCGGGAAAAAGACTGAATTTCCACTTAATTAGAGGAAAAAAAGCAGAAATTCTCTTTATTTTGGAGCAAAAATGAAGAAATTTCTTTTTTTTTGTGGCAAAAGGGTATGCATTCTTCTTATTTTCGGGCAAAAAGGCAGAAATATTCCGTATTTTGGAGCAAAATTGCAGAATTTCCCCTAATTGTGGGGCAAAAAGGCAGAAATTCCTTATATGTTGGGTCAAAAAGTCAGAAATTCTCCTTATTTTGGGGCAAAACTCAGAAATTTCACTTATTTTGGGGCAAAATTGAAGAAATTTCACTTATTTCAGAAAAAAAATTTTTCTTATTTTGTGGCAAAAAGGCAGAAATTTCTTTTATTTTGGTACAAAATTGCAGAAATTTTTCTTATTTTGGGGGAAAAAGGCAGAAATTTCCCTTATTTTAGAGCAAAAAGGCAGAAATTTCCCTTATTTTGGGGCAAAATGGCAGAAATTTCACTTATTTCAGGGTAATAAGTCAGAAATTTTTCTTATTTTGGGGCAAGAAAGACAGAAATTCCCTTTTTTTTCGGGAAAAAGATAGAAATTCCACATATTTAGAGGCAAAAAAGCTGAAATTCCCCTTATTTTGGAGCAAAACTGCAGAAATTCTCCTAATTGTGGGGCAAAAAAGCAGAAATTTCCTATATGTTGGGGCAAATAAACAGAGATTTTCCTTATTTTGGGGCAAAACTCAGAAATTCCACTTATTTTGGGTCAAAATTCCAGAAATTTCACTTATTTTGGGGCAAAATTGCAAAAATTTCACTTATTTTGGGGCAAAATTGCAGAAATTTCACTTATTTCAGGGAAAAAAAGCAAAATTTTTTTTTATTTTGGGACAAAAAGGCAGAAATTCTTAATATTTTGTGGCAAAAATGCCGAAATTCCCCTTATTTTGAGGTAAAAAGGCTGAAATTGCCCTTATTTATGGGCAAAAAGGCAGAAATTTCCCTTATTTTGCGGCAAAAATTGCACAAATTTCACTTATTTCAGGGTAATAAGTCAGAAATTTTCATTATTTTGGGGCAAAAAAGAAAGGAATTCCTTTTGTTTTGGGGGAAAAAGACAGAAATTCCACTTATTTAGAGGCAAAAAAGCAGAAATTCCCCTTATTTTGGAGCAAAAATGAAGAAATTTCCCTTTTTTATGGAAAAAAATATGCATTCTGCTTATTTTCGCGCGAAAAGGCAGAAATTCCCCGTATTTTGGAGCAAAATTGCAGAACTTCCCCTAATTTTGGGCAAAAAGGCAGAAATTCCCTATATGTTAGGGCAAAAAGACACAAATTCTCATTATTTTGGGGCAAAACTCAGAAATTCCACTTTTTTGGGGCAAAATTCCAGAAATTTCCCTTATTTTGGGGCAAAATTGCAGAAATTTCACTTATTTTGGTGCAAAATTGCAGAAATTTCACTTATTTCAGGGAAAAAAGGCATAAATTTTCCTTATTTTGAGGCAAAAAGGCAGAAATTCCTAATATTTTGTGGCAAAAATGCAGAAATTCCCCTTATTTTGTGGTTAAAAGCTGAAATTCCCCGTATTTGGGTGCAAAAAGGCAGAAATTTTCCTTATTTTGGGGAAAAATTGCAGAAATTTCACATATTTCAGGGTAATAAGTAAGAAATTTTCCTTATTTTTGTGCAAAAAAGACAGAAATTTGCTTTGTTTTGGGGAAAAAAAACAGAAATTCCACTTTTAGAGGCAAAAGAGCAGAAATTCTCCTTATTTTGGAGTAAATATGAAGAAATTTCCCTTTTTCATGGCAATAAGTTATGCATTCTTCTCATTTTTGGGCAAAAAGGCAGAAATTCCCCGTATTTTGGAGCAAAATTGCAGAAATTCCCCTAATTGTTTGGAAAAAGGCAAAAATTCCCTATATGTTGGGGCAAAAAGACAGAAATTCTCCTTATTTTTGGGCAAAACTCAGAAATTCCAATTATTTTGGGGCAAAATTCCAGAAATTTCCCTTATTTAGGTGCAAAATTGCAGAAATTTGACTTATTTTGGGGCAAAATTGCAGAAATTTCACTTATTTCAGAAAAAAAAGCAGAAAATTTTCTTATTTTGGTGTAAAAAAGCAGAAATTTCTTTTATTTTAGTACAAAATTGCAGAAATTTTTTTTATTTTGTTGAAAAAAGGCAGAAATATCCCTTATTTTGTGGCAAAAATTCATAAATTCCCCTTATTTTGAGGTAAAAAGGCTGAAATTCTACTTATTTGGTTGCAAAAAGGCAGAAATTTCCCTTATTTTGGGGCAAAATTGCAGAAATTTCACTTATTTCAGGGTAATAAGTCAGAAATTTTCCTTATTTTGGGGCAAAAAAGACAGAAATTCCCTTTGTTTTGGGGGAAAAAGACTTAATTTCCACTTATTTAGAGGCAAAAAAGCAGAAGTTACTCTTATTTTAGAGCAAAAATGAAGAAATTTTTTTTTTTTGTGGCAAAAAGGTATGCGTTCTTCTTATTTTCGGGCAAAAAGGCAGAAATTTCCTGTATTTTGAAGCAAAATTGCAGAAATTCTCCTAACTGTGGGGCAAAAAGGCAGAAAGTCCTTATATGTTGGGGCAAAAAGACAGAAATTCTCCTTATTTTGGGGCAAAACTCAGAAATTTCACTTATTTTGGGGCAAAATTGCAGAAATTTCACTTATTTCAGAAAAAAAATTTTCTTATTTTGGGGAAAAATGCAGAAATTTCTTTTATTTTGGTACAAAATTGCAGAAATATTTCTTATTTTGGGTGAAAAAGGCAGAAATTTTCCTTATTTTGGGGCAAAAGGCAGAAATTTCCCTTATTTTGGGGGAAAATTGCAGAAATTTCACTTATTTCAGTGTAATAAGTCAGAAATTTTCCTTATTTTGGGGCAAAAAAGGCAGAAATTCCCTTTTGTTTTCGGAGAAAAAGATAGAAATTCCACTAATTTAGAGGCAAAAAAGCAGAAATTCCCCTTATTTTGGAGCAAAACTGCAGAAATTCCCCTAATTGTAGGGCAAAAAAGCAGAAATTCCCTATATGTTTGGGCAAAAAGACAGAAATTCTCCTTATTTTGGGGCAAAACTCAGAAATTACACTTATTTTGGGGCCAAATTCCAGAAATTTTACTTATTTTCGGGCAAAATTGCAGAAATTTCACTTATTTTTTGGGCAAAATTGCAGAAATTTCACTTATTTCAGGAAAAAAAAGCAAAAATTTTCCTTATTTTGGAACAAAAAGGCAGGAATTCCTAATATTTTGTAGCAAAAATGCCGAAATTACCCTTATTTTGAGGTAAAAGGCTGAAATTGCCCTTATTTCGGGGCAAAAAGGCAGAAATTTCCCATATACTGCGGCAAAATTGCACAAATTTCACTTATTTCAGGGTAATAAGTCAAAAATTTTCATTATTTTGGGGCATAAAAGACAGGAATTCCCTTTGTTTTTGGGGAAAAAGACAGAAATTCCACTTATTTAGAGGCAAAAAAGCAGAAATTCCCCTTATTTTGGAGCAAAAATGAAGAAATTTCCCTTTTTTATAAAAAAAAAGTATGCATTCTTCTTATTTTCGAGCAAAAAGGCAGAAATTCCCCGTATTTTGGAGCAAAATTGCAGAACTTCACCTAATTTTGGGAAAAAACGCAGAAATTCCCTATATGTTAGGGCAAAAAGACAGAATTTCTACTTATTTTGGGGCAAAACTCAGAAATTCCACTTATTTTGGGGCAAAATTCCAGAAATTTATTTTATTTTGGGGCAAAATTGCAGAAATTTCACTTATTTTGGGGCAAAATTGCAGAAATTTTACTTATTTCAAGGAAAAAAGGCAGAAATTTTCCTTATTTTGGGGCAAAAAGGCAGAAATTCCCCTTATTTTGAGGTAAAAAGTCTGAAATTCCCCGTATTTGGGGGCAAAAAGGCAGAAATTTTCCTTATTTTGGGGAAAAATTGCAGAAATTTCACTTATTTCAGGGTAATAAGTAAGAAATATTCCTTATTTTGGGGCAAAAAAGACAGAAATTCCCTTTGTTTTGGGAAAAAAAGGCAGAAATTCCACTTTTAGAGGCAAAAAAGCAGAAATTCTCCTTATTTTAGAGTAAAAATGAAGAAATTTCCGTTTTTTATGGCAAAAAGTTATGCATTCTTCTCATTTTTGGGCAAAAAGGCAGAAATTCTTGTATTTTGGAGCAAAATTGCAGAAATCCCCCTAATTGTTGGGCAAAAAGGGAGAAATTCCCTATATGTTGGGGCAAAAAGACAGAAATTCTCCTTATTTTTGGGCAAAACTCAGAAATTCCACTTATTTTAGGGCAAAATTCCAGAAATTTCCCTTATTTAGTGGAAAATTGCAGAAATTTGACTTATTTTGGGGCAAAATTGCAGAAATTTCACTTATTACAGAAAAACAAAGCAGAAATTTTCTTATTTTGGGGCAAAAAAGCAGAAATTTCTTTTATTTTGG
Source organism: Micromys minutus (assembly GCF_963924665.1). Taxonomy (NCBI): domain Eukaryota; kingdom Metazoa; phylum Chordata; class Mammalia; order Rodentia; family Muridae; genus Micromys; species Micromys minutus. The sequence goes on along the minus strand of NW_027667252.1, from coordinate 4,378,912 downwards.
TACAAAATTGCAGAAATTTTTCTTATTTTGGGGAAAAAAGGCAGAAATTTCCCTTATTTTGGGGCAAAAATGCATAAATTCCCCTTATTTTGAGGTAAAAAGTTTGAAACTATCCTTATTTGGGTGCAAAAAGGCAGAAATTTCCTTTATTTTGAGGCAAAATTGCAGAAATTTCAATTATTTCAGGGTTAATAGCAGAAATTTTCCTTATTTTGGGGCAAAAAAGACAGAAATTCCCTTTGTTTTGTGGGAAAAAGAAAGAAATTCCACTTATTTAGAGGCAAAACAGCAGAAATTCCCATTATTTTGGAGCAAAACTGCAGAAAGTCCCCTAATTGTGGGGCAAAAAGGCAGTAATTCCCTATATGGTGGGGGAAAAAGACAGAAATTCTTTTTATTTTGTGGCAAAACTCAGAAATTCCACTTATTTTGGGGCAAAATTCCAGAAATTTCACATATATTGGGGCAAAATTGCAAAAATTTCACTTATTTTGGGGCAAAATTGCAGAAACTTCACTTATTTCAGGGAAAAAAGGCAGAAATTTTCCTTATTTTGGGGCAAAAGGCAGAAAATCCTAATATTTTGTGGCAAAAATTCAGAAATTCCCCTACTTTTAAGGTAAAAAGGCTGAAATTTCTTTATTTGGGGGCAAAAAAGCAGAAATTTCACTTATTTTGGGGCAAAACTCAGAAATTTCACTTATTTTTGGGCAAAATTTCAGAAATTTCACTTATTTCAGAAAAAAAAGCAGAAATTTTTTTATTTTGGGGCAAAAAGGCAGAAATTTCTTTAGTATTGGTACAAAATTACAGAAATTTTTCTAATTTTGGGGGAAAAAGGCAGATATTTCCCGAATTGTGGGGCAAAAAGGCAGAAATTCCCTATATGTTAGGGCAAAAAGACAGAAATTATTCTTATTTTGGGGCAAAGCTCAGATATTTCACTTATTTTGGGGCACTATTGCAGAAATTTCACTTATTCTGTGGCAAAATTGCAGAAATTTCACTTATTTCGAGGAAAAAAGTCAGAAATTTTCCTTATTTTGGGGCAAAAAAGACAGAAATTCCCTTTGTTTTGGGGGAAAAAGACAGAAATTCCACTTATTTAGAGGCAAAAAAGCAGAAAATCCCCTTATTTTGGAGCAAAAATGAAGAAATTTCCTTTTTTTATAGAAAAAAGGTATGCATTCTTATTATTTTTGGGCAAAAAGGCAGAAATTCCCCGAATTGTGGGGCAAAAAGGCAGAAATTCCCTATATGTTGGGGCAAAAAGAAAGAAATTCTCCTTATTTTGGGGCAAAACTCAGAAATTTCACTTATTTTGGGGCAATATTGCAGAAATTTCACTTATTTCAGAAAAAAAGCAGAAATTTCCTTATTTTGAAGCAAAAAGGCAGAAACTTCTTTTATTTTGGTACAAAATTGCAGAATTTTTTTTATTTTGGGGCAAAAATGCTGAAATTTCCCATATTTTGTGGCAAAAATGCAGAAATTCCCCTTATTTTGAGGTAAAAAGGCTGAAATTCCCCTTATTTGGGGGCAAAAAGGCAGAAATTTCTCTTATTTGTGGCAAAATTGCAGAAATTTCACTTATTTCAGGGTAATAAGTCAGAAATTTTCTCTGTTTTGGGGCAAAAAATACAGAAATTCCCTTTGTTTTGGGGGAAAAAGTCAGAAATTTCACTTATTTATAGGCAAAAAAGAAGAAATTCCCCTTATTTTAAAACAAAAATGAAGAAATTTCCCTTTTTATGGCAAAAATGTATGCATTCTTCTTATTTTTGGGCAAAAAAGCAGAAATTCCTCGTATTTTAGAGCAAAATTGCAGAAATTCCCCTAATTGTGGGGCAAAAAGGCAGAAATTCCCTATATGTTAGGGCAAAAACACAGAAATTCTCTTTATTTTGGGGCAAAACTCAGAAATTCCACTTATTTTGGGGCAAAATTCCAGAAATTTCACATATTTTGGCGCAAAATTGCAGAAATTTCACTTATTTCAGGGAAAAATTCAGAAATTTTTTTTATTTTGGGGCAAAAAAGACAGAAATTCCCTTTGTTTTGTGGGAAAAAGACAGAAATTCCACGTATTTAGAGGCAAAAAAGCAGAAATTCCCCTTATTTTGGAGCATAAATGAAGAAATTTCCCTTTTTTTATGGAAAAAAGATATGCATTCTTATTATTTTTGGGCAAAAAGGCAGAAATTCCCCGTATTTTGGAGAAAAATTGCAGAAATTCCCCTAATTGTGGAGCAAAAAGGCAGAAATTCCCTATATGTTGGGGCAAAAAGACAGAAATTCTCCTTATTTTCTGTCAAAACTCAGAAATTCCACTTATTTTGGGGCAATATTGCAGAAATTTCACTTATTTAAGAAAAAAAAGCAGAAATTTCCTTATTTTGAGGCAAAAAGGCAGAAATTTCTTTTATTTTGGTACAAAATTGCAGAAATTTTTTTTATTTTGGGGCAAAAAGGCAGAAATTTCCCATATTTTGTGGCAAAAATGCAGAAATTCCCCTTATTTGAGGTAAAAAGGCTGAAATTTCCCTTATTTGGGGGCAAAAAGGCAGAAATTTCTTTTATTTCGAGCAAAATTGCAGAAATTTCACTTATTTCAGTGTAATAAATCAGAAATATTCTTTATTTTGTTTCAAAAAATACAGAAATTCCCTTTGTTTTGGGGAAAAAAAAAGACAGAAATTCCACTCATTTATAGGCAAAAAAGCAGAAATTCCCCTTATTTTAAAGCAAAAATGAAGGAATTTCCCTTTTTTATGGCAAAAAGGTATGCATTCTTCTTATTTTCGGGCAAAAAGGCAGAAATTACTCGTATTTTGGAGCAAAATTGTAGAAATTCCCCTAATTGTGGGGCAAAAAGGCAGAAATTCCCTATATGTTGGGGCAAAAATACAGAAATTCTCCTTATTTTGGGCCAAAACTCAGAAATTCCACTTATTTTGGGGCAAAATTCCAGAAATTTCCGTTATTTTGGGGCAAAATTCCAGAAATTTCCCTTATTTTGGGGCAAAATTGCAAAAATTTAACTTATTTTGGGGCAAAATTGCAGAAATTTCACTTATTTCATGGAAAAAATGCAGAAATTTTCTTTATTTTGGGGCAAAAAGGCAGAAATTCCTAATATTTTGTGGCAAAAATGCAGAAATTCCCCTTATTTTGAGGTAAAAATGCTGAAATACCCGTATTTGGGGGCAAAAAGACAGAAATTTCCATTATTTTGGGGCAAAATTGCAGAAATTTCACTTATTTCAGGGTAATAAGTCAGAAATTTTTCTTATTTTGGAGCAAAAACACAGAAATTCCCTTTGTTTTGGGGGAAAAAGACAGAAATTCCACTTATTTAGAGGCAAAAAAGAAATTCTCCTTATTTTGGAGCAAAACTGCAGAAATTTCCCTAATTGTGGGGCAAAAAGGCAGAAATTCCCTATATGTTGGGGCAAAAAGACAGAAATTCTCCTTATTTTGGGGCAAAACTCAGAAATTCCACTTATTTTGGGGCAAACTTCCAGAAATTTCACTTATTTTGAGGCAAAATTGCAGAACTTTCACTTATTTTGGGGGCAAAATTGCAGAAATTTCATTTATTTCAGAAAAAAAGCAGAAATTTTCTTTTTTGGGGGCAAAAAGGCAGAAATTTTTTTTATTTTGGTACAAAATTGCAGAAATTTTTCTTACTTTTGTACAAAAAGGCAGAAATATCCCATATTTTGTAGCAAAATGCAAACATTCCCCTTTTTTTGAGGTTAAAGGCTGAAATTCCCTTATTTGAGGGCAAAAAAGCAGAAATTTCACTTATTTTGGGGCAAAATTGCAGAAATTTCACTTATTTCAGGGAAAAAAGTCAGAATTTTTTTTTATTTTGGGGCAAAAAAGACAGAAATTCCCTTTGTTTTCGGGGAAAAAGACAGAAATTCCACTTATTTAGAGGCAAAAAGCAGAAATTCCCCTTATTTTGAAGCAAAAATGAAGAAATTTCCCTTTTTTATGGCAAAAAGTTATGCATTCTGCTTATTTTCGGGCAAAAAGGCAGAAATTCCTCGTATTTTTGAGCAAAATTGCAGAAATTCCCCTAATTGGGGGGCAAAAATGCAGAAATTCCCTATATGTTGGGGCAAAAAGAGAGAAATTCTCCTTATTTTGGGGCAAAACTCAGAAATTTCACTTATTTTGGGGCAAAATTGCAGAAATTTCACTTATTTTAAGGCAAAATTGCAGAAATTTCATTTATTTCAGAAAAAAAGGAGAAACTTTCTTCTTTGGGGGCAAAAAGGCAGAAATTTTTTTATTTTGGTACAAAATTGCAGTAATTTTTCTTATTTTGGGGCAAAAATTCAGAAATATCCCATATTTTGGGGCAAAATGCAGACATTCCTTTTATTTTGAGGTAAAAAGGCTGAAATTCCCTTATTTGGGGGCAAAAAAGCAGAAATTTCACTTATTTTGGGGCAAAATTGCAGAAATTTCACTTATTTCAAGGAAAAAAGTCAGAAATTTTTTTTATTTTGGGGCAAAAATAACAGAAATTCCCTTTGTTTTGGGGGAAAACGACAGAAATTCCACTTATTTAGAGGCAAAAAGCAGAAATTCCCCTTATTTTGAAGCAAAAATGAAGAAATTTCCCTTTTTTATGGCAAAAAGGTATGCATTCTGCTTATTTTCGGGCAAAAAGGCAGAAATTCCTCGTATTTTTGAGCAAAATTGCAGAAATTCCCCTAATTGGGGGGCAAAAATGCATAACTTCCCTATATGTTGGGGCAAAAAGAGAGAAATTCTCCTTATTTTGGGGCAAAACTCAGAAATTCCACTTATTTTGGGGCAAAATTCCAGAAATTTCCCTTATTTTGGGGCAAAATTGCAGAAATTTAACTTATTTCAGGGAAAAAACTCAGAAATTTTCCTTATTTTGGGGCAAAAAGGCAGAAATTCCTAATATTTTGTGACAAAAATGCAGAAATTCCTCTCATTTTGAGGTAAAAAAGCTGAAATTCCCTTTTGTTGAAGGCAAAAAGGCAGAAATTTTTCTTATTTTGGGGCCAAATTGCAGAAATTTCACTTATTTCAGGGTAATAAGTCAGAAATTTTCCTTATTTTGGGGCAAAAAAGACAGAAATTCCTTTTGTTTTGGGGGAAAAAGACTGAAATTTCACTTATTTAGAGGCAAAAAAGCAGAAATTCAACTTATTTTGGAGCAAAAATGAGGGAGTTTCCCTTTTTTATGGCAAAAAGGTATGCATTCTTCTTATTTTCAGGCAAAAAGGCAATAATTCCCCGTATTTTGGAGCAAAATTGCAGAAATTCTCCGTATTTTGGGGCAAAACTCAGAAATTCCACTTATTTTTGGGCAAATTTCCAGAAATTTCACTTATTTTGGGGCAAAATTGTAGAAATTTCACTTATTTTGGGGCAAAATTGCAGAAATTTCATTTATTTCAGAAAAAAAGCAGAAATTTCTTTATTTTGAGGCAAAAAGGCAGAAATTTCTTTTATTTTGGTACAAAATTGCAGAATTTTTTTTTATTTTGGGACAAAAAAGCAGAAATTTTCCATATTTTGGGGCAAACATGCAGAAATTCCTATTATTTTGAGGTAAAAAGGCTGAAATTCCCCTGATTTGGGGGCAAAAACAGAAATTTCTCTTATTTGGGGCAAAATTGCAGAAATTTCACTTATTTCAGGGTAATAAGGCAGAAATTTTCCTTATTTTGGGTCAAAAAATAAAGAAATTCCCTTTGTTTTGGGGGAAAAATACAAAAATTTCACTTATTTAGAGGCAAAAAAGCAGAAATTCCCCTTCTTTTGGAGTAAAAATAAAGAAATTTCTTTTTTTATGGCAAAAAGGTATGCATTCTTATTATTTTCGGGCAAAAAGGCAGAAATTCCCTGTATTTTGGAGCAAAATTGCAGAAATTCCCCTAATTGTGGGGCAAAAAGGCAGAAATTCCCTATATGTTAGGGCAAAAAGACAGAAAGTCTCCTTATTTTGGGCAAAACATATTAATTCCACTTATTTTGGGGCAAAATTCCAGAAATTTCCCTTATTTTGTGGCAAAATTCTAGAAATTTCCCTTATTTTGGGGCAAAATTGCAGAAATTTCACTAATTTTGGGGCAAAATTGCAGAAATTTCACTTATTTCAGGGAAAAAAGGCAGAAATTTTCCTTATTTTGGGGCAAAAATTCAGAAATTCCTAATATTTTGTGGCACAAATGCAGAAATTCCCCTTATTTTGAGGTAAAGAAGCTGAAATTCCCTTTTTTGGGGGCAAAAAGTCAGAAATTTTCCTTATTTTGGGGCAAAATTGCAGAAATTTCACTTATTTCAGGGTAATAAGTCAGAAATTTTCCTTATTTTGGGGCAAAAAAACACAGAAATGCCTTTTGTTTTGGGAGAAAGAAACTGAAATTTCATTTATTTAGAGGCAAAAAAGCAGAAATTTTCCTTATTTTGGAGCAAAAATGAAGAAATTTTTCTTTTTTATGGCAAAAAGGTATGCATTCTTCTTATTTTCGGGCAAAAAGGCAGAAATTCCCCGTATTTTGGAGCAAAATTGCAGAAGCTTTTTGTATTTTGGGGCAAAACTCAGAAATTCCACTTATTTTGGAGCAAAATTCCAGAAATTTCCCTTATTTTGGGACAAAATTCCAGAAAAATCCCTTATTTTGGGACAAAATTGCAGAAATTTCATTTATTTTGGGGCAAAATTGCAGAAATTCACTTACTTCAGGGAAAAAAGGCATAAATTTTCCTTATTTTGGGGCAAAAAGGCAGAAATATCTAATATTTTGTGGCAAAAATGCAGAAATTCCCCTTATTTTGAGGTAAAAAGTCCGAAATTTCCCGTATTTTGGGATAAAAAGGCAGAAATTTTCCTTATTTTGGGGCAAAATTGCAGAAATTTCACTCATTTCAGGGTAGTAAGTCAGAAATTTTCCTTATTTTTGAGAAAAAAGACAGAAATTCCCATTTTTTGGGGGGAAAAACAGAAATTCCACTTATTTAGAGGCAAAAAAGCAGAAATTCCCCTTATTTTGGAGCAAATCTGCAGAAATTTTTCTAATTGGGGGGCAAAAAGGCAGAAATTCCCTATATGTTAGGGCAAAAAGACAGAAATTCTCCTTATTTTGGGGCAAAACTCAGAAATTCCACTTATTTTGGGGCAAAATTCCAGAAATTTCACTTATTTTGGGGCAAAATTGCAGAAATTTCACTTATTTTGGGGCAAAATTGCAGAAATTTCATTTATTTCAGAGAAAAAAGCACATTTTCTTATTTGGAGGCAAAAAGGCAGAAATTTCTTTTATTTTGGTACAAAATTTCAGAAATTTTTTTTATTTTGGGGCAAAAAGGCAGAAATTTCCCATATTTTGGGGCAAAATGCAGAAATTCTTCTTATTTTGAAGTAAAAAGGCTGAAATTCCCTTATTTGGGGGCAAAAAAGCAGAAATTTCACTTATTTTGGGGCAAAATTGCAGAAATTTCACTTATTTCAGGGTAATAAGTCAGAAATTTTCTTTATGTTGGGGCAAAAAAGACAGAAATTCCCTTTGTTTTGTGTGGATAAAGACAGAAATTCCACATATTTAGAGGCCAAAAGCAGAAATTCCCCTTATTTTGGAGCAAAAATGAAGAAATTACCCTTTTTTATGGCAAAAAAGGTATGCATTCTTCTTATTTTCGGGCAAAAAGGCAGAAATTCCCCGTATTTTGGAGCAAAATTGCAGAAATTCCCATTATTGGGGGGCAAAAAGGCAGAAATTCCCTATATGTTGGTGCAAAAAGACAGAAATTCTTCTTATATTGGGACAAAACTCAGAAATTTCACTTATTTTGGGGCAAAATTGCAGAAATTTCACTGATTTCAGAAAAAAAGCAGAAATTTCCTTATTTTGAGTCAAAAAGGCAGAAATTTCTTTTATTTTGGTACAAAATTGCAGAATTTTTTTTTTATTTTGGGGAAAAAAGGCAGAAATTTCCCATATTTTGGGGCAAAAATGCAGAAATTCCCCTTATTTTGAGGTAAAAAGGCTGAAATTCTCCTTATTTGGGGACAAAAAGGCAGAAATTTCTCTTATTTGGGGAAAAATTGCAGAAATTTCACTTATTTCAGGGTAATAAGTCAGAAATTTTCCTTATTTTGGGGCAAAAAAAGACAAAAATTCCCTTTTTTTGGGATAAAATACAGAAATTTCACTTTTAGAGGCAAAAAAGCAGAAATTTCCCTTATTTTGAAGCAAAAATGAAGAAATTTCCCTTTTTTATGGCAAAAAGGTATACATTCTTCTTATTTTCGGGCAAAAAGGCAGAAATTCCCCGTATTTTGAAGCAAAATTGTAGAAATTCCTCTAATTGTGGGGCAAAAATGCAGAAATTCCCTATATGTTGGAGCAAAAAAACAGAAATTCTTCTTATTTTGGGGCAAAACTCAGAAATTCCACTTAATTTGGGGAAAAATTCCAGAAATTTCCCTTTTTTTGGGGCAAAATTCCAGAAATTTCCATTATTTTGGGGCAAAATTGCAGAAATTTCACTTATTTTGGGGCAAAATTTCAGAAATTTCACTTATTTCAGGAAAAAAGGCAGAAATTTTCCTTATTTTGGGGCAAAAAGGCAGAAATTCCTAATATTTTGTGGCAAAAATGCAGAAATTCCCATTACTTTGAGGTAAAAAGGCTGAAATTCCCCTCATTTGGGGGCAAAAAGGTAGAAATTTTCTAAATTTTGGAGCAAAATTGCAGAAATTTCACTTATTTCAGGGTAATAAGTCAGAAATTTTCCTTATTTTGGGGCCAGAAAGACAGAAATTTTCCTTGTTTTGGGGGAAAAAGACTGAAATTTCACTTATTTAGAGGCAAAAAAGGAGAAATTCCCCTTATTTTGGAACAAAACTGCAGAAATTTCCCTAATCGTGGGGCAAAAAGGCAGAAATTCCCTATATGTTGGGGCAAAAGGAAAGAAATTCTCCTTATTTTGGGGCAAAACTCAGAAATTCCACTTATTTTGCAGCAAAATTGCAGAAATTTCACTTATTTTGGGGCAAAATTGCAGAAATTTCACTTATTTTGAGGCAAAATTGCACAAATTTCATTTATTTCAGAAAAAAAGCAGAAATTTGATTATTTAAGAGCAAAAAGGCAGAAATTACTTTTATTTTGGTACAAAATTGAAGAAATTTTTCTTATTTTGGGGCAAAAAGGCAGAAATTTTTTATATTTTGGGGCAAAAAAGCAGAATTTCCCCTTATTTTGAGGTAAAAAGGCTAAAATTATCTTATTTGGGGGCAAAAAAGCAGAAATTTCACTTATTTTGGGGCAAAATTGCAGAAATTTCACTTATTTCAGGGAAAAAATTCAAAAATTTTCCTTATTTTGCGGCAAAATTTCAGAAATTTCACTTATTTCAGGGTAATAAGTCAGAAATTTTCCTTATTTTTGGACAAAAAAGACAGAAATTCCCTTTGTATTGGGGGAAAAAACAGAAATTCCACTTATTTAGAGGCAAAAAAGCAGAAATTCCCCTTAATTTTGAGCAAAACTGCAGAAATTTCCCTAATTGTGGGGCAAAAAGGCAGAAATTCACTATATGTTAGGGCAAAAAGACAGAAATTCTCCTTATTTTGAGGCAAAACTCAGAAATTCCACTTATTTTGGGGCAAAATTCCAGAAATTTCACTTATTTTGGGGCAAAATTGCAGAAATTTCACTTATTTTGGGGCAAAATTGCAGAAATTTCATTTATTTCAGAAAAATAGCAGATTTTCTTATTTGGGGGCAAAAAGGCAGAAATTTCTTTTATTTTGGTACAAAATTTCAGAAATTTTTTTATTTTGGGGCAAAAATTCAGAAATTTCCCATATTTTGGGGCAAAATTCAGAAATTCTTCTTATTTTGAAGTAAAAAGGCTGAAATTCCCTTATTTGGGGGCAAAAAAGCAGAAATTTCACTTATTTTGGGGAAAAATTGCAGAAATTTCACTTATTTCAGGGTAATAAGTCAGAAATTTTCTTTATGTTGGGGCAAAAAAGACAGAAATTCCCTTTGTTTTGGGGGGATAAAGACAGAAATACCACTTATTTAGAGTCAAAAAGCAGAAATTCCCCTTATTTTGGAGCAAAAATGAAGAAATTTCCCTTTTTTATGGCAAAAAAGGTATGCATTCTTCTTATTTTCAGGCAAAAAGGCAGAAATTCCCCGTATTTTGGAGCAAAATTGCAGAAATTCCCCTAATTGGGGGGCAAAAAGGCAGAAATTCCCTATATATTGGGGCAAAAAGACAGAAATTCTTCTTATATTGGGGCAAAACTCAGAAATTTCAATTATTTTGGGGCAAAATTGCAGAAATTTCACTTATTTCAGAAAAAAAAGCAGAAATTTCCTTATTTTGAGTCAAAAAGGCAGAAATTTCTTTTATTTTGGTACAAAATTGCAGAATTTTTTTTTATTTTGGGGCAAAAAGGCAGAAATTTCCCATATTTTGGGGCAAAAATGCAGAAATTCCCCTTATTTTGAGGTAAAAAGGCTGAAATTCTCCTTATTTGGGGGCAAAAAGGCAGAAATTTCTTTTATTTGGGGAAAAAGTGCAGAAATTTCACTTATTTCAGGGTAATAAGTCAGATATTTTCCTTATTTGGGGCAAAAAAGACAGAAATTCCCTTTGTTTTGTGGATAAAATACAGAAATTTCACTTATTTAGAGGCAAAAAAGCAGAAATTCCCCTTATTTTGAAGCAAAAATGAAGAAATTTCCCCTTTTTATGGCAAAAAGGTATACATTCTTCTTATTTTCGGGCAAAAAGGCAGAAATTCCCCGTATTTTGAAGCAAAATTGAAGAAATTCCTCTAATTGTGGGGCAAAAATTCAGAAATTCCCTATATGTTGGAGCAAAAAGACAGAAATTCTTCTTAATTTGGGGCAAAACTCAGAAATTCCACTTAATTTAGGGCAAAATTCCAGAAATTTCCCTTATTTTGGGGCAAAATTTCAGAAATTTCACTTATTTCAGGGAAAAAAGGCAGAAATTTTCCTTATTTTGGGGCAAAAAGGCAGAAATTCCTAATATTTTGTGGCAAAAATGCAGAAATTCCCCTTATTTTGAGGTAAAAAAGCTGAAATTCCCCTTATTAGGGGTCAAAATTCAGAAATTTTCTTTATTTTGAGGCAAAATTGCAGAAATTTCACTTATTTCAGGGTAATAAGTCAGAAATTTTCCTTATTTTGGGGCAAAAAAGACAGAAATTTCCTTTGTTTAAGGATAAAAAGACTGAAATTTCACTTATTTAGAGGCAAAAAAGCAGAAATTCCCCTTATTTTGGAACAAAACTGCAGAAATATCCCTAATCGTGGGGCAAAAAGGCAGAAATTCCCTATATTTTGGGGCAAAAGGACAGAAATTCTCCTTATTTTGGGGCAAAACTCAGAAATTCCACTTATTTTGGGGCAAAATTGAGGAAATTTCACTTATTTTGGGGCAAAATTGCAAAAATTTCACTTATTTTGAGGCAAAATTGTAGAAATTTCATTTATTTCAGAAAAAAAGCAGAAATTTGCTTATTTGTAGGACAAAAAGGCAGAAATTACTTTTATTTTGGTACAAAATTGAAGAAATTTTTCTTATTTTGGGGCAAAAAAGCAGAATTTCCCCTTATTTTGAGGTTAAAAGGCAGAAATTTCCCATATTTTAAGACAAAAATGCAGAAATTCTCTTTATTTTGAGGTAAAAAGGCTGAAATTCCCCTTATTTGGGGGCAAAAAGGCAGAAATTTCCTTTATTTTGGGGCAAAATTGCAGAAATTTCACTTATTTCAGGGTAATAAGTCAGAAATTATCCTTATTTTTGGACAAAAAAGACAGAAATTCCCTGTGTTTTGAAGGAAAAAACAGAAATTCCACTTATTTAGAGGCAAAAAAGCAGAAATTCCCCTTATTTTGGAGCAAAACTGCAGAAATTTCTCTAATTGTGGGGCAAAATACCAGAAATTTCACTTATTTTGGGGCAAAATTGCAGAAATTTTACTTATTTTGGGGCAAAATTGCAGAAATTTCATTTATTTCAGAAAAATAGCAGATTTTCTTATTTGGGGGCAAAAAGGCAGAAATTTCTTTTATTTTGGTACAAAATTGCAGAAATTTTTCTTATTTTGGGGCAAAAAGGCAGAAATTTCCCATATTTTGGGGCAAAATGCAGAAATTCCCCTTATTTTGAGGTAAAAAGGCTGAAATTCCCTTATTTGGGGGCAAAAAAGCAGAAATTTCACTTATTTTGGGGCAAAATTGCAGAAATTTTACTTATTTCAGGGAAAAAAGTCAGAAATTTTCCTTATGTTGGGGCAAAAAAGACAGAAATTCCCTTTGTTTTGGGGGAAAAAAAACAGAAATTCCACTTATTTAGAGGCAAAAGGCAGAAATTCCCTTTAATTTGGAGCAAAAATGAAGAAATTTCCCTTTTTTATGGCAAAAAAGGTATGCATTCTTCTTAATTTTTGGGAAAAAAGGCAGAAATTCCCCGTATTTTGGAGCAAAATTGCAGAAATTCCATTATTGGGGGACAAAAAGCCCGAAATTCCCTATATGTTGGGGCAAAAAGACAGAAATTCTTCTTATTTTGGGGCAAAACTCAGAAATTTCACTTATTTTGGGGCAAAATTGCAGAAATTTCACTTATTTCAGAAAAAAAAAGCAGAAATTTCTTTTATTTTGGTACAAAATTGCAGAAATTTTTTTTTATTTTGGGGCAAAAAGAAAGAAATTTCCCATATTTTGGGGGAAAATGCAGAAATTTCCCTTATTTTGAGGTAAAAAGGCTGAAATGCTCCATATTTGGGGGCAAAAAGGCAGAAATTTCTCTTATTTGGGGCAAAATTGCCGAAATTTCACATATTTCAGGGTAATAAGTCAGAAATTTTCCTTATTTTGGGGCAAAAAAGACAGAAATTCCCTTTGTTTTGGGGATAAAATACAGAAATTTCACCTATTTAGAGGCAAAAAAGCAGAAATTCCCCTTATTTTGGAGCAAAAATGAAGAAATTTCCCTTTTTTATGGCAAAAAGGTATACATTCTTCTTATTTTCGGGCGAAAAGGCAGAAATTCCCCGTATTTTCGATAAAAATTGTAGAAATTCCCCTAATTGTGGGGCAAAAAGGCAGAAATTCCCTATATGTTGGAGCAAAAAGACAGAAATTCTTCTTATTTTGGGGCAAAACTCAGAAATTCCACTTAATTTGGGGCAAAATTCCAAAAATTTCCCTTATTTTGGGGCAAAATTGCATAAATTTCACTTATTTTTGGGCAAAATTTCAGAAATTTCACTTATTTTGGGGCAAAATTTTAGAAATTTCACTTATTTCAGAAAAAAAAGGCAGAAATTTTCCTTATTTTGGGGCAAAAAGGCAGAAATTCCTAATATTTTGTGGCAAAAATTCAGAAATTCCCCTTATTTTGAGGTAAAAAAGCTGAAATTCCCCTTATTTGGGGGCAAAAAGGCAAAAATTTTCCTTATTTTGGGGCAAAATTGCAGACATTTCACTTATTTCAGGGTAATAAGTCAGAAATTTTCCTTATTTTGGGGCAAAAAAGACAGAAATTCCCTTTGATTTGGGGGAAAAAGACTGAAATTTCACTTATTTAGAGGCAAAAAAGCAGAAATTCCCCTTATTTTGAAACAAAACTGCAAAAATTTCCCAAATCGTGGGGCAAAAAGGCAGAAATTCCCTATATGTTAAGGCAAAAGGACAGAAATTCTTTTTATTTTGGGGCAAATCTCAGAAATTCCACATATTTTGGGGCAACATTACAGAAATTACCCTTATTTTGGGGCAATATTGCAGAAATTTCACTTATTTTGGGGCAAAATTGCTGAAATTTTTCTTATTTTGGGCAAAAATGCAGAAATTCTCCTTATTTTGGGTCAAAAAAGCTGAAATTCCCCTTATTTGGAGGCAAAAAGGCAGAAATTTCCCTTATTTTGGGGCAAAATTGTAGAAATTTCACTTATTTCAGAATAATAAATCAGAAATTTTCCTTATTTTGGGGCAAAAAAGACAGAAATTTTTTTTGTTTGGGGGAAAAAGACAGATATTCCACTTATTTAGAGCCCAAAAATCAGAAATTCCCCTTATTTTGGAGCATAATTGCAGAAATTTCCCTTTTTTATGGCAAAAAGGTATGAATTCTTCTTATTTTCGGGCAAAAAGGCAGAAATTCCCCGTATTTTGGAGCAAAATTGCAGAAATTCCCCTAATTGTGGGGCAAAAAGGTAGAAATTCCCTATATGTTGGAGCAAAAATACAGAAATTCTCTTTATTTTGGGGCAAAACTCGAACATTCCACTTATTTTGGGGCAAAATTCCAGAAATTTCCCTTATTTTGGGGCAAAATTGCAGAAATTTCACTTATTTCAGGGAAAAAAACAGAAATTTTCTTATTTTGGGGCAAAAAGGCAGAAATTTTCCTTATTTTGAGGTAAAAAGTCTGTAATTCCCCTTATTTTGGGGCAAAAAAGCAGAAATTTCCCTTATTTTGGGGCAAAATTGCAGAAATTTCACTTATTTCAAGGTAATAAGTCAGAAATTTTCCTTATTTTGGGGCAAAAAAAACAGAAATTCCCTTTGTTTTGGGGGAAAAAGACAGAAATTCCACTTATTTAGAGGCAAAAAAGCAGAAATTTCCCTTATTTTGGAGCAAAAATGAAGAAATTTCCATTTTATAGCAAAAAGTTATGCATTCTTCTTATTTTATGACAAAAAGGCAGAAATTCGCCGTATTTTGGAGCAAAATTGCAGAAATTCCCCAAATTGTGGGGCAAAAAGGCAGAAATTCCCTATATGTTGGGGCAAAAAGACAGAAATTCTCCTTATTTTGGGGCAAAACTCAGAAATTACACTTATTTTGGGGCAAAATTACAGAAATTTCCCTTATTTTGAGGCAAAATTGTAGAAATTTCACTTATTCTGGGGCAAAGTTGCAGAAATTTCACTTATTTCAGGGAAAAAAGCAGAAATTTTCTTATTTTGAGGCAAAAAGGCAGAAATTTTTTATTTTGGTACAAAATTGCAGAAATTTTACTTATTTTGAAGCAAAAAGGCAGAAATTTCCCATATTTTGGGGCAAAAATCCAGAAATTCTTCTTATTTTGAGGTAAAAAGGCTGTAATTCCCCTTTTTTGGGGGCAAAAAGGCAGAAATTTCTTTTATTTTGGGGCAAAATTGCAGAAATTTAACTTATTTCAGGGAAAAAAGCAGAAATTTTCTTATTTTGGGGCAAAAAGGCAGACATTTCTTTTATTTTTGTACAAAATTGCAGAAATTTTTCTTATTTTGGGCAAAAAGGCAGAAATTTCCCATATTTTGTGTCAAAAATGCAGAAATTTCCCTTATTTTGAGGTAAAAAGGCTGAAATTCCCCTTATTTGGGGGCAAAAATTAAGAAATTCCCTTTATTTGGGGGAAAAAAGCAGACAATTCTCTTATTTTGGGGAAAAATTTTAGAAATTTAACTTATTTCAGGGCAAAAAGTCAGAAATTTTTTTTATTTGGACAAAAAGGCAGAAATTCCTAATATTTTGTGGCAAAAAAGCAGAAATTCCCCTTATTTTGGGGTAAAAACCTGAAATTCCTTTTATTTGGGGGAAAAAGGCAGAAATTTCCCTTATTTTGAGGCAAAATTGCAGTAATTTCACTTATTTCAGGGTAATAAGTCAGAAATTTTCCTTATTTTGGGGCAAAAAAGACAGAAATTCCATTTGTTTTGGGGGAAAAAGACAGAAATTCCACTTATTTAGAGGCAAAAAGCAGAAATACCTATTATTATGGAGCAAAAAATGAAGAAATTTCCCTTTTTATGGCAAAAAGGTATGCATTCTTCTTATTTTCGGGCAAAAAGGCAGAAATTCCCCGTATTTTGTAGCAAAATTGCAGAAATTCCCCTAATTGTGGGGCAAAAAGGTAGAAATTCCCTATATGTTGGAGGAAAAATACAGAAATTCTCTTTATTTTGGGGCAAAACTCGAACATTCCACTTATTTTGGGGCAAAATTTTAGAAATTTCCCTTATTTTGGGGCAAAATTGCAGAAATTTCACTTATTTCAGGGAAAAAAACAGAAATTTTCTTATTTTGGGGCAAAAAGGCAGAAATTTTCCTTATTTTGAGGTAAAAAGTCTGTAATTCCCCTTATTTTTGGGCAAAAAGGCAGAAATTTCCCTTATTTTGGGGCAAAATTGCAGAAATTTCACTTATTTCAAGGTAATAAGTCAGAAATTATCCTTATTTTGGGGCAAAAAAAACAGAAATTCCCTTTGTTTTGGGGGAAAAAGACAGAAATTCCACTTATTTAGAGGCAAAAAAGCAGAAATTCCCCTTATTTTGGAGCAAAAATGAAGAAATTTCCATTTTATGGCAAAAAGTTATGCATTCTTCTTATTTTTGGACAAAAAGGCAGAAATTCGCCGTATTTTGGAGCAAAATTGCAGAAATTCCCCAAATTGTGGGGCAAAAAGGCAGAAATTCCCTATATGTTGGGGCAAAAAGACAGAAATTCTCCTTATTTTGGGGCAAAACTCAGAAATTACACTTATTTTGGGGTAAAATTCCAGAAATTTCCCTTATTTTGGGGCAAAATTGCAGAAATTTCACTTATTCTGGGGCAAAGTTGCAGAAATTTCACTTATTTCAGGGAAAAAAGCAGAAATTTTCTTATTTTGAGGCAAAAAGGCAGAAATTTTTTATTTTGGTACAAAATTGCAGAAATTTTTCTTATTTTGAAGCAAAAAGGCAGAAATTTCCCATATTTTGGGGCAAAAATCCAGAAATTCTTCTTATTTTGAGGTAAAAAGGCTGTAATTCCCTTTATTTGGGGGCAAAAAGGCAGAAATTTCTTTTATTTTGGGGCAAAATTGCAGAAATTTAACTTATTTCAGGGAAAAAAGCAGAAATTTTCTTATTTTGGGGCAAAAAGGCAGACATTTCTTTTATTTTTGTACAAAATTGCAGAAATTTTTCTTATTTTGGGCAAAAAGGTAGAAATTTCCCATATTTTGGGTCAAAAATGCAGAAATTTCCCTTATTTTGAGGTAAAAAGGCTGAAATTCCCCTTATTTGGGGGCAAAAATTAAGAAATTCCCTTTATTTGGGGGAAAAAAGCAGACAATTCTCTTATTTTGGGGAAAAATTTTAGAAATTTAACTTATTTCAGGGCAAAAAGTCAGAAATTTTTTTTATTTGGACAAATAGGCAGAAATTCCTAATATTTTGTGGCAAAAAAGCAGAAATTCCCCTTATTTTGGGGTAAAAACCTGAAATTCCTTTTATTTGGAGGAAAAAGGCAGAAATTTCGCTTATTTTGAGGCAAAATTGCAGAAATTTCACTTATTTCAGGGTAATAAGTCAGAAATTTTCCTTATTCTGGTGCAAAAAAGACAGAAATTCCCTTTGTTTTGGGGGAAAAAGACAGAAATTCCACTTATTTAGAGGCAAAAAGCAGAAATACCCCTTATTATGGAGCAAAAATGAAGAAATTTCCCTTTTTATGGCAAAAAGGTATGCATTCTTCTTATTTTCGGGCAAAAAGGCAGATATTCCTTGTATTTTGTAGCAAAATTGCTGAAATTCCCCTAATTGTGGGGCAAAAAGGCAGAAATTCCCTATATGTTGGGGCAAAAAGACAGAAATTCTCATTATTTTGGGGAAAAACTCAGAAATTCCACTTATTTTGGGGCAAAATTGAAGAAATTTCACTTATTTCAGGAAAAAAAAAGAAATTTTCTTATTTTAAGGCAAAAAGGCAGAAATTTCCCATATTTTAGGGCAAAAATGCAGAAATTCCTCTTATTTTGAGGTAAAAAGGCTGAAATTCCCCTTTTTGGGGGCAAAAAGGCAGAAATTTCCCATATTTTGGAGCAAAAATCCAGAAATTCCCCTTATTTTGAGGTAAAAAGGTGAAATTCTTCTTATTTGGGGGCAAAAAGGCAGAAATTTCTCTTATTTTGGGGCAAAATTGCAGAAATTTAACTTATTTCAGGGAAAAAAAGCAGAAATTTTCTTATTTTGGTAAAAAAGGCAGAAATTTCTTTTGTTTTGGTACAAAATTGCAGAAATTTTTCTTATTTTGGGCAAAAAGTCAGAAATTTTCCATATTTTGGGTCAAAAATGCAGAAATTCCCCTTATTTTGAGGTAAAAAGGCTGAAATTTCCCTTATTTGGTGGCAAAAAGTAAGAAATTCCCCTTATTTGGGCCAAAAAGCAGACATTTCCCTTATTTTGGGGAAAAATTTTAGAAATTTTCCTTATTTTGGGCAAAAAGGCAGAAATTCCAAATATTTTGTGGCAAAAATTCAGAAATTCCCCTTATTTTGAGGTAAAAAGCTGAAATTCCCCTTATTTGGGGGCAAAAAGGCAGAAATTTCCATTATTTTGGGGCAAAATTGTAGAAATTTCACTTATTTCAGAATAATAAATCAGAAATTTTCCTTATTTTGGGGCAAAAAAGACAGAAATTTTTTTTGTTTGGGGGAAAAAGACAGATATTCCACTTATTTAGAGGCCAAAAATCAGAAATTCCCCTTATTTTGGAGCAAAATTGCAGAAATTTCCCTTTTTTATGGCAAAAAGTTATGAATTCTTCTTATTTTCGGGCAAAAAGGCAGAAATTCCCCGTATTTTGGAGCAAAATTGCAGAAATTCCCCTAATTGTGGGGCAAAAAAGTAGAAATTCCCTATATGTTGGAGCAAAAATACAGAAATTCTCTTTATTTTGGGGCAAAACTCGAACATTCCACTTATTTTGGGGCAAAATTCCAGAAATTTCCTTTATTTTGGGGCAAAATTGCAGAAATTTCACTTATTTCAGAAAAAAAAAACAGAAATTTTCTTATTTTGGGGCAAAAAGGCAGAAATTTTCCTTATTTTATGGTAAAAAGTCTGTAATTCCCCTTATTTTGGCGCAAAAAGGCAGAAATTTCCCTTATTTTGGGGCAAAATTGCAGAAATTTCACTTATTTCAAGGTAATAAGTCAGAAATTTTCCTTATTTTGGGGCAAAAAAAACAGAAATTCCCTTTATTTTGAGGTAAAAAGGCTGAAATTCCCCTTATTTGGGGGCAAAAAGGCAGAAATTTCTCTTATTTTGGGGCAAAATTGCAGAAATTTAACTTATTTCAGGGAAAAAAAGCAGAAATTTTCTTATTTTGGGGCAAAAAGGCAGAAATTTCTTTTATTTTGTTACAAAATTGCAGAAATTTTTCTTATTTTGGGCAAAAAGTTAGAAATTTCCCATCTTTTGGGTCAAAAATGAAGAAATTCCCCTTATTTTGAGGTAAAAAGGCTGAAATTTCCCTTATTTGGTGGCAAAAAGTAAGAAATTCCCCTTATTTGGGCCAAAAAGCAGACATTTCTCTTATTTTGGGGAAAAATTTTAGAAATTTAACTTATTTCAGGGCAAAAAGGCAGAAATTCCTAATATTTTGTGGCAAAAATGCAGAAATTTCCCTTATTTTGAGGTAAAAAACTGAAATTCCCCTTATTTGGGGGCAAAAAGGCAGAAATTTCCCTTATTTTGGGGCAAAATTGCAGAAATTTCACTTATTTCAGGGTAATAAGTCAGAAATTTTCCTTATTTTGGGGCAAAAAAGACAGAAATTCCTTTTGTTTTGGGGGAAAAAGACAGAAATTCCACTTATTTAGTGGCAAAAAAGCAGAAATTCTCCTTATTTTGGAGCAAAAATGAAGAAAATTCCGTTTTTATGGCAAAAAGGTATGAATTCTTCTTATTTTCGGCAAAAAGGCAGATATTCCCCGTATTTTGGAGCAAAATTGCTGAAATTCCCCTAATTGTGGGGCAAAAAGGCAGAAATTCCCTATATGTTGAGGCAAAAATACAGAAATTCTCTTTATTTTGGGGCAAAACTCAGAAATTCCACTAAGTTTGGGGCAAAATTGCAGAAATTTCACTTACTTCAGGGAAAAAAGGCAGAAATTATCCTTAATTTGGGGCAAAAAGGCAGAAATACCTAATATTTTGTGGCAAAAATGCAGAAATTCCCCTTATTTTGAGGTAAAAAAGGTGAAATTCCCCTTATTTGTGGACAAAAATGCAAAAATTTTCCTTATTTTTGTGCAAAATTGCAGAAATTTCACTTATTTCAGGGTAATAAGTCAGAAATTTTTCTTATTTTGGTGCAAAAAAGACAGACAATCCTTTTGTTTTGGGGGAAAAAGACAGAAATTCCACTTATTTAGTGGCAAAAAAGCAGAAATTCCCCTTATTTTGAAGCAAAAATGAAGAAATTTCCCCTTTTTAAGGCAAAAAGGTATGCATTCTTCTTATTTTCGGGCAAAAAGGCAGAAAATCCCCGTATTTTAAAGCAAAATTGCAAAAATTCCCCTAATTGTGGGGGAAAAATGCAGAAATTCCCTATATGTTGGGGCAAAAAGACAGAAATTCACCTTATTTTGGGGCAAAATTCAGAAATTCCACTTATTTTGGGGCAACATTCCAGAAATTTCCCTTATTCTGGGGAAAAATTGCAGAAATTTCACTTCTTTTGGGCAAAATTGAAGAAATTTCACTTATTTCAGGGAAAAAAAGAAATTTTGTTATTTTGTGGCAAAAAGGCAGAAATTCCCCTTATTTTGAGGTAAAAATGCTGAAATTCCCCTTATTTGGGGGCAAAAAGGCAGAAATATCCCTTATTTTAGGGCAAAATTGCAGAAATTTCACTTATTTCAGGGTAATAAGTCAGAAAATCCCCTTAATTTGGGGCAAAAAAGACAGAAAGTCCCTTTGATTTTGGGGAAAAAGACAGAAATTTCACATATTTAGATGCAAAAAGGCAGATATTTCCTTTATTTTGGAGCAACAAAGATGAAATTTCCCTTTTTATGGCAAAAAGGTATGCATTCCCATTATTTTCGGGCAAAAAGGCAGAAATTCCCCGTATTTCGGAGCAAAATTGCAGAAATTCCCCTAAATTTGGGGAAAAAGGCAGAAGTTCCCTTTATTTTGGGGCAAAAATCATAAATTCCTCTCATTTTGGGGCAAAATTCAAGAAATTTCCTTTATTTTGGGGCAAAATTGCAGGAATTTACCTTATTTGGGGCAAAATTGCAGAAATTTTTCTTATTTGGGGCAAAATTGCAGAAATTTCACTTATTTTCAGGTAAAAAGGCTGAAATTTCCTTTATTTTGGGGCAAAAAGAGAGAAATTCCCCTTATTTTGGGGCAAAATTGCAGAAATTTCCCTTATTATTGGGAAAAATTGCAGAAATTTTCTTTATTTTAGGGCAAAATTGCAGAAATTTCACTTATTTCAGAGAAAAAAAGCAAAAATTTTTCTTATTTGTGGCAAAAAGTGGAAATTCCCATTATTTTGTGGCAAAAAGGCAGAAATTCACCTTATTTTGGGGTAAAATTGCAGAAATTTCACATATTTCTGGGCAAAAAGGCGAAAATTTCCCTTATTTTGGGGCAAAATTGCAGAAATTTCACTTAATTCAGGGTAATAAGTCAGAAATTCTACTTATATTGAGGCAAAAAACACAGAAATTCGCTTTGTTTTGAGGGAAAAAAACATAAATTCCACTTATTTAGAGGCAAAAAGGCAGAAATTTCCCTTATTTGGAGCAAAAATGAAGAAATTTCCCTTTTTTATGGCAAAAAGTTATACATTTCTCTTTTTTTTGGGCAAAAAGGCAGAAATTCCTCGTATTTTAGAGCAAAATTGCAGAAATTTCCCTAGTTGTGGGGCAAAAAGACAGAAATTCCCTATATGTTGGGGCAAAAAGACAGAAATTCTTTTTATTTTGGGGCAAAACTCAGAAATTCCACTTATTTTGGGGCAAAATTCCAGAAATTTCCCTTATTTTGGGGCAAAATTGCAGAAATTTCACTTTTTTTGGGGCAAAATTGCAGAAATTTCACTTATTTCAGGGAAAAAAGGCAGAAATTATCTTTATTTTGGGGCAAAAAGGCAAAAATTCCTAATATTTTGTGGCAAAAATGCAGAAATTCTCCTTATTTTGAGGTAAAAAAGCTGAAATTCCCCTTATTTTGGGGCAAAAATGCAGAAATTTTCCTTATTTTGGGGCAAAATTGCAGAAATTTCACTTATTTCAGGGTAATAAGTCAGAAATTTTCTTTATTTTGGGGCAAAAAAGGCAGAAAATTCCTTTTTTTGGGGGAAAAAGACAGAAATTCCAATTATTTAGAGACAAAAAAAGCAGAAATTCCCTTTATTTTGGAGCAAAAATGAAGAAATTTCCTCTTTTTAAGGCAAAAAGTTATGCATTCTTCTTATTTTCGGGCAAAAATGCAGAAATTCCTCGTATTTTGGAGCAAAATTGCAGAAATTCTCCTAATTCTGGGGCAAAAATGCAGAAATTCCATATATGTTGGGGCAAAAAGACAGAAATTCTACTTATTTTGGGGAAAAACTAAGATATTCCATTTATTTTGGGGCAAAATTCCAGAGATTTCCCTTATTCTGGGGCAAAATTGCTGAAATTTCACTTATTTTGGGGCAAAATTGCAGAAATTTTAATTATTTCAGGGAAAAAAGGCAGAAATTTTTCTTATATTTAGGCAAAAAGGCAGAAATTCCCTTTATTTTGAGGTAAAAATGCTGAAATTCCCTTTATTTGGGGGAAAAAAGGCAGAAATTTCCCTTATTTTGGGGCAAAATTGCAGAAATTTCACTTATTTTAGGGTAATAAGTCAAAAATTCCTCTTATTTTGGGGCAAAAAAGACAGAAATTCCCTTTGTTTTGGAGGAAAAAGACAGAAATTCCACTTATTTAGAGGCGAAAAGGCAGAAATTCCCCTTATTTTGGAGCAAAAATGAAGATATTTACCTTTTTATGGCAAAAAGGTAGGCATTCCCCTTACTTCGGGATAAAAAACAGAAAATCCCCGTATTTTGAAGCAAAATTGCAGAAATTCTCATAATTTTCAGGCAAAAAGGCAGAAATTCTTCTTATTTTGGGGCAAAAAAAGAAAGTCTCCTTTTTTTGGGAACAAACAGTCAGAAATTCCCTTTATTTTGGGGCAAGATTGCAGAAATTTCCTTTACATTGGGGCAAAATTGCAGAAATTTCCCTTATTTTGGGGCAAATTTGCAGAAATTTCACTTATTTCAGGGTAATAAGTCAGAAATTTCCCTTATTTTAGGGCAAAAAACTGAGAAATTCCCTTTGTTTTGAGGGAAAAAGACAGAAATTCCACTTATTTAGAGGCAAAAAGGCAGAAATTCCCCTTATTTTGGAGCAAAAATGAAGAAATTTCTTTTTTTATAGCAAAAAGGTATGCATTCCCATTATTTTCGGGCAAAAAGGCAGAAATTCCTCGTATTTTGGAGCACAATTTGAGAAATTCTTCTAATTTTAGGGCAAAAGGCAGAAATTCCCTTTATTTTGGGGCAAAAATCAGAAATTCCCCTTCTTTTGGGGCAAAATTCAGAAATTTTTTTTTATTTTGGGGCAAAATTGCAGGAATTTACTTTTTTTGGGGCAAAATTGAAGTAATTTCCCTTATTTGGGGCAAAATTGCAGAAATTTCACTTATTTTCAGGTAAAAAAGCTGAAATTTCCTTTATTTTGGGGCAAAAAGAGAGAAATTTCCCTTATTTTGGGGCAAAATTGCAGAAATTTTCCTTATTATGGGGAAAAATTGCAGAAATTTCCCTTATTTTAGGACAAAAAGGCAGAAATTCCCCTTATTTTGGAGCAAAATTGCAGAAATTCCCCTAGTTGTGGGGCAAAAGGAAAGAAATTCCCTATATGTTGGGGCAAAAAGACAGAAATTCTCCTTATTTTGGGGCAAAACTTAGAAATTCCACTTATTTTGGGGCAAAATTCCAGAAATTTCCCATATTTCAGGGCAAAAAGGCAGAAATTTCGCTTATTTTGGGGCAAAATTGCAGAAATATCCCTTATTTCAGGGTAATAAGTCAAAAATTCCCCCTTATTTTGGGGCAAAAAATACAGAAATTCCCGTTGTTTTGGGGGAAAAAGATAGAAATTCCACTTATTTAGAGGCAAAAAAGAAGAAATTCCCCTTATTTTGGAGCAAAAATGAAGAAATTTCCCTTTTTTATGGCAAAAAGTTATGCATTTCCCTTATTTTTGGGAAAAAAGGCAGAAATTCCCCGTATTTTGGAGCAAAATTGCAGAAATTCCCCTAATTGTGGGGCAAAAGGCAGAAATTCCCTATATGTTGGGGCAAAAAGACAGAAATTCTCCTTATTTTGGGGCAAAACTCAGAAATTCCACTTCTTTTGGGGCAAAATTCCAGAAATTTCCCTTATTTTGGGGCAACATTGCAGAAATTTCACTTATTTTGGGGCAAAATTGCAGAAATTTTACTTATTTCAGGGAAAAAAGTCAGAAATTTTCCTTATTTTAAGGCAAAAAAACAGAAATTCCTAATATTTTGTGGCAAAAATGCAGAAATTCCTCTTATTTTGAGGTAAAAAGGCTGAATTACCCTTATTTGAGGGCAAAAAGGCAGAAATTTCCCTATTTTGGGGCAAAATTGCAGAAATTTCACTTATTTCATGGTAATGAGTCAGAAATTCCCCTTATTTTGGGGCAAAAAAGAGAGAAATTCCCTTTGTTTTGTGGGGAAAAGACAGAAATTCCACTTATTTAGAGGCAAAAAGGCAGAAATTCCCCTTATTTTGGAGCAAAAATGAAGAAATTTCATTTTTTATGGCAAAAAGGTATGCATTCCTATTATTTTCGAGCAAAAAGGCAGAAATTCCCCGTATTTTGGAGCAAAATTGCAGAAAATCCCCTAATTTTGGGGCAAAAATCAGAAAATCTCTTTATTTTGGGGCAAAATTCAAGAATTTTCCTTTATTTTGGGGCAAAATTGGAGGAATTTACCTTATTTTTGGGCAAAATTGCAGAAATTTCACTTATTTGGGGCAAAATTGCAGAAATTTCACTTATTTTCAGAAAAAAAGGCTGATATTTCCTTTATTTGGGGCTAAAAGGGAGAAATTCCTTTTATTTTCGGGCAAAATTGCAGAAATTTCTATTATTATGGGGAAAAATTGCAGAAATTTTCCTTATTTTAGTGCAAAATTGGAGAAATTTCACTTATTTCAAAGAAAAAAAGCAAAAATTTTTCTTATTTTGGGGCAAAAAGGCAGAAATTCCCATTATTATGGGGCAAAAACGCAGAAATTCGACTTATTTTGGGGTAAAATTGCAGAAATTCCCCTAATTTTGGGGGAAAAGGCAGAAATTCCCTTTATTTTGGGGCAAAAATCATAAATTCCCCTTATTTTGGGGCAAAATTCAAGAAATGTCCATTAATTTGTGGCAAAAAGGCAGAAATTCACCTTATTTTGGGGAAAAATTGCAGAAATTTCACATATTTCAGGGCAAAAAGGCAGAAATTTCCCTTATTTTGGGGCAAAATTGCAGAAATTTTACATATTTCAGTGTAATAAGTCAGAAATTCCCCTTATTTTGAGGCAAAAAATACAGAAATTCCCTTTGTTTTGAGGGAAAAAGACAGAAATTCCACTTATTTAGAGGCAAAAAGGCAGAAATTTTCCTTATTTTGGAGCAAAAATGAAAATTTCCCTTTTTTATGGCAAAAAGTTATGCATTCCCTTTATTTTCGGGAAAAAGGCAGAAATTCCCCGTATTTTGGAGCAAAATTGCAGAAATTCTTTTAGTTGTGGTGCATAAAGAAAGAAATTCCCTATATGTTGTGGGAAAAGACAGAAATTCTCCTTATTTTGGGGCAAAACTCAGAAATTCCACTTATTTTGGGGCAAAATTCCAGAAATTTCCCTTTTTTGGGGCCAAATTGCAGAAATTTCACTTATTTTGGGGCGAAATTGCAGCAATTTCACTTATTTCTGGGAAAAAGGGCAGAAATTTTTCCTTATTTTGGGGCAAAAAGGCAGAAATTTCTAATAATTTGTGGCAAAAATGCAGAAATTCCCCTTATTTTGAGGTAAAAAGGCTGCAATTCCCATTATTTGGGGGCAAAAAGGCAGAAATTTCCCTTATTTTGGGGCAAAATTGCAGAAATTTCACTTATTTAGAGGCAAAAAGACAGAAATTCTTCTTATTTCGGGGCAAAACTTAGAAATTCCACTTATTTTTGGGCAAAATTCCAGAAATTTCCCTTATTTTGGGGCAAAATTGCAGAAATTTCACTTATTTTGGGGCAAAATTGCAGCAATTTCACTTATTTCACGGAAAAAAGGCACAAATTTTCCTTATTTGGGGGCAAAAAGGCAGAAATTCCTAATATTTTGTGGCAAAAATGCAGAAATTCCCCTTATTTTGAGGTAAAAAGGCTGAAATTCCCCTTATTTCGGGGCTAAGAGGCAGATATTTCACTTATTTTGGGGCAAAATTGCAGAAATTTTACTTATTTCAGGGAAAAAAGTTAGAAATTTTCCTTATTTTGGGTCAAAAACGCAGGAATTCCCCTTATTTTGAGGTAAAAATGCTGAAATTCCCCTTATTTGAAGGCAAAGAGGCAGAAATTTCTTTTATTTTGGGGCAAAATTGCAGAAATTTCACTTATTTTAGGGTAATAAGTCAGAAATTCCCCTTATTTTGGGGCAAAAAAGACAGAAATTCCCTTTGTTTTGGAGGAAAAGACAGAAATTCCACTTATTTAGAGGCAAAAAGGCAGAAATTTCCCTTATTTTGGAGCAAAAATGAAGAAATTTACCTTTTTATGGCAAAAAGGTATGCATTCCTTTTACTTTCGGGATAAAAAGCAGAAATTCCCCGTATTTTGAAGCAAAATTGCAGAAATTCTCATAATTTTCGGGCAAAAAGGCAGAAATTCTCCTTATTTTGGGGCAAAAAGACAGAAAATCTCCTTTTTTCGGGAGCTCACAGTCAGAAATTTTCCTTATTTTGGGGCAAAATTACAGAAATTTCCTTTACATTGGGGCAAAATTGCAGAAATTTCTCTTATTTTGGGGCAAAATTGCAGAAATTTCACTTATTTCAGGGTAATGTCAGAAATTCCCGTTATTTTGGAACAAAAAAAGACAGAAATTCCCTTTGTTTTGGAGGAAAAGACAGAAATTCCACTTATTTAGACGCAAAAAGGCAGAAATTTCACTTATTTTGGAGCAAAAATGAAGAAATTTACCTTTTTATGGCAAAAAGGTATGCATTCCCCTTACTTTCGGGATAAAAAGCAGAAATTCCCCGTATTTTGAAGCAAAATTGCAGAAATTCTCATAATTTTCGGGCAAAAAGGCAGAAATTCTCCTTATTTTGGGGCAAAAAGACAGAAAATCTCCTTTTTTCGGGAGCTCACAGTCAGAAATTTTCCTTATTTTGGGGCAAAATTACAGAAATTTCCTTTACATTGGGGCAAAATTGCAGAAATTTTTCTTATTTTGGGGCAAAATTGCAGAAATTTCACTTATTTCAGGGTAATAAGTCAGAAATTCCCGTTATTTTGGAACAAAAAAAGACAGAAATTCCCTTTGTTTTGGAGGAAAAGACAGAAATTCCACTTATTTAGACGCCAAAAGGCAGAAATTTCACTTATTTTGGAGCAAAAATGAAGAAATTTACCTTTTTATGGCAAAAAGGTATGCATCCCCCTTACTTTCGGGATAAAAAGCAGAAATTCCCCGTATTTTGAAGCAAAATTGCAGAAATTCTCATAATTTTCAGGCAAAAAGGCAGAAATTCTTCTTATTTTGGAGAAAAGACAGAAAATTTCCTTTTTCGGGAGCAAACAGTCAGAAATTTCCCTTATTTTGGAGGAAAATTGCTAAAATTTCTTTTACATTGGGGCAAAATTGCAGAAATTTTTTTTAATTTGGAGCAAAATTGCAGAAATTCCCCTTTTTGTGGGGCAAAAAGGCAGAAATTCCCTATATGTTGGGGAAAAAAGACAGAAATTCTCCTTATTTTGGGGCAAAACTCAGAAATTCCACTTATTTTTGGGCAAAATTCCAGAAACTTCCCTTATTTTGGGGAAAAATTGCAGAAATTTCACTTATTTTAGGGCAAAATTGGAGAAATTTCACTTATTTCAGGGAAAAAAGGCAGAAATTTTCCTTATTTTGGGGCAAAAATGCAGAAATTCCTAATATTTTGTGGCAAAAATGTAGAAATTCCCTTTATTTTGAGGTAAAAAGGCTGAAATTCTTTTTATTTGGGGGCAAAAAGGCAGAAATTTCTCTTATTTTGGGGCAAAAAGACAGAAATTCCTTTTATTTTGTGGCAAAAAGGCAGAAATTTCATTTATTTTGGGGCAAAATTGCAGAAATTTCACTTATTTCAGGGCATAATTCAAAAATTCCTTTTATTTTGGGGCAAAAAGACAGAAATTCCATTTATTTTTTGGTACAAAGGCAGAAATTTCACTTACTTTGAAGTAAAAAGGCAGAAATTCCTCTTATTTTGGGGCAAAAATGAAGAAATTTCTTTTTTTGTGGTAAAAGGTATACATTCCCCTTACATTCGGGATAAAAAGCAGAAATTCCCCGTATTTAGAAGCAAAATTGCAGAAATTCTCATAATTTTCGGGCAAAAAGAGAGAAATTCCCTAATTTTAGGGCAAAAGGCAGAAATTTCTTTTATTATGGGGCCAAAATCAGAAATTCTTCTTCTTTTGGGGCAAAATTCAAGAAATTTCCTTTATTTTAGGACAAAATTACAGGAATTTACCTTATATGGGGCAAAATTGAAGAAATTTCCCTTATTTGGGGCAAAATTGCAGAAATTTCACTTATTTTCAGGTAAAAAAGCTGAAATTTCCTATATTTTGGGGCAAAAAGGGAGAAATTCCCCTTATTTTGGGGCAAAATTGCAGAAATTTTCCTTATTATTGAGAAAAATTGCAGAAATTTTCCTTATTTTAGGGCAAAATTGCAGAAATTTCACTTATTTCAGAGAAAAAAAGCAAAAATTTTTCTTATTTTGGGGCAAAAAGGCAGAAATTCTCATTAATTTGTGGCAAAAAGGCAGAAATTCACCTTATTTTGGGGTAAAATTGCAGAAATTTCACATATTTCAGGACAAAAAGCAGAAATTTCCCTTATTTTGGGGCAAAATTGCAAAAATTTCACTTATTTCAGTGTAATAAGTCAGAAATTCCCCTTATTTTGAGGCAAAAGAGACAGAAATTTCCTTTGTTTTGAGGGAAAAAGACAGAAATTCCACTTATTTAGAGGCAAAAAGGCAGAAATTTCTCTTATTTTGGAGCAAAAATGAAGAAATTTCCCTTTTATATGGCAAAAAGTTATGCATTCCCCTTATTTTCGAACAAAAAGGCAGAAATTCCTCGGATTTTGGAGCATAATTGCAGAAATTCCCGTAGTTGTGGTGCAGAAAGACAGAAATTCCCTATATGTTGGAGAAAAAAGACAGAAATTCTCTTTATTTTGGGGCAAAACAAAGAAATTCCACTTATTTTGAAGCAAAATTCTAGAAATTTCCCTTTTTTTGGAACAAAATTGCAGAAATTTCCTTTATTTTGGGGCAAAATTGCAGAAATTTCACTTATTTTGGGGCAAAATTGCAGAAATTTCACTTATTTCAGGGGAAAAAGGCAGAAATTTTCTATATTTTGGGGCAAAAAGGCAGAAATTCCTAATATTTTCTGGCAAAAATGCAGAAATTCCCCTTATTTAGAGGTAAAAAGGCTGAAATTCTTCTTATTTGAGGGCAAAAAGGCAGAAATTTCCCTTATTTTGGTGCAAAATTGCAGAAATTTCTATTATTTAGAGGCAAAAAGACAGAAATTCTCCTTATTTTGGGGCAAAACTTAGAAATTCCACTTATTTTGGGGCAAAATTCCAGAAATTTTCCTCATTTTGGGCCAAAATGGCAGAAATTTCACTTATTTTGGGGCAAAATTGCAGAATTTTAAATTATTTCACAGAAAAACGGCACAAATTTTCCTTATTTTGGGGCAAAAAGTCAGAAATTCCTAATATTTTGTGGCAAAAATGCAGAAATTCTTCTTATTTTGAGGTAAAAGGGCTGAAATTCCCCTTATTTGGGGGCAAAGAGGCAGAAATTTCCCTTATTTTGGGGCAAAATTAGAGAAATTTCACTTATTTCAGGGTAATAATTTAGAAATTCCCCTTATTTTGGGGCAAAAAATACAGAAATTCACTTTGTTTTGGGGGAAAAAGACAGAAATTCCACATATTTAAAGGCAAAAAGGCAGAAATTCCCCTTATTTTGGAGCAAAAATGAAGAAATTTACCTTTTTATGGCAAAAAGGTATGCATTCCCCTTACTTTCGGAATAAAAAGCAGAAATTCCCCGTATTTTGAAGCAAAATTGCAGAAATTCTCATAATTTTCGGGCAAAAAGGCAGAAATTCTCCTTATTTTGGGGCAAAAAGACAGAAGATCTCCTTTTTTCGGGAGCAAACATTCAGAAATTCCTCTTATTTTGGGGCAAAATTGCAGAAATTACCTTTACATTGGGGCAAAATTGCAGAAAGTTCCCTTATTTTGGGGCAAAATTGCAGAA
This sequence comes from Micromys minutus, assembly GCF_963924665.1. Classification (NCBI taxonomy): domain Eukaryota; kingdom Metazoa; phylum Chordata; class Mammalia; order Rodentia; family Muridae; genus Micromys; species Micromys minutus. The sequence continues at coordinate 4,348,427 of NW_027667252.1, read as the reverse complement.
ATTTCACTTACTTCAGGGTAATAAGTCAGAAATTCCCCTTATTTTGGGGCAAAAAAGACAGAAATTCTTTTTGTTTTAGGGGAAAATGACAGAAATTCCACTTATTTAGAGGCAAAAAGGCAGAAATTCCCTTTATTTTGAAGCAAAAATGAAGAAATTTCCTTTTTTATGGCCAAAAGTTATACATTCCCATTATTTTCAGGCAAAAAAGCAGAAATTCTCGTATTTTGGAGCAAAATTGCAGAAATTCCCCTAATTTTGGGACAAAAGGCAGAAATTCCCTTTATTTTGGGGCAAAAATCAGAAATTCCTCTTATTTTGGGGAAAAATTCCAGAAATTTCCTTTATTTTGGGGCAAAATTGCAGGAATTTACCTTATTTTGGGGCACAATTGCAGAAATTTCCCTTATTTGGGGCAAAATTTCAGAAATTTCACTTATTTTCAGGTAAAAGGGCTGAAATTTCCTTTGTTATGGGGCACAAAGGAAGAAATTCCCCTTATTTTGGGACAAAATTGCAGAAATCTCCCTTATTATGGGAAAAAATTGCAAAAATTTCCCTTATTTTAGGGGAAAATTGCAGAAATTTCACTTATTTCAGAGAAAAAAAGCAAAAATTTTTCTTATTTTGGGCAAAAAGGCAGAAATTCCCATTATTTTTGGGCAAAAAACCAGAAATTCACCTTATTTAGGGGTAAAATTGCAGAAATTTCACATATTTCAGGGCAAAAAGGCAGAAATTCCTTGTATTTTGGAGCAAAATTGCAGAAATTCCCCTAGTTGTGAGGCAAAAAGACAGAAATTCCCTATATGTTGGCGCAAAAAGACAGAAATTCTTCTTATTTTGGGGCAAAATTTAGAAATTCCACTTATTTTGGGGCAAAATTCCAGAAATTTTCCTTATTTTGGGGCAAAATTGCAAAATTTCAGTTATTTTGGGGCAATATTGCAGAAATTTCACTTATTTTAGGGATAAAAGGCAGAAATTTTCCTTATTTTGGGGCAAAAAGTCAGAAATTCCTAATAATTTGTGGCAAAAATGCAGAAATTCTCCTTATTTTGAGGTATAAAGGCTGAAATTCCCATTATTTCAGGGCAAAATTGCAGAAATTCCCCTAGTTGTGGGGCAAAAAGACAGAAATTCCCTATATGTTGGGGCAAAAAGACAGAAATTCTCCTTATTTTGGGGCAAAACTCAGAAATTCCACTTATTTTGGGGCAAAATTGCAGAAATTTCACTTATTTCAGGGAAAAAAAAAAGAATTTTTTTTTTATTTTGTGGCAAAAAGGCAGAAATTCCTAATATTTTGTGGCAAAAATGCAGAAATTCCCCTTATTTTGAGGTAAAAAGGGTGAAATTCCCTTTATTTGTGGGCAGAAAGGCAAAAATTTCCCTTATTTTGGGGCAAAATTGCAGAAATTTCACTTATTTTAGGGTAATAAGTCAGAAATTCCCCTTATTTTGGGGCAAAAAAGACAGAAATTCCCTTTGTTGTGGGGGAAAAAGACAGAAATTCCACTTATTGATTAGCAAAAAGGCAGAAATTCCACTTATTTTGGAGCAAAAATGAAGAAATTTCCCCTTTTATGGCAAAAAGGTATGCATTCCCATTATTTTCAGGCAAAAAGGCAGAAATTCCCCGTATTTTGGAGCAAAATTGCAGAAATTCCCCTAATTTTGGGGCAAAATTGCAGAAATTTCACTTATTTTGTGGCAAAATTGCAGAAATTTTACTTATTTCAGGGAAAAAAGTTAAATTTTCCTTATTTTGGGTCAAAAAGGCAGGAATTCCCCTTATTTTGAGGTAAAAAAGCTGAAATTCCACTTATTTGAGGGCAAAGAGGCAGAAATTTCCCTTATTTTGGGGCAAAATTGCAGAAATTTCACTTATTTCAGGGTAATAAGTCAGAAATTCTTCTTATTTTTGGGGCAAAATAGACAGAAATTCCCTTTATTTTTGAGGAAAAGACAGAAATTCCACTTATTTAGAGGCAAAAAGGCAGAAATTTCTCTGATTTTGGAGCAAAAATGATGAAATTTACCTTTTTATGGCGAAAAGGTATGCATTCCCCTTACTTTCGGGATAAAAAGCAGAAATTCCCCGTAATTTGAAGCAAAATTGCAGAAATTCTCATAATTTTTGGGCCAAAAGGCAGAAATTCTTTTTATTTTGGGAAAAAAAGACAGAAAATCTTTTTTCGGGAGCAAACAGTCAGAAATTTCCCTTATTTTGGGGCAAAATTGCAGAAATTTCCTTTACATTGGAACAAAATTGCAGAAATTTCCCTTATTTTGGGGCAAAATTGCAGAAATTTCACTTATTTCAGTGTAATAAGTCAGAAATTCCCCTTATTTTGTGGCAAAAAAGACAGAAATTCCCTTTGTTTTGGGGGAAAAAGACAGAAATTCCACTTATTTAGAGGCACAAAGGCAGAAATTCCCCTTATTTTGGAGCAAAAATGAAGAAATTTCCTTTTTTTATGGCAAAAAGTTATGCATTCCCTTTATTTTTGAGAAAGGGAAGAAATTCCCTGTATTTTGGAGCAAAATTGCAGAAATTCCCCTAATTGTGGGGCAAAAAGGCAGAAATTCCCTATATGTTGGGGAAAAAAGACAGAAATTCTCCTTACTTTGGGGAAAAACTCAGAAATTCCACATATTTTTGGGCAAAATTCCAGAAATTTCCCTTATTTTGGGGAAAAATTGCAGAAATTTCACTTATTTTAGGGCAAAATTAGAGAAATTTCACTTACTTCAGGGAAAAAAGGCAGAAATTTTCCTTATTTTTGGGCAAAAATGCAGAAATTCTTAATATTTTGTAGCAAAAAGTTAGAAATTTCCCTTATTTTGAGGTAAAAAGGCTGAAATTCCTTTTATTTGGGGGCAAAAAGGCAGAAATTTCTTTTATTTTGGGGGAAAATTGCAGAAATTTCACTTATTTAGAGGCAAAAATACAGAAATTCTCCTTATTTTGGGGCAAAACTTAGAAATTCCACTTATTTTGGGGCAAAATTCCAGAAATTTCCATTATTTTGGGGCATAATTGCAGAAATTTCACTTATTTTGGGGCAAAATTGCAGAAATTTCACTTATTTCAAGGAAAAATGGCACAAGTTTTCCTTATTTTGGGGCAAAAAGTCAGAAATTCCTAATATTTTGTGGCAAAAATGCAGAAATTCCCCTTATTTTGAGGTAAAAAGGCTAAAATTCCCATTATTTGGGGGCAAAGAGGCAGAAATTTCCCTTATTTTGGGGCAAAATTGGAGAAATTTCACTTATTTCAGGTTAATAATTCAGAAATTCCCCTTATTTTGGGGAAAAAAAGACAGAAAATCCCTTTGTTTTGGGGGAAAAAGACAGAAATTCCACTTATTTAGAGGCAAAAAGGCAGAAATTCCCCTTATTTTGGAGCAAAAATGAAGAAATTTTTCTTTTTATGGCAAAAAGGAATGCATTCCCCTTACTTTCGGGATAAAAAGCAGAAATTCCCCGTATTTTGAAGCAAAATTGCAGAAATTCTAATAATTTTCGGGCAAAAAGGCAGAAATTTTCCCTATTTTGGGGCAAAAAGACAGAATATCTCCTTTTTTCGGGAGCAAACTGTCAGCAATTCCCCTTATTTTTGGGCAAATTTGCAGAAATTTCCTTTACATTGGGGCAAAATTGCAGAAATTTCCCATATTTTGGAGCAAAATTGCAGAAATTCCCCTAGTTGTGGGGCAAAAAGACAGAAATTCCCTATATGTTGGGGCAAAAATACAGAAATTCTTTTAATTTTGGGGCAAAACATAGAAATTCCACTTATTTTGGGGCAAAATTCCAGAAATTTTCCTTATTTTGGGGCAAAATTGCAGAAATTTCACTTATTATGGGGCAAAATTGCAGAAATTTCACTTATTTCAGACACAAAAGGCAGAAATTTTCTTTATTTTGAGGCAAAAAGTCATAAATTCCTAATATTTTGTGGCAAAAAATGCAGAAATTCCCCTTAATTTGAGGTATAAAGGCTGAAATTCCTCTTATTTCAGGGCAAAAAGGCAGAAATTTTCCTTATTATGGGGCAAAATTGCAGAAATTTCACTTATTTTAGGGTAATAAGTCAGAAATTCCCCTTATTTTGGGGCAAAAAAGACAGAAATTCCCTTTGTTTTGGGGGGAAAAGACAGAAATTCCACTTATTGAGAAGCAAAAAGGCAGAAATTCCACTTATTTTAGAGCAAAAATGAAGAAATTTCTCTTTTTATGGCAAAAAGGTATGCATTCCCATAATTTTCAGGCAAAAAGGCAGAAATTCCCCTTATTTTGGAGCAAAATTACAGAAATTCCCCTAATTTTGGCGCAAAAGGCAGAAATTCCCTTTATTTTAAAGCAAAAATCAGAAATTCCCCTTATTTTGGGGCAAAATTCCAGAAATTTTATTTATTTTGCGGCAAAATTGCAGGAATTTACCTTATTTTGGGGCAAAATTGCAGAAATTTCCCTTATTTGGGGCAAAATTTCAGAAATTTCACTTATTTTCAGGTAAAAAGTCTGAAATTTTCTTTGTTTTGGGGTAAAAAGAAAGAAATTCCCCTTAATTTGGGATAAAATTGCAGAAATCTCCCTTATTATGGGAAAAAATTGCAAAAATTTCCCTTATTTTAGGGGAAAATTGCAGAAATTTCACTTATTTCAGAGATAAAAAGCAAGAATTTTTCTTATTTTGGGGCAAAAAGGCAGAAATTCCCATTATTTTGGGGCAAAAAAGCAGAAATTCACCTTATTTAGGGGTAAAATTGCAGAAATTTCACATATTTCAGGGCAAAAAGGCAGAAATTCCCCGTCTTTTAGAGCAAAATTGCAGAAATTCCCCTAGTTGTGGGGCAAAAAGACAGAAATTGCCTATATGTTTGGGCAAAAAGACAGAAATTCTTCTTATTTTGGGGCAAAACTTAGAAATTCCACTTATTTTGGGGCAAAATTCCAGAAATTTTCCTTATTTTGGGGCAAAATTGCAGAAATTTCACTTATTTCAGGGAAAAAAGGCAGAAATTTTGCTTATTTTGGGGCAAAAATCAGAAATTCCTAATATTTTGTGGCAAAAATGCCGAAATTCCTAATATTTTGTGGCAAAAATGCAGAAATTCCCCTTATTTTGAGGTATAAAGGCTGAAATTCCTCTTATTTCAGGGCAAAAAGGCAGAAATTTCCCTTCTTTTGGGGCAAAATTGCAGAAATTTCACTTATTATAAAGTAATAAGTCAAAAATTCCCCTTATTTTGGGGCAAAAAGAAAGAAATTCCCTAAGTTTTGGGGGAAAAAGACAGAAATTCCACTTATTGAGAAGCAAAAAGGCAGAAATTCCCCGTATTTTGGAGCAAAATTGCAGAAATTCCCCAAATTATGGTGCAAAAAGGCAGAAATTCCCTATATGTTGGGGCAAAAAGACAGAAATTCTCCTTATTTTGGGGCAAAACTCAGAAATTCCACTTATTTTGGGGCAAAATTGCAGAAATTTCCCTTATTTCAGGGAAAAAAGGCAGAAATATTCTTTATTTTGGGGCAAAAATGCAGAAATTCCTAATATTTTGTGGCAAAAATGCAGAAATTCCACTTATTTTTATGTAAAAAGGCTGAAATTCCCCTTATTTGTGGGCAGAAAGGCAAAAATTTCCCTTATTTTGGGGCAAAATTGCAGAAATTTCACTTATTTCAGGGTAATAAGTCAGAAATTTTTTTTATTTTGGGGCAAAAAGGACAGAAAATCCCTATGTTTTGGGGGGAAAAGACAGAAATTCCACTTATTTAGAGGCAAAAAAGCAGAAATTCCCCTTATTTTGAAGCAAAAATGAAGAAATTTCCCTTTTTTAAGGCAAAAAGGTATGCATTCTTCTTATTTTCGAGCAAAAAGGCAGAAATTCCCTGTATTTTGGAGCAAAATTGCAAAAATTCCCCTAATTGTGGGGCAAAAATGCAGAAATTCCCTATATGTTGGGGCAAAAAGACAGAAATTCTCCTTATTTTGGGGCAAAACTCAGAAATTCCACTTATTTTGGGGCAAAATTCCAGAAATTTCCCCTATTTTGGGGCAAAATTGCAGAAATTTCACTTATTTTGGGCAAAATTGCAGAAATTTTTCTTATTTCATGGGAAAAAAAATTTGTTATTTTGGGGCAAAAAGGCAGAAATTCCTCTTATTTTGAGGTAAAAAGGCTGAAATTCCCTTTATTTGGGGGCAAAAAGGAAGAAATTTCTCTTATTTTGGGGGAAAATTGCAGAAATTTCACTTATTTCAGGGTAATAAGTCAGAAATTTTCCTTATTTTGGGGCAAAAAAGACAGAAAATCCCTTTGTTTTGTTGGAAAAAGACAGAAATTCCACTTATTTAGAGACAAAAAGGCAGAAATTTCCCTTATTTTGGAGCAAAAATGAAGAAATTTACCTTTTTTCTGGCAAAAAGTTATGCATTCCCCTTATTTTCTGGCAAAAAGGCAGAAATTCCCCGTATTTTGGAGCAAAATTGCAGAAATTCCCCTAATTGTGGGGCAAAAATGCAGAAATTCCTTATATGTTGGGGCAAAAAGACAGGAATTCTCCTTATTTTGGGGCAAAACTCAGAAATTCCACTTATTTTGGTGCAAAATTCCAGAAATTTTCCTTATCCTGGGGCAAAATTGCAGAAATTTCACTCTTTTTTGGGCAAAATTGCAGAAATTTTACTTATTTCAGGGAAAAAAGTTAGAAATTTTCCTTATTATGGGCCAAAAAGACAGAAATTCCCTTTGTTTTGGAGGAAAAGACAGAAATTCCACTTATTTAGAGGCAAAAAGGCAGAAATTTCCCTTATTTTGGAGCAAAAATGAAGAAATTTACCTTTTTTTATGGCAAAAAGTTATGCATTCCCCTTATTTTCTGGCAAAAAGGCAGAAATTCCCCGTATTTTGGAGCAAAATTGCAGAAATTCCTCTAATTGTGGTGCAAAAATGCAGAAATTCCCTTTATGTTGGGGCAGAAAGACAGAAATTCTCCTTATTTTGGGGCAAAACTCAGAAATTCCACTTATTTTGGGGCAAAATTGCAGAAATTTCACTTATTTCAGGGAAAAAAGGCAGAAATATTCTATATTTTGGGGCAAAAAGGCAGAAATTCCTAATATTTTGTGGCAAAATGCAGAAATTCCACTTATTTTGAGGTAAAAAGGCTGAAATTCCCCTTATTTGTGGGCAGAAAGGCAAAAATTTTCCTTATTTTGGGGAAAAATTTCAGAAATTTCACTTATTTCAGGGTAATAAGTCAGAAATTTTTTTTATTTTGGGGCAAAAAAGACAGAAAATCCCTTTGTTTTGGGGGGAAAAGACAGAAATTCCACTTATTTAGAGGCAAAAAAGCAGAAATTCCTCTTATTTTGAAGCAAAAATGAAGAAATTTCCCTTTTTTAAGGCAAAAAGGTATGCATTCTTCTTATTTTCGGGCAAAAAGGCAGAAATTCCCCGTATTTTGGAGCAAAATTTCAAAAATTCCCCTAATTGTGGGGCAAAAATGCAGAAATTCCTAATATGTTGGGGCAAAAAGACAGAAATTCTCCTTATTTTGGGGCAAAACTCAGAAATTCCACTTATTTTGGGGCAAAATTCCAGAAATTTTACTCATTCTGGGGCAAAATTGCAGAAATTTCACTTATTTTGGGCAAAATTGAAGAAATTTCCCTTATTTTGGAGCAAAAATGAAGAAATTTCCATTTTTTCTGGCAAAAAGATATGCATTCCCCTTATTTTCGGGGAAAAAGACAGAAATTCCCTGTATTTTGGAGCATAATTGCAGAAATTCCCCTAGTTGTTGTGCAGAAAGACAGAAATTCCCTATATGTTGGGGCAAAAAGACAGAAATTCTCCTTATTTTGGGGCAAAACTCAGAAATTCCACTTATTTTGGGGCAAAATTCCAGAAATTTCCCTTATTTTGTGGCAAAATTGCAGAAATTTCACTTATTTTGGGGCAAAATTGTAGAAATTTCACTTATTTCAGGGAAAAAAGGCAGAAATTTTCTTTATTTTGGGGCAAAAAGGCAGAAATTCCTAATATTTTCTGGCAAAAATGCAGAAATTCCCCTTATTTTGAGGTAAAAAGGCTGAAATTCCTCTTATTTGGGGGCAAAAATGCAGAAATTTCCCTTATTTTGGGGCAAAATTGCAGAAATTTCACTTATTTAGAGGCAAAAAGACAGAAATTCTCCTTATTTTGGGGCAAAACTTAGAAATTCCACTTATTTTGGGGCAAATTCCAGAAATTTCCCTTATTTTGGGGCAAAATTGCAGAAATTTCACTTATTTTGTGGCAAAATTGCAGAAATTTCACTTATTTCAGGAAAAAAATGCACAAATTTTCCTTATTTTTGGGGCAAAAAGTCAGAAATTACTAATATTTTGTGGCAAAAATGCAGAAATTCCCCTTATTTGGGGGCAAAGAGGCAGAAATTTCCCTTATTTTGGGACAAAATTGCAGAAATCTCCCTTATTATGGGAAAAAATTGCAAAAATTTCCCTTATTTTAGGGGAAAATTGCAGAAATTTCACTTATTTCAGAGAAAAAAAGCAAAAATTTTTCTCATTTTGGGGCAAAAAGGCAGAAATTCCCATTATTTTGGGGCAAAAAAGCAGAAATTCACCTTATTTAGGGGTAAAATTGCAGAAATTTAACATATTTCAGGGCAAAAAGGCAGAAATTCCTTGTATTTTGGAGCAAAATTGCAGAAATTCCCCTAGTTGTGGGGCAAAAAGACAGAAATTCCCTATATGTTGGGGCAAAAAGACAGAAATTCTCCTTATTTTGGGGCAAAACTTAGAAATTCCACTTATTTTGGGGGAAAATTCCAGAAATTTTCCTAATTTTGGGGCAAAATTGCAGAAATTTCACTTATTTTGGGGCAAAATTGCAGAAATTTCACTTATTTTAGGGTAATAATTCAAAAATTCCCCTTATTTTGGGGCAAAAAGACAGAAATTCCCTTAGTTTTGGGGGAAAAAGACAGAAATTCCACTTATTGAGAAGCAAAAATGCAGAAATTCCCCTTATTTTGGAGCAAAAATGAAGAAATTTTCCTTTTTTATGGCAAAAAGTTATGCATTCCCCTTATTTTCGGGCAAAAAGGCAGAAATTCCCCTATTTTGGAGCAAAATTTCAGAAATTCCCCTAATTGTGGTGCAAAAAGGCAGAAATTCCTGATATGTTGGAGCAAAAAGACAGAAATTCTCTTTATTTTGGGGCAAAACTCAGAAATTCCACTTATTCTGGGGCAAAATTGCAGAAATTTCACTTATTTCAGGGAAAAAAAACAGAAATTTTCTTTATTTTGGTGCAACAAGGCAGAAATTCCTAATATTTTGTGGCAAAAATGCAGAAATTTCTCTTATTTTGAGGTAAAAAGGCTGAAATTCCCCTTATTTGTGGGCAGAAAGGCAAAAATTTCTCTTATTTTGGGGCAAAATTGCAGAAATTTCATTATTTCAGGGTAATAAGTGAGAAATTTTTCTTATTTTGGGGCAAAAAAGACAGAAAATCCCTTTGTTTTGGGGGGAAAAGACAGAAATTCAACTTATTTAGAGGCAAAAAAACAGAAATTCCCCTTATTTTGGAGCAAAAATGAAGAAATTTCCCTTTTTTAAGGCAAAAAGGTATGCATTCTTTTTATTTACGGGCAAAACGGCAGAAAATTCCCATATTTTGGAGCAAAATTGCAGAAATTCCTCTAATTGTGGTGCAAAAATGCAGAAATTCCCTATATGTTGCGGCAAAAAGACAGAAATTCTCCTTATTTTGGGGCAAAACTCAGAAATTCCACTTATTTTGGGGACAAATTCCAGAAATTTTCCTTATTTTGGGGCAAAATTGCAAAATTTCAGTTATTTTGGGGCAAAATTGCAGAAATTTCACTTATTTTGGGCAAAATTGCAGAAATTTCCCTTATTTCATGGAAAAAAAATATTTTGTTATTTTGGGGCAAAAATGCAGAAATTCCCCTTATTTTGAGGTAAAAAGGCTGAAATTTCCCTTATTTGGGGGCAAAAAGGCAGAAATTTCCCTTATTTTGGGGCAAAATTGCAGAAATTTCACTTATTTCAGGGTAATAAGTCAGAAATTTTCCTTATTTTGGGGCAAAAAAGACAGAAAATCCCTTTGTTTTGGGGGAAAAAGACAGAAATTCCACTTATTTAGAGGCAAAAAAGCAGAAATTCCCTTTATTTTGGAGCAAAAATGAAGAAATTTCTCTTTTTTAATGCAAAAAGTTATGCATTGTTCTTATTTTCGGGCAAAAAGGCAGAAATTCCTCGTATGTTGGAGCAAAATTGCAGAAATTCCCCTAATTGTGGGGCAAAAATGCAGAAATTTCTTATATGTTGGGGCAAAAAACAGAAATTCTCCTTATTTTGGGGCAAAACTCAGAAATTCCACTTATTTTGATGCAAAATTCCAGAAATTTTCCTTATTCTGGGGCAAAATTGCAGAAATTTCACTTATTTTGTGGCAAAATTGCAGAAATTTTACTTATTTCAGGAAAAAAATTTAGAAATTTTCCTTATTTTGGGTCAAAAAGGCAGGAATTTTCCTTATTTTGAGGTAAAAAGGCTGAAATTCCCCTTATTTGAGGGCAAAGAGGCAGAAATTTCCCTTATTTTGGGGCAAAATTGCAGAAATTTCACTTATTTCAGGGTAATAAGTCAGAAATTCCCCTTATCTTGGAGCAAAAAAGACAGAAATTCCCTTTGTTTTGGAGGAAAAGACAGAAATTCCACTTTTTTAAAGGCAAATAGGCAGAACTTTCCCTTATTTTGGAGCAAAAATGAAGAAATTTACCTTTTTATGTCAAAAAGGTATGCATTCCCCTTACTTTCGGGATAAAAAGCAGAAATTCCCCGTATTTTGAAGCAAAATTGCAGAAATTCTCATAATTTTTGGGCAAAAAGGCAGAAATTCTCCTTATTTTGGGGCAAAAAGACAGAAAATCTCCTATTTTCGGGAGCCAACTGTCAGAAATTTCCCTTATTTTGGGGCAAAATTGCAGAAATTTCCTTTACATTGGGGCAAAATTGCAGAAATTTCCTTTTTTTTGTGGCAAAATTGCAGAAATTTCACTTAATTCAGGGTAATAAGTCAGAAATTCCCATTATTTTGGGGCAAAAAAGACAGAAATTCCCTTTGTTTTGGGGAAAAAAGACAGAAATTCTACCTATTTATAGGCAAAAAGGCAGAAATTCCCCTTATTTTGGAGCAAAAATGAAGAAATTTCATTTTTTATGGCAAAAAGTTATGCATTCCCTTTATTTTTGGGAAAGGCAGAAATTCCCCGTATATTGGAGCAAAATTGCAGAAATTCCCCTAATTGTGGGGCAAAAAGGCAGAAATTCCCTATATGTTGGGGAAAAAAGACAGAAATTCTACTTATTTTGGCACAAAACTCAGAAATTCCACTTATTTTTGGGCAAAATTCCAGAAATTTTCCTTATTTTATGAAAAAATTGCAGAAATTTCACTTATTTTAGGGCAAAATTGGAGAAATTTCACTTATTTCAGGGAAAAAAGGCAGAAATTTTCCTTATTTTGGGGCAAAAAGGCAGAAATTTTTAATATTTGGTGTCAAAAATGTAGAAATTCCCCTTATTTTGAGGTAAAAAGGCTGTAATTCCTTTTATTTGGGGGCAAAAAGGCAGAAATTTCCCTTATTTTGGGGCAAAAAGGCAGAAATTCCTTTTATTTTGTGGCAAAAAGGCAGAAATTTCATTTATTTTGGGCCAAAATTGCAGAAATTTCACTTATTTCAGGGCATAATTCAAAAATTCCTTTTATTTTGGGGCAAAAAGACAGAAATTCCATTTATTTTTTGGTACAAAGGCAGAAATTTCACTTACTTTGAAGTAAAAAGGCAGAAATTCCTCTTATTTTGGGGCAAAAATGAAGAAATTTCCTTTTTTGTGGTAAAAGGTATACATTGCCCTTACATTCGGGATAAAAAGCAGAAATTCCCCGTATTTTGAAGCAAAATTGCAGAAATTCTCATAATTTTCGGGCAAAAAGGGAGAAATTCCCTAATTTTGGAGCAAAAGGCAGAAATTCCTTTTATTTTGGGGCAAAAATCAGAAATTCCCCTTCTTTTGGGGCAAAATTCAAGAAATTTCCTTTATTTTGGGGCAAAATTACAGAAATTTACATTATTTTGCAGTAAAATTGAAGAAATTTCCCTTATTTGGGGCAAAATTGCAGAAATTTAACTTATTTACAGGTAAAAAGGCTGAAATTTCCTTTATTTTGGGGCAAAAAGGGAGAAATTCCACTTATTTTGAAGCAAAATTGCAGAAATTTCCCTTATTATGGGGAAATATTGCAGAAATTTCCCTTAATTTAAGGCAAAATTGCAGAAATTTCACTTATTTTAGAGAAAAAAAGCAAAAATTTTTCTTATTTTGGGGCAAAAAGGCAGAAATTCCCATTATTTTGGGGAAAAAAAGACAGAAATTCTTTTTGTTTTGGGGGAAAAAGACAGAAATTCCACTTATTTAGAGGCAAAAACGCAGAAATTCTTCTTATTTTGGAGCAAAAATGAAGAAATTTACCTTTTTATGGCAAAAAGGTATGCATTCCCCTTACTTTCGGGATAAAAGCAGAAATTCCCCGTATTTTGAAGCACAATTGCAGAAATTCTCATAATTTTCGGGCAAAAAGGCAGAAATTCTCTTTATTTGGGGGCAAAAAGACAGAAAATCTCCTTTTTTTGGGAACAAACAGTCAGAAATTTCCTATATTTTGGGGCAAAATTGCAGAAATTTCACTTATTTCAGGGTAATAAGTCAGAAATTCCCCTTATTTTGGGGCAAAAAAGACAGAAATTCCCTTTGTTTTGGGGGAAAAAGACATAAATTCCACTTATTTAGCGGTAAAAAGGCAGAAATTCCCTTTATTTTGGAGATAAATTGAAGAAATTTTCCTTTTTATGGAAAAAAAGGTATGCATTTCCATTATTTTTGGGCAAAAAGGCAGAAATTCCCCGTATTTTTGAGCAAAATTGCAGAAATTCCACTAATTTTGTGGCAAAATTCTAGAAATTTTCTTTATTTAGAGGCAAAATTCCAGAAATTTCCTTTATTTTGGGGCAAAATTGCAGGATTTTACCTTATTTTGGGGCAAAATTGCAGAAATTTCCCTTATTTGGGTCATAATTGCAGACATTTCAGTTATTTTCAGGTAAAAAGACTGAAATTTCTTTTATTTTGGGGCAAAAAGGGAGAAATTCCCCTTATTTTGAGGCAAAATTGCAGAAATTTTTCTTATTATGGGGAAATATTGCAGAAATTTTTCTCAATTTAAGGCAAAATTGCAGAAATTTCACTTATTTTACAGAAAAAAAGCAAAAATTTCTCTTATTTTGAGGCAAAAAGGCAGAAATTCCCATTATTTTGGGGCAAAAAGGCTGAAATTCCCCTTATTTTGGGGTAAAAATGTAGAAATTTCCCCTTTTTAAGGCAAAAAGGTATGCATTCCTTTTATTTTCGGGCAAAAAGGCAGAAATTCCTCGTATTTTGGAGCAAAATTGCAGAAATTCCCCTAATTTTGGGGCAAAAATGCAGAAATACCCTATATGTTAAGGAAAAAAGGCAAAAATTCTCCTTATTATGGGGCAAAACTCAAAAACTCCACTTATTTTGGGGCAAAATTCCAGAAATTTCCTTTATTCTGGTGCAAAATTGCAGAAATTTCACTTATTTTCAGGTAAAAATGCTGAAATTTCCTTTATTTAGGGCAAAAAGGGAGAAATTCCCCTTATTTTGCGGCAAAAAGGCAGAAATTTTCCTTATTTTGAGGTAAAAAGCCTGAAATTCCCCTTATTTGGGGGCAAAGAGGCAGAAATTTTCTTTATTTTGGGCCAAAATTGCAGAAATTTTACTTATTTCATAGTAATTAGTCAGAAATTCCCCTTATTTCTGGGCAAAAATGACAGAAATTCCTTTTGTTTTGTGGGAAAAAGACAGAAATTCCACTTATTTAGAGGCAAAAAGCAGAAATTCCCCTTATTTGGGAGCAAAAATGAAGAAATTCACCTTTTTATGGCAAAAAGGTATGCATTCCCCTTACTTTCGGGATAAAAGCAGAAATTACCCGTATTTTGAAGCAAAATTGCAGAAATTCTCATAATTTTCGGGCAAAAAGACAGAAATTCTCCTTATTTTGGGGCAAAAAGAAGAAAAATTCCTTTTTTTGGGAACAAACAGTCAGAAATTCCTCTTATTTTGGGGCATAATTGCATAAATTTCCTTTACATTGGGGCATAATTGCAGAAATTTTCCTTATTTTGGGGCAAAATTGCAGAAATTTTACTTATTTCAGGGTAATATGTCAGAAATTCCCCTTATTTTGGGGCAAAAAAGACAGAAATTCCCTTTGTTTTGGGGGAAAAAAACAGAAATTCCACTTATTTAGAGGCAAAAAGGCAGAAATTCCCTTTATTTTGGAGCAAAAATGAAGAAATTTCCCTTTTCACGGCAAAAAGGTATGCATTCCCATTATTTTCGGGCAAAAAGGCAGAAATTCCCTGTATTTTGTAGAAAAATTGCAGAAATTCCCCTAATTTTGGGGCAAAAGGCAAAAATTCTTTTTATTTTGGGGCAAAATTTCAGAAATTTCCTGTATTTTGGGGAAAAATTGCAATAATTTACCTCATTTTGGGGCACAATTTCAGAAATTTCCATTATTTGGGGCAAATTGCAGAAATTTCAGTTATTTTCAGGTAAAAAGTGTGAAATTTCCTTTATTTTGGGGAAAAAAGGCAGAAATTCCCCGTATTTTGGAGCAAAATTGCAGAAATTCCCCTAATTGTGGGGCAAAAGGCAGAAATTCCCTATATGTTGGGGCAAAAAGACAGAAATTCTCCTTATTTTTGGGCAAAACTCAGAAATTCCACTTCTTTTGGGGCAAAATTCCAGAAATTTCTCTTATTTTGGGGCAAAATTGCAGAAATTTCACTTATTTTGGGGCACAATTGCAGAAATTTCACTTATTTCTGAGAAAAAAGTCAGAAATTTTTTTATTTTGGGGCAAAACACAGAAATTCCTAATATTTTGTGGCAAAAATGCAGAAATTCCTCTTATTTTGAGGTAAAAAGGCTGAATTACCCTAATTTAGGGGCAATAAGACAGAAATTTCCCTTATTTTGGAGCAAAATTGCAGAAATTTCACTTATTTCAGGGTAATGAGTCAGAAATTCCCCTTATTTTGGGGCAAAAAAGAGAGAAATTCCCTTGTTTTGTGGGAAAAAGACAGAAATTCCACTTATTTAGAAGCAAAAATACAGAAATTCCCCTTATTTTGGAGCAAAAATGAAGAAATTTCATTTTTATGGCAAAAAGGTATGCATTCCCATTATTTTCGGGCAAAAAGGCAGAAATTCCCTGTATTTTGGAGCAAAATTGCAGAAATTCCCCTAATTTTGGGGCAAAAGGCAGAAATTCCCTTTATTTTGGGGCAAAAATCAAAAAATCTCTTTATTTTGGGGCAAAATTCAAGAAATTTCCTTTATTTTGTGGCAAAATTGGAGGAATTTACCTTATTTTTGGGCAAAATTGCAGAAATTTCCCTTATTTGGGACAAAATTGCAGAAATTTCACTTATTTTCAGGAAAAAGGGCTGATATTTCTTTTATTTTGGGGCAAAAAGAAAGAAATTCCTCATATTTTGGGGCAAAATTGCAGAAATTTCTCTTATTATGGGGAAAAATTTCAGAAATTTTACTTATTTAAGGGCAAAATTGCAGAAATTTCACTTATTTCAGAGAAAAAAAGCAAAAATTTTTCTTATTTTGAGGCAAAAAGGCAGAAATTCCCATTTTTTTGGGGCAAAAAGGCAGAAATTTGACTTATTTTGGGGTAAAATTGCAGAAATTCCCCTAATTTTGGGGCAAAAGGCAGAAATTCCCTTTATTTTGGGGTAAAAATCATAAATTCCCATTATTTTGGGGCAAAATTCAAGAAATTTCCTTTAATTTGGGGCAAAATTGCAGAAATTTACATTATTTTGGGGCAAAATTGCAGAAATTTTCCTTATTTTAGGGCAAAATTGCAGAAAGTTCACTTATTTCAGAGAAAAAAAGCAAAAATTTTTCTTATTTTTGTGCAAAAAGGCAGAAATTCCCATTAATTTGTGGCAAAAAGGCAGAAATTCACCTTATTTTGGGGTATAATTGCAGAAATTTCACATATTTCAGGGCAAAAAGGCAGAAATTTCCCTTATTTTGGGGCAAAATTGCAGAAATTTCACTTATTTCAGTGTAATAAGTCAGAAATTCCCCTTATTTTGAGGCAAAAAAGACAGAAATTCCCTTTGTTTTGAGGGAAAAAGACTGAAATTCCACTTATTTAGAGGCAAAAAGTCAGAAATTTCCCTTCTTTTGGAGCAAAAATGAAGAAATTTCCCTTTTTTATGGCAAAAAGGTATGCATTCACCTTATTTTCGGGCAAAAAGGCAGAAATTGCCCGTATTTTGTAGAATAATTGCAGAAATTCTCCTAGTTGTGGTGCAGAAAGACAGAAATTCCCTATATGTTGGGGCAAAAAGACAGAAATTCTCCTTATTTTGGGGCAAAACTCAGAAATTCCACTTATTTTGGGGCAAAATTCCAGAAATTTCCCTTATTTTGGGGCAAAATTGCAGAAATTTCACTTATTTTGGGGCAAAATTGCAGAAATTTCACTTATTTCAGGGAAAAAAGGCAGAATTTTTCTTTATTTTGGGGCAAAAAGGCAGAAATTCCTAATATTTTCTGGCAAGAATTTAGAAATTCCCCTTATTTTGAGGTAAAAAGGCTGAAATTCCCAGTATTTGGAGGCAAAAAGGCAGAAAT
Organism: Micromys minutus; assembly: GCF_963924665.1. Taxonomy (NCBI): domain Eukaryota; kingdom Metazoa; phylum Chordata; class Mammalia; order Rodentia; family Muridae; genus Micromys; species Micromys minutus. Next base: position 4,331,566 of record NW_027667252.1, on the reverse strand, counting down.
TTCCCTTATTTTGGGGCAAAATTGCAGAAATTTCACTTATTTAGAAGCAAAAAGACAGAAATTCTCCTTATTTTGGGGCAAAACTTAGAAATTCCACTTATTTTGGGGCAAAAATCCAGAAATTTCCCTTATTTTGGGGCAAAATTACAGAAATTTCACTTATTTTGGGGCAAAATTGCAAAAATTTCACTTATTTCAGTGTAATGAGTCAGAAATTCCCCTTATTTTGGGGCAAAAAAGAGAGAAATTCCCTTGTTTTGTGGGAAATAGACAGAAATTCCACTTATTTAGAGGCAAAAAGGAAGAAATTCCCCTTATTTTGGAGCAAAAATGAAGAAATTTCATTTTTTATGGCAAAAAGGTATGCATGCCCATTATTTTCGGTCAAAAAGGCAGAAATTCCCCGTATTTTGGAGCAAAATTGCAGAAATTCCTCTAATTTTGGGGCAAAAGGCAGAAATTCCCTTTATTTTGGGGCAAAAATCAGAAAATCTGTTTATTTTGGGGCTAAATTCAAGAAATTTCCTTTATTTTGGGGCAAAATTGAAGGAATTTACCTTATTTTTGGGCCAAATTGCAGAAATTTCCCTTATTTGGGGCAAAATTGCAGAAATTTCACTTATTTTCAGGAAAAAGGGCTGATATTTCCTTTATTTTGGGGCAAAAAGGGAGAAATTCCTCTTATTTTGGGGCAAAATTGCAGAGATTTCTCTTATTATGGGGAAAAATTGCACAAATTTTCCTTATTTAAGGGCAAAATTGCAGAAATTTCACCTATTTCAGAGAAAAAAAGCAAAAATTTTTCTTATTTTGGGACAAAAATGCAGAAATTTGACATATTTTGTGGTAAAATTGCAGAAATTCCCCTAATTTTGGGGCAAAAGGACGAAATTCCCTTTATTTTGGGGCAAAAATCATAAATTCCCCTTATTTTGGGGCAAAATTCAAGAAATTTCCTTTAATTTGGGGCAAAAGTGCAGGTATTTACCTTATTTTGGGGCAAAATTGCAGAAATTTTTCTTATTTGGGGCAAAATTGCAGAAACTTCAATTATTTTCAGGTAAAAAGGCTGAAATTTCCTTTATTTTCGGGCAAAAACGGAGAAATTCCCCTTATTTTGGGGCAAAATTGAAGAAATTTCCTTTATTATTGGGAAAAATTGCAGAAATTTTTCTTATTTTAGGGCAAAATTGCAGAAATTTCACTTATTTCAGAGAAAAAACGCAATAAATTTTCTTATTCTGGGGCAAAAAGGCAGAAATTCCCATTAATTTGTAGAAAAAAGGCAGAAATTCACCTTATTTTGGGGTAAAATTTCAGAAAATTCACATATTTCAAGGCAAAAAGGCAGAAATTTCCCTTATTTTGGAGCAAAAATGAAGAAATTTCCCTTTTTTTTGGCTAAAAGTTATGCATTCCCCTTATTTTCGGGCAAAAAGGCAGAAATTCCCCGTGTTTTGGAGCATAATTGCAGAAATTTCACTAGTTGTGGTGCAGAAAGAAAGAAATTCCCTATATGTTGGGGCAAAAAGACAGAAATTCTCCTTATTTTGGGGCAAAACTCAGAAATTCCACTAATTTTGGGGCAAAATCCCAGAAATTTCCCTTATTTTGGGGCAAAATTGCAAAAATTTCACTATTTTGGGGCAAAATTGCAGAAATTTCAATTATTTCAGGGAAAAAAGGCAGAAATTTTCTTTATTTTGGGGCAAAAATGCAGAAATTCCTAATATTTTGTGGCAAAAATGCAGAAATTCCCCTTATTTTGAGGTAAAAAGGCTGAAATTCATTTATTTGGGGGCAAAAAGGCAGAAATTTCCCTTATTTTGGGGGAACATTGCAGAAATATCAATTATTTAGAGGCAAAAAGACAGAAATTCTCCTTATTTTGGGGCAAAACTTAGAAATTCCACATATTTTAAGGCAAAATTCCAGAAATTTCCCTTATTTTGGGGCAAAATTGCAGAAATTTCACTTATTTTGGGGCAAAATTGTAGAAATTTCACTTATTTTGGGGCAAAATTGCAGAAATTTCACTTATTTCAGAGAAAAAAGGCACAAATTTTCCTTATTTTGGGGCAAAAAGTAAGAAATTCCTAATATTTTGTGGCAAAAATGCAGAAATTCCCCTTTTTTTGAGGTAAAAAGGCTGAAATTCCCCTTATTTGGGGGCAAAGAGGCAGAAATTTCCCTTATTTTTTGGCAAAATTGGAGAAATTTCACTTATTTGAGGGTAAAAATTCAGAAATTCCCATTATTTTGGGGCAAAAAAGACCGAATGTCCCTTTGTTTTGGGGGAAAAAGACAGAAATTCCACTTATTTAGAGGTAAAAAGGCAGGAATTCTCGGTATTTTGGAGCAAAATTGCAGAAATTTACCTTATTTTAGGGCAAAATTGCAGAAATTTCACTTATTTCAGAGAAAAAAAGCAAAAATTTCTCTTATTTTGGGGCAAAAAGGCAGAAATTCCCATTATTTGTGGCAAAAAGGCAGAAATTCACCTTATTTTGGGGTATAATTGCAGAAATTTAACATATTTCAGGGCAATAATGCAGAAATTTCCCTTATTTTCGGGCAAAATTGCAGAAATTTCACTTATTTCAGTGTAATAAGTCAGAAATTCCCCTTATTTTGAGGCAGAAAAGAGAGAATTTTCCTTTGTTTTGAGGAAAAAAGACAGAAATTCCACTTATTTAGAGGCAAAAAGGCAGAAATTTCCCTTCTTTTGGAGCAAAAATGAAGAAATTTCCATTTTTTATGGCAAAAAGGTATGCATTCCCCTTATTTTCGGGCTATAAGGGAGAAATTCCCCGTATTTTGGAGCATAATTGCAGAAATTCCCCTAGTTGTGGTGCAGAAAGACAGAAATTCCCTATATGTTGGGGCAAAAAAACAGAAATTCTTCTTATTTTGGGGCAAAACTCAGAAATTCCACTTATTTCAGGGAAAAAAGGCAGAAATTTTCTTTATTTTGGGGCAAAAAGGGAGAAATTCCTAATATTTTCTGGCAAAAATGCAGAAATTCCTCTTATTTTGAGGTAAAAAGGCTGAAATTCCCCTTATTTGGGGGCAAAAAGCAGAAATTTCTCTTATTTTGGGGCAAAATTGCAGAAATTTCACTTATTTAGAGGCCAAAAGAAAGAAATTCTCTTTATTTTGGGGCAAAACTTAGAAATTCCACTTATTTTGGGGCAAAATTCAGGAAATTTCCCTTATTTTGGGGCAAAATTGCAGAAATTTCACTTATTTTGGTGCAAAATTGCAAAGATTTCACTTATTTCATGGAAAAAAGGCACAAATTTTCCTTATTTTGGGGCAAAAAGTCAGAAATTCCTAATATTTTGTGGCAAAAATGCAGAAATCCCCCTTATTTTGAGGTAAAAAGGCTGAAATTCCCCTTATTTGGGGGCAAAGAGGCAGAAATTTCCCTTATTTTGGGGCAAAATTGGAGAAATTTCACTTATTTCAGGGTAATAATTCAGAAATTCCCCTTATTTTAAGGCAAAAAAACAGAAATTCTTTTTGTTTTGGGGGAAAGAGACAGAAATTCCACTTATTTAGAGGCAAAAAGGCAGAAATTCTCCGTATTTTGGAGCAAAAATGAAGAAATTTACCTTTTTATGGCAAAAAGGTATGCATTCCCCTTACTTTCGGGATAAAAAGCAGAAATTCCCCGTATTTTGAAGCAAAATTGCAGAAATTCTCATAATTATCGGGCAAAAAGGCTGAAATTCTCCTCATTTTGGGGCAAAAAGACAGAAGATCTCCTTTTTTCGGGAGCAAACTGTCAGAAATTCCCTTTATTTTTGGGCAAAATTGCAGAAATTTCCTTTACATTGGGACAAAATTGCAGAAATTTTCCTTATTTTGGGGCAAAATTGCAGAAATTTCACTTACTTCAGAGTAATAAGTCAGAAATTCCCCTTATTTTGGGACAAAAAAGACAGAAATTCTCTTTGTTTTGGGGGAAAAAGACAGAAATTCCACTTATTTAGAGGCAAAAAGGCAGAAATTCCCCTTATTTTGGAGCAAAAATGAAGAAATTTCCCTTTTTATGGCAAAAAGGTATGCATTCCCATTATTTTCAGGCAAAAAGGCAGAAATTCCCCGTATTTTGGAGCAAAATTGCAGAAATTCCCCTAATTTTGGGGCAAAAGGCAGAAATTCCCTTTATTTTGGGGCAAAAATCAGAAATTCCCCATATTTTAGGGCAAAATTCCAGAAATTTCCTATTTTTGGGGCAAAATTGCAGGAATTTACTATATTTTGAGGCTAAATTGCAGAAATTTCTCTTATATGGGGCAAAATTTCAGAAATTTCACTTATTTTCAGGTAAAAAGGCTGAAATTTTCTTTGTTTTGGGGCAAAAAGGAAGAAATTCTTCTTATTTTGGGGCAATATTGCAGAAATCTCTCTTATTATGGGAAAAAATTGCAAAAATTTCCATTATTTTAGGGGAAAATTGCAGAAATTTCACTTATTTCAGAGAAAAAAGCAAATTTTTTTTTATTTTGGGGCAAAAGGCAGAAATTCCCATTATTTTGGGGCAAAAAAGCAGAAATTCACCTTATTTAAGGGTAAAATTGCAGAAATTTCACATATTTCAGGGCAAAAAGGCAGAAATTCCCCGTATTTTGGAGCAAAATTGGAGAAATTCCCCTAGTTGCGGGGCAAAGAGACAGAAATTTCCTATATGTTGGGGCAAAAAGACAGAAATTCTCCTTATTTTGGGGCAAAACTTAGAAATTCCACATATTTTGGGACAAAATTCCAGAAATTTTCCTTATTTTGGGGCAAAATTGCAGAAATTTCACTTATTTTGGGGAAAAATTGCAGAAATTTCACTTATTTCAGGGAAAAAAGGCAGAAATTTTCCTTATTTTGGGGCATAAAGTCATAAATTCCTAATATTTTGAGGCAAAAATGCAGAAATTCCCCTTATTTTGAGGTATAAAGTCTGAAATTCCCCTTATTTTAGGGCAAAAAAGCAGAAATTTCCCTTATTTTGGGGCAAAATTGCAGAAATTTCACTTATTTTAGGGTAATAAGTCAGGAATTCCCCTTATTTTGGGGCAAAACACAGAAAATCTTCTTTTTTCGGGAGCAAACAGTCAGAAATTTCCCTTATTTTGGGGCAAAATTGCAGAAATTTCACATATTTCAGGGTAATAAGTTAGAAATTCCTGTTATTTTGGGGCAAAAAAGACAGAAATTCCCTTTGTTTTGGGGGGAAAAGACAGAAATTCCACTTATTTAGAGGCAAAAAAGCAGAAATTCCCCTTATTTTGGAGCAAAAATGAAGAAATTTCTTTTTTTATGGCCAAAAGTTATTTATTTTCTTTATTTTTGGGAAAAGGCAGAAATTCCCCGTATTTTGGAGCAAAATTGCAGAAATTCCCCTAATTTGGGGCAAAAAGGCAGAAATTCCCTATATGTTGGGGAAAAAAGACAGAAATTATCCTTATTTTGGGGCAAAACTCAGAAATTCTACTTATTTTTGGGCAAAATTCCAGAAATTTCCCTTATTTTGGAGAAATATTGCAGAAATTTCACTTATTGTAGGGCAAAATTGGAGAAATTTCACTTATTTCAAGGAATAAAGGCAGAAATTTTCCTTATTTTGGGGTAAAAATGCAGAAATTCTTAATATTTTGTAGCAAAAATGAAGAAATTCCCCTTATTTTGAGGTAAAAAGGCTGAAATTCCATTTATAAGGGGGCAAAAAGGCAGAAATTTCCCTTATTTTGGGGCAAAAGACAGAAATTCCTTTTATTTTGTGACAAAAGGCAGACATTTCTTTTATTTTGGGGCAAAATTGCAGAAATTTCACTTATTTCAGGGCATAATTCAAAAATTCCTTTTATTTGGGGGAAAAAGACAGAAATTCCATTTATTTTTTGGTACAAAGGCAGAAATTTCACTTACTTTGAATTAAAATGCAGAAATTACGCTTATTTTGGGGCAAAAATGAAGAAATTTCCTTTTTTGTGGTAAAAGGTATACATTCCCCTTACATTCGGGATAAAAAGCAGAAATTCCCCGTATTTTGAAGCAAAATTGCAGAAATTCTAATAATTTTCGGGCAAAAAGGGAGAAAATCCCTAATTTTGGGGCAAAAGGCAGAAATTCCTTTTATTGTGGGACAAAAATAAGAAATTCCCCTTCTTTTGGGGCAAAATTCAAGAAATTTCCTTTATTTTGTGGCGAAATTACAGGAATTTACCTTATTTTGGGGCAAAATTGAAGAAATTTCCCTTATTTGGGGCAAAATTGCAGAAATTTCACTTATTTTCAGGTAAAAAGGCTGAAATTTCCTTCATTTTAGGGCAAAAAGGGAGAAATTCCCCTTATTTTGGGGCAAAATTGCAGAAATTTCCCTTATTATTGGGAAAAATTGCAGAAATTTTCCTTATTTTAGGGCAAAATTGCAGAAATGTCACTTATTTCAGAGAAAAAAAGCAAAAATTTTTCTTATTTTGGGGCAAAAAGGCAGAAATTCCCATTAATTTGTGGCAAAAAGGCAGAAATTCACATTATTTTGGGGTAAAATTGCAGAAATTTCACATATTTCTGGGCAAAAAGGCAGAAATTTCCCTTATTTTGGGCCAAAATTGCAGAAATTTCACTTATTTCAGTGTAATAAGTCAGAAATTCCCCTTATTTTGAGGCAAAAAAGACAGAAATTCCCTTTGTTTTGAGGGAAAAAGACAGAAATTCCACTCATGTAGAGGCAAAAATGCAGAAATTTCCCTTATTTTGGTAAAAATGAAGAAATTTCCCTTTTTTATGGCAAAAAGTTATGCACTCCCCTTATTTTCGCGCAAAAAGTCAGAAATTCCCCGTATTTTGGAGCATAATTGCAGAAATTCCCCTAGTTGTTGTGCAGAAATACAGAAATTCCTTATATGTTGGGGCAAAAAGACAGAAATTCTTATTTTGAGGCAAAACTTAGAAATTCCACTTATTTTGGGGCAAAATTCCAGAAATTTCCCTTATTTTGAGGCAAAATTGCAGAAATTTCACTTATTTTGGGGCAAAATTGCAGAAATTTCACTTATTTTAGGGAAAAAAGGCACAAATTTTCTTTATTTTGGGGCAAAGATTCAGAAATTCCTAATATTTTCTGGCAAAAATGCAGAAATTCCCCTTATTTTGAGGTAAAACGGCTAAAATTCCCCTTATGTGGGGGCAAAAAGGCAAAAATTTCCCTTATTTTGGGGAAAAATTGCAGAAATTTCACTTATTTAGAGGCAAAAAGACAGCAATTCTCCTTATTTTGGGGTAAAACTTAGAAATTCCACTTATTTTGGGGCAAAATTCCAGAAATTTCCCTTATTTTGGGGCAAAATTGCAGAAATTTCACTTATTTTGGGGCAAAATTGCAGAAATTTCACTTATTTTAGGGAAAAAAGGCACAAATTTTCCTTATTTTGGGGCAAAGATTCAGAAATTCCTAATATTTTCTGGCAAAAATGCAGAAATTCCCTTTATTTTGAGGTAAAATGCTGAAATTCCCCTTATTTGGGAGCAAAGAGGCAGAAATTTCCCTTATTTTGGGGCAAAATTGGAGAAATTTCACTTATTTCAGGGTAATAATTCAGAAATTCCCCTTATTTTGGGGCAAAAAAGACAGAAATTCCCTTTGTTTTGGGGGAAAAAGACAGATATTCCACTTATTTAGAGGCAAAAGGCAGAAATTCCCTTTATTTTAGAGCAAAAATGAAGAAATTTACCTTTTTATGGCAAAAAGGTATGCATTCTTCTTACTTTCGGGATAAAAAGCAGAAATTCCCTGTATTTTGAAGCAAAATTGCAGAAATTCTCATAATGTTCGGGCAAAAAGGCAGAAATTCTCCTTATTTTGGGGCAAAAATACAGAAGATCTCCTTTTTTCGGGAGCAAACATTCAGAAATTCCCCTTATTTTGCGGCAAAATTGCAGCAATTTCCTTTACATTGGGGCAAAACTAAAGAAATTTCCCTTATTGTGGGGCAAAATTGCAGAAATTTCACTTACTTCAGGGTAATAAGTCAGAAATTCCCCTTATTTTCGGGCAAAAAAGACAGAAATTCTTTTTTTGGGGGGGAGAAAAAGACAGAAATTTTACTTATTTAGAGGAAAATAGGCAGAAATTCCATTTATTTTGGAGCAAAAATGAAGAAATGTCCCTTTTTATGGCAAAAAAAATATGCATTCCCATTATTTTCAGGCAAAAAGGCAGAAATTCCCCATATTTTGGAGCAAAATTGCAGAAATTCCCCTAATTTTGGGGCAAAATGCAGAAATTCCCTTTATTTTGGGGCAAAAATTAGAAATTCCCCTTATTTTGGGGGCAAAATTGCAGAAATTTCACTTATTTCAGGTAATAAGTCAGAAATTCCCCTTATTTTGAGGCAAAAAAGACAGAAATTCCCTTTGTTTTGAGGGAAAAAGACAGAAATTCCACTTATTTAGAGGCAAAAATGCAGAAATTTCCCTTATTTTGGAGCAAAAATGAAGAAATTTTTCTTTTTTATGGCAAAAAGTTATGCATTCCCCTTATTTTCTGGCAAAAAGGCAGAAATTCCCCGTATTTTGGAGCATAATTGCAGAAATTCCCCTAGTTGTGGTGCAGAAAGACAGAAATTTCCCATATGTTGGGGCAAAAAGACAGAAATTCTCCTTATTTTTGGGCAAAACTCAGATATTCCACATATTTTTGGGCAAAATTCCAGAAATTTCCCTTATTTTGGGGCAAAATTGCAGAAATTTCACTTATTTTGGGGCAAAATTGCAGAAATTTCACTTATTTCAGGGTATTGAGTCAAAAATTCCTCTTATTTTGGGGCAAAAAAGAGAGAAATTCCCTTTGTTTTGTGGGAAAAAGACAGAAATTCCACTTATTTAGAGGCAAAAAGTCAGAAATTCCCCTTATTTTGGAGCAAAAATGAAGAAATTTCATTTTTTATGGCAAAAAGGTATGCATTCCCATTATTTTTGGGCAAAAACGCAGAAATTCCCCGTATTTTGGAGCAAAATTGCAGAAAATCCCCTAATTTTGGGGAAAAAATCAGAAACTCTCTTAATTTTGGTGCAAAATTCAAGATATTCCCTTTATTTTGGGGCAAAATTGGAGGAATTTACCTTATTTTTGGGCAAAATTGCAGAAATTTCCCTTATTTGGGGCAAAATTGCAGAAATTTCACTTATTTTCAGGAATAAGGGCTGATATATCCTTTATTTTGGGGCGAAAAGGGAGAAATTTCTCTTATTTTGGGGCAAAATTGCAAAAATTTCTCTTATTATGGGGAAAAATTGCAGAAATTTTCTTTATTTTAGAACAAAATTGCAGAAATTTCACATATTTTAGAGAAAAAAGGCAAAAATTTTTCTTATTTTGGGGCAAAAAGGCAGAAATTCCCATTATTTTGGGGCAAAAAGGCAGAAATTCTACTTATTTTTGGGTAAAATTGCAGAAATTCCCCTAATTTAGGGGCAAAAGGCAGAAATTTCCTTTATTTTGGGGCAAAAATCATAAATTCCCCTTATTTTGGGGCAAAATTCAAGAAATTTCCTTTAATTTGGGGCAAAATTGCAGGAATTTACCTTATTTTGGGGCTAAATTGCAGAAATTTTTCTTATTTGGGGCAAAATTGCAGAAACTTCAATTATTTTCAGGTAAAAAGGCTGAAATTTCTTTTATTTTGGGGCAAAAAGATAGAAATTCCCCTTATTTTGGGGCAAAATTGAAGAAATTTCCCTTGTTATTGAAAAAAATTGCAGAAATTTTCCTTATTTTAGGGCAAAATTGCAGAAATTTCACTTATTTCAGAGAAAAAACGCAAAAATTTTTCTTATTTTGGGGCAAAAAGGCAGAAATTCCCATTATTTCGGGGCAAAAAGGCAGAAATTCGACTTATTTTGGGGTAAAATTGCAGAAATTTCACATATTTCAGGGTAAAAAGGCAGAAATTTCCCTTATTTTGGGGCAAAATTGCAGAAATTTCACTTATTTCATGGTAATAAGTCAGAAATTCCTTTTATTTTGGGGCAAAAAAGACAAAAATTCCTTTTGTTTTGGGGAAAAAGACAGAAATTCCACTTATTTAGAGGCAAAAAGGTAGAAATTCCCATTATTTTGGAGCAAAAATGAAAAAATTTCCCTTTTTTATGGCAAAAAGTTATGCATTCCCCTTATTTTCGGGCAAAAAGGCAGAAATTCCCCGTATTTTGGAGCAAAATTGCAGAAATTCCCCTAATTGTTGGGCAAAAATGCAGAAATTCTCCTTATTTAAAGGCATAATTCAGAAATTCCACTTATTTTGGAGAAAAAATCCAAAATTTCTCTTATTTTGGGGCAAAATTGCAAAAATTTCACTTATTTCAGGGAAAAAAGGCAGAAATTTTCCTTATTTTGGGGCAAAAATGTAGAAATTCTTAATATTTTGTGGCAAAAATGCAGAAATTCGCTTTATTTTGAGGGAAAAAGGCTGAAATTCCCCTTATTTGGGGGCAAAAAGGCAGAAATTTCCCTTATTTTGGGGCAAAAAGACAGTAATTCCCCTTATTTTGTGGCAAAAAGGTAGAAATTTCTTTTATTTCGGGGCAAAATTGCAGAAATATCACTTATTTCAGGGCCTAATTCAAAAATTCCTTTTATTTTGGGGCAAAAAGAGAGAAATTCCATTTATTTTTGGTTAAAAAGGGAGAAATTTCACTTATTTTGAGGTAAAAAGCAGAAATTCCTCTTATTTTGGGGCAAAAATGAAGAAATTTCCCTTTTTTGTGGCAATAGGTATACAGTCCCCTTACTTTCGGGATAAAAAGCCGAAATTCCCCGTATTTTGAAGCAAAATTGCAGAAATTTTCATAATTTTCGGGCAAAAAAGCAGAAATTCTCCTTATTTTAGGGCAAAAAGACAGAAAATCTCCTTTTTTCGGGAGCAAACAGTCAGAAATTCCCCTTATTTTGGGGCACAATTGCAGAAATTTCCTTTACATTGTGGCAAAATTGCAGAAATTTCCCTTATTTTGGGGCAAAATTGCAGAAATTTCACTTATTTCAGGGTAATAAGTCAGAAATTCCCCTTATTTTGGGGCAAAAAAGACAGAAATTCCCTTTGTTTTGGGGGAAAAAGACAGAAATTCCACTTAGAGGCAAAAATGCAGAAATTCCCCTTATTTTGGAGCAAAAATGAAGATATTTTCCTTTTTATGGCAAAAAGGTATGCATTCCCATTATTTTCGTGCAAAAAGGCAGAAATTCCCCATATTTTGGAGCAAAATTGCAGAAATTGCCCTAATTTTGGGGCAAAAGGCAGAAATTCCCTTTATTTTGGGGCAAAAATCAGATATTCCCCTTATTTTGGGGCAAAATTCAAAAAATTTCCTTTATTTTGGGGCAAAATTGCAGGAATTTACCTTATTTTGGGGCAAAATTGCAGAAATTTCCTTTATTTGGGGCAAAATTGCATAAAATTCACTTATTTTCAAGTAAAAAGGCTGAAATTTCCTTTATTTTGGGGCAAAAAAAGAGAAATTCCCCTTATTTTTGGTCAAAATTGCAGAAATTTCCCCTATTATGGAAAAATTGCAGAAATTTCCCTTATTTTAGGGCAAAATTGCAGAAATTTCACTTATTTCAGGGTAATAAGTCAGAAATTCCCGCTTATTTTGGGGCAAAAAATACAGAAATTCCCGTTGTTTTGGGGGAATAAGATAGAAATTCCACTTATTTAGAGGCAAAAAGGCAGAAATTCCCCTTATTTTGGGGCAAAATTGCAGAAATTTCCTTTACATTGGGGCAAAATTACAGAAATTTCCCTTATTTTGGGGCAAAATTGCAGAAATTTCACTTATTTCAGGGTAATAAGTCAGAAATTCTTCTTATTTTGGGGCAAAAAAGACAAATATTCTCTTTGTTTTGGGGGAAAAAGACAGAAATTCCACTTAGAGGCAAAAATGCAGAAATTCCCCTTATTTTGGAGCAAAAATGAAGAAATTTTCCTATTTATGGCAAAAAGTTATGCATTCCCATTATTTTCTGGCAAAAAGGCAGAAATTCCCCGTATTTTGGAGCAAAATTGCAGAAATTCCTCTAATTTTGGGGCAAAAGGCAGAAATTCCCTTTATTTTGGGGCAAAAATCAAAAATTCCCCTTATTTTTGGGGCAAAATTCAAAAAATTTCTTTAATTTTGGGGCAAAATTGCAGGAATTTACCTTATTTTGGGGCAAAATTGCAGAAATTTCCTTTATTTGGGGCAAAATTGCATAAAATTCACTTATTTTCAGGTAAAAAGGCTGAAATTTCCTTTATTTCGTGGCAAAAAAAGAGATATTCCCCTTATTTTGGGGCAAAATTGCAGAAATTTCCCTTGTTATGGGAAAAAATTGCAGAAATTTCTCTTATATTAGGGCAAAATTGCAGAAATTTCACTTATTTCAGAGAAATAAAGCAAAAATGTTTTTTATTTTGGGGCAAAAAGGCAGAAATTCCCATTATTTTAAGGCAAAAAGGCAGAAATTCACCTTATTTTAAGGTAAAATTGCATAAATTTAACATATTTTAGGGCAAAAAGGCAGAAATTTCCCTTATTTTGGGGCAAAATTGCAGAAATTTCACTTATTTCAGGGTAATAAGTCAGAAATTCCCCCTTATTTTGGGACAAAAAATACAGAAATTCCTGTTGTTTTGGGGGAAAGAGATAGAAATTCCACTTATTTAGAGGCAAAAGCGCAGAAATTCCCCTTATTTTGGAGCAAAAATGAAGAAATTTCCCTTTTTTATGGCAAAAAGGTATGCATTTCCCTTATTTTTGGGAAAAAAGGCAGAAATTCCCTGTATTTTGGAGCATAATTGCAGAAATTCCCCTAATTTTGGGGCAAATAGCAGAAATTCCCTATATGTTGGGGCAAAAAGACAGAAATTCTCCTTATTTTGGGGCAAAACTCAGAAATTCCACTTCTTTTGAGGCAAAATTCCAGAAATTTCCCTTATTTTGGGGCAAAATTGCAGAAATTTCACTTATTTTGGGGCAAAATTGCAGAAATTTCACTTATTTCAGAGAAAAAAATCAGAAATTTTCCTTACTTTGGGGCAAAAAAACAGAAATTCCTAATATTTTGTTGCAAAAATGCAGAAATTCCTCTTATTTTGAGGTAAAAAGGCTGAATTCCCCTTATTTGGGGGCAAAATAGCAGAAATTTCCCTTATTTTGGGGCAAAATTGCAGAAATTTCACTTATTTCAGGGTAATGAGTCAGAAATTTCCCTTATTTTGGGGCAAAAAAGAGAGAAATTCCCTATGTTTTGTGGGAAAAAGACAGAAATTCCACTTATTTAGAGGCAAAAAGGCAGAAATTCCCCTTATTTTGTAGCAAAAATGAAGAAATTTCATTTTTTATGGCAAAAAGGTATGCATTCCCATTATTTTCGGGCAAAAAGGCAGAAATTCCCCGTATTTTGGAGCAAAATTGCAGAAAATCCCCTAATTTTTGGGCAAAAATCAGAAAATCTCTTTATTTTGGGGCAAAATTCAAGAAATTTCCTTTATTTTGGGGCAAAATTGGAGCAATTTACCTTATTTTTGGGCAAAATTGCAGAAATTTCTATTATTTGGGGCAAAATTGCAGAAATTTAACTTATTTTCAGGAAAAAAGGGCTGATATTTCCTTTATTTTGAGGCAAAAAGGGAGAAATTCCTCTTATTTTGGGGCAAAATTGCAGAAATTTCTATTATTATGGGGAAAAATTGCAGATATTTTTCCTTATTTTATGGCAAAATTGCAGAAATTTCACTTATTTCAGAGAAAAAAAGCAAAAATTTTTCTTATTTTGGGAGCAAAAAGGCAGAAATTCTCATTATTTTGGGGCAAAAAGGCAGAAATTCTCATTATTTTGGGGTAAAATTGCAGAAATTCCCCTAATTTTGGGGCAAAAGGCAGAAATTCCCTTTATTTTGGGGCAAAAATCATAAATTCCCCATATTTTGGGCAAAATTCAAGAAATTTCCTTTAATTTGGGGCAAAATTGCAGGAATTTACCTTATTTTGGGGCAAAATTGCAGAAATTTTTCTTATTTGGGGCAAAATTGCAGAAACTTCATTTATTTCAGGTAAAAAGGCTGAAATTTCCTTTATTTTGGGGCAAAAAGGGAGAAATTCCCCTTATTTTGGAGCAAAATTGAAGAAATTCCCCTTATTATTGGGAAAAATTGCAGAAATTTTCCTTATTTTAGGGCAAAATTGCTGAAATTTCACTTATTTCAGAGAAAAAAACGCAAAAAATTTTTCTTATTTTGGGGCAAAAAGGCAGAAATTCCCATTAATTTGTGGCAAAAAGGCAGAAATTCACCTTATTTTGGGGTAAAATTGCTGAAATTTCACATATTTCAGGGCAAAAAGGCAGAAATTTTCCTTTTTTGGGGCAAAATTGCAGAAATTTTACTTATTTCAGTGTAATATGTCAGAAATTCCCCTTATTTTGAGGCAAAAAAACAGAAATTCCCTTGTTTTGAGGGAAAAAGACAGAAATTCCACTTATTTAGAGGCAAAAAGGCAGAAATTTCCCTTATTTTAGAGCAAAAATGAAGAAATTTCCATTTTTTATGGCAAAAAGTTATGCATTCCCTTTATTTTCGGGCAAATAGGCAGAAATTCCCCGTATTTTGGAGCATAATTGCAGAAATTCCCCTAGTTGTGGTGCAGAAAGACAGAAATTTCCTATATGTTGGGGCAAAAAGACAGAAATTCTCCTTATTTTGGGGCAAAACTCAGAACTTCCACTTATTTTGGGGCAAAATTCCAGAAATTTCCATTATTTTGGGGCAAAATTGCAGAAATTTCACTTATTTTGGGGCAAAATTGCAGAAATTTCACTCATTTCATTGAAAAAAGTCAGAAATTTTCTTTATTTTGGGGCAAAAAAGAAGAAATTCCTAATATTTTGTGGGAAAAATGCAGAAATTCCCCTTATTTTGAGGTAAAAAGGCTGCAATTCCCCTTATTTGGGGGCAAAAAGGCAGAAATTTTCTTTATTTTGGGGCAAAATTGCAGAAATTTCACTTATTTAGAGGCAAAAAGACAGAAAATCTTCTTATTTTGGGGCAAAACTTAGAAATTCCACTTATTTTGGGGCAAAATTCCAGAAATTTCCACTATTTTGGGGCAAAATTGGAGAAATTACAGTTATTTTGGGGCAAAATTGCAGAAATTTCACTTATTTCACAGAAAAAATGCAGAAATTTTCCTTATTTTGGGGCAAAAAGTCAGAAATTCCTAATATTTTGTGGCAAAAATGCAGAAATTCCCCTTATTTTGAGGTAAAAAGGCTGAAATTACCCTTATTTGGGGGCAAAGAGGCAGAAATTTCCCTTATTTTGGGGCAAAATTGGAGAAATTTTACTTATTTCAGGGTAATAATTCAGAAATTCCCCTTATTTGGAAGCAAAAAGGCAGAAATTTCCCTTATTTTCGGGAAGAATTGCAGAAATTTCACTTATTTAGAGGCAAAAAGACAGAAATTCTCCTTATTTTGTGGCAAAACTTAGAAATTCCACTTCTTTTGAGGCAAAGTTCCAGAAATTTCCCTTATTTTGGGGCAAAATTGCAGAAATTTCACTTATTTTGGGGCAAAATTGCAGAAATTTCACTTATTTCAGAGAAAAAAGTCAGAAATTGTCCTTACTTTGGGGCAAAAAAACAGAAATTCCTAATATTTTGTTGCAAAAATGCAGAAATTCCACTTATTTTGAGGTAAAAAGTCTGAATTCCCCTTATTTGGGGGCAAAATAGCAGAAATTTCCCTTATTTTGGGGCAAAATTGCAAAAATTTCACTTATTTCAGGGTAATGAGTCAGAAATTCCCCTTATTTTGGGGCAAAAAAGAGAGAAATTCTCTATGTTTTGTGGGAAAAAGACAGAAATTCCACTTATTTAGAGGCAAAAAGGCAGAAATTCCCCTTATTTTGGAGCAAAAATGAAGACATTTCATTTTTTATGGCAAAAATATATGCATTCCCATTATTTTCGGGCAAAAAGGCAGAAATTCCCCGTATTTTGGAGCAAAATTGCAGAAAATCCCCTTATTTTGGGGCACAAATCAGAAAATCTCTTTATTTGGTGCAAAATTCAAGAAATTTCCTTTATTTTGGGGCAAAATTGGAGGAATTTACCTTATTTTTAGGCAAAATTGCAGAAATTTCCCTTATTTGGGCCAAAATTGCAGAAATTTCACTTATTTTCAAGAAAAAGGGCTGATATTTCCTATATTTTGGGTCAAAAAGGGAGAAATTCCTCTTATTTTGGGGCAAAATTGCAGAAATTTCTATTATTATGGGGAAAAATTGCAGAAATTTTCCTTATTTTAGGGCAAAATTGCAGAAATTTCACTTATTTCAGAGAAAAAAAGCAAAAATTTTTCTTATTTTGGGGCAAAAAGGAAGATATTCCCATTATTTTGGGGCAAAAAGGCAGAATTCGACTTATTTTGCGGTAAAATTGCAGAAATTCCCATTATTTTGGGGCAAAAGGCAGAAATTCCCTTTATTTTGGGGCAAAAATCATAAATTCCCCATATTTTGGGGCAAAATTCAAGAAATTTCCTTTAATTTGGGGAAAAAATCATAAATTCCCCATATTTTGGGGCAAAATTCAAAAAATTTCCTTTAATTGGGTAAAAAATTGCAGGAATTTACCTTATTTTGGGGCAAAATTGCATAAATTTTTCTTATTTGGGGCAAAATTGCAGAAACTTCATTTATTTTCAGGTAAAAAGGCTGAAATTTCCTTTATTTTGGGGCAAAAAGGGAGAAATTCCCCTTATTTTGGGGCAAAATTGAAGAAATTCCCCTTATTATTGGGAAAAATTGCAGAAATTTTCCTTATTTTAGGGCAAAATTGCAGAAATTTCACTTATTTCAGAGAAAAAACGCAAAAATTTTTCTTATTTTGGGGCAAAAATGCAGAAATTCCCATTAATTTGTGGCAAAAAGGCAGAAATTCACCTTATTTTGGGGTAAAATTGCAGAAATTTCACATATTTCAGGGCAAAAAGGCAGAAATTTCCCTTATTTTGGGGCAAAATTGCAGAAATTTCCCTTATTATGTGGAAAAATTGCAGAAATTTTCCTTATTTTAGGGCAAAATTGCAGAAATTTCACTTATTTCAGAGAAAAAAAGCAAAAATTTTTCTTATTTTGGGGCAAAAAGGAAGAAATTCCCATTATTTTGGGGCAAAAGGCAGAAATTCCCTTTATTTTGAGGCAAAAATCATAAATTCCCCATATTTTGGGGCAAAATTCAAGAAATTTCCTTTAATTTGGGGCAAAATTGCAGGAATTTACCTTATTTTGGGGCAAAATTGCAGAAATTTTTCTTATTTGGGGCAAAATTGCAGAAACTTCATTTATTTTCAGGTAAAAAGGCTGAAATTTCCTTTATTTTGGGGCAAAAAGCGAGAAATTCCCCTTATTTTGGGGCAAAATTGAGGAAATTCCCCTTAGTATTTGGAAAAATTGCAGAAATTTTCCTTATTTTAGGGCAAAATTGCAGAAATTTCACTTATTTCAGAGAAAAAACGCAAAAATTTTTCTTATTTTGGGGCAAAAAGGCAGAAATTCCCATTAATTTGTGGCAGAAAGGCAAAAATTCACCTTATTTTGGGGTAAAATTGCAGAAATTTCACATATTTCAGGGCAAAAAGGCAGAAATTTCCCTTATTTTGGGGCAAAATTGCAGAAATTTTACTTATTTCAGTGTAATAATTCAGAAATTCCCCTTATTTTGAAGCAAAAAAACCAGAAATTCCCTTTGTTTTGAGGGAAAAAGACAGAAATTCCACTTATTTAGAGGCAAAAAGCAGAAATTTCCCTTATTTTGGAGCAAAAATGAACAAATTTCCTTTTTTTATGGCAAAAAGTTATGCATTCCCTTTATTTTCGGGCAAATAGGCAGAAATTCCCCGTATTTTGGAGCATAATTGCAGAAATTCCCCTAGTTGTGATGCAGAAAGACAGAAATTCCCTATATGTTTGGGCAAAAAGACAGAAATTCTCCTTATTTTGGGGCAAAACTCAGAAATTCCACTTATTTTGGGGCAAAATTCCAGAAATTTCCCTCATTTTGGGGCAATATTGCAGAAATTTCACTTATTTTGGGGCAAAATTGCAGAAATTTCACTTATATTGTGGCAAAATTTCAAAAATTTCACTAACTTCAGGGTAATAAGTCAGAAATTCCCCTTATTTTGGGGCAAAAAAGACAGAAATTCTCTTTGTTTTAAGAGAAAAAGACAGAAATTCCACTTATTCAGAGGCAAAAAGGCAGAAATTCCCTTTATTTTGGAGCAAAAATGAAGAAATTTCTCTTTTTATGGCAAAAAGGTATGCATTCCCATTATTTTCAGGCAAAATTGCAGAAATTCCCCTAATTTTGGGGCAAAAGGCAGAAATTCCCTTTATTTTGGGGCAAAAATCAGAAATTCCCCTTATTTTGGGGCAAAATTCAAGAAATTTCCTTTATTTTGGGGCAAAATTGCAGGAATTTACCTTATTTTGGGGCAAAATTGCAGTAATTTTTTTTATTTGAAGCAAAATTGCATAAAATTCACTTATTTTCAGGTAAAAAGGCTGAAATTTCCTTTATTTTGGGGCAAAAAAAGAGAAATTTCCTTTATTTTGGGGCAAAATTGCAGAAATTTCCCTAGTTATGGGAAAAAATTGCAGAAATTTCCCTTATTTTAGGGCAAAATTGCAGAAATTTCACTTATTTCAGAGAAATAAAGCAAAAATATTTTTTATTTTGGGGCAAAAAGGCAGAAATTCCCATTATTTTAAGGCAAAAAGGCAGAAATCCACCTTATTTTGGGGTAAAATTGCAGAAATTTCACATATTTCAGGGCAAAAAGGCAGAAATTTCCCTTATTTTGGGGCAAAATTGCAGAAATTTCACTTATTTCAGGGTAATAAGTCAGAAATTCCCCCTTATTTTGGGGCAAAAAATACAGAAATTCCGGTTGTTTTGGGGGAAAAAGATTGAAATTCCACTTATTTAGAGGCAAAAAGGCAGAAATTCCCCTTATTTTGGAGCAAAAATGAAGAAATTTCCCTTTTTTATGGCAAATAGGTATGCATTTCCCTTATTTTTGGAAAAAAAGGCAGAAATTCCCCGTATTTTGGAGCAAAATTGCAGAAATTCCCCTAATTGTGGGGCAAAAGGCAGAAATTTCCTATATGTTGTGGCAATAAGACAGAAATTCTCCTTATTTTGGGGCAAAACTCAGAAATTCCACTTCTCGTGGGGAAAAATTCCAGAAATTTCCTTTATTTTGGGGCAAAATTGCAGAAATTTCACTTATTTTGGGGCAAAATTGCAGAAATTTCACTTATTTCAGGGAACAAAGTCAGAAATTTTCTTTTTTGGGGCAAAAAAACAGAAATTCCTAATATTTTGTGGCAAAAATGCAGAAATTCCTCTTATTTTGAGGTAAAAAGGCTGAATTCCCCTTATTTGGGGGCAAAAAGGCAGAAATTTCCCTTATTTTGGGGCAAAATTGCAGAAATTTCACTTATTTCAGGGTAATGAGTCAGAAATTCTCTTTATTTTGGGGCAAAAAGAGAGAAATTCCCTTTGTTTTGTGGAAAAAAGACAGAAATTCCACTTATTTAGAGGCAAAAAGGCAGAAATTTCCCTTATTTTTGAGCAAAAATGAAGAAATTTCGCTTTTTATGGCAAAAAGTTATGCATTCCCATTATTTTCAGGCAAAAAGGCAGAAATTCCCCGTATTTTAGAGCAAAATTGCAGAAATTCCCCTAATTTTGGGGCAAAAGGCAGAAATTCCCTTTATTTTGGGGCAAAATTGCAGGAATTTACCTTATTTTGGGGCAAAATTGCAGAAATTTCTCTTATTTGGGGCAAAATTTCAGAAATTTCACTTATTTTCAGGTAAAAAGGCTGAAATTTCCTATGTTTTGGGGCAAAAAAGAAGAAATTCCCCTTATTTTGGGGCAAAATTGCAGAAATCTCCCTTATTATAGGAAAAAATTGCAAAAATTTCCCTTATTTTAAGGGAAAATTGCAGAAATTTCACTTATTTCAGAGAAAAAAAGCAAAAATTTTTCTTATTTTGGGGCAAAAAGGCAGAAATTCTCATTATTTTGGGGCAAAAAAGCAGAAATTCACCTTAGTTATGGGTAAAATTGCAGAATTTTCTCATATTTCAGGGCAAAAAGGCAGAAATTCCCAGTATTTTGGAGCAAAATTGCAGAAATTCCCCTAGTTGTGGGGCAAAAAGACAGAAATTCCCTATATGTTGGGGCAAAAAGACAGAAATTCTCCTTATTTTGGGGCAAATTCCAGAAATTTTCCTTATTTTGGGGCAAAATTGAAGAAATTTCACTTATTTTGGGGCAAAATTGCAGAAATTTCATTTATGTCAAGGAAAAAAGGCAGAAATTTTCCTTATTTTGGGGCAAAAAGTCAGAAATTCCTAATATTTTGTGGCAAAAATGCCGAAATTCCCCTTATTTTGAGGTATAAAGGCTGAAATTCCCCTTATTTCGGGGCAAAAATTCAGAAATTTCCTTTATTTTGGGGCAAAATTGCAGAAATTTCACTTATTTTAGGGTAATAAGTCAGAAATTCCCCTAATTTTGGGGCAAAAAAGACAGAAATTCCCTTTGTTTTGGGGGAAAAAGACAGAAATTCCACTTATTGAGAAGCAAAAAGGCAGAAATTCCCCTTATTTTGGAGCAAAAATGAATAAATTTCCATTTTTTATGGCAAAAAGTTATGCATTCCCCTTATTTTCAGGCAAAAGGACAGAAATTCATCGTATTTTGGAGCAAAATTGCAGAAATTCCACTAATTGTGGTGCAAAAAGGCAGAAATTCTTTATATGTTGGGGCAAAAAAACAGAAATTCTCCGTATTTTGGGGCAAAACTCAGAAATTCCACTTATTTTGGGGCAAAATTGCAGAAATTTCACTTATTTCAGGGAAAACAGGCAGAAATTCTATTTATTTTGGGGCAAAAATGCAGAAATTCCTAATATTTTGTGGCAAAAATGCAGAAATTCCCCTTATTTTGAGGTAAAAAGGCTGAAATTCCCCTTATTTGTGGGCAGAAAGGCAAAAATTTCCCTTATTTTGGGGCAAAATTGCAGAAATTTCACTTATTTCAGGGTAATAAGTCATAAATTTTTCTTATTTTGTTGCAAAAAAGAAAGATAATCCCTCTGTTTTGGGGGGAAAAGACAGAAATTCCACTTATTTAGAGGCAAAAATGCAGAAATTTACCTTATTTTGAGGCAAAAATGAAGAAATTTCCCTTTTTTAAGGCAAAAAGTTATGCATTCTTCTTATTTTCGGGCAAAAAGGCAGAAATTCCCCGTATTTTGGAGCAAAATTGCAAAAATTCCCCTAATTGTGGGGCAAAAATGCAGAAATTCCCTATATGTTGGGGCAAAAAGACAGAAATTCTCCTTATTTTGGGGCAAAACTCAGAAATTCCACTTAATTTGGGGCAATTTCGAGAAATTTCCCTTATTCTGGGGCAAAATTGCAGAAATTTCACTTATTTTGGGCAAAATTGCAGAACTTTTCCTTATTTCATTGAAAAAAAAAATTTTGTTATTTTGGGGCAAAAAGGCAGAAATTCCTCTTATTTTGACGTAAAAAGTCTGAAATTGCCCTTATTTGGGGGCAAAAAGGCAGAAATTTCCCTTATTTTGGGGCAAAATTGCAGAAATTTCACTTATTTCAGGGTAATAAGTCAGAAATTTTCCTTATTTTGGGGCAAAAAAGACAGAAAATCCCTTTGTTTTGGGGGAAAAAGACAGAAATTCCACTTATTTAGAGGCAAAAAAGCAGAAATTCCCTTTATTTTGGAGCAAAAATGAAGAAATTTCCCTTTTTTAAGGCAAAAAGTTATGCATTGTTCTTATTTTCGGGCAAAAAAGCAGAAATTCCTCGTATTTTGGAGCAAAATTGCAGAAATTCCCCTAATTGTGGGGCAAAAATGCAGAAATTCCTTATATGTTGGGGCAAAAAGACAGAAATTCTCCTTATTTTGGGGCAAAACTCAGAAATTCCACTTATTTTGGGGTAAATTCCAGAAATTTCCCTTATTCTGGGGCAAAATGGCAGAAATTTCACTTATTTTGTGGCAAAATTGTAGAAATTTTACTTATTTCAGGGAAAAAAAGTTAGAAATTTTCTTTACATTGGGTCAAAAAGGCAGGAATTCCCCTTATTTTGAGGTAAGAAGGCTGAAATTCCTTTAATTTGAGGGCAAAGAGGCAGAAATTTCCCTTATTTTGGGGCAAAATTGCAGAAATTTCACTTATTTCAGGGTAATAAGTCAGAAATTCCCCTTATTTTGGGCCAAAAAAGACAGAAATTCCCTTTGTTTTGGAGGAAAAGACAGAAATTCCACTTATTTAGAGGCAAAAAGGCAGAAATTTCCCTTATTTTGGAGCAAAAATGAAGAAATTTACCTTTTTATGGCAAAAAGGTATGCATTACCCTTAATTTCGGGATAAAAAGCAGAAATTCCCCGTAATTTGAAGCAAAATTGCAGAAATTCTCATAATTTTCGGGCAAAAAGGTAGAAATTCTCCTTATTTTGGGGCAAAAAGACAGAAAATCTCCTTTTTTCGGGAGCAAACAGTCAGAAATTTCCCTTATTTTGGGGGAAAATTGCAGAAATTTCTTTTACATTGAGGCAAAATTGCAGAAATTTTTTTTATTTTGGGGCAAAATTGCAGAAATTTCACTTATTTCAGGGTAATAAGTCAGAAATTCCCGTTATTTTGGGGCAAAAAATACAGAAATTCCCTTTGTTTTGGGGGAAAAAGACAGAAATTCCACTTATTTAGAGGCAAAAAGGCAGAAATTCCCCTTATTTTGGAGCAAAAATGAAGAAATTTCCCTTTTTTATGGCAAAAAGTTATGCATTCGCTTTATTTTTGGGAAAAGGCAGAAATTCACCGTATTTTGTAGCAAAATTGCAGAAATTCTCCTAATTGTGGGGCAAAAAGGCAGAAATTCCCTATATGTTGGGGAAAAAAGACATAAATTCTCCTTTTTTGGGGCAAAACTCAGAAATTCCACTTATTTTTGGGCAATATTCCAGAAAATTCCATTATTTTGGAATAAAATTGCAGAAATTTCACTTATTTTAGGGCAAAATTGGAGAAATTTCACTTATTTTAGGGAAAAATGGCAGAGATTTTCTTTATTTTGGGTCAAAAATGCAGAAATTCTTAATATTTTGTGGCTAAAATGTAGAAATTCCCCTTACTTTGAGGTAAAATGGCTGATTTTCCTTTTATTTGGGGGCAAAAAGGCAGAAATTTACCTTATTTAGGGGCAAAAAGACACAAATTCCTTTTATTTTGTGGCAAAAAGGCAGAAATTTCATTTATTTTGGGGCAAAATTGCAGAAATTTTACTTATTTCAGGGCATAATTCAAAAATTCCTTTTTTTTGGGGCAAAAAGACAGAAATTCCATTTATTTTTTGGTACAAAGGCGGAAATTTCACTTACTTTGAAGTAAAAAGGCAGAAATTCCTCTTATTTTGGGGCAAAAATGAAGAAATTTCCTTTTTTGTGGTAAAAGGTATACATTCCCCATACATTCGGGATAAAAAGCAGAAATTCCCCGTATTTTGAAGCAAAATTGCAGAAATTCTCATAATTTTCGGGCAAAAAGGGAGAAATTCCCTAATTTTGGGGCAAAAGGCAGAAATTCCTTTTATTTTGGGGCAAAAATCAGAAAATCCCCTTCTTTTGGGGTATAATTTAAGAAATTTCCTTTATTTTGGGACAAAATTACAGGAATTTACCTTATTTTGGGGCAAAATTTAAGAAATTTCCCTTATTTGGGCCAAAATTGCAGAAATTTCACTTATTTTGGGGCAAAATTGCAGAAATTTCACTTATTTCAGGGAAAAAAGGCACAAATTTTTTTTATTTTGGGGCAAAAAGTCAGAAATTCCTAATATTTTGTGGCAAAAATGCAGAAATTTTCCTTATTTTGAGGTAAAAAGGCTGAAATTCCCTATATTTGGGGGCAAAGAGGCAGAAATTTCCCTTATTTTGGGGCAAAATTGGAGAAATTTCACTTATTTTAGGGTAATGATTGAGAAAATCCCCTTATTTTGGGGCAAAAAAGACAGAAATTTCCTTTGTTTTGGGAGAAAAAGACAGAAATTCCACTTATTTAGAGGCAAAAAGGCAGAAATTCCCCTTATTTTTAGCAAAAATGAAGAAATTTACCTTTTTATGGCAAAAAGGTATGCATTCCTCTTACTTTCGGGATAAAAAGCAGAAATTCCCCGTATTTTGAAACAAAATTGCAGAAATTCTCCTTATTTTGGGGCAAAAAGACAGAAGATCTCCATTTTTCGGGAGCAAACATTCAGAAATTCCCCTTATTTTGGGGCAAAATTGCAGAAATTTCCTTTACATTGGGGCAAAATTGCAGAAATTTCCTTTACATTGGGGCAAAATTGCAGAAATTTCCCTTATTTTGGGGCAAAATGGCAGAAATTTCACTTACTTCAGGGTAATAAGTCAGAAATTCCCCTTATTTTGGGGCTAAAAAGACAGAAATTCTCCTTGATTTGGGGGAAAAAGACAGAAATTCCACTTATTTAGAGGCAAAAAGGCAGAAATTCCCTTTGTTTTGGAGCAAAAATGAAGAAATTTTCCTTTTTATGGCCAAAAGGTATGCATTCCCATTATTTTCAAGCAAAAAGGCAGAAATTCCCGTATTTTGGAGCAAAATTGCAGAAATTCCTCTAATTTTGGGGCAAAAGGCAGAAATTCCCTTTATTTTGGGGCAAAAATCAGAAATTCCCCTTATTTTGGAGCAAAATTCCAGAAATTTCCTTTATTTTGGGGCAAAATTGGAGGAATTTACCTTATTTTGGGGCAAAATTGCAGAAATTTCCCTTATTTGGGGAAAAATTTCAGAAATTTCACTTATTTTCAGGTAAAAAGGCTGAAATTTCCTTTGTTTTGGGGCAAAAAAAAAGAAATTCCCCTTATTTTGGGGCAAAATTGCAGAAATCTCCCATATTATGGGAAAAAATTGCAAAAAATTCCCTTATTTTAGGGGAAAATTGCAGAAATTTCACTTATTTCAGAGAAAAAAAGCAAAATTTTTTTATTTTGGGGCAAAAAGGCAGAAATTCCCATTAATTTGTGGCAAAAAGGCAGAAATTCACCTTATTTTGGGGTAAAATTGCAGAAATTTCGCATATTTCAGGGCAAAAAGGCAGAAATTTCCCTTATTTTGGGGCAAAATTGCAGAAATTTCACTTATTTCAGTGTAATAAGTCAGAAATTTCCCTTATTTTGAGGCAAAAAAGACAGAAATTTTTTTTGTTTTGAGAGAAAAAGACAGAAATTCCACGTATTTAGAGGCAAAAAGGCAGAAATTTCCCTTATTTTGGAGCAAAAATGAAGAAATTTCCCTTTTTTATGGCAAAAAGTTATGCATTCCCCTTATTTTCGGGCAAAAGAGCAGAAATTCCCTGTATTTTGGAGCATAATTGAAGAAATTCCCCTAGTTGTGGTGCAGAAAGACAGAAATTCCCTATATGTTGGGGCAAAAAGACAGAAATTCTCCTTATTTTGGGGCATAACTCAGAAATTCCACTTATTTTGGGGCAAAATTCTAGAAATTTCCATTATTTTGGGGCAAAATTGCAGAAATTTCACTTATTTTGGGGCAAAATTGGAGAAATTTCACTTATTTCAGGGAAAAAAGGCAGAAATTTTCTTTATTTTGGGGCAAAAAGGCAGAAATTCCTTATATTTTCTGGCAAAAATGAAGAAATTCCCCTTATTTTGAGGTTAAAATGCTGAAATTCCCCTTATTTGGGCGCAAAAAAACAGAAATTTCCACTATTTTGGGGCAAAATTGCAGAAATTTCACTTATTTAGAGGCAAAAAGACAGAAATTCTCCTTATTTTGGGGCAAAACTTAGAAATTCCACTTATTTTGGGGCAAAATTCCAGAAATTTCACTTATTTTGGGGCAAAATTGCAGAAATTTCACTTATTTCAGGGAAAAAAGGCACAAATTTTCCTTATTTTGGGTCAAAAAGTCAGAAATTCCTAATATTTTGTGGCAAAAATGCAGAAATTCCCCTTATTTTGAGGTAAAAATGCTGAAATTCCCCTTATTTGGAGGCACAGAGGCAGAAATTTCCCTTATTTTGGGGCAAAATTGGAGAAATTTCACTTATTTCAGGGTAATAATTCAGAAAATCCCCTTATTTTGGGGCAAAAAAGACAGAAATTTCCTTTGTTTTGGGGGAAAAAGACAGAAATTCCACTTATTTAGAGGCAAAAAGGCAGAAATTCCCCTTATTTTTAGCAAAAATGAAGAAATTTACCTTTTTATGGCAAAAAGGTATGCATTCCCCTTACTTTCGGGATAAAAAGCAGAAATTCCCCGTATTTTGAAACAAAATTGCAGAAATTCCTCTAATTTTGGGGCAAAAGGCAGAAATTCCCTTTATTTTGGGGCAAAAATCAGAAATTCCCCTTATTTTGGGGCAAAATTCCAGAAATTTCCTTTATTTTGGGGCAAAATTGGAGGAATTTACCTTATTTTGGGGCAAAATTGCAGAAATTTCCCTTATTTGGGGCAAAATTTAAGAAATTTCAATTATTTCAGTGTAATAAGTCAGAAATTCCCCTTATTTTGAGGCAAAAAAGACAGAAATTTTTTTTGTTTTGAGAGAAAAAGACAGAAATTCCACTTATTTAGAGGCAAAAAGGCAGAAATTTCCCTTATTTTGGAGCAAAAATGAAGAAATTTCCCTTTTTTATGGCAAAAAGTTATGCATTCCCCTTATTTTCGGGCAAAAAGGCAGAAATTCCCCGTATTTTGGAGCATAATTGAAGAAATTCCCCTAGTTGTGGTGCAGAATGACAGAAATTCCCTATATGTTGGGGCAAAAAGACAGAAATTCTCCTTATTTTGGGGCATAACTCAGAAATTCCACTTATTTTGGGGCAAAATTCTAGAAATTTCCCTTATTTTGGGGCAAAGTGCAGAAATTTCACATATTTTGGGGCAAAATTGCAGAAATTTCACTTATTTCAGGGAAAAAAGGCAGAAATTTTCTTTATTTTGGGGCAAAAAGGCAGAAATTCCTTATATTTTCTGGCAAAAATGCAGAAATTCCACTTATTTTGAGGTAAAAAGGCTGAAATTCCCCTTATTTGGGCGCAAAAAAACAGAAATTTCCCCTATTTTGGGGCAAAATTGCAGAAATTTCACTTATTTAAAGACAAAAATACAGAAATTCTCCTTATTTTGGGGCAAAACTTAGAAATTCCACTTATTTTGGGGAAAATTCCAGAAATTTCCCTTATTTTGGGCCTAAATTGCAGAAATTTCACTTATTTTGGGGCAAAATTGCAGAAATATCACTTATTTCAGGGAAAAAGGGCACAAATTTTCCTTATTTTGGGGCAAAAAGTCAGAAATTCCTAATATTTTGTGGCAAAAATGCAGAAATTCCCCTTATTTTGAGGTAAAAAGGCTGAAATTCCCTTTATTTGGAGGCACAGACGCAGAAATTTCCCTTATTTTGGGGCAAAATTGGAGAAATTTCACTTATTTCAGGGTAATAATTCAGAAAATCCCCTTATTTTGGGGCAAAAAAGACAGAAATTTTCTTTGTTTTGGGGGAAAAAGACAGAAATTCCACTTATTTAGAGGCAGAAAGGCAGAAATTCCCCTTATTTTTAGCAAAAATGAAGAAATTTACCTTTTTATGGCAAAAAGGTATGCATTCCCCTTACTTTCGGGATAAAAAGCAGAAATTCCCCGTATTTTGAAACAAAATTGCAGAAATTCTCATAATTTTCGGGCAAAAAGGCAGAAATTCTCCTTATTTTGCGGCAAAAATACAGAAGATCTCCATTTTTCGTGAGCAAACATTCAGAAATTCCCCTTATTTTAGGGAAAATTGCAGAAATTTCCTTTACATTGGGGCAAAATTGCAGAAATTTCCCTTATTTTGGGGCAAAATTGCAGAAATTTCACTTACTTCAGGGTAATAAGTCAGAAATTCCCCTTATTTTGGGGCAAAAAAGACAGAAATTGTCTTTGTTTTGGGGGAAAAAGACAGAAATTCCACTTATTTAGAGGCAAAAAGGCAGAAATTCCCTTTGTTTTGGAGCAAAAATGAAGAAATTTTCCTTTTTATGGCCAAAAGGTATGCATTCCCATTATTTTCAGGCAAAAAGGCAGAAATTCCCGTATTTTGGAGCAAAATTGCAGAAATTCCTCTAATTTTGGGGCAAAAGGCAGAAATTCCCTTTATTTTGGGGCAAAAAGGCAGAAATTCCCATTAATTTGTGGCAAAATTCCAGAAATTCACCTTATTTTGGGGTAAAATTGCAGAAATTTCGCATATTTCAGGGCAAAAAGGCAGAAATTTCCCTTATTTTGGGGCAAAATTTCAGAAATTTCACTTATTTTGGGGCAAAATTGCAGAAATTTCACTTATTTCAGGGAAAAAAGGCAGAAATTTTCTTTATTTTGGGGCAAAAAGTCAGAAATTCCTTATATTTTCTGGCAAAAATGCAGAAATTCCCCTTATTTTGAGGTAAAAAGGCTGAAATTCCCCTTATTTGGGCGCAAAAAAATAGAAATTTCCCCTA
This sequence comes from Micromys minutus, assembly GCF_963924665.1. NCBI lineage: Eukaryota > Metazoa > Chordata > Mammalia > Rodentia > Muridae > Micromys > Micromys minutus. Next base: position 4,302,897 of record NW_027667252.1, on the reverse strand, counting down.
TATTGGGGAAAAATTGCAGAAATTTCACTTATTTAGAGGCAAAAAGACAGAAATTCTCCTTATTTTGGGGCAAAACTTAGAAATTCCACTTATTTTGGGGCAAAATTCCAGAAATTTCAATTATTTTGGGGCAAAATTGCAGAAATTTCACTTATTTCAGGGAAAAAAGGCACAAATTTTCCTTATTTTGGGGCAAAAAGTCAGAAATTCCTAATATTTTGTGGCAAAAATGCAGAAATTCCCCTTATTTTGAGGTAAAAAGGCTGAAATTCCCCTTATTTGGAGGCACAGACGCAGAAATTTCCCTTATTTTGGGGCAAAATTGGAGAAATTTCACTTATTTCAGGGTAATAATTCAGAAAATCCCCTTATTTTGGGGCAAAAAAGACAGAAATTTCCTTTGTTTTGGGGGAAAAAGACAGAAATTCCACTTATTTAGAGGCAAAAAGGCAGAAATTCCCCTTATTTTTAGCAAAAATGAAGAAATTTACCTTTTTATGGCAAAAAGGTATGCATTCCCCTTACTTTCGGGATAAAAAGCAGAAATTCCCCGTATTTTGAAACAAAATTGCAGAAATTCTCATAATTTTCGGGCAAAAAGGCAGAAATTCTCCTTATTTTGGGGCAAAAAGACAGAAGATCTCCATTTTTCGGGAGCAAACATTCAGAAATTCCCCTTATTTTGGGGCAAAATTGCAGAAATTTCCTTTACATTAAGGCAAAATTGCAGAAATTTCCCTTATTTTGGGGCAAAATTGCAGAAATTTCACTTACTTCAGGGTAATAAGTCAGAAATTCCCCTTATTTTGGGATAAAAAAGACATAAATTCTCTTTGTTTTGGGGGAAAAAGACAGAAATTCCACTTATTTAGAGGCAAAAAGGCAGAAATTCTCTTTGTTTTGGAGCAAAAATGAAGAAATTTTCCTTTTTATGGCCAAAAGGTATGCATTCCCATTATTTTCAGGCAAAAAGGCAGAAATTCCCGTATTTTGGAGCAAAATTGCAGAAATTCCTCTAATTTTGGGGAAAAAGGCAGAAATTCCCTTTATTTTGGGGCAAAAATCAGAAATTCCCCTTATTTTGGGGCAAAATTCCGGAAATTTCCTTTATTTTGGGGCAAAATTGGAGGAATTTACCTTATTTTGGGGCAAAATTGCAGAAATTTCCCTTATTTGGGGCAAAATTTCAGAAATTTCACTTATTTTCAGGTAAAAAGGCTGAAATTTCCTTTGTTTTGGGGCAAAAAAAAAGAAATTCCCCTTATTTTGGGGCAAAATTGCAGAAATCTCCCATATTATGGGAAAAAATTGCAAAAAAATTCCCTTATTTTAGGGGAAAATTGCAGAAATTTCACTTATTTCAGAGAAAAAAAGCAAAATTTTTCTTATTTTGGGGCAAAAAAGCTGAAATTCCCATTAATTTGTGGCAAAAAGGCAGAAATTCACCTTATTTTGGGGTAAAATTGCAGAAAATTCGCATATTTCAGGGCAAAAAGGCAGAAATTTCCCTTATTTTGGGGCAAAATTGCAGAAATTTCACTTATTTCAGTGTAATAAGTCAGAAATTTCCCTTATTTTGAGGCAAAAAAGACAGAAATTTTTTTTGTTTTGAGAGAAAAAGACAGAAATTCCACTTATTTAGAGGCAAAAAGGCAGAAATTTCCCTTATTTTGGAGCAAAAATGAAGAAATTTCCCTTTTTTATGGCAAAAAGTTATGCATTCCCCTTATTTTCGGGCAAAAGAGCAGAAATTCCCTGTATTTTGGAGCATAATTGAAGAAATTCCCCTAGTTGTGGTGCAGAAAGACAGAAATTCCCTATATGTTGGGGCAAAAAGACAGAAATTCTCCTTATTTTGGGGCATAACTCAGAAATTCCACTTATTTTGGGGCAAAATTCTAGAAATTTCCATTATTTTGGGGCAAAATTGCAGAAATTTCACTTATTTTGGGGCAAAATTGGAGAAATTTCACTTATTTCAGGGAAAAAAGGCAGAAATTTTCTTTATTTTGGGGCAAAAAGGCAGAAATTCCTTATATTTTCTGGCAAAAATGAAGAAATTCCCCTTATTTTGAGGTTAAAATGCTGAAATTCCCCTTATTTGGGCACAAAAAAACAGAAATTTCCACTATTTTGGGGCAAAATTGCAGAAATTTCACTTATTTAGAGGCAAAAAGACAGAAATTCTCCTTATTTTGGGGCAAAACTTAGAAATTCCACTTATTTTGGGGCAAAATTCCAGAAATTTCACTTATTTTGGGGCAAAATTGCAGAAATTTCACTTATTTCAGGGAAAAAAGGCACAAATTTTCCTTATTTTGGGGCAAAAAGTCAGAAATTCCTAATATTTTGTGGCAAAAATTCAGAAATTCCCCTTATTTTGAGGTAAAAAGGCTGAAATTCCCCTTATTTGGAGGCACAGAGGCAGAAATTTCCCTTATTTTGGGGCAAAATTGGAGAAATTTCACTTATTTCAGGGTAATAATTCAGAAAATCCCCTTATTTTGGGGCAAAAAAGACAAAAATTTCCTTTTTTTTGGGGGAAAAAGACAGAAATTCCACTTATTTAGAGGCAAAAAGGCAGAAATTCCCCTTATTTTTAGCAAAAATGAAGAAATTTACCTTTTTATGGCAAAAAGGTATGCATTCCCCTTACTTTCGGGATAAAAAGCAGAAATTCCCCGTATTTTGAAACAAAATTGCAGAAATTCCTTTAATTTTGGGGCAAAAGGCAGAAATTCCCTTTATTTTGGGGCAAAAATCAGAAATTCCCTTTATTTTGGGGCAAAATTCCAGAAATTTCCTTTATTTTGGGGCAAAATTGGACGAATTTACCTTATTTTGGGGCAAAATTGCAGAAATTTCCCTTATTTGGGGCAAAATTTAAGAAATTTCAATTATTTCAGTGTAATAAGTCAGAAATTCCCCTTATTTTGAGGCAAAAAAGACAGAAATTTTTTTTGTTTTGAGAGAAAAAGACAGAAATTCCACTTATTTAGAGGCAAAAAGGCAGAAATTTCCCTTATTTTGGAGCAAAAATGAAGAAATTTCCCTTTTTTATGGCAAAAAGTTATGCATTCCCCTTATTTTCGGGCAAAAAGGCAGAAATTCCCCGTATTTTGGAGCATAATTGAAGAAATTTCCCTAGTTGTGGTGCAGAATGACAGAAATTCCCTATATGTTGGGGCAAAAAGACAGAAATTCTCCTTATTTTGGGGCATAACTCAGAAATTCCACTTATTTTGGGGCAAAATTCTAGAAATTTCCCTTATTTTGGGGCAAAGTGCAGAAATTTCACATATTTTGGGGCAAAATTGCAGAAATTTCACTTATTTCAGGGAAAAATGGCAGAAATTTTCTTTATTTTGGGGCAAAAAGGCAGAAATTCCTTATATTTTCTGGCAAAAATGCAGAAATTCCACTTATTTTGAGGTAAAAAGGCTGAAATTCCCCTTATTTGGGCGCAAAAAAACAGAAATTTCCCCTATTTTGGGGCAAAATTGCAGAAATTTCACTTATTTAAAGACAAAAATACAGAAATTCTCCTTATTTTGGGGCAAAACTTAGAAATTCCACTTATTTTGGGGAAAATTCCAGAAATTTCCCTTATTTTGGGCCAAAATTGCAGAAATTTCACTTATTTTGGGGCAAAATTGCAGAAATTTCACTTATTTCAGGGAAAAAAGGCACAAATTTTCCTTATTTTGGGGCAAAAAGTCAGAAATTTTTAATATTTTGTGGCAAAAATGCAGAAATTCCCCTTATTTTGAGGTAAAAAGGCTGAAATTCCCTTTATTTGGAGGCACAGACGCAGAAATTTCCCTTATTTTGGGGCAAAATTGGAGAAATTTCACTTATTTCAGGGTAATAATTCAGAAAATCCCCTTATTTTGGGGCAAAAAAGACAGAAATTTTCTTTGTTTTGGGGGAAAAAGACAGAAATTCCACTTATTTAGAGGCAGAAAGGCAGAAATTCCCCTTATTTTTAGCAAAAATGAAGAAATTTACCTTTTTATGGCAAAAAGGTATGCATTCCCCTTACTTTCGGGATAAAAAGCAGAAATTCCCCGTATTTTGAAACAAAATTGCAGAAATTCTCATAATTTTCGGGCAAAAAGGCAGAAATTCTCCTTATTTTGCGGCAAAAATACAGAAGATCTCCATTTTTCGTGAGCAAACATTCAGAAATTCCCCTTATTTTAGGGCAAAATTGCAGAAATTTCCTTTACATTGGGGCAAAATTGCAGAAATTTCCCTTATTTTGGGGCAAAATTGCAGAAATTTCACTTACTTCAGGGTAATAAGTCAGAAATTCCCCTTATTTTGGGGCAAAAAAGACAGAAATTGTCTTTGTTTTGGGGGAAAAAGACAGAAATTCCACTTATTTAGAGGCAAAAAGGCAGAAATTCCCTTTGTTTTGGAGCAAAAATGAAGAAATTTTCCTTTTTATGGCCAAAAGGTATGCATTCCCATTATTTTCAGGCAAAAAGGCAGAAATTCCCGTATTTTGGAGCAAAATTGCAGAAATTCCTCTAATTTTGGGGCAAAAGGCAGAAATTCCCTTTATTTTGGGGCAAAAAGGCAGAAATTCCCATTAATTTGTGGCAAAATTCCAGAAATTCACCTTATTTTGGGGTAAAATTGCAGAAATTTCGCATATTTCAGGGCAAAAAGGCAGAAATTTCCCTTATTTTGGGGCAAAATTTCAGAAATTTCACTTATTTTGGGGCAAAATTGCAGAAATTTCACTTATTTCAGGGAAAAAAGGCAGAAATTTTCTTTATTTTGGGGCAAAAAGTCAGAAATTCCTTATATTTTCTGGCAAAAATGCAGAAATTCCCCTTATTTTGAGGTAAAAAGGCTGAAATTCCCCTTATTTGGGCGCAAAAAAATAGAAATTTCCCCTATATTGGGGAAAAATTGCAGAAATTTCACTTATTTAGAGGCAAAAAGACAGAAATTCTCCTTATTTTGGGGCAAAACTTAGAAATTCCACTTATTTTGGGGCAAAATTCCAGAAATTTCAATTATTTTGGGGCAAAATTGCAGAAATTTCACTTATTTCAGGGAAAAAAGGCACAAATTTTCCTTATTTTGGGGCAAAAAGTCAGAAATTCCTAATATTTTGTGGCAAAAATGCAGAAATTCCCCTTATTTTGAGGTAAAAAGGCTGAAATTCCCCTTATTTGGAGGCACAGACGCAGAAATTTCCCTTATTTTGGGGCAAAATTGGAGAAATTTCACTTATTTCAGGGTAATAATTCAGAAAATCCCCTTATTTTGGGGCAAAAAAGACAGAAATTTCCTTTGTTTTGGGGGAAAAAGACAGAAATTCCACTTATTTAGAGGCAAAAAGGCAGAAATTCCCCTTATTTTTAGCAAAAATGAAGAAATTTACCTTTTTATGGCAAAAAGGTATGCATTCCCCTTACTTTCGGGATAAAAAGCAGAAATTCCCCGTATTTTGAAACAAAATTGCAGAAATTCTCATAATTTTCGGGCAAAAAGGCAGAAATTCTCCTTATTTTGGGGCAAAAAGACAGAAGATCTCCATTTTTCGGGAGCAAACATTCAGAAATTCCCCTTATTTTGGGGCAAAATTGCAGAAATTTCCTTTACATTAAGGCAAAATTGCAGAAATTTCCCTTATTTTGGGGCAAAATTGCAGAAATTTCACTTACTTCAGGGTAATAAGTCAGAAATTCCCCTTATTTTGGGATAAAAAAGACATAAATTCTCTTTGTTTTGGGGGAAAAAGACAGAAATTCCACTTATTTAGAGGCAAAAAGGCAGAAATTCTCTTTGTTTTGGAGCAAAAATGAAGAAATTTTCCTTTTTATGGCCAAAAGGTATGCATTCCCATTATTTTCAGGCAAAAAGGCAGAAATTCCCGTATTTTGGAGCAAAATTGCAGAAATTCCTCTAATTTTGGGGAAAAAGGCAGAAATTCCCTTTATTTTGGGGCAAAAATCAGAAATTCCCCTTATTTTGGGGCAAAATTCCGGAAATTTCCTTTATTTTGGGGCAAAATTGGAGGAATTTACCTTATTTTGGGGCAAAATTGCAGAAATTTCCCTTATTTGGGGCAAAATTTCAGAAATTTCACTTATTTTCAGGTAAAAAGGCTGAAATTTCCTTTGTTTTGGGGCAAAAAAAAAGAAATTCCCCTTATTTTGGGGCAAAATTGCAGAAATCTCCCATATTATGGGAAAAAATTGCAAAAAAATTCCCTTATTTTAGGGGAAAATTGCAGAAATTTCACTTATTTCAGAGAAAAAAAGCAAAATTTTTCTTATTTTGGGGCAAAAAAGCTGAAATTCCCATTAATTTGTGGCAAAAAGGCAGAAATTCACCTTATTTTGGGGTAAAATTGCAGAAAATTCGCATATTTCAGGGCAAAAAGGCAGAAATTTCCCTTATTTTGGGGCAAAATTGCAGAAATTTCACTTATTTCAGTGTAATAAGTCAGAAATTCCCCTTATTTTGAGGCAAAAAAGACAGAAATTTTTTTTGTTTTGAGAGAAAAAGACAGAAATTCCACTTATTTAGAGGCAAAAAGGCAGAAATTTCCCTTATTTTGGAGCAAAAATGAAGAAATTTCCCTTTTTTATGGCAAAAAGTTATGCATTCCCCTTATTTTCGGGCAAAAGAGCAGAAATTCCCTGTATTTTGGAGCATAATTGAAGAAATTCCCCTAGTTGTGGTGCAGAAAGACAGAAATTCCCTATATGTTGGGGCAAAAAGACAGAAATTCTCCTTATTTTGGGGCATAACTCAGAAATTCCACTTATTTTGGGGCAAAATTCTAGAAATTTCCATTATTTTGGGGCAAAATTGCAGAAATTTCACTTATTTTGGGGCAAAATTGGAGAAATTTCACTTATTTCAGGGAAAAAAGGCAGAAATTTTCTTTATTTTGGGGCAAAAAGTCAGAAATTCCTTATATTTTCTGGCAAAAATGAAGAAATTCCCCTTATTTTGAGGTTAAAATGCTGAAATTCCCCTTATTTGGGCGCAAAAAAACAGAAATTTCCACTATTTTGGGGCAAAATTGCAGAAATTTCACTTATTTAGAGGCAAAAAGACAGAAATTCTCCTTATTTTGGGGCAAAACTTAGAAATTCCACTTATTTTGGGGCAAAATTCCAGAAATTTCACTTATTTTGGGGCAAAATTGCAGAAATTTCACTTATTTCAGGGAAAAAAGGCACAAATTTTCCTTATTTTGGGGCAAAAAGTCAGAAATTCCTAATATTTTGTGGCAAAAATGCAGAAATTCCCCTTATTTTGAGGTAAAAAGGCTGAAATTCCCCTTATTTGGAGGCACAGAGGCAGAAATTTCCCTTATTTTGGGGCAAAATTGGAGAAATTTCACTTATTTCAGGGTAATAATTCAGAAAATCCCCTTATTTTGGGGCAAAAAAGACAAAAATTTCCTTTGTTTTGGGGGAAAAAGACAGAAATTCCACTTATTTAGAGGCAAAAAGGCAGAAATTCCCCTTATTTTTAGCAAAAATGAAGAAATTTACCTTTTTATGGCAAAAAGGTATGCATTCCCCTTACTTTCGGGATAAAAAGCAGAAATTCCCCGTATTTTGAAACAAAATTGCAGAAATTCCTTTAATTTTGGGGCAAAAGGCAGAAATTCCCTTTATTTTGGGGCAAAAATCAGAAATTCCCTTTATTTTGGGGCAAAATTCCAGAAATTTCCTTTATTTTGGGGCAAAATTGGAGGAATTTACCTTATTTTGGGGCAAAATTGCAGAAATTTCCCTTATTTGGGGCAAAATTTAAGAAATTTCAATTATTTCAGTGTAATAAGTCAGAAATTCCCCTTATTTTGAGGCAAAAAAGACAGAATTTTTTTTTGTTTTGAGAGAAAAAGACAGAAATTCCACTTATTTAGAGGCAAAAAGGCAGAAATTTCCCTTATTTTGGAGCAAAAATGAAGAAATTTCCCTTTTTTATGGCAAAAAGTTATGCATTCCCCTTATTTTCGGGCAAAAAGGCAGAAATTCCCCGTATTTTGGAGCATAATTGAAGAAATTTCCCTAGTTGTGGTGCAGAATGACAGAAATTCCCTATATGTTGGGGCAAAAAGACAGAAATTCTCCTTATTTTGGGGCATAACTCAGAAATTCCACTTATTTTGGGGCAAAATTCTAGAAATTTCCCTTATTTTGGGGCAAAGTGCAGAAATTTCACATATTTTGGGGCAAAATTGCAGAAATTTCACTTATTTCAGGGAAAAATGGCAGAAATTTTCTTTATTTTGGGGCAAAAAGGCAGAAATTCCTTATATTTTCTGGCAAAAATGCAGAAATTCCACTTATTTTGAGGTAAAAAGGCTGAAATTCCCCTTATTTGGGCGCAAAAAAACAGAAATTTCCCCTATTTTGGGGCAAAATTGCAGAAATTTCACTTATTTAAAGACAAAAATACAGAAATTCTCCTTATTTTGGGGCAAAACTTAGAAATTCCACTTATTTTGGGGAAAATTCCAGAAATTTCCCTTATTTTGGGCCAAAATTGCAGAAATTTCACTTATTTTGGGGCAAAATTGCAGAAATTTCACTTATTTCAGGGAAAAAAGGCACAAATTTTCCTTATTTTGGGGCAAAAAGTCAGAAATTTTTAATATTTTGTGGCAAAAATGCAGAAATTCCCCTTATTTTGAGGTAAAAAGGCTGAAATTCCCTTTATTTGGAGGCACAGACGCAGAAATTTCCCTTATTTTGGGGCAAAATTGGAGAAATTTCACTTATTTCAGGGTAATAATTCAGAAAATCCCCTTATTTTGGGGCAAAAAAGACAGAAATTTTCTTTGTTTTGGGGGAAAAAGACAGAAATTCCACTTATTTAGAGGCAGAAAGGCAGAAATTCCCCTTATTTTTAGCAAAAATGAAGAAATTTACCTTTTTATGGCAAAAAGGTATGCATTCCCCTTACTTTCGGGATAAAAAGCAGAAATTCCCCGTATTTTGAAACAAAATTGCAGAAATTCTCATAATTTTCGGGCAAAAAGGCAGAAATTCTCCTTATTTTGCGGCAAAAATACAGAAGATCTCCATTTTTCGTGAGCAAACATTCAGAAATTCCCCTTATTTTAGGGCAAAATTGCAGAAATTTCCTTTACATTGGGGCAAAATTGCAGAAATTTCCCTTATTTTGGGGCAAAATTGCAGAAATTTCACTTACTTCAGGGTAATAAGTCAGAAATTCCCCTTATTTTGGGGCAAAAAAGACAGAAATTGTCTTTGTTTTGGGGGAAAAAGACAGAAATTCCACTTATTTAGAGGCAAAAAGGCAGAAATTCCCTTTGTTTTGGAGCAAAAATGAAGAAATTTCCCTTTTTATGGCCAAAAGGTATGCATTCCCATTATTTTCAGGCAAAAAGGCAGAAATTCCCGTATTTTGGAGCAAAATTGCAGAAATTCCTCTAATTTTGGGGCAAAAGGCAGAAATTCCCTTTATTTTGGGGCAAAAATCAGAAATTCCCCTTATTTTGGGGTAAAATTCCAGAAATTTCCTTTATTTTGGGGCAAAATTGGAGGAATTTACCTTATTTTGGGGCAAAATTGCAGAAATTTCCCTTATTTGGGGCAAAATTTCAGAAATTTCACTTATTTTCAGGTAAAAAGTCTGAAATTTCCTTTGTTTGGGGCAAAAAAAGAAATTCCCCTTATTTTGGGGCAAAATTGCAGAAATCTCCTTATTATGGGAAAAAATTGCAAAAAATTCCCCTTATTTTAGGGGAAAATTGCAGAAATTTCACTTATTTCAGAGAAAAAAAGCAAAATTTTTCTTATTTTGGGGCAAAAAGGCAGAAATTCCCATTAATTTGTGGCAAAAAGGCAGAAATTCACCTTATTTTGGGGTAAAATTGCAGAAATTTCGCATATTTCAGGGCAAAAAGGCAGAAATTTCCCTTATTTTGGGGCAAAATTGCAGAAATTTCACTTATTTTGGGGCAAAATTGCAGAAATTTCACTTATTTCAGGGAAAAAAGGCAGAAATTTTCTTTATTTTGGGGCAAAAAGTCAGAAATTCCTTATATTTTCTGGCAAAAATGCAGAAATTCCCCTTATTTTGAGGTAAAAAGGCTGAAATTCCCCTTATTTGGGCGCAAAAAAACAGAAATTTCCCCTATTTTGGGGCAAAATTGCAGAAATTTCACTTATTTAGAGGCAAAAAGACAGAAATTCTCCTTATTTTGGGACAAAACTTAGAAATTCCACTTATTTTGGGGCAAAATTCCAGAAATTTCAATTATTTTGGGGCAAAATTGCAGAAATTTCACTTATTTCAGGGAAAAAAGGCACAAATTTTCCTTATTTTGGGGCAAAAAGTCAGAAATTCCTAATATTTTGTGGCAAAAATGCAGAAATTCCCCTTATTTTGAGGTAAAAAGGCTGAAATTCCCCTTATTTGGAGGCACAGAGGCAGAAATTTCCCTTATTTTGGGGCAAAATTGGAGAAATTTCACTTATTTCAGGGTAATAATTCAGAAAATCCCCTTATTTTGGGGTAAAAAAGACAAAAATTTCCTTTGTTTTGGGGGAAAAAGACAGAAATTCCACTTATTTAGAGGCAAAAAGGCAGAAATTCCCCTTATTTTTAGCAAAAATGAAGAAATTTACCTTTTTATGGCAAAAAGGTATGCATTCCCCTTACTTTCGGGATAAAAAGCAGAAATTCCCCGTATTTTGAAACAAAATTGCAGAAATTCTCATAATTTTCGGGCAAAAAGGCAGAAATTCTCCTTATTTTGGGGCAAAAAGACAGAAGATCTCCATTTTTCGGGAGCAAACATTCAGAAATTCCCCTTATTTTGGGGCAAAATTGCAGAAATTTCCTTTACATTGAGGCAAAATTGCAGAAATTTCCCTTATTTTGGGGCAAAATTGCAGAAATTTCACTTACTTCAGGGTAATAAGTCAGAAATTCCCCTTATTTTGGGGCAAAAAAAAAAATAAATTCTCTTTGTTTTGGGGGAAAAAAACAGAAATTCCACTTATTTAGAGGCAAAAAGGCAGAAATTCTCTTTGTTTTGGAGCAAAAATGAAGAAATTTTCCTTTTTATGGCCAAAAGGTATGCATTCCCATTATTTTCAGGCAAAAAGGCAGAAATTCCCGTATTTTGGAGCAAAATTGCAGAAATTCCTCTAATTTTGGGGAAAAAGGCAGAAATTCCCTTTATTTTGGGGCAAAAATCAGAAATTCCCCTTATTTTGGGGCAAAATTCCTGAAATTTCCTTTATTTTGGGGCAAAATTGGAGGAATTTACCTTATTTTGGGGCAAAATTGCAGAAATTTCCCTTATTTGGGGCAAAATTTCAGAAATTTCACTTATTTTCAGGTAAAAAGGCTGAAATTTCCTTTGTTTTGGGGCAAAAAGGAAGAAATTCCCCTTATTTTGGGGCAAAATTGCAGAAATCTCCCTTATTATGGGAAAAAATTGCAAAAAATTCCCTTATTTTAGGGGAAAATTGCAGAAATTTTACTTATTTCAGAGAAAAAAAGCAAAATTTTTCTTATTTTGGGGCAAAAAGGCAGAAATTCCCATTAATTTGTGGCAAAAAGGCAGAAATTTACCTTATTTTGGGGTAAAATTGCAGAAATTTCGCATATTTTAGGGCAAAAAGGCAGAAATTTCCCTTATTTTGGGGCAAAATTGCAGAAATTTCACTTATTTCAGTGTAATAAGTCAGAAATTCCCCTTATTTTGAGGCAAAAAAGACAGAAATTTTTTTTGTTTTGAGAGAAAAAGACAGAAATTCCACTTGTTTAGAGGCAAAAAGGCAGAAATTTCCCTTATTTTGAAGCAAAAATGAAGAAATTTCCCTTTTTTATGGCAAACGTTATGCATTCCCCTTATTTTCGGGCAAAAAGGCAGAAATTTCCCGTATTTTGAGCATAATTAAAGAAATACCCCTAGTTGTGGTGCAGAAAGACAGAAATTCCCTATATGTTGGGGCAAAAAGACAGAAATTCTCCTTATTTTGAGGCATAACTCAGAAATTCCACTTATTTTGGGGCAAAATTCCAGAAATTTCCCTTATTTTGGGCCACAATTGCAGAAATTTCACTTATTTTGGGGCAAAATTGCAGAAATTTCACTTATTTCAGGGAAAAAAAGGCACAAATTTTCCTTATTTTGGGGCAAAAAGTCAGAAATTCCTAATATTTTGTGGCAAAAATGCAGAAATTCACCTTATTTTGAGGTAAAAAGGATGAAATTCCCTATATTTGGGGGCAAAGAGGCAGAAATTTCCCTTATTTTGGGGCAAAATTGGAGAAATTTCACTTATTTCAGGGTAATAACTCAGAAAATCCCCTTATTTTTGGGCAAAAAAGACAGAAATTTCGTTTGTTTTGGGGGAAAAAGACAGAAATTCCACTTATTTAGAGGCAAAAAGGCAGAAATTCCCCTTATTTTGGAGCAAAAATGAAGAAATTTACCTTTTTATGGCAAAAAGGTATGCATTCCCCTTACTTTCGGGATAAAAAGCAGAAATTCCCCGTATTTTGAAACCAAATTGCAGAAATTCTCATAATTTTCGGGCAAAAAGGCAGAAATTTTCCTTATTTTGGGGCAAAAAGACAGAAGATCTCCATTTTTCGGGAGCAAACATTCAGAAATTCCCCTTATTTTGGGGAAAAATTGCAGAAATTTTTTTTACATTGGGGCAAAATTGCAGAAATTTCCTTTACATTGGGGCAAAATTGCAGAAATTTCCCTTATTTTGTGGCAAAATGGCAGAAATTTCACTTACTTCAGGGTAATAAGTCAGAAATTCCCCTAATTTTGGGGCAAAAAAGACAGAAATTCTCTTTGTTTTGGGGGAAAAAGACAGAAATTCCACTTATTTAGAGGCAAAAAGGCAGAAATTCCCTTTGTTTTGGAGCAAAAATGAAGAAATTTTCCTTTTTATGGCCAAAAGGTATGCATTCCCATTATTTTCAGGTAAAAAGGCAGAAATTCCCGTATTTTGGAGCAAAATTGCAGAAATTCCTCTAATTTTGGGGCAAAAGGCAGAAATTCCCTTTATTTTGGGGCAAAAATCAGAAATTCCCCTTATTTTGGGGCAAAATTCCAGAAATTTCCTTTTTTTGGGGCAAAATTGCAGGAATTTACCTTATTTTGGGGCAAAATTGCAGAAATTTCCCTTATTTGGGGCAAAATTTCAGAAATTTCACTTATTTTCAGGTAAAAAGGCTGAAATTTCCTTTGTTTTGGGGCAAAAAGGAAGAAATTTTCCTTATTTTGTGGCAAAATTGCAGAAATCTCACTTATTATGGGAAAAAATTGCAAAAAATTTTCTTATTTTATGGGAAAATTGCAGAAATTTCACTTATTTCAGAGAAAAAAAGCATAAATTTTTCTTATTTTGGGGCAAAAAGGCAGAAATTCCCATTAATTTGTGGCAAAAAGGCAGAAATTAACCTTATTTTGGGGTAAAATTGCAGAAATTTCGCATATTTCAGAGCAAAAAGGCAGAAATTTCCCTTATTTTGGGGCAAAATTGCAGAAATTTCACTTATTTCAGTGTAATAAGTCAGAAATTCCCCTTATTTTGAGGCAAAAAGGACAGAAATTTTTTTTGTTTTGAGAGAAAAAGACAGAAATTCCACTTATTTAGAGGCAAAAAGGCAGAAATTTCCCTTATTTTGGAGCAAAAATGAAGAAATTTCCCTTTTTTATGGCAAAAAGTTATGCATTCTCCTTATTTTCGGGCAAAAAGGCAGAAATTTCCCGTATTTTGGAGCATAATTGAAGAAATTCCCCTAGTTGTGCTGCAGAAAGACAGAAATTACCTATATGTTGGGGCAAAAAGACAGAAATTCTCGTTATTTTGGGGTATAACTCAGAAATTCCACTTATTTTGGGGCAAAATTCCAGAAATTTCCCTTATTTTGGGCCACAATTGCAGAAATTTCACTTATTTTGGGGCAAAATTGCAGAAATTTCACTTATTTCAGGGAAAAAAAGGCACAAATTTTCCTTATTTTGGGGCAAAAAGTCAGAAATTCCTAATATTTTGTGGCAAAAATGCAGAAATTCCCCTTATTTTGAGGTAAAAAGGATGAAATTCCCTATATTTGGGGGCAAAGAGGCAGAAATTTCCCTTATTTTGGTGCAAAATTGGAGAAATTTCACTTTTTTCAGGGTAATAACTCAGAAAATCCCCTTATTTTGGGGCAAAAAAGACAGAAATTTCCTTTGTTTTGGGGGAAAAAGACAGAAATTCCACTTATTTAGAGGCAAAAAGGCAGAAATTCCCCTTATTTTGGAGCAAAAATGAAGAAATTTACCTTTTTATGGCAAAAAGGTATGCATTCCCCTTACTTTCGGGATAAAAAGCAGAAATTCCCCGTATTTTGAAACCAAATTGCAGAAATTCTCATAATTTTCGGGCAAAAAGGCAGAAATTCTCCTTATTTTGCGGCAAAAAGACAGAAGATCTCCATTTTTCGGGAGCAAACATTCAGAAATTCCCCTTATTTTGGGGAAAAATTGCAGAAATTTCCTGTACATTGGGGCAAAATTGCAGAAATTTCCTTTACATTGGGGCAAAATTGCAGAAATTTCCCTTATTTTGGGGCAAAATGGCAGAAATTTCACTTACTTCAGGGTAATAAGTCAGAAATTCCCCTTATTTTGGGGAAAAAAAGACAGAAATTCTCTTTGTTTTTGGGGAAAAAGACAGAAATTCCAATTATTTAGAGGCAAAAAGGCAGAAATTCCCTTTGTTTTGGAGCAAAAATGAAGAAATTTTCCTTTTTATGGCCAAAAGGTATGCATTCCCATTATTTTCAGGTAAAAAGGCAGAAATTCCCGTATTTTGGAGCAAAATTGCAGAAATTCCTCTAATTTTGGGGCAAAAGGCAGAAATTCCCTTTATTTTGGGGCAAAAATCAGAAATTCCCCATATTTTGGGGCAAAATTCCAGAAATTTCTTTTTTTTTGGGGCAAAATTGCAGGAATTTACCTTATTTTGGGGCAAAATTGCAGAAATTTCCCTTATTTGGGGCAAAATTTCAGAAATTTCACTTATTTTCAGGTAAAAAGGCTGAAATTTCCTTTGTTTTGGGGCAAAAAGGAAGAAATTTTCCTTATTTTGGGGCAAAATTGCAGAAATCTCACTTATTATGGGAAAAAATTGCAAAAAATTTTCTTATTTTAGGGGAAAATTGCAGAAATTTCACTTATTTCAGAGAAAAAAAGCAAAAATTTTTCTTATTTTGGGGCAAAAAGGCAGAAATTCCCATTAATTTGTGGCAAAAAGGCAGAAATTCACCTTATTTTGGGGTAAAATTGCAGAAATTTCGCATATTTCAGGGCAAAAAGGCAGAAATTTCCCTTATTTTGGGGCAAAATTGCAGAAATTTCACTTATTTCAGTGTAATAAGTCAGAAATTCCCCTTATTTTGAGGCAAAAAGGCAGAAATTTCCCTTATTTTGGAGCAAAAATGAAGAAATTTCCCTTTTTTATGGCAAAAAGTTATGCATTCCCCTTATTTTCGGGCAAAAAGGCAGAAATTCCCAGTATTTTGGAGCATAATTGAAGAAATTCCCCTAGTTGTGCTGCAGAAAGACAGAAATTCCCTATATGTTGGGGAGAAAAGACAGAAATTCTCCTTATTTTGGGGCATAACTCAGAAATTCCACTTATTTTGGGGCAAAATTCCAGAAATTTCCCTTATTTTGGGCCACAATTGCAGAAATTTCACTTATTTTGGGGCAAAATTGCAGAAATTTCACTTATTTCAGGGAAAAAAGGCACAAATTTTCCTTATTTTGGGGCAAAAAGTCAGAAATTCCTAATATTTTGTGGCAAAAATGCAGAAATTCCCCTTATTTTGAGGTAAAAAGGATGAAATTCCCTATATTTGGGGGCAAAGAGGCAGAAATTTCCCTTATTTTGGGGCAAAATTGGAGAAATTTCACTTATTTTAGGGTAATAACTCAGAAAATCCCCTTATTTTGGGGCAAAAAAGACAGAAATTTCCTTTGTTTTGGGGGAAAAAGACAGAAATTCCACTTATTTAGAGGCAAAAATGCAGAAATTCCCCTTATTTTGGAGCAAAAATGAAGAAATTTATCTTTTTATGGCAAAAAGGTATGCATTCCCCTTACTTTCGGGATAAAAAGCAGAAATTCCCCGTATTTTGAAACCAAATTGCAAAAATTCTCATAATTTTCGGGCAAAAAGGCAGAAATTCTCCTTATTTTGGGGCAAAAAGACAGAAGATCTCCATTTTTCGGGAGCAAACATTCAGAAATTCCCCTTATTTTGGGGCAAAATTGCAGAAATTTCCTTTACATTGGGGCAAAATTGCAGAAATTTCCTTTACATTGGGGCAAAATTGCAGAAATTTCCCTTATTTTGGGGCAAAATGGCAGAAATTTCACTTACTTCAGGGTAATAAGTCAGAAATTCCCCTTATTTTGGGGCAAAAAAGACAGAAATTCTCTTTGTTTTGGGAGAAAAAGACAGAAATTCCACTTATTTAGAGGCAAAAAGCCAGAAATTCCCTTTGTTTTGGAGCAAAAATGAAGAAATTTTCCTTTTTATGGCCAAAAGGTATGCATTCCCATTATTTTCAGGTAAAAAGGCAGAAATTCCCGTATTTTGGAGCAAAATTGCAGAAATTCCTCTAATTTTGGGGCAAAAGGCAGAAATTCCCTTTATTTTGGGGCAAAAATCAGAAATTCCCCTTATTTTGGGGCAAAATTCCAGAAATTTCCTTTTTTTGGGGCAAAATTGCAGGAATTTACCTTATTTTGGGGCAAAATTGCAGAAATTTCCCTTATTTGGGGCAAAATTTCAGAAATTTCACTTATTTTCAGGTAAAAAGGCTGAAATTTCCTTTGTTTTGGGGCAAAAAGGAAGAAATTTTCCTTATTTTGGGGCAAAATTGCAGAAATCTCACTTATTATGTGAAAAAATTGCAA